>NC_030855.1:25259191-26003572 GCF_000208745.1 Theobroma cacao
AGTATTTATTTCTCATCATAGTTTTTTTATTTTTTAATTAAAAATCTTTAAATTTTAATAAATAGTATTTTTATCACTTACCCATTATTCCTTAACCATTCTTAAAATTATTCCTGCCAACCAAATAATGGAATAAGTAATAATAGCAATTTCTATCATATTTCATTTTCATTAACCAATCTACATAATAGCTATTCTTTCTCTATTCTATTCTTATTCTATTCTTTCTAGTAAACCAAGCATGCCATTAGTTTTCGCTTGACAGAAATTCAGAGAGTTTTCCCTTGATATTTGGTCTTTAAGAAAAGCCATTATGCCAACGCATATTCAAGTTCTTCTATATGCTAAACCATTCTTTTCATTGTGCTGGTGGGGCAAGGAGAGTGGAATTGCTTTCCAAGTTGTTTACAACTTTGGGCTCATTTCCAAGAAAGAAGAGAAATAATTTTCGTAATAAGGTCATTTAAATTTATTATAATTTAAAAAAAAATTCAAAGATTTAGATGCCTATCACAGAATTAAAAAGGAAAAAGAAATGAGAAGAAAAATTTAGATGCCAAGATGTGATTGTCCCAACTGTTCACATCAGCATAGACCGACCCTCCTTGAACTTTCATGTCTGCAATTATTTGTCTTCATATCATGCATTGTCTCACATAGAAAACATAACTTTCCAGTTGCCATTGGGCATTCATTCATCATCATCAGCTTAAAGATATCCCATCTGAAGTCCAATCTTGTCTTCCATGCCCATGTCAAAGCCACTTGTCTATGAGAATATTATAGTAGCCAGCCCTCGATATGCCTTTATCCCCATACATCAGAAGTTAGATAGTACTTTGTTTGTGCTATCATGTCATCTAGCAGAACTACCAAAGTGAGATGACATGTCGTGTCCAAAATTAATGGGTTTAGCGAGCAATTTATGAGCCACTATCCAAAGGGTTTCAAAGTATTTGGATAATGCATTAGCAACAGCTACACTTTCATGGTTGCTTCGGCTTGATTGGCATGGGCTGCTGCAAGCCCATAAATATTTTGCACCTAACTTGGACGTTCCCGAGCCAGTGGCTGTGGGTGGAAGTTTGAGATCATAATGATGGAATTTTGTTCCTAAACAGAAATATAAATAGGTCTCAAGTACAAACAGATATTTTTTTCTCTTCATGATCTTTTGTAATGAAACCAAACACTACATCTGGTGCAACTGGTTGTTTAGCTTATATTAATAAAGATAGAACAAAGATCCTTTAATGCAAAATTCAAGTCCAAATCAGGATAATTAACACCACTAATTGCCCCCACATGCCAACATATGTTACAAGACAGATAGCAGAAGTAACTGACCATTTTGCCAAGAAAAGATAGTTAAACTGGACAGCAATTTCACTTCTGGTGGGTGATTAAGATCTCAATTCTTGTATGTTGCAAATTGAGATTTCAACCTATAAAGGTTTACATGAAGTCCAGCAAACTAAATGCATAGACATGGGACAGGGCTTTTGATGAAAGTTTTGACCTCATATGTGGCCATGTCATTTGAATGAACTTATGCAACAGAATGCAGTTAAGCAAAATCAATCATGCTCAGATTCTTTCAAGATATAGATATGAACCCATATTCAGATTTGAGAAAATGAAGGTTTACTTGTATTTTTTGGTAACAATGTTGACATCCAGCTGCCTCGATATGCATCTGAACATTGCTAAGCTAACTCAGAAAGTTCTGGTGCACATACACATCTTCCAGAACCCTGGTTAGTTGAGTTTTTAAATGACAATTTTCAAGGTTTATCAGATAACCTAGTTGAAACCCTTGATCAAAAATAAAAAAGATGACAATTGTTTGAGGCAGAACATGACCTTGATTTGATCTGCCTTGGGGCCTAGTGACACTTATCATATGATAGGATATATGCCAAAGTGATGTTTTAGGCAAAACAAAGAGCTAGCCATAGTGTATCCCTTCATGATTGAAAGAAACCCCACCTTCAATGAGAAATGGACCTGGCAGCAGCACCAGAACCACAAGCTCTAGGCACCACACCATGCAAGTGGGCGGAGCACTTCTCTCTGGTATATAAGAGATAACCCCCCATCATGTAAAGATATATACTTTCTGTTAACTGTCATTCTAACTGATCCATACCAAGAGTAAGTACAGTTAATTGACACAACTACATGATCAGTTGTAATAAACATAACCCGAAAGTGACTTTACAACCATCTGAAAGTGGTCTTGAGACTCTTTCAAATTCGTGGAGAGACACTAACTAAAGGTATAGCAGGTTGTAACCTTAAATCAGTGATAGACACAAAGGCAATGGGGTCAATCACTCAACATTCAGAACTATTTTTGATTAATCAATTAGTTCAATAATTCATGTTTAATGTGTAGGTTTTTTTTAAGAAAGGAGTAGCAATTATGAAATTCAGGACCTTGATGATCAACTTGAAGAGGCAACATATGGTCAAACAAGAGGATCCCTTTATGTTTTGGAAGGGTAAGATTCTTGCCAATTTCATATTTTATAATAGCATATTGATTAAGATTGGCTCATTGGTGAATAAATTACACAACTAGGAATCCTTGTATCAGAAGAAAAAGATGCTTTTCTTTTTCTTCTTCTTTTTTTGAAAATGAAAAGATGCTTTTCAAGTACTAGAATATTGTGATTGTTTATGTCTTTCTATAAAAGAAGGCATGAACAACTACTGCAACTAGTATCTCTCCTAGCTGTGCTGCTGAAGAAAATATTGGGATTTAAGTACTTGGCCCCGCCTGGAAATGTTACCAGGATTTATTGCCGTCAGGTTGTCTTGGAAAAATAATGGCAGATAGCTTGCATTTCGACAGTGCTATGTCATGTATTAAGAATCTTAGTTGTAAGGTAACAGATACAACATGATGAAAATGAAGTAACATAGTTATTAGAAAGTGACAATGACAATAGAGAGTATGGTCAATCAGAATGTGGGCAAGAAAAAGGAGAAGTAAAAGAGATTGATTAACCTGTCAACAAATGAGAAAACAAAGCTTGTTTAATTAAGTATAAAAGCACTATATTTGATATTAATCTGAACCATGCATTAAAGTTAGTGCAAATTGCTGAACTATATGCAATTTTCAAACAAGGAAAGAACATTTTGAAGTGTAACTTTCACCATTGAAATTATTGATGATCACACCCCACTTTCTACCCCACCAATAAAGGGAAAAAGAAAGATTAGGAAAATCTAAGAATTCCAATCCCTCCAAGAACAACCGCTATTTTCATGTGCTCATGGCTACAAAAGCAGGTGGTGTCAGTATAAGAAGCGAGAACTAGTGAACAACTGTACAGGCTCAGTGAGGTATGCCACTAATATTTGAAATCCAACCCCTAGGGAAATTGCTGGTCCATCTAGATCCCTCCCTATATCTCTAGTTTGTCAAGGAATAGGGGCTATTTTGTCAACCACTCTCAGTAACTCAGCAGCCAATTATTCAACCGCTCTGAGATTCATTGTTCAATATCAGTAATCATAAGTCCAGAAAAGAACATATTTAGAGTACCCTAACATGGAATATTGTAATTGATCAACACAAGAGAATAAGATGGGTGATGAATTTGGATGGCAGAGTATGAATTAGTATCAGTACTGCACCATTCAAGGGTAGCAAAACCCTTGTTATGGAACCATCTATCCTTCAAGGGGAGATAAGACGTGTGTGTGCACATGCAAATGTTCATAACAATGAAAGACAGGGCCAACCCTGAAAGTAACAATTCCAAAATAGGGATCAGTTGGTGGTTGTTGCTGTTCAATCTGTCATTCCTAAAGATAGAATCCATCCCACCACCCACAGTGCTGAAACGGTTCTCAACTTGCATTTTTTTTTTGTTGTTATATTGGACTGGATCCCCCCATCTTTGATCATAATCTTTGAATTTCCTGACTCATCACTCTTTGTCATTCATATCGATCAGTTCCCCCCTAGAGTAAAGTGAAAACTTTGTCACCTACATGGCACCAAGATATTATAGTGCATGCCAGACTAGCCTTGGCACTGTACAGAAATTTGTACTAGTATACGTTTTTCCATTATATTCAGAGGTTCGATCATATTAATAAACAATACGTACAAAGAACAAAACAAAAGGTTAAAGATCGAGATAAACCAAAAAAGAAGTCACCCCTCTTGGCTACATCAACAGCATTTTTAAGAGAAATAGAACATAATTAAACAAGAGGAGGCAGTCAAGATTACTGTCTACTCTTCAATCCTCATTGGAACACCCATGGGGGTTTGATAAAACAGGAGAGTTAAGCCATGCAAATGTGCCAACAGCCACGTTCATATTTTTTTCATTTTCATGCAAGTTTTTCATTTACGGTGGGAACTGTCTTGCACTCGCTGTAAGGAGGCGTGGCCCTGTAGTTCAGTTCTAGAAAACGATGGAGCCCACTGCCCTGCAACATTTGATTGAGTAGCTCGTGCAAGAGTCTCGTTTCATTGGCTGGCCTGACAACTCCGAGCCTTACTTCCCGACAAAGCCCTCCCACCCCAACAAAACTTCGCTGATTCTTCCCTAGTACATCAAACCTTTTCTTAAACTAATCACAGTCTGTGTGTCTTTTCCTCGTCGTCACACTCATTAAACTCATAAAAATAATCCCCTGATTCCTCCCCAGTACAATCATTACTAAAGCTCTGATCCTACAGATCTAACCGGGGCATGCATTGGAATATATATATATATACACAAGCCATCATATGGCCGCACACACATATCGAAATCAAGAGAATTACCAAAAAGTTATTAGGATCTCTACCATATAAAAACCACGCTCCTTGCAAACCATGACATCACATGCATCGATATCACAAAATGCTTTGGGGATTTGTTGCAGAGGGGGGGATATGGTGGTGGTTGCGGTGGTGCTGGTGGTGAGTTGTGGCAAGTGTGCAGCAGGTGAGATTCTGAGTCTGCCTAAATATGACACAGGACCCAGATCTTGTCTTTGGCGTACCCTAAGCCATGGAACTCTCCATATGTATCTCCATGGAGAGATCCCAAACCCCATGACATAATCTGCTTTTGCTGATTATGGTAGTGCGTTTTTTGGGCTGTCATGTTTTGGTGTACAAGGACACCCGTGGTGGGTCATGCATGCGGAGGGAGAGTTTAGGAGGATTTCTTTTTGATACACATCCGTTGCCTCTCCCATGGACCCTTTTAAATGTCATGAACTCTCTCCCATGTTATTGGATGGTTTTTGTTTGATCTGTGAACATATTTTATAGCCGCCATTTGATCCTCAATGGCAATCGGTGATCCCCACCTTGATCAGATAGGATTGCCTCGATTGGATTTCGATGTCACATGGCAAGATCCCTCATGCTCAACACAACTATACAATTACCAAATGTTGAGACATGAGCACCTAATGTACATGTTCATATCATCATCCTCATCACACAAAAGTTAAATACTGACTTGGCGACAATGTCTGCAGCACGATCAATTTCTGATCAATCTGTTAAATTTAATTCAAGTCATAAAAGATGGAATTAAGTTTAAGATCCATCTCTCTCTGTGAGTAGTACTTATTTTCTGTATATCTTTTAAGTTTGTTGGGTACCATGAGTTTGTATATTCCTCTTTAACGCCATGTAACGATTATCCGATTGCTAAACAAAATGAAGAGAACTGGGGTCCTTATGTACCAAAAGTTTTTGAAGTATATCACAGTGAGCAGAAAAAAAGGAATGACCATCCGATTAACAAAGCTAAGCGAGCATAGGATGCTGATTGAACTATGATAGATCAAGTCCTAGCCAAGCCTTGGGTCAGGGTGCCACAATCTGCCGAAAACCCAACCACTGGGAATGGGTCCAGGGGCAGGTCCGGTCACTGCAAACCGAGGTCCCACCCCCACTGTCAACTCTTCACTAAAAGGCCAACACAAGGGAGAGAGACTAGCTCAATAATAGCATACTTCAACAATCATTGACAATACGAGTTGATGTATTTCTTTCTTGCAAAATCTTCAATCACAAATTCATTTTATTCTTGTTAATTCTAGATTTTTCAAGAAATTTATGATCAATAATTCGTATATAGGTAATATCTCTGTTCTGAAACAATTGAATTATAAAATGATATTTTTGTTTTCAAAAATAAAAAAATAGGTGATTTAAATTTAAATTTTTAAATCAAATGTTTGGATTTTATTTGTTACTTAAAATTATATTAATTATATTTTCGTTAAGAGATAAGAATTCAATTAAATAAAATAAAAAAAATTAAAAACTTGAGATCTTTTTATTATTTTAAGAAAATTAAGGGTTCAAGTTTGGGGTTAAAAGAGGCTTGCTATTGGGCTTTTTCGTCGGCCTTATGATTGCAAGGTTTTCGTTATGACGGTGAAATTGGTGATAAGGTTTTTATTTGTTTAACAAAACGACAAAGCAAATCGTGGGACCCCCCCAAAAAGGGGGCCCCCACCCTTCCCCTTTGTATTCTCAACCGCTCAATGTGCCCATCACCAGAGACTTTGCTTTTTCTTAACCCTCACCCACAAGTGGGATTAATTTAACCTTCAAACCACTCAAATTAATTAATAAAAAAATTTTAAAAAAATTATTTATTTATAATTGATGTGTTACGAGCATACTATATCTAAACCATAAATATACAAAAATAAAAATTTAACAAAATTTTAAATTATGAATATATAAATTAATGATATATCATATATAAATATTTTATATTTAATGCACCATCAATATAAAAATTTGATATATTATTAATGAATACAATATTTTTTTATTAATAAATAAATTTGAAAATCTAGAATCTTTTAAAATAAATATTTATATCTTTTATAATAATATATTTATATATAAATATTATACATTAACGACACACTATAATAAATCCTAATTTTTTAAATAAACTTGTTTAGAATCTCCTAAAACATCAATTATAGGAAGGCCAATTTATTGTCACTGTCATTAGCCTTAGCCCCCCCTTTTTAAAGAATTAGTAAAAATAAATAATAAATAAAAAATTAGACCGTCGATAGTTAGCCACGTGGCGTGATGTGGACGTCATCGGTGGGATCCATTTACACTTGTTGGAGGATTAAAGGACTGATGGAGTGAGAGGGAGGAGGGTTTAATTCTGAGCACCCACGTGGAGAGGCGGGACCCGTTTGGATGGACTGGACGTAGTCAAACAAGATAGGTTTTTATGGGTGGGCTCCACTACCTAATGAGGAGAATGAAAATCTGACGTGGATATATCTAATCAACGTCATTTGAATCTTTTACGTACAAAAATGCGTGCCTAACTAACGCTTATTAATCATTAAATAAGTTATATCAAATAAATAATAATAATGTAATTCATATAAAAATATCGTAAAATTTACCTGTCACAATTTTATTATAATGATTATATTTAATGGAACGTTATTATATAATATTACTTAATTATAAAATATTGTTTCCATAAATAAATAAAAAGTAGTTTAAAATAAATATAATCTTTAATACTATATAATAAGTCCAAAGTTTGGAGGTGAAGTTATTAATAAGGAATGACACTGATTATCCAAAAATCCAAATTGGTTATCGGCGTTTACCTCCAACCAGGTGGGCTGGTGCATTACACGCTCATTGAAAGCAGCGCGTTAGCCCACTTTCCTTTGAAAAAACAGTTCATAGTAGGAAGCATTTGTTTATGTGTTTTTTTACAGTTTCGTGACAGTCTTGGCGTCTTCTATTCTCACCATTCATCTTGGTTGGAAGTGAGGTGAAGTTGAAGAGATGAAATGAAGACAAAATGAAGTCCAAATTCACATGAAATGAAATGTCTTCCACTGTCTCATGCTCATTCTCTAAATGCTATATATACGTAGTCTCCCCCTCCAGGCCTCCTTATGTTTGAGTCTCTTCGCTAATGGACTCGAATTGATATTCACCTCCATTCTTTTTTTTTTTAGCTTGATTCTCCTTAGAATAGAATTTTTTTTCATTTTCATTTTTGGGGTTTTTTTTTATTTTCTTTTTAGGGGTGTTGAATATTTGGATTGTTTCATGGCGAAAGGCCGGCGGTTGACCACCAGCAGAAGCGAACGGTTTCTTGGGAGTTACAGTTACGGGCATAGCCTAGGGGACGCCGTCACGGACGAACCGGAACTCGGGGAGGAAGATGTCTGGTCGATGGTTGACAACGTCGCGGAGCGAGACGACCAGAATGTCAATAATTCTCAGAGCGAGTGGAGTCCACGCGCTGAGGCGGAGAGTAATGGGAACGGGAACTTGGACGTGAGGGGGGGACGTCGACGAGTGGCCCGGGGTGACCGCCACGTGGGCGGGCTGTCCTTGGCTTTCGAGGATTCTTCTTCCACGAAGCCTAGGATCGTGCACCAGTTCCGTGGCCACGATGGCATGGCGGCCGCAGCTTCTCCACGTGGACACCATATGGCCACGTCAGCACCGGTGAACGTGCCTGACTGGAGTAAGATTTACAGGGTCGATTCGGTGGAGTCGATACACGACTCGGATGACGGGCTTGATGACGGTGACTCGGAGATGGTTCCCCCGCACGAGTACTTGGCGCGCGAGTACGCTCGGAGTAAGAAAATGGGCGGGGCTTCGGTTTTTGAAGGCGTGGGTCGGACCCTCAAGGGCCGGGACTTAAGGCGGGTCAGGGATGCGGTTTGGAGCCAAACAGGGTTCGATGGTTAACCAATTTGTTAGCCAGCCGACCAAAAGACCCAAAAAAAAAAAGTAAATGATTGATTAAAAAATTGCTACTACAATATTCTTTTTGACTTGAGCAATGATTCGGTTGAGTCGACTCAGATGAGTCAACTTAGTGGCGAGTGAGCTCAAGCAGGATTTTGATTTGAGAGAGAAAGGGAGAGAGAGGACAGTCCTAAATTCTGTTCTTGGACTAAACAATTTGGAAGTTGAAGTGTGTTTCCAATTTCTCTTTAGTGGTAATTCTGGTACAAATTTCAGAAAAGGAAAAAAAAGAAAATATTCCATTTTCATGGGCCATCCCCATCCTGATGTTACAATAAACTCCAAAATGAACTAGAAGTGTGAGCCTTTGTTTCCAAAGTATATATATATTTTTGGGTTATTTCCGAATTATGCCAATTTGCAAACATACTAATAAATGAAAACTTTAACCATTTATAATTTCATATCTACGAAAAAATTCCACGCAAGTGAATAAAAATTTAATATCGAAATCATCTTTTTATCATTTCTATAACTTTCAATTCCGAACTTGTACTAAAAATCAACAAATTACAAAAATTTAAATATTAATTCGAACATTTAATTCAGTGATAATTCAAGAGATGCAAGTGTGACATCTTGTCATAAGTAATCCAAAACATTGTGTTACCAAGTAGTTAAGGCGAAATAAAGGGTGCATGTAAGAGGGAGAGACGAAACCAAATTTGCTTTTGATGGAAGGTGATGGATGGAGAAACCATGAGGTCGGGATTACCACAATATGATATTCAATATCATACATCTGATGTAAATGTGATTGTTAAAAACTATATAATAATTTAAGTCTACCACTACTAATAACTTGAGTTTAAGTTTTTAAAAATTATGTGATTTAAATTAAAAAAATTATTAGACCACTGATTGAACTTTGATACTTACACACAAGTATACGAGATGGGCGAGAGAGGTGTTTCGTTGGCTTAATTTTGTAGCCAAAGAAGAAACAATTGTCAAAGGTGGACTCAAGAGGGGGGTTCATGGCTTTTGTTCGCCTTTTGGCAAGACAATGACAACCGGTCGCCATTATTTCCAAAAGCATCAGAGCAGAGGGTGTTTCTGTTTTTGCTTGAGAACCATTCGTTCTAATTCCTCTGTGGATATTTTCAGGGACCCATGTTTGAATTTGATCGACGATCATGGGTTTATTGGGTTTTTTAAAGTTCAATTTGTTTTCTTCCCTCAGATTCCCATTCTGTGATCCATTGCAACTGACATGACTTCTTCCCTCCAAGAAAGAAAAAAAAAAAAGCTCTGAAAGATGAACCAAAATCTTCTCTTTTTCACTGTCGTCTCAGGATTCTGGTTTCTTTCTTCCACTGTGATGCTGTTTGATTGGTTATGAAGAACTCGGATGGAGTTTTCGGCAATCAATGTTTGGAAATAAAGCCTTAGTTTTAGCAAACTGAAAAGGAAATCCCATCCGGAATTCACACAAGAATCTGGGCTTCTGGGTTGGCCTCTTCCCACTTTAGGCTTTTGTGATTTTGTGGATCCATAGGAATAGTTGTTGGGCTTACAATAGCCTCAATTTTCATAAAAAAATAATTGAAATCAATCGAATTATAATAAAAATTAAAAAAATCCAAAATAACTTATTTTGATCGGTTTAGTCAAATTGAGGATATTTTTTAAGTTTATTTTTAAATTATTATGAAATATATTACCAATAGCCTTAGATACTGAAAATTGATTGAAATAATCAAATAGATTATTTTTCTTAATTAATTGATTTAGAAAAAAATTGAATTAATTAAATTCAATTGATTTCGATCTACTATTCAAATTAGGCCTTAAGGATGTAAATGAGTGGATATTATACAAGTATTTATAAGTGCTCAACCTAATAATATATCATTCAAATACACTATATTCAATTACAGATCAAGTTTAGTGCTCGTTTCAAGTTTCGGTAAATTTTAAGATTATATTATTTGAACTCAATTATATTAATTCCTATATATTATCAGATAATCTATATTCAATTATAAGACAGAATTAGGTAAAGTTTTTAATATCCATCTTAAGTTCAGATAAATTTTGAATATAAATACCTATTATCTAAATTTGATTATAATAATCTTTAGATATTATCAAATACTCAATATCCTAAATCCGATTATACATATATACTAGGGTCATCCCCTACTGGACCCTGCATGTTGGCCCTTTTTAGTTTGGTCCTCAACTTTGAAGTCCATGGATCCATATGTCAGCCAAATGATTCAAGCAATGGGTCATTAAAACTACCAACACATTAAAGGAAAAGGCAAAAGTCCACTCTCCTAGGCTTTGTGGTGGAACCACTGCCCAAAACTCGACCCTGCAAAGACTACAAAAGCCCACCCAAGCCTGCTCACTTTGGCAAATCCCTTATTACCAGCAGTAGTTGCACTGCCAATGCCGTAATCAAAGGAAAAACATGTCCTGTTTTGGGATCCCTGAAATGACGGGGAGTTTACAGCGCATGTTTTTTGGTTTTCGAAGAACAATCTCAGCCGTAGGCGGCGGGCCTCCGGCAATAGTTTAGCATTGAAAAACATTGATTAAGATAAAAGGACGGTTAGACTTCATTCCACTCGTGACCCCATGTGCTCTGTTGGCTGCTTAGTGCTCTCGATTAGAGTATTTCTTTTGTTGCTAAGCTTATAGTCACACTCACTTGACACGCACTGCACGTGATGAAATTGATGTATATATGTTGTATCCACAGCCATCCTTTTCACCATGACGTAATTTGGATAGGAAGGATTGTGATGTATCACAAAATTCAATGAGTGACCTCAAAAATTCATTTTAATTATGTCATTATTGTTCTTTAATTTCATCAATTATTCATCGTACACGCTTGGAAATAATATGTTAGGTGTCATTTGAATTCAAAAAGTAAAAAAAAAAAGGAGATTTTTTGTTTTAGTTTTTTCATTCAAATACTAATGTAATTAATTAAATAGGTGTTGAATTTTGGTTTTAATTGTAATTGGCATCGTTAATTCGCATTTTCCTTTTTGGTTTTCCATTTTTTGTGGTATTTTATTAATTAATTAACAGCTTTCTTTTACGTCTTAACCCCAAAAAACAGGAAAAGAACTCAACTTTAATCTGGGTTTGGGTTGAAAAATCTCATCTTTTTGAGCAAAGCTTTAACCTTTTTCGCTATCTCGTATCTCTTCCTCAAGAAACCCAATTCCCTAGTTGAATTCTTTCTTTGCAACTCCCAAGTAGCCAGATGGGTTGTTGTGGCAGCAAGCATAAACTGTCAGAACCTGACTACAAAGACTATAGATCAGGTATGCCTCCTTCAAGACCAGTCCAACCAGCTTCTCAACCGCAACCGGTTCAAACCCAGAAAATGTCAGTGCCTCAAATTCAAGCTCCGCAAATGAGGCAGCCCCAACCAATCCCTGCGCCATTGAAACCTTCACCAGCAAGCAGCAGGCCAGTTCAAGGGCAAGAAACGATATTAGGAAAGCCTTTGGAAGACATTAAGCAATACTACACGCTTGGAAAGGAACTTGGTAGAGGCCAGTTTGGCATAACTTACTTGTGCACTGAGAATTCCACTGGCAACACTTATGCTTGCAAATCAATATTGAAGAGAAAGCTGAAAAATAAACAAGACAGAGAGGATATAAAGAAGGAGGTTCAGATTATGCAGCACTTGTCTGGTCAGCCAAATATTGTGGAATTCAGGGGTGCTTATGAGGATAGACAATCTGTTCATCTTGTAATGGAGCTTTGTGCTGGTGGAGAGCTTTTTGATAGGATTACAGCTCAAGGCCATTACTCCGAGAGAGCTGCAGCAGCTATTTGTAGGTCAGTGGTGAATGTGGTTCATATTTGTCATTTCATGGGGGTGATGCATCGTGACCTCAAGCCAGAGAATTTCCTGCTGTCTAGCAAGGATGAGGGAGCTATGTTGAAGGCAACTGATTTTGGGTTGTCGGTCTTTATTGAAGAAGGTTAAATTTCCAATCTTCCCGCTGTTTAATGGTTTTAATGAATTGAGCTCTTTATTTATTTTCGAATGTCTTTTAAAATTTTTGGAGTGAGGCATGTATCTGATTAGAATTTTGATAATTTGCAATATCTACTGCCATATGTCTTTTCTTTCTTCATACTGTGTATGGTTTACTACAGGAATTTTACTGTTTTGTTGCTTAAATTTGTGGTATTTGTTACATTCAATTTTCAGATGCATAGTAAGAAAGTAATTGACACAATTGAAAGGTGGCAGAGTTATAAAGATGCCATTATGATGGGATTATGTTTCTCTGCTATGCCTTCTGATACTATTCTATTTTGTGATTGATTGAAATAAATATTTGCTACTAATGTACTAAACTTTATGGAAAACATCTCAGGGAAGGTATATCGCGATATTGTAGGTAGTGCCTACTATGTTGCTCCTGAAGTTCTACGACGTAGTTATGGAAAGGAAATTGACATCTGGAGTGCTGGAATTATTTTGTATATTCTGCTCAGTGGTGTCCCTCCATTTTGGGCTGGTAATAGAGAAAATATCAAGCTTTTGCTAGTTTTACGTGTTTTAGCATGTCGTTAAGACTCTGCTGTGTGTCGTATTCAATTAACTAAAATATATATTTTTCTCAAATTGTATTGCAGAAACTGAGAAAGGAATATTTGATGCCATTACTGAAGGGGAACTAGAGTTTGAAAGTCAACCATGGCCTTCAATTTCTGAAAGTGCCAAAGATCTAATAAGAAAAATGCTGACAATGGACCCCAAAAAGCGGCTTACCTCTGCACAAGTTCTTGGTCTGTAGTCTTTTTCAATCTTTGGTTATAGTCACTGGAGGTATTTTGTTGGGTCTAGTCTGTTGGTCTGGCTTTCCTCAGAAATTTAAATGTCTGATGGTTTCTTTTTAAATTTTGATTTATTCATATGACATCATATTATCTGCAGTCTTGTCTTTTTAGTCAACTGATTAAGATAGGTTCATATTAATCTTCTGATATTATGTTTGTCTGTTTCTGATGCTTTTGATTAACATGTGATAATTGGTATGGTCAGAGCATCCTTGGATGAGAGAAGGTGGGGAAGCATCAGACAAGCCAATAGATAGTGCAGTTCTCTCCAGATTGAAGCAATTCAGGGCAATGAATAAGCTGAAGAAACTTGCATTGAAGGTACAGTATCAAACTGGATTGAAGAAGCTCCTTAATACAAAAAGTTTGTCTTTAACTACAGTCAAAATTGTGATATGATTGCAAATGTGGTACATTTACGTTTTTGGACCAGTTGTGATAGTGGCCCTTCTAGTAATACTGTAAATTTTCTATAGTTGAATATTCCATAGGCATATTTGGCATGCAGTAAGTATGCAGAGAACAGAATCACAATTTCTTAGTGCTCATATGGCTGTTTGTTCTGACTAAAGAAGCTGAGAATGGGCATTTTGATTTCCTCATATAGAACAACAGCCACCGTTCTCAGTGCAATTATGGGCCAATGCCGCACCTAGTAGTCTAGCACCCCATCCACACCACCAGCATCACAATGTTGCCATCACTGATCAAACCTATGTCCATTGCCAGCACTTCAATGAGCAGCTCACAGCAGCACTACTAGTCTCCACTATCAAGTGCTGCCCAGCCACCAGTCCACAGCTACTTCACTTCTGTCATGACCATGCACACCATAAATCCTCCACTTCTATTACTAAACAATAGCATGGCCATGACTGCAGGCCTTTGCTTATTCTATAGCCTTCTTAATCTACCTAAGCATGATAGTTTATGCAGTATACTTGTTTTCTTTCAACAGATATCCTGAAAGTATTTAGACCTTTGAGTTATACCGGTGTAGATGGTTACGGTTCTTCTTTCTGTCTTCATTTAATAATGTTGGTTTATTTGGAAATTCCCTAGGTTATTGCAGAAAATCTATCTGAAGAAGAGATTAAAGGTCTTAAAGCAATGTTCACAAACATGGACACAGACAAGAGTGGCACAATCACCTATGAGGAACTGAAGGCAGGTTTGGCTCGTCTTGGATCAAAGCTCTCTGAAGCTGAAGTCAAGCAATTAATGCAAGCTGTAAGTTTTCATCTACCCCTCAACTGATACCATTGCTATTTGTTTACAGTTGAATATTGCTTGCATCTAACACTCAACTGGCATCCTTGGAATTATGTGCAATACATTTCAGGCTGATGTGGATGGAAATGGAACGATAGACTATATTGAATTTATCTCAGCTACAATGCATAGATACAGACTTGAAAGAGATGAGCACCTGTACAAAGCATTCCAGTATTTTGATAAAGATAACAGTGGGTGAGTCCTGAGGTTTCCTATTTTCATAATTATAGCTGCATCGTTTTACTGATCTCATCCTAAACTGTCTGCACTGGCCATTGAACTAATTATTTCTACTAAAGAGCATATGAATTTTTTCCTGTTAAATGTTAAAAATACACGTGCAAGCAATGGCTATGGCCTAGCTCAGTGATCCTGTTATATCTGTTACTATCTAGATTGTTTGGTTTTCTACCATATTGTGCACTGAAGTAACATCAGATTTTCATTTATGACTTCTGGATCTTCTCTTCAAAGGTTCTGAATAAGAGATTCTTCAGGAGCTAAAATTTTGAGGGGCTTCCACGACAAATTTATAGACTGCCCTTTGTTTGAGATATTTCATCACCATGTATTATTCTTTGCAGGTACATCACAAAGGATGAATTAGAGACTGCTATGAAGGAGTATGGAATGGGTGATGAAGCCAGCATCAGGGAAGTGATCTCTGAGGTGGATACAGATAACGTAAGTTTGTTTCCAAATCAAGCTTTGGAAACTTCTTATAAGGTTATTAATTAATGGTACTGATACCATTTGAATTGAACAGGATGGGAAAATTAACTATGAGGAGTTCTGCACAATGATGAGAAGTGGGACACAACAAACTGGAAAGCTTTTTTAGATGTTATTGATGGTTCCATTACCAAGTAACGACCGAGTTTCGGAAGACTGAAGTGATGTAACAGCGTCAGCAGGAGTAGAGAAATCACACCAGAAGGTCTGGTGTGGATATAGACTCGATAGTCCAGGATCATTTTCTTTTATGGTCCTTAGACATCCTGATTCTAAAGGTGGGTAGTTTGAGAAATCGAGGGTATTAATTAAAATTGATTTAAGTTGCATTGCTTATGTATATCTACTATCTAAATAATTTATCTATCAGTTTCCAAGTTCTTTCCCTGATTTTTCTCTTTTTAGGGTGATTCATTTTATCTTTATGAAATGGCTCATAACGCGATCATGTTCTTTTGTCAAATTACTCTTACATCAATATTACTGCAGCCTAAATCTTGTCCACAGCTGGTATTGTCAAATAATAAATGGAGATCCCTACCTGGTAACTGATAAGGTTTGTTTCTGACAGATTTCAATGAAAGGAATTACAATTTGAATTTCGAAGAACCAGTAGCTAAACCTTAAGGAATTTGGGTGGTAACTTTAACTAGAGCCTGAGTTTATGGGTGGATTGGAGCCATGCCACTGGTCTTCCAAAAATTTGTTCCAGGGGCTGTCAGCTGTTGATAGATAAGAGGTGCCATACTTAAATAAGAAGAAAACTTAAGGTCCTTAATGAACTTTTCTTCAACCCATCATTAGCTTGGGTAGGATTCAATTCCAAAATCTTAAGACTCTACAGCTCTCTGGCTGTTGCACCTTCGTCAATGGCAAGATTAAGGAAAGCATATAGACAGCACCTTCATCACACAGCTCTCTGGCTGTTGCACCTTCATTAGCTTGAGTAAGGCTCAGATCACATGCTCTCAGGGGCCAAAAGAAGATTGAACTGTCTGCTTCAGGTTTGATGTTCACGACTGCTTATGACAGACATTGACGGAAAACTGTTCAATCTTGTTTGGGTCGTAACCACTTGCCAGGCTTTGTTACAGAGCTCAGTCCCCATTTCATCAGGGCAAACAAAAACATAAACAGGGTATTTGAATATCGCAAGTATCAGCAACCTTATCAAGCACACTTCACCAGACAAAACAAAATGTATCTTACACCACCCCCCCTCCACTTGCAATTCTTTAGCTGCAAGGCTGTTAATATTTTACTCAATTTTAACCAGGAAGCCAGTGAATCATCAAGAGGGTGTGCATGTACTCATTATTATACAACTCCTTTTTCTTCTTTCTGCACCAGCACATTTTCCACAGAACCCCAAAGAAGAATATCTTAAAAAATACAACCTTGCCCTTAGCAAAATGTGTTGTCTATAAGACACAGACTGAGGGCTGATTCGTCCTCCTCCATGAACTACAACATACCTGGTTTTATGAACCATTTGTTTAAAGGGTGAGGGTGCCCAATTGGGAGGGGTTTAGTTTAAAATTAGAAAGATGGTATCCAAGGTTTTAGCTTCATATTCCCCTGACAAAACCTGCATTAGAGACAACCATCTAAGTTACACTTTCCACGTGAGGTTGTTTTTCTATATTGTATTTTGTACCCCATTAAGCAAATTACTTGCATTTGTGTGCAGACATTTTGCTTTATACCTGGGAAAAGGAAGTGCTGCTCCCTAGTCAAGACAGATAGCAAATTTCCCATCTTTTTTTTTTCAGTAATCATAATCATAATAACCCCATGGACATGGTCAGTCATTTTGCATTTATGTATTGATAATTGGGGTACATTTTTTAAACTATGACCTTCAAATAGACCTTCACCAGTTGACTACGGTGACCACATTAATCAATTTATTGAAAGGGGTGCTTACTTAATTAATCTAAGATTAATTCTATGTCAATCTGATAATTGGTTCTGACCAAATAGGAATGGATGAATTTTCATGCATTTTAGCAAGCTTCGATTCAAATGGGTACTTAGTTGTACCCCATCTGAGCACAAAATTCTTCAAGCTTGAATCTATATGAGTTCCATCAACCTGCTGAACCTGAGACAGTCACTGAGCTACAGTATTCAATAAGCAAATCTATTCTGATTTTTTCATGCTCATATCAACATAAACCAGATGCAGTCCAATGGCATAGAAATTGGGTCATCACAATGGAAGACAGGTGATATATGGTTAGATTCTTGATATACATAAACCAGGAACAGAAGTTGCAGATCTGATCATTTCCAAAAGTAGTGGGTCAGGTCAAAGGGTAGCCATTGCCCATTGACATTCTCCCACCACATTTTGATCTGTGTCCTATTTGGAAGTGGGTAGAATTCTTATATCCATTCTAGCTGTATAATTTCATTTCTAGTTTTTGTTTGTTCTAGTACAGAGTAACATTACTTAACCAGTGCCTTGCCTCGGATGCTTAAAAATGGGGCACAGCCTCACCACTATAGAACAAACAAATGATAATCTAATAAACTGGGGGGCTTTACATATCCTAAGATTACTTCTGATCTTTTTTAGTTTGAGATTAAAAAGAAAGTGGACAGATAGAGAGAGACGCACGTGGGGCTGCATGCCTCACTGCTCGCTGTTCTCTTTTTCTTTTACAAAACTGAAACGAAAACCAGACGCCAAAGGCTCATCTTTTTGATCACTAATCTCTCTCTCTCTCTCTCTCTCTCCCTTTAAACATCAGTTTCATTTCCTTCTTCTTACTTCTTAGTCCTATCATTAACTTTTTCTTGTTTGTAAGTGAACAAGTTGCTTCAACTTTGACAGTTTTCTGACTTTGTTTTCAAGAGAAACTTCCTGCTTTCTCTTTTGACATAGACATAGTTGGTCTTTCTTCATGTTGACTTAAGCATCTGAACATCAACAGTAAACTAAACCAATCTACTTTGGGTTTTAAAAAAAAAACCACCTTTTTGATGTGGGTTTCCCTTCAAGTTGCAAACTTTAGTTGCACTGTTTACTAACAAAATATTTTCTACTTTTCTTGTGAAGCTTTTATCAGGGTTTTTCCTTGGTGGATACTTTGGTTATGTGATATTTGGTTTTATTCGTTTTGGGAGTAGCTTCTCAGTTCCAATGGTGGAACTTCAATCCTGCGCCAGCTTGGTCAATGCTTCTGCACTGTGTGCAATAGAGCAAGAAATGAAGGGAGAGAGTGTAAATGTCATTGCAGAGATCGCGGCTGAGTTGCAAAGAGAGAGAGAAAAAAATGCAGAGCTTATGAAGAGAATATCATCACTTGAAGCCCAAATACAAGAGAGGGAGAAGGAATCTCTTCTAACCAATGAAAAAGTATGGCTTCCCCACTTTAATTTAGTCTGTTTTTATTATTCTCCCATCTCTTTCAAATGTGCATTATTTTCCAGTAATTAAGCATACATGATCAAATGCACATTTCATATTTATCTCTGGTAGGACGTTGTTCTGATATCTCATTCACAAAGCCAAATAATAGTATTATTGTCTATTTGTAATAGGATGGACATTAGTTTTGATACAGGAGCCATTGAGTAACTGAACGAAACATGTAGGAGACCTTCTGTGAGATGAACATTGTAGATTTTTGGAATATCTTTTATCTTCTTGCCTTCTCAAGTTCTTGGTATTTGATTAATGGTCCAATAATGGACTTTTTCAGTGAAAATTTTGTTCATGAAACATGGTATTGTAATTCATAGAGCTAATATACTTTGTTTTTCCATTTTCAAATGCTATTTCAAAGCAACTAACTTGGCTTCTTTCACCTGTTAGCTGAATCCAAGCAAAAGTCTACTGTCACTGCTTAATGGCCTGGCCTCTTATGTTCTCTCACAGGTCAGCTGTCTTGATACCACAGAGAGAAGCCTCAAAAGGTTCAAAAGACAGAAGATAGAAACATATAGTCATAGAACTGAAGATGGAAAGAGTACCAAAACTGAAATGGCCTCTAAGGCAGAGAATGGCACACAATGCATGCCTTCGACAGATGAAAATCAGGATGATCGCTTAGTTAACTGGATGAGCATGGATGAGACTCTTTTTTCGCATTTTGATAAATTTAAAGACAGTGACCTTGCTGCAGATCGTGAGGATACAGATGACAGTGATGATGAAGATGAATATTATGAAGAGGATGATCCTAACACTGGTTATAAAGATAGGGAAACTGAGGAAAATCTAAGAAGTGCTTATGAAGAACAACCTCATGAGGATGGTGTTGGCCCAGGAATGCATATATCTTGTCTGCAAAGTTATTCCACCAGTCAGAGTGAGCTGACATTTACAAACAGTAGCCAGTTGATAAAAGAAAATAGAGAAAAGGATTACACACTACAGGATATACAAGTAGTTTTTAACAGAAACAACCCGAAGTATGTCATGAAGGAAACAGAAAAGAATGGAGAACACAAGTCTCCAGCACATATGGCAACTTCTGGGCAAGAGCCTTGTCAGACAGTGTCTGGAAAGACATCTTCAAATAAGAAACCTCCGAAAGTTCCTTTCTGTCCGAAAGAAATAAGAAAAATACTTGCATCAGATGCCCTTTTATTGAAAAATGCTCAGTCACACACCATAAGGAAGATAATTGTCTTTGCATCCCTTGGCATAAGGAATGGATGTGAAGATATGTATGAGTTAGACTTCAATCACTTCAGCATTTTAAGGAAGGGGGATCCGTATGTTTCTCCAAAGAATCCAGGGGTAAGCAACCTAACTTTATGATGTTAATGAATTGTCTTCACCTTGCTCAGCTGACAGCTACTAATATAGTTGCTTCAGATATATAAGTTTTCGCTATGATCAGAGCCAGTAGTTTAATAGTTGCTTTCATTGTTCTAATGTATTATTGCTGCCCTTAGAAATTATGGCCTTTATTCCAAGTTATCTGGAGGGTACATTGTCTTAGTTGACTAACAAGAAAGAAACTTAAATTCATTAATCACAGGAGCATGTCTTATATGAGAACCCTGGTGTCCAGAGGAAGGTTTTCTATCCGAACCGACAGAATCCAACACTATGTCCTGTTCAAATACTTGAGGAAGAGAAAACTATGCGTCCTTCTGATCCTTGCTGTCCATCATGCCTATTTTTGTGCATCAAGTATGGTGGAAGGACAAGAAATCTTCCTCAAAATGAGTAAGTATGGCTTTGATAATCGATTTGCTATATTATTGTTAGCTTTTGTACACCCTTAGACACCACAATTCGTTTCTTATTTAAGTGCTTGCCTGTTAAAAGCCTGACTATTGCGAATGTTCTTGATAAACACCATAGCTTTACACTTATTCTTCACCTAAAATTACTTGAGCTTGTACCTCATCAGCCTAATCTAGAAATACTTGTGGGCTGAATTTTTCCAGATATGTCAGGCAGCGAATGGGAAGAAATAAACTAAAGTCTTTCGGACCTGTCATGTGCCGAATGGCAATGCTAGTCCATATTCGCAGTGGGAGCTTCTTCTTCAAGGCCTTGGGCATCACACTTCTGTTCATGGCAGGTTTTCCTGATGACCTTGTTCAAAGAGAAACAAAATACAGGAACTTAGACTTGCTGCAAAAGTATTATAGGTAAGGGGTTCCACAGAAATAGTAAACTTGTAGAACAAACGTGTACATATAAAACGGAAGAAGAGGACATAATACTAGATTTGGGTTGCACTTTGCCACTTTATGATCTCTCACCTTTGCAATTAATCTGGTTCAGTAAACTAGCAAACAACCACATAGATTACTCTGCTATATCTGTCCGATAGGTGTTCGACCTCCTCATTGCTTTTGCACTATTTGCATGGTCTTTTCTGAATATCCGCAGACACTTAACAGCTGAATCTTATAGGGCAGTTCACTTAATATTCAACCTTCACATTACAGGACAGACGAAGATGCTGAAGATGAAGAATTGTTTCTTTCGCATCCAATAGCTTTTGACACTGTAAGATTGCAATTCCTGAATCACAACGTACTACATTTCATTTATAGTTATTAAGGATTTAAGTTTCTTTTTGCTGGTGTGACAATTTTAATGCTTGGTACTACCAGTGTGCCATGTTACCAAGGAGAAAGATAACACGATTCTACATGGGAGGAGATTTGGCTACGAGCTATGAGTTATTTCTTAATATACAATAATGAGAGTTGGAACCACATCAAATCCCCATAAAAACCATTTATGCTCTGAGTCATTTGAGTACTAAAAACCCTTGTTCAGGGGAGGAATTTGCAGTTGTGTCTATATTTGTATGTTGTCCCTAATTCTACAATGGAAGCTGACCCTAGAAAATTAAGTGGATAGGGTGAAGGATACATCATTCTGATAGAAATGATACAATGCATTTGTTATCTAGTGATGCATGATAGCAGAGCCTTCTCTATAGGTGCTATGATCTCATCTTGAATCCGTTACCAGTTTTCCTTTAGATTAAAGGATAGTTTCTGAGTTCTAAGTTTCTTGCTTCTTCAGCAGGCTCGTTCTAGTTCTCAGCAATTAACTGGGAAGACTACCTCAACAAAATCAAAGGGAAGAAGGCAGACAAACTCCAGCAGCAAGTCCCACAATTTTCCAAAAGCCTCGGTTCAAGAATCAGCACCTTCGACCTCAACACCTGGTACCCAATTTGGGCTGATGGGCTACACCTCAATCCAAACCCAAGCAACGGCAGCATTTCAGTCCACACAATTACAGACTCCAGCTGAAACTACACAAGTCTCAAACCCAATGATGAAGAGTCTTGGAAACAATGTGTCCTACCATAATCAAACCGCATATCACTTGTTTCCACCACAGCCAGCAAATACTTTCATGCCTATGGTATATTGGCCTCCACCAGTTGTCTTTCCTCCCAGTCCTTATCCAACTTCATATGGTTATCGATCTTATCCAACTAATGCAAACAACATTTCCATCCATCCACAGCCTTACTACAATCACCCTTCTTCCAGTTCGTTTATCCCTAAGATAATAGAACGCAATAGGACGGATGTTTCGGCATCCTTGGAACCGGATAGTGACTCAGATAGCAGTTTAAGCAGTTCGGAAGAACCAAAAGAGGCATTAGCAAGCTGTAGGTAGTGGACTGAATATGCTTATACAATGTTTCTTGTAAATTATCATTACAGGAAAAGGAACTTGGTAAAAGAAAGCTGTGACATAAATGCATCTCGGTGAGCCTTTTCTTCACATCATGTGCGTGACTTAATACGTTATGCATTCATGTACTTTCCACCGCTGCATAGATCATGATACAGATAAGTTTTTATGGGGTCAGGAGTCCTGCAGTCCTGCCATTGCAACATTTGTTTGATGAATAAGTTACCAATCTGCCTCAAACATGCAAGATCATTTGCCATAATTTGATGAACATTCTCTAGTCTGTACAAACTCGAAAATACAGCAGTGAACTGGAAATTTGTAAGTATAATTCCTGCTTCTGATAAGCCTTTTGTGATAGTGTACAGAATTTCTGGGAAGGCCGGTGGCAAGGCTTAGACCTGAAGGGTATTTTAGTGGAATTAAGGCTACTTCAGGATTTTCATTTGGCTTGTTCTCGATATTTAAAATTCAATGATACGATGGTCATCACCATAACTGTCTGCCCATGCTTGGAGCATTTGCCTCCCAACTTTGATAGTGAGACTCAGGCCCACACCTTCATTCTTCATTCATCTCTGTCTGCACTACAATTATATATACCAGTGGCCACCTACCAAGAGATAAATTTTCATTGCGTTCATATGCTTAAAATCCATATTTCTTGACATAATGGAAAATCTTTCTTTTATCATCCAAGATTCAACCTGTTTTAATATCCACTGTTGGCATTCACATCAGATGTGGCCACCTACCAAGAGATAAATTTTCATTGCATTCATATGCTTAAAATCTATAGTTCTTGACATAATGGAAAATCTTTCTTTTAGCATCCAAGATTCAACCTATCTTAATATCCACTGTTAGCCAATCATTGACCCAACAACTTTTTGAGTGTAAACTCAAGCTCAAGTTGCTAGTAGTGATGGACTTGAATTATTATATAAATCTTAACAATTACACTCATATCTGATGTGGGATGTGAGATATCATAATGTGCTCAAAATCTTGATATCCTCGTCAATGCCATATATCACATTTACGGGATTAAGATCTCACCAAAATAATATGAAAGCTCACATCACTTGGGACCATAGTCTCTTCACTAAAGTTTTCATTTCTTCTTGTTGTTGGGATGGGGTCTTTTTCACTAATTTGATCCATGCACTCATCAGTCATCACCATGACATCATGAAAGAGAAGGCTCAAGCATGAATCATCAAATGTATTAAATCATTGAAATCCATGCATCATACACCATCAACACCATCCTTACATACATACATACATCCACCAGAGCCATTACCAACATCAACCTCGCAACAACAGAAGAGAAACCTAGGTACGCCAAAACAACAGGGCATGTAATGAGCAAAGTCACCAGATTGATCATCTCATACCAGTACCACTACTATCACTGATCACTGCACATTAACAAACTGGTCTAGGACTAGAACAACCATTTATTCTGTCACACTCAGCTCTCTTCTCTCCCTCACATAAACTAGGAAGAGAAGATGAGATGGTGGTTGTACCAAAGCATTTTAGTGAAGCTTGTTCGCAACATTGCACTGTTTCCTGATCTCACCCTTGGTACCAGTGAGAGGATTGTTCTCAGAAAGGATGGTAATGGCCCTGGCAAACTCCTTGAAGAAATAGTCTTGGCTCTTGGCCATTTTCTTCACATAAGGCTTGGTCCTCTTGTCATAAGCCAGTTGGTGATCCACAATTAACAAGCCCTTGTTGTCCAGTATGTTTCTATAGTAGTTGTTATCCAGTATCATGGGTGTGCCGCGGTCGTTTCTCACGTACTGCACAGCCTTTGGATCTGGAATTTGATCGGGGCATTTGTGGAGCATGTGTGGAACATGGTCAGGGTTGAGGGCAGGGTCGACGTCTGGGTACAAACGGTGCACCAGCTTGACACAGTGCGTTCTGCCGACACTGTGAGCTCCTGTTTTGCACAATGAGACCAAAATGTAGAAACTTAGCCATGCAAACGGATGCCAAGATATATCCATACACATATATTTAATGATTCATGTAAAAATAAAAGGTCTACCTAGCAGGGCAACGACTCCAGGGGTGTCAATACCCATGGCAGAAAACCTGTCAAGGACGGCAGAGATGGTCTCATTGTGGTCAGGAAGATACTCCTCAACAACATCTGCTCTGCTCCTTCTGCCATCTCTTCTTCCTGTTTTGAGAGGGATGTAAGGGCCTCCAAGCTGAAAGAAAGTAAATTCAGGATTATGTTAACTGCCTGAAAGCTACAATTAGTAATTCAGGAAATAAGAAGGCACGAACATCTTTATGGAAAAGAGGTGAAAATACCACCTCTAGGATTTTTAAGTACTTATTATGGTTAAAACTAGGAATTGAAACTTCAGAGGACTGGGAAAGCAAACGTTAGTGGGTTAAACAAAAGAAACCCCCACCGATCTTGTGGATCTAGTGCAAAGAGCATATTCTGAGTGAAACAAAGACAGTGTTAAGAAACTCCCACAGACAGAAGTGCTGTTAATGAAGTCAAGAGTTAATCTAAAAGAGGGTCGGAGGAAATTACAGAAACAATGCCATCTCTAGCAGACAACACGAGAATATCTGCGCAAGAAACAACTCCAGGACACTCCCTCTCTACAGCTTCTTTGATGGTCTCAATGTACCTGAAATTCCTAAGACCAAAGCTCCTGTCTGTCTCCTTCTCAGACAAGGTCCTTCTTGTCGAGTCCAGCAGCAGTGAAGCATCACATGACTACTCAACAACAGGAAAAGCAAGAAAAAAAACATGCATGTAAGTTGTACTATCAAGAGCAAGAGTACAGTACAACAAGAGTAAAAAAAAGGATGTGTGTTGATTTACCTGAACAGCACAGTCATGGAAAATGTTTCTCAGCCAAGAAAATGCAGTGTTCTTGTGGCGCTTGTACAGAAGCTTAACTTGCTCTCTGATGATTTCTTCAGCCTGAGGACATGTATCCTTGTAGAAGCTCATAACAAGGCCTGGGTCTTCCTCATTCTCTGCAAATGTAGACACAGCTGAAAAGCAAAGCAAAGCAAAGAAGAACAGAACTTTGGCAGCACCCATTTCCTCACTACTCTCACTACAGGTCACTGACCTTGCTTTGGATCTTTAATAAGGTGCTGCTTAAATAATTCAGAGACTGACAAATTTGGTAATAAAAAATGCCCTAGTTTTGAAAAGTTTTACCCTTTTTTTTAACACTTGTATTAATATCAGCACTTACTGCTAATTTTAATCTGGATTGTGTCAAAAAGTTGGCAACACCTGTAAGAGTTATCAACAGAAAATGGCAAAATGCTTAGCAGTTACGATTCATGAAGCTTTATTATATATATATATATATATATATATATATGTGTGTGTGTGTGTGTGTGTGTGTGTGTGTGTGTGTGTGTGTGTGTAGTGTTACTCTCTGCATGCAAAGTAGAAAAGATTGACAGAGGGCCCAGAGCTAGCTGATCCAACGGTGATCTTGAAGGATCTTGGACCCTAGCCAAGACTCAAGTCCCTGGTCAGACTCAGAATAACCTTTTTAAGGAAAAGCCACTAGAAGAATTTGGAACATAAATAGCAATTTAAACAGTTCTTCTGTTAAAAGATTGCACCCTCCTGTTAATTCCCCTGTCTACCCCACCAGCTTTGTTCTTTTCTTAAGTATAGAAACACCTTTACAATGCAGAAACTTGCTAAAATGTTGAAGAAGGAATTGGTGAATTCTGCAGTTATTTCTACGCTGGGAAGCTGTTTAATTTACAAGATAACTCATTTTTTTCTTTGTTATTCCATCTCAAACCTGACAGAAACAAGGTGTATAGTACTTGTTTTGGTTATTAATTACAATGCAGGATCTCGATGTAAGAATGCTGGAATTCAGCTAAAGATGCACTGAAATGTGTACAGATTCTGCAATATTTATATGTCATGAGATTGACTTTGAGGATGGTAGCTAAACATAACAGATAAAACCAACATTTGAGCTTGTACATGCCTCTTGTTATTATCTCTATCATGATCCTTCTTTCTCAATGCAAAGGCATGAATCTGGTGAAAAACAAAAGGAGCTCTGCAACATGGACCACATTCAAATGCTTCTGGAATAAATCAAAAACTTGAAACTGTTATGCTCTTTGGTTTCCTCTTTACATCCATTTAAAACCTTAAAAGGATAGCAAAAGAGAAAAGCCATCATAGCTTTCCCTTTCAAGTGGGGTACAAGGCATTGCTGGTCTTAATTTGAAGATTGGGAAGCTTATTCACCATGCAAGGAAAAAGAAACAAAGCACAATAAGATTCTTTTGGATTGAAGAACAAGCAGCCTACTAGCCTACCACTGAGAGCCATCTGCCCTTTCAGTGAGGAACACTTTCTTCCATTCAAACAAGAGGTCCAAATAATGTGAAAGCTACATTTTTCTTCATAATGGAAACTTAATACTCTTTTAGTCCTACTTCCTTTATCTAATTTTTTTATATTTTCCATTTCGGGATATTCTTATTAAAAAATATAATTGTTAATGGCATATGAGAAATTCCTTTATGCAACTTTATATTATTGAAATCCAAAGGGTACAAAGCAAAAAGCCAATGTCAATGTTATTATAATTTTTAAGAAAGAGTTTGGAGGCTTTAGGCAACCAGCGGTCCAACCAATGAACAAAGTTAGTCCTTTTAGTTTTCCCACAATGCCCCTCCATAACCCTGATATTCCTTCCGTTTTGGGGGCTTTCGTTTGGAGGCCTGAGGGGTAGATGTGAGAAATCGAGGGGAGCCGAGCGAAATGACCAACCTCGTCCGGCGTGGCCACCGACACTTTGAGATTTAATGCATCTAAGATATCTAGTTGCATTTATGGTTAAAACATGGACCCCACAGGGTGATGAGTCATCATGCCCTCACGGGAGGTGACATATATCAATTTTTTAAATATCTTTTACAGATAAAACATTTTTAAAAGGGACACGTGTCCGTAGATCTTACTTTGATTAAATTAGATAAGAATTAAAGAAAGTCAAAATTTCCAATCTTTCTCAATGACTTTTGTTTTTTTTTTCTTTATTTTCACAATAAAAAAGCAAAGGATATGTACGCAATAATACATATACATACCTCTTCTTATTAAATTTTTTTTATTTATATTTAATATATTATCCGAGTATAATATTTATATGCTATCATAAATATGTAATAATTTAATATTTATTTTTTAAATTCATTTATTAATAAAATGACAATGTTTGATTCATTAATAATGCATAAACGTCAAGTTTTTTAATTTTCTTTTTGTAACTTTCATCATCATGATGATAGAAGACATTGATTATTGATGGGCCATGCGCCATGGCCCACAGGACAACTTGATTGCCTACTTTGGATCTTTACGAGGACAGCTTTTTTAGAACAAAAATGAATTGACAAATTTGTACTTGTGAGTTGTGACAGACTTATGGGCCATGAATGGGTAAAATGGGTTATTATGACCCGGCCCATATACACAACCCCTAGTTATTTCCTAGAGACTATTTTGTTACATGAAAATTTTCAGGCATGAATCTGTCTGCATCTAACATCAGCAACAAGATGGCGGATGTGTGGGGCGTACCATTTTACTCTCTCCACATGCTCTACAGCCACTTCCCAACAATGACCTGCAAACAACAATAATCACTTTAGGGCCATTGTGATATTCAATCTTACATCGGATGTGAATGTGAGTCTTAAAGATCTATATAAGGATCTAAGTCAATCATTATTAGCAACTTGAGCTTAAGTTTTTTAAGGTCAAGTGGTTTAAATCTGGAAAGTTATTGAATGAGTGGTGCTTGGACTCAGGTTGTTACACAAACATGAACTGTAAGATGTAAGATTATGTCATATAAGACTGGAAAGTCATACCTTCGGATCTAGCGATTTCGGATATCGATTTTGAAACATGTTTAGTCCACGATTCCTCATTTGTGTCCTTCACATTCCCATGCACGTGTAATATTCCACCCTCACTCCTGCATTTTTTGTACCATCATTAAAATGACAGTGCACTTGAAATGTAACACAAGTAATAACATCAACATAAAGCACCTTAATGCCCTCACAGCAATAAGCCAGCTAGCCTCACTTGACGGAAGAAGACCAAGACAAACTCGATCTGCAACTCCCTGTAGGAAAAAAATCATCATGAATCAATCAGCACATAGTTTATTCTGGTAGTGAAGGCTCAAGTTGCCGTGGCAAGATGTTCTTTTAGTCCATTTGAATAGCCAATAAAATCAAGAATCCAAGCTGGGTCATTTCATGAAAAAGTATTTCTTCATATGCTGCCCTCAATCAGGCAATTGAGCCAGAAATTTTGACTCCAAAACAACAAATGCAATTTTAAAAAAGTAAAATAAAATAAATTCAAACATATACATTTAACTGAGGAATGAGGATCAACATTTTAACATTAAAATCATGATTTACTGTTGGTGCTCTTCACAGGTGATGTTATAACTGCATTTTTGGTCTGACGAGGAACATACTCAAAGAGCAAGGGCCACAGAATAGCAACCATTAACTGGTCATCCAAGAGCTTCAGATATTTACCTTGGGTGCGGTAATTCGATTATCCCCTTCAAGTATGATACAACGATCAGAGACAGAATTGGCTTGAAGATTCCGTTTAAGAGCCTCAATGGCATGGGGATTCCATTCACAAGCATATACTAGCTTTGCTTTTGCCCTGATTGATGAGCATTACAATTCCAAAAAAAGAACACCAATAACAAAAAAGACTTGTCGATCAGCGAAATTGAATGTAATGTAAGTCAGTTGAAGACTTAAAAGATAATAAGAGAATCTTCCTACACTGATAATTCTCCATCAAATCTTGTAATTTCTATTAAGGGCTAATGGTGACATGACACAAAACAATCATTGTCCTTCACATAAGCCATGAAAAGCAACATAATTATCTATTAATTTCAGTCAGTCAAGAAGTCTGCTTCTAGTTGAAGATCTGAAGATCACAAAACTAAGTCTGGTGTGCATGTAGGCACATAGATGTGTCTTTGTGTGTGTGTGTATGAGAGAGAGAGAGAGAGAGAGAGACACTTAAGATTTAGACAAAATTGAAAGACCATAATAAACCATAAATACAGCATACCTAACAAGGAAGGGCAACACAAAATATCCAATTCCAGCAAACAGATCCACGATAACTGCATCTGTACAATCCAAATTGGCCATGCGCATTTTCTCAGAAAGATTGCCCCAAGAAAACATGCACTTAGTCGCATCAAAAGAATATAGAATCCCATTTTCACGATGATCAACCCAGCCACTATCTCCCATAAGAATCTCCAAAGTACTGTCTCTTGTACCATTTGGTGCAACTCGGCCCTTGACAAATTACAGAAATTAATGCAATGAGTGAATGAGTGGCATATAAAAACTTCTGATGAATGATATCCATGAGATTCTCAATTATGAATCTTGCCTAAATATGATAATTTCAAGTGAGCAGTAATATTGTTCAAAATATTCGGACACCAAGGTAAACCACTGCTTGGTCTAAGTCACTATACAATAAGACAATATGGCCTACAATATCCTTCAACCGCTGGAATGACTGTAGGCCATTAGTAAATAGATGCATTGTTATGAGTTGATAGATAGAAAGAAATTTAAACAGAATATGATCACTGATCAAATCATCTTGATCTAATAAGAATTCTTTGAATGGATGCCAATCATTTGGAGTGAATCAATAGAATTCTTTGGAGTACTAGAGTGAATCAGCATAAAAGATAAGTTTTGGAACAAATTAAGGAAAGAAAGCATCATCAATCAATACAGTGGCTAGATATAATTCATCCATATAGCTTACTTGGCGAGCAAGGCGACAAGTATTCAGGGATCTGGCAATAATGGGCCAAAGCTCCTCTCCAATCGAATCCCATACTGGGTCCTTGAAGGATGAAACTGGAAGCACAACAATATCACCAAGTCGTTCCCACCTGACTTAGTCAAAAGATGTTAAATATTGAGAGGAAATTGCATCCACGTGTATTTTGAAAAGAGAAGCAAACCACAGCAACTCTTTATCTAACTCAAGAATTTTGACAAAACTCAAACTTACATAGAGGCAGCAAAGAATAGAAGTAATGAAAGACAAACCTGCTTGGTAGCTGCTCCAGAAGTTTAACGGACAAGCCCTTATGCCTAATCAAAGAGGCAACAGCTTCAGTCATTATTTTTAAGGGTGATTTGGAAGCTTTTCTGGCTTCAATAACCTCATCTGGCAGCTTAGTAGCACCACATTTCTTAAGAATATCCAAAGCTGCTGAGGAGGACACCTCATTTAACAGAACACTTTCAGCTCTAAATGTTTTAGATGGATGATGATCAATCAAGCCTTCAAATTTGTCTTCTGGAAATATAGCACAAAACTTCTCTGTCACAGGGAAAGAGATACGTAGACCATCATCTAGTGCATAAGCCTTTCTCTCAAGATCTAACCATCCAAACTTCTTCAATATGTCCTTTCCTAATTTTGCATATTTTCTTTCAAGTTGTACAACCCAACTTGAAGCAACCATCTGATTCCCAACATTTAAACTCTGTGGTTTAGGACTTTGAGTTGAACCAAGAGCATTTCCAACATGTGAAGCTTGAATAAGATCATTCCCATTTGCTGTCATACCCTCCTCTTGGTTATTAACTTGATTTTCTCCCATCTTTGGAGCATTTTCATGATCATCTAAAGATAACAAAGGAAGCAATTCAATTTTCACTGGCTCACTAAACTTTGTTCCAAAGGCATAACAAGCTGCTCCACCACCAACCATAACAAGATTATCATGAACAACATTGGCGGTGCATCGCACAAACAGTTCTTTATCAATTGAATTGAGGGTCACATGCTTCCAAACTAGGCTTCGTATATCAAGTAATGCCAACTCTTGACAATGTTGTCTGACAGGACAACCTCCGATTATTCCAATATAATTTTTGTAGACAAACATCGAGTGGGAGAACCTAGCATGTGGGCTTCTTCCTCCTACCTTTTCTATTTTCCATAAACATGTTTGAGTATCAAAGCTGTACAAGTCCCCAAGTGCTTTCTCTCCATGGTACCCTCCAAACATGAATAACTTAGACTCATAAGTAACCATTGAGTGAGAATGACGGGCACATGGCCATTCACCATGGACCACCAATTCTTCCCACTGCAGTGTATTGGTGTCAAGAACATGCAAAGATGACGAGATTGTATCATTGTTAAGTCCACCAAAGACATAAATCTTTGATCCAACTACTGCAGCTGCATGTCGATGCCTGTGCGAGATACATACAGATTAGACATTAAGAACTAAAATGAGATGCTAAGTCAGGAGAAATGACAGGAAATGAGGACATTAATGCACTTTCATAACATGTTCAAGAAATGATTAAGGCAGAATAAAAGCCTGGCAAGTAGGCATACCTTACAATGTATTCTAATTTCTTATGGCATACATCTAAACAAAAGAAAGTAAAAAAAGAGGCGGAACAACAACAGAAGCATAAAAGGAGTATGACCTGGGAGGAAAGGCACTGCCAGTACAATCTAGTAACCTCCATTCATTCTTAACCGTATTGAGAACCCATACATCACTCAGAATGTTCAAAGGATCAGCCCTGCCTCCAATAACAAACATGCAATCTCCTACCAAAGAAGAGGTGTGACCCAGGCGAGGAGATGGACAGCCCACCACATTAATTTCTTTCAAATTTCCAAGAAATGGATCAAGAAGAAAAGAATCATTTCTCCTTGCATGTCTTCCAATGCCCCCAAAGCCACCAAAGACAAGAACCATAGTTTTGTCTATGTTATCCACGGTACAAGCTGAATGCCCCCAAAGGAACAGCCTTTCTACGGGTTCACCAACAATTACCATCTTAGTAATAGATAAACTACAACTGCGAATTCCTTCTGTTCCTGCCAATGATTGACAAGAAAAAGTCGTTTTCTCATTAGGATCGATGTCCTGCAACCACAATACCATATAGCTCAAAATTAATGACTAAATAACAAAAAGTTACTCCAATCACAAAGCTCAACTTCATAAAAATGATACCAAAAGCATCGAAAATCAACATTTTGAACAAAAATTACCAACTTGGGCATCTCCAAAACTTCTCTCCAAACCATCCTGACCTTCATTCCAATCACCACTCTCACTACAGATTGAGCCATTCCCATTCTCATATGCTCCAGCCTGATCCTTCATAAAAGCTCTAAGAAAACCTTCACTTCTCTGCCTATTAGCTTCCATTTTCTCATTAGCAACCTCAACAAGGAACCTCACGTAATCTTTAGATACCATAATTTTCTGGGTATCACCCAAAGGCACCTCCATCCGAATCGAGCACCGTATCCCCACGATTACTCTCTTACTCACGCTTGTAATCCCAGACTCTCTGAACCCGCAAGCAATAGCCAAGGAAACCAAGTTCTGAGCTGAATTTAAGTCCCTGCACTCAACCGCAATGATGAGAGGCTCAAAACGGAAGACCAACTCACTTAGTTGAGTCAACTTGGTCGAGTCAGCAAAGAGGAGGGAGATGACTGAGTCGGGATCCGCCATGTCGTGGGTGATGAAGAGCCAGGTCCCTCCTCGGGCTTTCTTTTTGGTTGGATTATTCGAGTTGGGGTCGGGTTTGGGTTGGGAAAGGATAGAGATACGACCGGAGCAGGAGCTGGTAGTGAAGTAAGAAGGGTGGTTGTTGATGGCGTCGAGGAGAGGGATGATGGGCGTGTCTAACGTGCCTTTCGGTGATTTGTCCGTCTCATTTGAGCTCAGTGACGCTAGCGTCGACGCTTTCCTCTTGTCAAACTCCATTTCTCTGCTACCTGCCTCTCTTCCTCCTTTCCTTTTCTGTTCGAAAAACCCTTGATAAATCTCGACTAAAGACCAAGACTCAAGCGAATGGTGAAGGGTAGTTTGGAGATTTTCATAATTTATGGGCTTTACGTAACATGTTGGAGGCTTTTAGATTGGTCCATAGAATCTCATGTACGCAGGCCCATCGGCTCAGGCCTTTTTCTAAAACAGTAAAAATGAGTCGGTTCGGTTCACCGTTTCCCCCATCTGCCATCGATCCGTTCCCGGTTTAAGGTTTCAGGTTTATATTTGATATATTATCACTTAATTATTAAATTTCATCTCGTAAATATGTAAAAATAAATATCAAAATAATAATATTTGATTTATTGATAATTTATAAATCTATAGAACGTTAATGAATCAAGTATAAATTATTAAATTTTTTTATATTTAGCTTTCTACTTTATTATGTATTAGAATATAACTAACATATGCTTGCTTCTTACGATATGTCTATAATTTGATGGAGAATGAAAAAGACAAAGCTTAACCCACAAGACAAAGTAGTGATTTTTGCATGTTGTACAAGTCTACAGAAAACAGGTTCCGGCTCAATGCAACAAGGAAAGAAGAGAGTAAAACTTGCACGAAATTATTAGACAATCATGAGATGGAGTTAAGAACAACTGCAGCCGATGAAACTCTGTTTCTTCATGACAGCATGCTACATCTGTGTCTTATCCATGATGTTCATGTTTTGTCTACAACGCTGCTACGTCTTGAAAAGGAGCTCTTTTACACCACCAGGGTCCGGACTCCGGAGGTTCATCTTTGGTTGTGTGTCGACTGTGAGCTACGTCTTGAAGTCCAGTACTTCTCGATCTCATCTGCTGTTCTTCCGGGGATTCTACCAGCAATCAGAGACCACCTGATGCAACGTAAACACACTTACCAGAAATGACTACAGTGCAGGGCCGGCCCTTGAGTGAAGCCACCCAAGCAAAGACTTTAAATCTCCAATTTGAAGAGATCTTATAATTTTATAATATGATTTATTATATTAAAAATATATAAAAATAATTAATAAAATTATTTATTTTTTATTTTTTAATTATATGTTTAATAAATTTTAATTTTTTATTATTTTTTAATTTTTAAAATGTTATATTACTCTCAATCAATTAACGATCATATGTATTTAATCCTTTTCGATAATTTTTTTTTTCACTTATTTCCAATCAACATATTTAATGATTTTTAATAATTATTTTTTTATATATAAAATCAATTTTTTTTTTAATATATAATATCTACTTTTGAATTCTTCTTTTCTCATTTATTCTTTCTTTCTTCTTTCTTTAACTGTAATTTTTCTTTAAAAAATATACAAAAAGTCTATTATGTTATTATCTTTATAAAACCATGAGCCTCTTTTGCGGTTTATAATAAACATTCAACAATTAGGTATTATTATTTTAATATTTACAAACTTTTTTACTTTAATTTAAAATTTATATTATATTATTATATTATTTTTATTTTAAGTGATAGTTGATTTATTTAAATTAAAAATTTTAAATATTAATTTTCTATTAATTATTTAAAAAATATAAAAAAATTTACATCTTAAAAAAATAAAAATTTAATAATTTTTTAAATTTCAATAAAATAATACCTCATTGAATATTTTACTTTAAATATTTGAATTTATTGAGCAGTTCCTGCTACAGTGGCAAACTGACTGAACAAGAAGTGTAATCAAACCTGTCCCCGATCAAGTTAAACATTCTGGCAATGAGCATCTCCTCATCCTCAGAGAATTCCACCTTAGTATCCTGATCAGTTCTTTCCTCTGCAACAGGGACAACAACCCAAAATATGAGAATAAACGGATAAAAAAAAAAAAAGAAGTATCAAGCATCGAGAGTGTCAAAAGCTGAAACAGGTCGAGGAAACCTTTGGTGTCTTGCCTCCTACCCCTGCCACTAGAGCTACGATCCAAGTCTCCCATGGTTGCCAGGGGAGAGCAATCCCAGCTTTGCGGTATTTATCTGGGTAAACAGGAGGTCATAGGTGGTTGGGGAAAATGAAAAATCCAACAGAAGACTGTTAGTTCCTGGGATTTGATAAGTTGTTGAGGCTTCCACCGTTGGTTGGCTTGGCCTTTTGTGTCTAAATGAACAAAGACTACAGGTCAACTCAGTGCGGCACTACTTGATTCCTTAAGGATCAGGTATCAAATCTTGTTTTACATCATTGTAAGGAATCAGTTTCTCCTTTCGCAGATTACATGTAACCCCTGGTAAAACGACAAGGACAAGACTGTTAAAGGAGGCTAAGCAGCCGAAATCTTGTTCAGTATGAAGTTAATGGACCGGATAAGTACGAAAATTAACGTGGATTAATAGTCAAATCCTTGTCGTAAGGACTGATTGATCCAAAATGGACACCTACCACCAACTCTTCATGTCTACTTTTGCCTTTTACTTTTGGTACTACATTTGACCATTATCCGTATAGAAATAAGCAACTAAGTTCCAGCATTGATCCATGTGCTTTTGTATATCATTGGCTAGTCTCTTGATAAACTTGCATTTTTGGATAATTTCGAAAATTATGGCCACATTTCTGGTAAAGAAATTCCGTAACCAATAATATTATTTTTACCTAATGCTCAAATAAATCTCTAAACAATTCGAAAAAATTTAAATAAATTTTTATTTTTTTATTAAGTTTAATCAAGTTTTTATATTATTATTTTGAATCTAATAAATCTTTGTGATTAATGATTAATTAATTATCATTAATTAAAATACTACTTATATTTTTATGCTTATATGATATTGACTTGGTATTGATGTGGAAGGTGAAAAATGTCATATGGTAATGTTATTATGTCAAATTAGTATGTTACATTATCATCAATTATAATATTTCATATATTACATCATCGTCAATTATGATGTGTTAGCATGTCACGTCAATGTTGTGTGATATAAAATAATAAATGATATTTTGACTAAGTCAATCGTTAGTCATGATAACTTATTTGATTGAAAATAAAATAATAAGGGCTTATTTGGCTCAAAATAAAAATATAAAGACTTGATTGAATGCAATAAAAATATAATGACTTCTTTGAATTTTTTTGAATAGTTTTATATGCTTTTTTGGATTTTATACCTATTATTTTTTAAAAATTTTAATTATTATCAATCGTTTTACTACTTAGTAATCACTTTTTCAACGATTACATTTTGTGGCATCGGTTGTCATGGATCCTTGTATGAACCTGAATCTCACATTGTTGAGATAATGCTTATAGCAAATAGTGCCATAAAGTCTCACATTGAAGAGAAACTCTCAATGGGAAGTAAGGAAAGAGAAACTCCTAACAAGAGTAAAGGAAGATGTCATGATCTTAGAGAAAACTCTCAATAGGAGTAAGGGAGGATGTCATGGTCCTAAAAAAGAGAACCATGAATTTTACATTAATTATGTATTAGAATGATATTAAGAATATAAAGATTCACACCACCTTCAACCTGTGAGATGCCTTTTAGAGTGATATTGTAAGGAATCTGTTTCTCTTTTCGCATATTACAAGTAACCCCTGGTAAAACGACAAGGACATGATTGATGAATGAGGCTAAGCAGCCAAAATCTTGTTCAATATGAAGTTAATGGACCGGATAAGTACGAAAATTAACAGTGAAGTAATAGTTAAATCCTTGTCGTAAGGACTGATTGATCCAAAATAGACACCTACCACCAACTCTTCATGTCTACTTTTGCCTTTTGCTTTTGTTACTACATTTGACCATTATCGGTATAGAAATAAGTAACTAAGTTCTAGCATTGATCCATGTGCTTTTGTAAATCATTGGCTAGTCTCTTGATAAACTTGCACTTTCGAATAATTTCGAAAATTATGGCCACATTTCTGGTAAATAAAGTTCGTAACCAATAATATTATTTTTACCTAACGCTCAAATAAATCTCTAAACAATTCAAAAAAATTTAAATAAAATTTTATTTTTTTATTAAGTTTAATCAAGTTTTTATATTATTATTTTGAATTAAATAAATTTTTGTGATTAATGATTAACTAATTATCATTAGTCAAAATGCTACTTATATTTTTATACTTATATGGTACTGACTTGGTATTGATATGAAAGGTGAAAAATGTTACGTGGTAATGTTATTATATCAAATTAGTATGTTACATTATCATCAATTATGATATTCCGTGTATTACATCATCGTCAATTATGATGTGTTAGCATGTCATGTCAATGTTACGCGATATAAAATAATAAATGATATTTTGATTAAGTCAATCATTAGTCATAAGAGTTTATTTGATTGGAAATAAAAGGATAATGGCTTATTTAGCTCAAAATAAAAATATAAAGACTTAATTGAATGCAATAAAAATATAATGACTTGTTTGAATTTTTTTGAATAGTTTAAATGCTTTTTTGGATTTTATGCCTATTATTTTCTTAAAATTTTAATTATTATCAACTGTTTTACTACTTAGTAATCACTTTTTCAACGATTACATTATGTGGCATCAATTGTCATGGATCCTTACATGGACCTGAATCCCACATTGTTGAGACAATGCTTATAGTGAATAGAGCCACAAAACCCACATTGAAGAGAAACTCCCAATGGAGAGTAAAGGAAGAGAAACTCCAAGCGAGAATAAGAGAGGATGTTATGGTCCTAAAAAAGGGCGCCATGAATCTCATATTAGTTATATATTAGAGTGATACTGAGACTATAAGGTTTCACACCACCTTCAACCTATGAGACGCCTTTTATGGGACAAAATCGTGAGGTCAGCGAGTTAAAGCGAATAATACCTCATAGAGATTGATGTGGATTGTGACAATTGGTATCAAAATGGACTCTGAGTATCGACTATGTACTAGAGTAACTTGTGATATGCCTTTTGTAAGATAAAATCGTGAGGCCGACAGGTCAAAACGGACAATACCTCATAAGGGTGGGTATAGACCATGACATTGATGGTGGTTACAACCTCTCAATTTTTCAAATTTTAATTTATACATATATATAATCTTGTATTATTACCCCATAATCACTTTTTATGTAAAATTATGAATCATTTATTGATAATAAGTGATAAGACGTCAATGTTCTCTTAATGAATTATTGTGGTCTTACTTTTTATCCTATGTAATTCAATTATTACATTTTGAAGTATTACAGCAAGATAAGTAAAAATGATAAACATGTATCTTATGCTTAATTTGTTATTTATGCCCTTTAATCACATTGCATGTAAAATTATGAATCATTTACTAATAACATTTCATTAAACAGTTAAGTGATAAGACATCAATGCTCTCTTAATGAATTATTGTGTTCCTACTCTCTATGCTGTATAATTTAATTATTATATTATAAATTATTACAATAAGATAAGTAAAAATGATAAACATGTATCTTATGCTTAATTTGCTATTTATGCCTTTTAATCAACCTTAATGTAAAACTATAAATCATTTACAGATAACATTTCATTAAACAGGTAAGTGATAAGACATCAATGCTCTTTTAATGAATTATTGTGATCCTACTCTCTATCCAATGTAATTCAATTATTATATTATAAATTATTACAACAAGATAAGTAAAAATGATAAACATGTATCTTATGCTTAATTTGTTATTTATCTGAATGGAACAAGTTCAAAGTTTTCAATACTAGTAATTTTTAAGGTACAATGCTTGAAATAACTTTTAAATTATTTAAGAAAATTTAAATAAATTTTTATTTTTCTATTATATTGAATCAAGTCTGTCTATTTTTATTTTGAGTCAAATAAATACTTATGATTAATGATTGACTAATTGCTCTTAATAAAAATACCACTTGGCATTTTATGCCACATGATGTTAACGTGGATTATGAAATGTCACATTACCATATTATTACGTCACATCATCGTTATTAACTAGAGATACCACTCCTTCCTTCAATGATGCTACTAATTGCAGGTCAAGAAGGATTAACGTTGGGTCGAACAGGGCTGTTGCAGGCGATATGATTGGGTCCAGTACGAAGCCACCCCATGTCGTTATTCCTATTGTGACATGTCAACTTCTCGTAATATAGCATAATAAATTATATTTTAATTAATAACGATTAATTAACTATTAATTATAAAAATTTATTTAGTTTAAAATAAAATTAAGGGTTTGATCGAACTTAATAAAAAAATAAAAATTTATTTAAATATTTTTGAATAATTTAGAACCTTTTTATGCATTATGTCTATTTTTTAATGTATATGAATTTTGAAAGTGAGTTGAAAATAAATAAGTGAAAGTAAAGGGACTTATATATATCAAAGCATTTATGGCTTAATTGTTTAAAATTTTTTAAGGATAAGTGTGATTATAAGCTGTATATGTTTAGGTTTTTGCTTTTTAATTGTTTTAAAAAACAAAACCCAAAAGTCCAAATTTGTTGATACTGATTAATTTATAATAAATTTAAGATTTCATGAAAAATAAATAAAATGAATTATGAATTTAATTAATCCTCGGAAACTCAATTTTTAGATTGGTCACTCAAATATGTAACAATAATTTATTATTTTTAAAAGATTAACTAAAACGGTTTAATTAATTTATTATTATATATATTTTATTTCTCATTTTCCTTCATTATATATAAATTGAATTTCTTTAGGGGGGAATAAAATAAAAGCTTAAGCAAAGGCAAGGGAGCGGGATTAACAAATTGGAGGCGCCAAAACGGCAAACGGCGTCTCGTTATGTTTTTTGAACAAATCATCATCGAAGCGACGCCGTTTAACTTGTTCCCCTACTCGCATGACAGAAGAGTTGCCCAGGTTTCTGTATTCCGCGGCCCAATTTCCGAAATTCCTTCATTCAGCCGATTCGATTCGCTGGGTACGAGCTCGATTCTCCTCTTTCCTTTTCGTTCTTTTGAATTTGTTTGTTCTTGGTTTCGTGTTGTCAAATGTTTAATGCTTTCAGCGAAATGTTTCGCGGTTTTTAATCTTTTAATCTCATTTTTTAATTAAAATTTATCGGGAGCTAGGGTTCTTGGTGATTTATTTACAATGCAGTTAAATCAGGGTTTAAAATTGATAATTATTTGTTCCTAAAAAATAAATTAATAGGGCGAGTGCTTTCTTTTTGTTGATTTCTCCGCATGCGATCATCTAATTTGGTCAAAGAATATTTGGGGATCAGTTTATGTTAGTTTTTCTCTTCTTTCACCCGCTGATTCGAAGTATGATTTTAGTTTAATTGTTATATAAAAGGATGATATTGTTTTAAGATTCATTATTGATGATGATTAAAGCACATGTCTTTTACTAGTCGAGGTTTGGGGTAATTATGAATTGCAGTACTGTTCTGTGCTTCAGTGTAGCGAAAGGCGTGTTGATTTTGAATCTCATGGATGCTTTTGGTAATTGCTGCTTATAGAAGGATTTTTTTGAGGATTTTAAGGATTGGTTGGTGCCATTAAATTCTTTAATTGAAATGTCCTTGTGTGAGAATGTACAATCAACTGAAGTTGGGAGCCGAGGTCATCAAACTGCACCTCCTGTTGCAAGTGATGGTCGCTCAAAACCTGATGATGATGTGGAGTGGGAGGCAGAGGAAGAAGTGGAGGATGAGGAAGATGAGGAGGAAGATGTAGATTTCAATCCCTTTTTGAAGGAAACACCTTCTCCGGAAGCTTCTTCTAGTTTGAGCTCTGAAATTGAGGGCTTAGATGGTGATATTGTTGATAGTAGAGCAGATACTCATGTTACTAAAGATGTCAATCCATCAAAGATTAATGCTAAGGTGCAAAACTCTGATGTTGGAGATTCTGAGCATGGTGAGGAGGAAACTGTGATGCAAAGTACTGCCTCCCCTGAATTGCAAAATACTATTCCTTTGAAACATGATAAGAGGAAAACCGGATCTAGTTCTCAATCAGAAAGAGAAAAGGAAAGTCAGTCAAGCACTGTAAAGGATAGTATGGTAGGAGACTTGAGTAATGCTACACATTCCCAGAAGCCTGTAATCCATTTGGATGATGCTGAAGATGACGCTGTCTGTAGGCGTACCCGGGCTCGTTATTCACTTGCCAGTTTCACACTTGATGAACTTGAGGCTTTTCTTCAGGAAACAGATGATGAGGATGATGTTCAAAATGTTGATGATGAAGAAGAGTATAGGAAATTTCTTGCAGCTGTTTTGCAAGGTGGGGATGTTGATCACCAGTCCACTCAGGGAAATGAAAATGTCGACGATGAAGATGAGGACAATGATGCAGATTTCGAAATAGAGCTTGAAGAGGCACTTGAGAGTGATTATGATGAAGCTGCATTGGAAAAGACACAGGCAGAGGAATATCAAAGAGCTGGACGGCGGCCAGAGACAAGGCAGAATAGACGGCAAAAAGCTTCTGCCCAATATGAAAGAAAGCTTTTAGAGCAGACTAAGAGGCCATTGCGTCCCCTCTTACCAATTTTGCCTAATGGGCCAATCGCACCCATTCCTACTCTTAATGGGAAAACTTGCATGCCTGAGACTTACCGGAGTTGTCTGCCCTCTGCTGCAGTAGATGGTTGCATCAATGGATTCACTCCGTATCAAATAGGCCAGTTGCATTGCTTGATACATGAGCATGTTCAGCTTCTTATTCAAATTTTTTCTCTTTGTGTGCTTGATCCTTCTCGGCAGCACATCGCATCTCAACTTCAGAGATTGATTTTTGAGATGCTTCACAAACGAGATGAAGGAGTAGCTTGTAAAAGTAAGCTGTATCCTGATACTTGCTTCAAGCCCCCATATGTCTCTTCATCAGTGCCAAATGAGGTCCCCCTTTTGTGCCCTACACAGAGCACTCCGAAAACATCTACATTTAATGCTAATGGAGCCTGTTTTTCTCCAAATACTCAGATGCCTGATGCTCAAAATATTTTCAGTCCTAGCGGAAGATATGAACATGTTTCTAGTGGGCAGTTGAGGTTTTCATGGGTGCCTTCTTTAAACAGCCCAGGGTTATCCATTCTTGATATTGCTCCGCTTAATTTAGTTGGAAGATATATGGATGACGTTTATTCTGGTATGCACTGTTTATAAACTCAGTATATATTTTTCTGTTTATTTTTTTGCTTGCTATGCTTGTCCATGGGATTTGACAATTTACAATTATTATGACAGCTGTCCAGGAGCATCGACAACGTCACTTGGAGAATAGTTGTGCTACTCAATATGAAAAGGAGCCTCTGTTCCCTCTTCCTTGTTTTCCATCTGAGGTGGAAGCTAATAATGAAGCACTGAGAGGCAGTGCTCTACCAGCTGGCTCTACAGTACCATCATCAGTCTGTCAACCACCACCTAAGAAGACATTGGCTGCTACTCTTGTTGAGAAAACCAAAAAGCAGTCAGTTGCAGTAGTCCCTAAGGATATTACCAAGTTAGCACAGAGATTTTTTCCTTTGTTCAATCCAGTGTTATTTCCACATAAGCCTCCTCCTGTAGCAGTCGCAAATCGGGTTCTTTTTACCGATGCAGAGGATGAGTGAGTTGCATGCATCCTTGTTCTCTTGTTGGTTGATTGTCTTGATTTTTCATTGGGTGTCTATGCTCATGTGAAGGTTCATTTATTTAAACAAAGAGAAAAAGAAAAATTGGCTTGTAGAGGTTCATCAGTCTTGTATTTGATATTTTGATGCAGATTACTGGCTTTGGGCATAATGGAATATAATTCAGATTGGAAAGCGATTCAGCAACGCTATCTTCCTTGCAAATCTAAGCATCAGGCAACTTTTATCCTCATCTTTTGTTGCAACACTATTTAGTCCGTTTGGTGATTAAGCATTAAGTTCTTATGTCATTTTACAAATTTACTTGTTTCAGATTTTCGTTAGGCAAAAAAATCGCTGTTCATCAAAAGCACCAGAAAATCCCATAAAGGTATGTAAGAAATCTTGAGCAAATCTAAGATGAATATATCTTCTAGTTGATTTTTGTTGCAGCTGTGTTCTAATTTTTGATTCAATAATCGCTTTTTCTTCTACCTCTTTCCTTATCTTCTGATTAAAGACCATGATTCTCAAAAGATTTTATTTGCATATTTGGTTATAAATTGGACCTAAATTAACCTGGGTCACCTGTTTACTTTTGATTTGTGAGAATTTGTAAGAAATATTTGGTACTTTGTGCAGGCAGTCCGGAGAATGAAAACCTCACCTTTGACTGCGGAAGAGCTGCAAGGTATTCAGGAGGTAATTTTGTCATGATCATGTACTACTTTTGTTTCATTGTTCTTTAATATACTCTTATAATTCCAAGTATTACTTTAACATCTACAGGGGCTCAAGGTTTATAAACTTGACTGGATGTCTGTCTGGAAATTTATTGTCCCGCACAGAGATCCATCTTTGCTACCCCGGCAATGGCGCATAGCCCTTGGAACTCAGAAGTCATATAAACAAGATGCAACCAAGAAAGAGAAGCGACGGCTATATGAATCAGAAAGACGAAAACGTAAAGCTGCGTTGACTAATTGGCAACATGTGTCCGACAAAGAGGTTTGTGTACTCTTTTGGAGTTGGAAACATGAATTGCCATTTACATTTTCACACTTTCATTTGTTTTTAGATTACTATCTATGATCTTTAAAACAAGGTGGATATGTCAAAAATTATGTAGAGAATCTGAATGTTTTGTAAACAGTTGCACCAGTGCATTGATTTGTATAAAGAGTTGGGCTTTGAAATAGCTGATCTCTTTGATGCTTGGCTAAAGCTTGATCTTGGCTCATTTCATTGATTGTCAACATTGCAGATTGGAATAACACTTTCAGACTATAAAGTAAAGATTCTAAAATGTTAAGAAAATTAATAAAAAATCAACCAACATTATGCAATCTATGTTTGTGCAATATTCCTTTCTATAGTTTATTCATTAACTTTATAAACCATATAATTTGGCTCAGATTGGATCCATGATGCTTGGTAGAGTGTTTATTTTCAAAGATGATTATTTTACTTTCCTCGACTGCAGGACTGTCAAGCTGAATATACTGGTGGAGAGAATTGCAGTGGAGATGATGACATAGATAATGTAGATGAATCTTATGTTCATGAGGGGTTTTTAGCTGATTGGAGGCCAGGTACTTCCAAGCTTATTTCATCTGAACGTCCTTGCTTGAACATTAGAAATAAGAACCTTCCTGGTGATATGTCAACAGAAGAGGGGACTCATGTTACAGAGCAATCAAATAACTATGTGTCTGCAGTCATTCGGCCCTTGACTGGTCATATGCAGGGATCTCCACATGCATTGAACCAATCCCAGCATCCTTACGCTACCTCTCATCATGCATCTAATGCATTGCAACCAACCCATCCTGTTCCTAATATGATATGGAATGCCTCCAAATCTCAAATATATTTACGGCCATATCGATCGCGTAAATCCAACAATCTACGCTTAGTGAAATTGGCACCAGACTTGCCCCCGGTGAATCTTCCACCATCTGTTCGTGTAATCTCGGAGTCAGCTCTGAAAACCAATCAATGTGGAGCATACACCAAGGTTTCTGCAACTGGAGATGGTGTTGTTGCTGCTGGAATAGGAAATACAGTTTCTCCTTTTTCTCATTCTGCTAAGGCGTTGGCCAATAAAAGACATAAAAGCAATCCAACAAGAGCAAACATCACAAGTTCTCTCTCAGAAGAATCTGGAGTTGTCAAGAACAAAAGTGTTGCGGAAGAAAGAAGTACTCATACAGATCTTCAGATGCATCCATTGCTGTTCCAGGCCCCTGAAGATGGACAAGTGCCATATTATCCATTGAATTGTGGAACTGGTGCATCCAGTTCTTTCAGTTTCTTTTCTGGAAATCAGCCCCAACTAAACCTAAGTCTCTTTTACAATCCTCAGCAAACTAACCATTCTGTTGAGAGTTTGACCAGATCTTTGAAGATGAAGGACTCTGTTTCAATATCATGTGGCATTGACTTCCACCCACTCCTGCAAAGAACTGATGATACAAATAGTGAACTGGTGACTGAATGCTCAACTGCATCTCTATCTGTTAATTTAGATGGCAAATCTGTTGCACTCTGTAATCCTTCCAATGCTGTTCAGATGAAGTCAGTGGCCCAGTGCAGCCCTTTTGCCACCAGATCTAGACCCTCTAGCCCTAATGAGAAAGCTAATGAACTAGACTTGGAGATCCATCTCAGTTCTTTATCTACAAAAGAGAATGCAGCATTAAGTGGGGATGCGGCTACACATCATAAAAACTCAGCAGTTAGTTTACTAAATTCTCAAAATTCAGCAGAAACACGAGACACTACCCATTCATCAGGCAACAAGTTTGTTTCAGGTGCCCGTGCATCAACTATACCAAGCAAAACCACTGGCAGATACATGGATGATACAAGTGATCAGTCTCATCTGGAGATTGTGATGGAACAAGAAGAGTTAAGTGACTCAGATGAAGAGTTTGAAGAACATGTGGAGTTTGAGTGTGAGGAAATGGCTGATTCTGAAGGAGAAGGTTCAGGCTGCGAGCAAGTTTCTGAGATGCAAGATAAGGTGTCTCTCCTGTTTCTTTTTGTTATTATTCAGTTGCTTCTGAAATATGAAAAGAATAGCGTTAGGTATGCTAAGTCTAATTAACCTGTACTTCTATCTTTATTTGCCATGCTTTGATTATAATGGAGCTAAACCTGACAATCTGTCTTCTGAAATTCTTGTTATGACTTCACTTTATAACACTATTTCATTTAAAACATTCTTTGCACTTGCTCTGACCTCATCTGTGGCACACTGTTGTTGAACATGATCAGTTACACTTATGCACAGGGCTGCTACCCTGGACCTTTTTGGTTGTTATGCTCTTTATTCATGCTGTCATCTGTTGCACTTGATTTTGAAATGTTCTTATCTTCCTTTGTTTTTACTTTTTGGAAGCCCGGTCTTTTCCTGTGGATATAGAACATGCTTCGGCATCATTTGTTTCTTCTCTATGCCCTATTTGTACGTTTTTTTTTTATCAAATGAGAACCATTTGGTGCTGCTCAGCTTTGATACTACATAGCTTACAATCGTTTTCTGCAATTGGAAATTGCCCACTTTTTTCTCTGGCTGAGAAGTAAGAAACTAGTACTGTTTTGAGTTTGCCTGTATGTTCTTCCTTAATTCCTACTTCATTGCTTTTTGTAGGAGGCCGAAGGTTCTACAACAAGAAAAACTGTGACAGATGAAGATTTTAATAATCAACAACAGGAATTAAGCGCCCGTTGTAACTCACAGGGCAATATTTGTGTTCCTGAAAAGGGAACCCCACCTTTCTTGAAACTGGGTTTGACATGTCCAAGGAAGGATGCAAGTAGTTCATGGTTGAGCTTGGATTCATCTGCATCAGGCCGTACTTCACGCTCAAAACCTAAGAATGAAGTGAGTACAATAAGCAAAGGCCCTCCTACTAAAACTTTGGCTTCATATCGTCTCAACAGACCCTTGAAGCATGCAACACCAAGCACAAGAAAAGTCACGGTGCAGGAACATGCTATAGACATGGCTGAACAACTCAGCTTGGGTCCTCTTTCTGTCCCAACATTGAGGAAACCAAGAAAACGTCGGGCTAATACAATTGCAAATACTGGTTCGAGTTTAGGAAACCCCAAAAACGATGCTAAAGACAGTGGTTAATCAACTATGCTTTCATTGTTGGCGAATGGTGATTAATCTAACCAGGTTGCTTATATTCCCTGGACACTGCCAACCCAATCAGAAAACGAGAGAAAGTTCAGTCAAAGCTCAAATAATAAAAAAAACAGAAAGGTAATCAATCCCCCTTCATGAGTAAGTTATGGAGATTTTGTTCTCATATGTCTGCTGGCATGGCTGGGAGGAGGGTCCTCTTCCAGGTTTTGCACCTCCACTTTCCATGCTCCTTTTGGTAAATGATAATGCTAATTAGCAATGGCTCGAGTAAACCTAGTGCCATGTTTGTCAATGCTCTTGTACAGAAATTTTGCTTTGTATCTACCAGTTTATGGACAATATCAATTGATTCCAAGGGAATTGTAAGAAGTTAGAGCAAGTTCATCTCAAAAACTTAAGTCTTTATCATATTGATTCTTTTTTTCTTTAATGTAAAAACCCATTTGTCTGCTGAAAATAGGGAATTTTTTTTATTTTTAATTATGTTAAGAAAAAAAAAGTATACCCTCTTCAAAATTTTCAACAACGAAAGGGCAAATTGGACCCAAGGTGGCAAAGATAATCATCGGCATGAAAGGTAACTGGAGATGGAAAGATGGTGCCTTTATTGTTCAAGAGAGCAGCCCTTCGTCCATTTGGTAGGATTAGATCTTCAAACTAATGTTCTGTTGGAGTAGGGAAAACAGAAAGAGATCATGGGTTTTAATTATCAAAGAGCTTGTTGGGGTTTGCAAAGAAGCTTGCATTAATGGCCGATTGGTTCTTCACAGGTCATAACTTTGGAAGAGACGACAGGTAAATCAAACCCAAAAAAAAAAAAAAAACAATTAAGAAATGTAAGTTGTAATCATGGAGTTGCCTATTTTTCAAGTTTAAAAAAAGTTAGATAACGAATTCCTCGTGCTGAAAGTCAATTTACCTTTCGTATTTAAGCGTTGGTTTTGAAAAGAGCGCGCCTTTTAGCACACTGGGAAGCGTCTCATCCGTTCTCTGGCCTCTGAAGACTGCACACCGAGTGCTCGATCATTGCTCTGTGAGAGAAGACAGAAACCTTGGAAAATGGCTAATAGCAAATACGAATACGTTAAGTCCTTCGAGGTTGAAGACGAAGTAATGCCACCCAATCTCATCGTAGTTCGAATCGACGGACGTGATTTTCGTAGGTAAATGAAAATTAATGGAAAGAAAACTATGGTTTTTAACACATTTAAGTTCTGATATACTTGGTTTTTTTCTTTTGGGTAGATTTTCTCAAGTTCATGAGTTTGAGAAACCAAATGATAAGAAAGCCTTAGATTTGATGAACCAATGTGCTATGGCTGTTATAGAGGAGTATCCTGATGTTGTCTTTTCTTATGGATATAGCGATGAGTACAGGTAATTGAATTGTTCGTTTGTTGTTCAACCGTTATCTATGAAACTTCATTTGATTCTCTTCTTTGATGTGTTTTTCTTACAGTTTTGTTTTGAAGAAGACATCGAAATTCTACCAGAGGCGAAGCAGGTTTTTCTTTTATTCTGAATTGCTGAGTGTTTTCTCCTATGCAAGTTTCGGTGATTTTGCATTTGTTTTTGACATGGATACTGAATTACTGAGTCTTTGTAACTTGGTGATGACTCAATGAATGTGCAGCAAAATCTCATCCGTCATGGTATCAATCTTTTCTTCTGTATATGTCACAAAGTGGAAAGAATTCTTTCCCTGTAAAGAGTTGAGATATCCACCTTCATTTCGTTCACGAATTGTATGTTGTGCATCGATAGAGGTTCTTCAAGCATATCTTGCATGGAGACAAAAGGATTGTGAGTGATAATATTTTAATGCTTCTAAACACAAAATCTTCCGAGAAACAAATGACAAATTTTGCAATATACATCAGTTGGAATCTGTTAAATTTTTTTCCTGTGGGGGTTTGGCAGGCCATGTTCAAAATCAGTATAATACTTGTTTTTGGGAGCTTGTCACAAAAGGCGGAAAGACTGAAATGGAAGCACAAGAAATTTTGAAGGTGCTAAACTGCTAACGAGTATATAGGCATTTGCTTAGCTGCATGCATGCATGTGTCCTATTGTATGTGTGCCTACCGGTTTACATGTGTACATTATGCATGTTTCTCTGCTAGGAATTTACTAGTTTATGGACACTCCTGTTCTTGATCTTAATCTTGTTCGTTTTGTTTCTTTAAAAAAAATTCATTTCATGCATGCACTGTTTCATTCAGCTTGGCTGTTGAGACATCTTTCTGATTTGTCCACCATAGCACCTCTTATTTGTATACTTCTTTTTGTAATGCAGAGATTCTTTTGGTTATCATGTTATGTATGGTTGGGCCTTCTTATGCAAAAACTCTAATCTTGTTTTGTTGTATCTGTTGATTCTGCAGGATGCTAAAGAACAAGACAGAAATGAACTTCTCTTTCAACAGTTTGGTATTAACTACAATGAGTGTCTTGCATTGTTTCGTCAGGGAACTTGTATTTTCAAGATGCAGGTTTCATTCCTCTTTTGAATAGATTATAGTGGTTTAAGTATTCTAAAAGTTCAATGTTTAGTTCCTAGGATATTTGGCCTTAATCAGCATGTGCTTGCCAATGCATGTTGCAGCCATATCTGGGTCAATGATCATATATTTCGAAAAAGACACCATGGATGTGTACATAACCAAAGTACTCCAAATAACTTTCAATACCATTTTGAGATCGAGATCAATAGAATGTAGCTATTAGCTTGGGACTGGCTTGAGACATGACGCTTATTAAAACAAAATGTTGCAATATTGTGAATTCTTTTCTCTCAAATTGTGTATCAAGTTTTCCAGTTGGACAGATATTACCTGAGGAGAGAGTATGTAAACTGAGTTGGTCTATCATCCTTTTCTTCCCTCTCCTTTGTGTTCTTTGATATGTGACATCTGTTTGTCAACTGATATCATCTTCTTTACTTTGTTAAGGTGGAAGATGTCGTGAAGTACAATAAGGATGGAACTCCTGTGAAGAGGTTGCGGAGAAAGGCAAGTGATTTCCGCTCGGAGAATATAGCTGGGAGAAGCTTTTGGAATGAACATGCAAGTCTTCTTAAAGAGCTGGGAGGTTTCTCTGAGGACTGTGTCAAAATAAACCCTGATTACATCAGATCTTTTCTATTTGAGAGCAAGCTGATGCCATCTACTTGGATTGTAATTAGAATAGATGGCTGCCATTTTCACAGGTAAAGCGTTTATTTTGTTTTAGTTTCCTGATTCTGCTTCTATTGGGTTAGATATTTCTTCCCCTTGGCTCTCAATCAATGGTAAAGTTTGGGTTTCACTTGAAAATGCTAAATTCTTTCTGAAACTCAGAGATGCTTGTCGCATGCAGTCTGATTTTAGTTATTAGTTTGTTCGGGACATCCATATGAGAATGGCAGTTTATTATTCTAGGTTTTTGCAATCTAAAGTATGAGCTCAGGTATCTATTTCTCCCTTTATCACATATTTAAGGAATTGGTACGACTCCTAAAACAGAGAATATGAGGTTGAGCATTTGTTACGTTTCAAAGAACGGGAACCATGAAGTGTATGAGAGGTGTTCAGTAACTATCCTCATTCTGTGTTGGACAGATTACAGATCCAGAGACCATGTCAATCAAAAAAATGTGATACATAAAAATTTTGTTTGACTATATTTATGGATGCATTGAAACTTAATCTTGTTCTATGCCTTTGGTAGATTTTCTGACGTTCATGAATTCAACAAGCCTAACGATAAGCAAGCTCTGGATCTTATGAATTTATGTGCGGTGGCTGTGTTAGAAGAGTTTCAAGATATTATTTTCTCTTATGGAGTCAGTGATGAGTACAGGTAATACAAATGTTTATACTGCTTGTTGCAAGTTTTTTGTTTTGTTGCACTTGTGTAAATTATTTTTGGTTTGTTTTGACTTTCAGCTTTGTTTTGAAGAAGAATTCTCAGCTCTATCAAAGGCGAGCCAGGTTTATATATTGTTCCCTTTTGGCAGCGGGAAGGCTGTAATGGTCCAAGATTTATTCTGCCTCATTAAGGAATTCATGCAAAACGTTGCTTTTAACTCTCATTATCCTGATGTTTAGCTTGAGAAGCACTAAATTTTGTTTCCCTGAGTTGCCTTTCAATCTGAAATTTGGATAATTTTACTTGTGACAGCGAAATAGTTTCTGCCATTGTATCCTTTTTCTCTTCGATGTACGTAATGAAATGGAAAGATGTCTTCCCAATGAAAGAGTTGAAGTACCCTCCATCTTTTGATGGACGGGCAGTATGTTATCCATCAGCTGAAATTCTTCGAGATTATCTGGCATGGAGACAAGTTGATTGTAAGTGTCTTTGTCATGGCTGAGAGTTTATCATTTCCCTGGTAAAATGAAGGGGAGGAGGGCATAAAAGAGTTTCTCGTGTGCCTTTTTTTATATCAGGGCTGTTAGTGTAATGCCATTTGTCATAACTTACCATTTTCACGTTTTCGGATGTAGGTCACATCAATAATCAGTACAATACCTGTTTCTGGAGTCTTGTTAAGTCTGGAAAGTGCAAAAGTGAAGCTCAAAGTTGCCTGAAGGTGTCTTTCTGGTCACACTATGTTATTCTGTTATGGAATTATATATCAGTTTCAAGTTTCAATTTTATCATGTTATAACTTAAACTTGCTCACTTGTATGGCATCAGTCTTCAGTTTGTTGATAGAGTGCCATTCTGAAATTTGTTCGCACGTTGTGGTCATTCATGTATTTGTGTGTACGATCTTACAGTTACTTGAAAGGTTGTTTCGTCATTCATAAATCATATGGCAAGCAATGTCATGGCCATGGTATCTCAGCCACCTCCTTCCTTGCAGGGTACTCAAGCACGTGAGAAGAATGAATTGCTGCTTAAAGAGTTTGGTATCGACTATAACACGCTGCCACTCATGTTTCGGCAGGGTTCTTCCGTTTTCCGGGTTAAGGTTGCTTTTCCTGCCATATTAAAATCCTTTGTACATAACTCCCAATGCTTTACCATGTGCTTTATAAACGATGTCCCTTGGTTTTTATGCAGACAGAGAAGACCTCAATTCTGGAGAATAGCACTTCTGTTGGAAAAGCTCAAACTAAAATAGTTACCGAGTACTGTAACACAATTGAGCAGAGTTTCTGGGAAGCAAATCCAAGCATCTTGGATTAGAAGCTCCAAGATGCCCCAACAATGGAGGGCACTGCAATCCTAAAGAAAACCTTTTGGTGGTCTTGTGTAATTCCAACAAGTTTAACAAAATTTTTAACTTTATCCCATTTTTGTATTATAGTATTAGTATTGAACATTTGTATAAAAATTTTTAAAAAATTTTAAATATATATATAATATCAAAATTAAAGTTTTTGTCTTAATTTTTGTATATATATATATATATGTTAATGGCAAACATGATGAATTCGTTATAGAAATAATTAAATAATAAAACTATACATAGAAATGGGTAAAATACTCTTATCTCTTTTAAGTTTTGATCGAAATATAGAGGTTAATTAGTTTTTCAAATGGACATTTTGTCTCAAAAGTGCAAACACCGTGTACAAAAATTATGAAACAATTAAAATATTTTTTATTAATTTAAAAAATTATTATTATATGTTTAAAAAGAATTAAAAAAAAAATGGAGCTCATTGGTGCTCAGCCAAAAGAGGGGAGATCGGTGCTCTCCAAAAGAGGGGAGATCGATGCTCCCAATGGAGGGGAGCATTGGTGCTTCTTTAGGGAGCCCCAAATTGGGCTCTGTTATTTCATCGGGAAGTTAGCTTTGCATATAATCATCAAGCTTACACTTTAGGGCAAAGAAGGATGAAATTTGTTGAACAAGTTCTTGAAGTAGTTTGAATATCAAATATGGCTTTCGTTAAATCAAAAAGGATTTTGTTTGCCTTAGAGGTATGTGCTCTTAAAGGATATTGCAGTTTTATACAATTATTATCCCTTTGTTATTAATTTAGTGCATTTTTTTTCCAATTTGTAAGAGTGGGATCGACTAGTATAACAAGTATGAAGAGCATAACCTGACGTGCTCTTTGAGTCTTCAACATTGCCAACTCAATCACTATCACTGAAACTAGTTAGTTTTATGTCATCTACATGTTTGAAATATAGACCAAAGTCCAAAGTCCCCTTTAGGTATCTCAAAATTCTTTTTGCTGCTACAAGGTGCATAGTAGTAGGATTTTGCGTAAACCTGGATGGAAAACTCACAGAAAACATGATGTTTGGTCTGGAACCATAGATATATAGTAAACTACCTATCAAACTTTTGTAATAAGAAGGATTAGATACTTTTTGGGAGTCAATTGCCACAAATTTTTCATTGACCACCATAGGAAAGTCTACGGGCTTGCATTGACTCATATTAAACTTCTTAACTACTTCAACAACATACCCTTTATGAGATAAGAAAACACCATTAGCATTCTGATCAAGCTGAAACCCTAGAAAATACTTCATTTCTCTCAGATCAGACATCTCAAACTTTGTCTTTATTTCAGCTTTGAATCTGTTCAAAATTCTCTATTAGAACCTGTTACAAACAGGTCATCGACATAAAGGGAAACAATGACTTTTACTTGGTCATTGACCTTGTAGACATACAATGTGGGCTCATTTGGACTTCTCATAAGCCTTTTGCTGCTTAAATATGAATCAATCCTGTTTGTACCAGGCTCTGAGAGCCTGCTTGAGTCCATATAGGACCTTGTGTAACTTATAAACCTTGTTGTGCTTACTTTTAACCTTATAACCTTCAGGTTGGTCTACATATATATTTTCTTGTAGAAAACCTTTTAGAAAAGCTGATTTAATGTCCAAATTCAGAATTGGCCAACCAGAACTTGTAGCTAAGTCAATTAACAATTTGATTGTCTCAAACCTTGCAACTGGTGCAAAGGTTTCACCAAAATCCAAACCAGGTAGTTGAAAGTATCTTTTCACGACCAACATAGATTTATACTTCCTGACAGAACTGTCACAGCCCAATTTTCGAGTCATGACTGACGCAAGGGACCAATGGGCTCAGCCCACCAAGCCCAAGCAAGCCTACTTATATGATCTTATACGTTAATCCATATTCCTTTAGAATTCGAAATTCATAATGCTCAATTACAATTCCTTTGAAAACAACTCATAAAGCCCAGTCATATATTTATAATGGCATCATCAACCATTATATACATACATATAATTTGACAAGTGAATCTCAACATTTCACAACAAATAGTCACATACACGTAATTAGGACTTGACTATCAACGGAGTGACTCTAGGCATGGTTGCTAACATTTAATGTCATGGTAAACCTACCGAGCAATGGATCGGGAGGAGCACCTCGTCCTAGGATCCAATCACCTTTGACTTTGAAAAACCTAAAATATGAAGTTTAAAAATGTGAGTACAAACTCAGTGAGTGAGCAAGGAAGGGAACAAGCAACGTTAAGGAAGGTTTAGAAATCATGATACACATATTTGAAAACAATGCAATTTAGTTTAACTCTTATCAAAACCCCTCATGTAAACCCCAAATGAGTAAATCACTTGATAAAAAGGGTCCATGCTCAACAAAGGATTTGAAGAGTGAAAACTTTAATAGCATTCGTGCAATTCAAGTCAAGTAAACGACAGGTCCTCACTGCAGCAAAAAGGTATTCTTGCTGCAACGAGATTTTAACCAGCATTACCCCTCCAAATCTGAGAGTTTCTCGCTGTAGCGAGAATGAATCTCGCTGCAACAAGAAACAGAACGCCATGAAAAAGTTTCCTTTCTTTCAAGAAAAAACCATCCTACTAAAATGACAAAAAAATCAACATGAAACGCATAATAATTCTCAAAGTTTAACATGCAAGATTCACATGTGCAATACCATATACCATACTCATGAACTTTCTATAACACACATATCTATATATATATATATATTCATCACCATACACACCCTCCCATCATCATCAGCTCATATGCACTCCCACTAGCACATGGCTGGGTCAGCATCGACTTATGTGCACTCTTACTCGCACATAGTCGAGTCAGTATCGGCTTATGCGCACTCCCCATCGCACATAGCCGGGTCAGCATCGGCTTATGCACACTCCTACTCGCATATAGCCGGGTCAATATCATTACACAATATTATTCGTATACACACACACACACATATATATGTATATATCAACACAGTATAAGAGCATATAAGTCTGTTCTATTACACATTTAACATTTTCACAACATCAAAATATTTTATCAAATGCTTGTTCCCAAGGCACATATTTTTAAAGACAAGTTAGAATAAATCATTCAATGTTTCATACTAATACAATTATGTCTCCCAAAACGATTTTGAAATGCAAGTTCACTCACCTTACGATAGCGGGATATTACATCGCTATTTGATCGGAGGTGTCTGATATTATTTTCACTGGCCGGTCGCTCGATGTTTACTTCGGCACGGCACCACAGTACTCTAACCTTATCTTTGCACTTCCTAACAATAATACGAACTCAATATATTGAATTATATACGTATACGGGCAGCACTTTAATCAATTAATCCTTACTCAAATTTATATTTTTCATCCTATCATGAAACCATCTTCAATTAACTCACATCTTAATACACTTTTTACTAACATTACTTATATCCATTGCTTACGTAATTCCTTAAATTATATCATCGGTAACTTAATTATGATGTCACGTGTCTACTTCAACCTTTCTAAATAATTTTCACTCAAATGCATCTTATATTTCCACACATAATTCACATATATGGTAGCAACAATCATTCTCACTTTCACTCAATTATTTTCTAGTTTACACGCATCGTTATCTATCTAACTTTCAATATTTTGTTTCTCAATCCATCTACAATATTCCTTTTTCATTTCTTTCAAACAACATGCCATACAATCTTAATAATTTTCAACTAGCTTAGGCAAATAGATCCTTTCAACAACCGTAATTTCTCACAATATTCAACTAACCGTAAGCTTTAAAACATAGTGTTAAGCTTACCGTTTTCCTTTTCCACTTTGAGTCCTTCATGTACCCATGGGTTTATTAGCTTACATGTTACCAATTTTTCTCCAATCAAGTCACTCTTTGCTGCCACAAGATATTTCTTTAAGTCGCTAACTCATTTTCAAAGACTACTCAAGCCAAAAACAAGAATTGTTACTGTTCCTTGCTTGAATCACCAAAACCAAGCTTTTTCTTCCTTTCTCTCTATTTCTTTCTCCTCCTCCTAGGATTTAGATGTTCTGAAAATTAAGGTTAAAGGCTGTAAATTTAGTGCTCAAGAAGTTTGGAGAAGAAAGGAAAAGAAAACATGGAAAGGAAAGTGAAGAAAACTTGATTTCATGGTGGATAAAGAGAAAATGGCGTGGAGCATGGAGGAGAAGAGGAAAAAAAATCTTGCTGGAGGAGATAAGAACGGTTCCATTTTAATTTAGTCATTCCAACAATCATTTAACTCCAACTTCCTTCTATTATATTCTTCTACACATGCACAAACAAAAATTTCCTCTTGTCTTCTCTTGTCTTCTTGGCACCCAAAATACTTTATTATGCCTCAATTGACTTCCGAATCACTCTTTATCTCACAAATTCTTCTTCGAGAAAAATATTATTATTTTATTATTATTTCCTCGTGTGCGAAATATTTTATCCAAAACTATTCTTTTTATCCTTCATCATTTTTTTAGTATTATAATTAACCTCAATTGGCATCCGATAAGCTTTATTGGTCACCATATCAAAGTACGGGGTATTATAAGAACCAACCTAGCTTTAGTCTTGCAACTTGATTCAAGCTCAACTTGTGCCTTGAACTTCTTAAATAATGAGAAAACTTCTGACTTGAACTTAATGAAGAAAATCCATGTCATTCTAAAGTAATCATAAATGAATAAAACAAAATATTTGCTGCCTTTTAGTGATTCAACACTCATTGGACCACGCACATCTGAATGTACCAATTCAAGCTTTTCCATAACTCTCTTGGAGCTTTTCAAAGGGAATGACATCCTGGTTTGCTTTCCTAATTGGCAAACTTCATAGGTATCAGTGTGTTCATGTATGTAGAGCATTTCTATCACTAAATTATCAGATTTCAGAAACTTCATTGTAGAATAGTTGCAATGCCCAAATCTCCTATGCCATAGCTAAGACAAATCATTACCATCCTTCTTAACAACATTTAGACTCATGTGATGCCAAGCTAGAGGAAAACATCTATTTCTCATCTTGACAAACATTAATACATTGCCTGAAGGCTCAATGATAGTGCATTCTTTGTTTTTAAACATCAAGATATAGTCATTATCAATCATTTGACAACACTAAGTAAGTTTTGACATACTTGAGGCACTAGAAAGACATTTGAAACATACCTGGTTCCATTAGATGTTGAAACAACAACTGTTCATCTACCAATGGCCTCCAAAAACTCTCCATTCCCAATTTCTATCCTTGCACATTGATTTTGATCAATTGTGGTGAACAAGGATGCATTAGGTGATATGTGGCTTGAACGAGCATTATCAATTAACTAGGTTTTATATGACTTTCCCATTTTGGCCCCGATGCCATAAACAACAATTTTTTTATTATCTTAGCTTCCTCTAATCCTTTAGCTAACTGGTTTTGTTGAGTATCCTTATTTTTGCATACTTTTTCTACATGACCTAATTGGTTACGACTTCTACATTTAATATTAGGTCTAAACTAACAATATTTCTCATAGGGGTTAGTTTTTTTGCAGTATGGGCATGCTGTAAATTTACTTTTCTTACCTTGTTATCTTTGACTTGGAGCTGCTTTTCTTTCTATGTTCTTTTAGTCACCTTGAAACCTTTTGTTTGTATTTTCATGCAAGGTGGTTTGTCTCGAAAGTTATGTACAAATTTAGGTACACCCTTAAAAGAAACATACTTTGAACCTAAATATCTGTAATACAATTGGTTTTATATGTATATATGTGTTGGCATATGCAGGATCCTGCTCAAAATTTACTTTTAGATTGGAGCTAAAGATGGTGAATGCTGCACCAACCTTATCTCCCGTTATTATATTTGGTTTTCTTGGAGCTGCAGCGTTAAAAACATATTTTGGTGGCAAGGTTTGTGCAATTTCTATTTTTTGGTAGTCTTATGATTATTACTTGTTATGAATCCAAATACATTATTTGAATTGATTTTAAAATAAGACTAGCCTTTGTAGACTAAAAAAAAGCAGACCGAGCAAACCAAGAAATCGGAGAAGTAGTTGATGAGAGACAAACATTTTCATTACTTTCTTTGCCATTACTTTCTATACCTTTTTACAATAGTTGATTGATTTGAGGGATGAACTAAAAGCTTATAATTGATACTTTTTTACAGTTGTTTTGTTGATTTGAGGGTATTTTTTTACAGGTGATTGATTTGAGAGATGAACTAAAAGCTTATAGTTGATTTATTGATTTGAGAGATGAACTAAAAGCTTAAAGTTGATAGTTTGAGGGATAAACTAAAAGGTCATTTTTAAACATTTGTTCGCATTTTATTCAATCCACACTTCCAGTCTCCCCTTGAACTCTGTAAATGCCCAATTCTGGAAAACTATTTATATAAGAAAGTGAAAGTAACTTAGAACAAGTGGCAGGGTTCAAGAGTTTTCTTCACATTTGGGATGTTCTAGAAAGCTTGGTTTGGTGGCTCAGATATAAAGATAGTTAAGATGGCTTCTTCTTAATCTTTCCTTAAAGTACATGTGGTTTACTCCTTGATCTTTCCTTGTTTCTTAAGAACACAAGTGGCGCACTATCAAGTGCCACTACTCCATTTTGTAAAACTTACACCCTCTACCAAACTACACGATCATTCTTTTAATATCTCTTAAACCATTTTAACCATTTTACTCTTTCGTGACAAGTACGTTCTCTGATGATTGAACGTGCTCTTCTAATTACTTCTAAGAAAGTGCTTTTGTTCAGTATAAATATGAGGGCTTTGAAAATTGGAAGGCAATGAGAAATCCTTAAGCATCCAGCAGAGATTACCCTGAAAGTTCTCTCTAGACTCCTCTAAACGGTCTTTCTATTCAACCTTTCCCATTCGTAGTAATCTGTCGCTTCTTCCACATTTTCTCATCATTCACCACCTTCTACCTAAAGCACTTACGCTTCAAAGGGCTGCTCCAGTCTTCCTCTCCTACCACTCAAAGTATTTACACTTCAAAGACTGCTATAATCTTTCTCTTTACTGCTCGATTCACTCATTGCAACAAGTCCTTTTTGCCTAACTAAAAGAACTCTCTACAAACTTTAATTCGATTTATAGGAATTTTAAAAAATTCCACTCTTCTAGTAGGATAAGAACACTACAATAGAAGGCAAACACTAGATTTATAACATTAGTATAAGCCAAATGGGCACATATGCTAGAGATGGACTCCCAACGGGATTTGTTTGTAAAAATCTTTTCAAACAGATCCTCCTATCTTGTTTATGTATATTTAGATTATGAGCTCCTTCACCTACAGTTTTGTTTCAATTTGAATTCTATCCCATCTAATGTTTTTTCAAATCAGAATTTTTAAATTTAATTATGTATATTTAAATTTAGACGTAAATTATATTAAATTAAGATAAGGACTCTTACATTTTTTTATTTTTATTTTTATTTCTATTTCATTCTGCTTGACGCTTTGAAACAAACACGAGAGAAGAGAGGCTGAGAAAGACGATACTTCTCTTTAATGGCGCTTTTGGAGCGACTAGCAAGAACTGCTCGGTCATGGCGGAGGATAGCCTCTCTTAAAACCCTAACCCCTTCACGTGCTCCATCACGTGACGTACCTCCTCACTACTACCGCAAGTTTCTCTCTGTCTGTCTTAATTTGAAAGAACAATGTTCTGATCGCATTATGAAAGTACAAAGTTGAAGATTTGAAATTGCTTTGGCTTTACTTTGCTATTTTTATTTTTACTTTTGTGAAAATTCATATGTAGTTAGGAACAGAGGAAAACCACCTCTGTGGAGTTTAGTGTAAAACAGGGCAAAATCTTCTTACAGAGTTCACTCCTATAGTCGCTAAACCGAACCAAACCTATCCCCTGTACATCAAAATCACAAGACTGCACATCAACACTCTCCTATACACATGAAATCCCAACCAACTGGTAATAACCCAGAAAATCCCAGCCCACAACCTGTACAAGGCATAAAAAGATCCACCAACCAGCTGGTACAAAAGAAAAACAAAAAGTTCCCCCCCTTAACCTGCATATACAACCAGAAGCCATCATCAACTGTGCTGTTTGGAGATAGATTTTGTCTTTGTTCATATGATTGCTGCTTTTTTTTTTAATTTATACGCTGGTTGAGCGGTGGTTTATTGAAGGTTTAAGGATTCTTGCTGATGCTTAGATCAGGTTTCCTAGAAACTTTCTAACAAGGGGAATGGGAGATAGAGTGCTTATGTCCTGTTGGGGTGCATTTTCTTATAAGGATTCTTATTATTCGCTGTATAGTTTTACAAGGTTTGCTTGGAGCTGGAGCTGGTTGGCATGTAACTGGAGTGCTGCTAGGAACAACTTATGATGATGATGAGGTATGTGCAATTTCTATTTCTGGGCAGTAGATGTTGATGTCTCTCTGCATTTCTATTTTTATCCTTTATTATCTGCCTACTTTGCGCCCTGACCTATGCTCTGCATTACTCAATGTTAATTCTAACTTGTCAAGCCACCTTCCCTCTCAAAGTGTTTGCCATAAGCTTATACTTGTTATGATTTTTGAGCTGCATTATAAGCTCAGACAAAGCGGTTGGTCTATTGTTGTATGAATGAGATTGCATTGCATTATTCTTTTTATGTTTCACCATGAACCTTTCAAAGATCCAGATATGGACTTTAAAAACCTTTCAAACCTTTCACCTGCAGTGCCTTAGATGTTACTCCCATTTGATGACTGTTGCTTCTCAACATTTTCTCCTCTTAGACTTGCATCAGCTGTTCACCATGATTCAAGACTTGATCACATACACAAGGACCACTGCTAACTTGAAACTTTGGCTTTGGCACATGTCATTAACTTGTTATCAAGATTGCTCTTGATTTAATCTTATAATTGCCTCTTAATTTTTTCATATAGAACTTTGCTTAATATATTACACTCGTTAACAGGAGTCTCAAAAGCTTGCCCTTTCTGAGTCTACTGGTTTGGATCGGAAGCAAATAAACATCTGGTTCATCAATCAAAGAAAAAGGCACTGGAAGCCATCTGAAGATATGCAGTTTGTGGTAATCGATGCCACCTATCCACACTACTATATGGACAATGTTTTGAGCAATCCCTTCCCCACGGAACGCTCTCCCCACATTTCTCTAAAAACAGAACCATGGATTCACCGCCGCCGCCCAGACAAGCTTGAAGGCCAACTGCATTTGATATGCAAACTGTCATAACTCATAATTAATTTGATGGAGTATTTTTATGCCATATTATCATATGCATACCTCCTGTATGCACCTTGGGGCTATTTATTCTCCCCATGTATAAGTTCCAGACTGTTGAAAGTATATAATAGTGTATCTCTTTTCATATAGTTTGGTTAAATACTTTTGGGATGAGAGATTATTTTTGGAAGGGTAAATTGCGTCTGGATCAGAAGCAAACGGTTACATTAAGCATATGATGAAATGATTAAAGGGTGTACTCCTTGATTTTTGTTATCTTATTTTCACCTGTTTAATCCGTTTCTAGGTGATGAACATGAGTGATACTATGTTACTTCTGAGATCTTTGTTTATTTGGGTTATTATTATTAGACAAGCTAAGCCTAATAACGACCCTGGATTGGAAAGCCCATGAGCTCAATGCCGACACATATTTAACGGCCCATTTGGAGCCCATTCTTTTATATATATATATATATATATATATATATATATATATATAAAAATAAAGAAGGGGAAGCGAAAAGTGAAAAGCACTTCCCCTGTTTTTCGCCGATGCTTTCTCGACAAATTTTACCACTGAGTCAGTCAGCCGTCATTTCTCCAAGACACTGTTTTTGTTCTTAGGAGGAGGAAGCTTTAAAAGGTCGTACTTCTGTTCGTCTCTTTCTTTGTTTTGTTTCATGCTATCCTGTAACATTAAGAAGATATTTCTGATGCTGCTTTGATCTGGGTTTTATCTGTTTTAACTATTTGTTACAGAAATAAGGACTATTTGATGATTTGGGTATTGATATTTCAATGGTTTTGAGCTCTTTTTTGTCCAGAAGAACAAGTCTTTTCAGCCGGGGTTTGCATGTAGGTAAGCAATTCTCTTACCCAAGTAGTGAAGACATTGTCTTCAGAGCAATCTGTGTTAACTTAAGACGTAGGAGATGGAAATTCTTGGAGCAAGTGTCCCCAAGTCTTACAGATGCATTGGTGAGTCGTGTCGTTCGCGAGTTTCAGAACTCGCCTCAGTTAGCCTTGGAGTTTCACAATTGGGTTGGAGAGAAGAAAGGCTTTCCACACTCATTGGCATCCTGTTGTGCTCTAATTCATGTCTTGGTAAAGTCGAGGCGATTTGATGATGCAATAACTCTATTGGAGAATTTAATGCATGTAAATGGCATGACCCCATTGGAAGTTTTGGATGGTTTGGAGGACAGTTATGAATTGTGTGATTCCTTTCCAGCAGTCTTTGATACATTGGTTAGAGCTTGCACACAGTGTGGGGCTACTGAGGGTGCTTATGCAGTCGTTAAGAAGTTGAGAATGAAGGGTCGTTTTGTTACTATTCATGCTTGGAATAATTTCTTTAGTCATCTTTTGAAGTTAAATGAAATTGGTAGATTTTGGAATGTGTATAACGAAATGGTTTCTTACAGGTATATTGAGAATGTGAATACTTTTAACTTAGTTATATATGCTCTTTGTAAGGAATGTAGAATACTAGAAGCAATTTCTGCTTTTTATCGGATGTTGAAGAGTGGGATTTGGCCTAATGTTGTTACTTTCAACATGATAATAAATGGAGCTTGTAGGATGGGTGACATAGAGCTTGCCTTGAAGCTTGTCAGGAAGATGGGAGTAATGTCAGGAAACTCTGTTTCACTGAATTTGGTAACTTACAATTCTATCGTTAATGGGTTTTGTAAAATAGGAAAATTTTCATTTGTGGAAGAAGTTTGTAATGACATGGTTAAGGCAGGTTTTGAGCCTGATGTAAGGACCTATGGAACCTTAATAGATGGTCATGCACGAAAAGGGTGCTTAGAGGAGGCACTAAGATTGTGTGATGAAATGGCGGAAAGGGGCTTGATGCCTAATACTGTTGTTTATAACTCAATCCTCCATTGGTTTTACATGGAAGGTGATTTAGAGGGAGCTTCTTCGGTATTAGCTGACATGATTGACAAGAATGTATGCCCGGACAACGTCACCTACTCTACTATCATTGAGGGGCTTTGCAGACATGGATATGTGGTGCAAGCTTTTAATTTTCATCGGCAGGTTCTAGAAATGAATCTGATTGAAGACACATTCTCACATAATATTCTTATCAATTGCCTTTGTAAAAGTAATAATTTAGCAGGAGCCATGCAACTTGTAGGTAGCATGTTTATCCATGGTTTAATTCCCGACTTGGTCACATATGGTGCTTTAATTGATAGATACTGCAAGGAAGGGCAGATAGAAAGTGCTGTTCAGATTTATGACGAAATGGCAAGGTTGGAGGAAGGACCCAACATGGTGATCTATAACTCTATTCTCAATGGATTGTGCAAGGAGATGTCAGTGGATGTTGCAAGACAGATGGTAGATTCATTACAGAGTATGGGTTTATCTGATGGCATAACATATAACACTCTCATAAATGGTTATTGTGGCTGTGGTAATATTGATGAGGCATTTGCTTTGTTCTTGGAGATGAGAAAGGTAGGGGGGTTAGTGAACAGAGTAACTTACAACACTTTGATAAATTTTCTTTGCAAGTTTGGGTGCATTCAACAAGCAAAAGAACTAATGAAGAGAATGCTTCTACACGGCCTGGTTCCTGATGTTATAACATATACAATGCTCATTACCTGTTCTGCTAAGAATTGTAGTCCAGATGAAGTGATTGAATTGCACGACTACATGGTGCTTAAAGGAGTGATTCCTGACAGACAGACATACCAGGCTATTGTTAGCCCCCTTCTTGCGGAAGAAAATGAGGAGAATAGAGTTTAGTTTTTATATTTTCTGATTCTCATGTTGGCTCAGTTGGCTTAACCTATTTTTCGTTCTTATACTTTACAGTCATCAGCTAATGAAGAATTGAGAACTTTTTCTTAATGAGAAATACATACTTGCAAGGTATATGATGTGGCGTGCATCCGTCTGGGTATGCTATTGTATGTATTATCATGCGAAGTTTCCTACTCAAGAACAAAGTTCTAGAACAAGATATGTCAGGATGGTTCTGTTTGTTCATATGTCGGATACGGATGCTACTATTATGATTAGACATGCATATGATTATGAATTGTATAGATCCTAAGAATTCAGGGGCCAGGATGGCTTAAATTCTTGAATTTTCCTTTTGATAGAATCCCCTCTCGCCATGTTACAGTTCAAGTCCAGGCTTTTGTTTTCTGTCCCATCTTCCCCTTCTCATACAACCCAAGAGCTCTAATAGGTTCAAAGAAAACGTAGACATTGAAAGTTACGGATCTGGGAACGCTGATCTGCAATGAACCCAATACAGGCATTCCAGTTCTGATGCAGATGTTGTGTCCTATTAAATTGAAGTCGATATTCTGCACAAATCTGGACCGATAATGTATTGCTGCCCCTTGATTGTGTGGCCTTGAAATTTCTTTATCTTGTTTGTTTCCCGTCTTATTGTTTGAGGTTACAGTACACTAGATGTTGCAATCTTTTCTATGGAAATATAGATAGAGATTTAGATGATGAAAGCTGGATCTTTTGATCTTTTCTCCAAATTTTCTTAGAGGAAAACCTGTTGCTGCCTGAAGCCTCTGCCATTTACATTGAATCCTTATTGTACAAATTCGAATAACAAGATGGAATTTTTCATACTTGAGATTAACTAACTCAAACATAAACGATGGAAGCTGTAGTTCCTATATGGATGTTGAGCACAGCTAGCATGGCTGCTGTGGCCAGAATTACCTGCAGCTGACATGGAGACATCAAGAAGTAAATACTTCATGCGAATCGAGCATCTGAATTCATGGAGCCGTATATACCAGTCAGAGTTGGGGGACCCTATCAAGCTAATATCTAAAATACCCCCACTCAGAACTTGCCACATCAGATGGGGCTGTCCCACCAGGATGCAATGGTGGAAAAGGCAATGAATCAAATTCATGTCCCGAGCAATCTCCAACGGTCAAAATCCTTATCCCAAAACCTCATCCACTCCCTGCCTCTCCTTCCACTCATTCCCTCCATAGGCAGAAACCACTCTCCAACACACGAGAAAAGATAAGACTTGACAAAAACAGTTTGGTCTTGTACAAAACTAAACTACCCACACAGGAAAAAGCTCTTCCTCTTGCTCTGTTTTAGAGTAATTCTCTTTTTTGTAGAGCTCCAGAATCCACTGTCACCATGTCTTGCTCTAATCTGACAATGTGGGTATCCTCAAAACCATCTCTTTCTGACACCTCTTCACTCTCTTTCCGTTCTTTCATCAGCCCTTTTCAGCTTCCTTCTCAAAGTTCAGCTCCTAACCCTTCAAGATCCTCATCTGCAACCCAAATTCACTGTGGTCTCCGTGAACTTAGAGAACGTATTGATTCAGTAAAGAACACACAGAAGATCACTGAAGCCATGAAGCTTGTTGCTGCCGCTAAAGTCAGGAGGGCACAAGAAGCTGTTGTCAATGGCAGACCTTTCTCTGAGTCTCTGGTAGAAGTTCTCTACAACATTAATGAACAACTCCAAACTGAAGACATAGATGTTCCTCTCACAAAAGTTAGGCCTGTCAAAAAAGTTGCCTTGGTTGTTGTTACTGGTGATCGTGGTCTCTGTGGAGGTTTCAACAATAATATCATCAAGAAAGCTGAATCAAGAATTGCAGAATTGAAGGAGCTTGGACTTGATTATACTGTCATTAGTGTGGGGAAAAAGGGTAATACATATTTTCTACGTAGGCCTTATATTCCGGTGGATAGGTTTCTAGAGGGCACTTCACTCCCTACAGCTAAAGAAGCTCAGGCAATTGCAGACGATGTTTTTTCACTCTTTGTTAGTGAAGAAGTTGATAAAGTCGAGCTTTTGTATACCAAGTTCGTATCGTTGGTTAAGTCTGATCCTGTGATTCATACTTTGCTCCCACTCTCACCAAGGGGAGAGATCTGTGATATAAATGGTGTCTGTGTTGATGCTGCTGAGGATGAGTTCTTCAGATTGACAACCAAGGAAGGGAAACTGACAGTTGAGAGAGATGTTGTGAGGACCGAGACAGCGGATTTCTCTCCCATTTTGCAGTTTGAGCAGGATCCAGTTCAGATTCTTGATGCTTTGTTGCCTCTCTATCTCAACAGCCAGATTTTGAGGGCCTTGCAGGAGTCGTTAGCCAGTGAGCTTGCTGCTAGGATGAGTGCCATGAGCAATGCTACTGATAATGCCGTGGAATTGAGAAGGACCTTGTCTATTGTCTACAATAGGGAGCGTCAAGCGAAAATCACAGGAGAGATATTGGAGATTGTTGCTGGTGCCAATGCTTTAGTCTAATGAACTTAACGCTTCCTTCTTTCCCAACAATTGTGTTTCTTTGTAGGTATAAAAATTCATGAGTACTTCCTTATTCATTCCTATATGCTTGTGTAAGAACAAATCATGCAGATAAGATACTTTTTTGCATTGTAATTCTCAAATGCGTATAAAACTCTTTGCACAATGAGAACTGCAATGTGTTTTTGAATTGAAATAGAAGAGCATTCTACCCATCTTTCTATGTTAAATCTCCTTAATTTGCTTCCATTAAGATATTCTAAGTCCTGCTAGTGCTTGCTCACTTCCCCCGGTGCTTGATTAAGTTAAAATTGGTGTATTAGCCAGTATCTGGTAAAATCATGGCTGCCAAAGAATGAATTTCACTTGCTTCTCTTGGCTATGATATATATATATATAGCAAGCAAACATATTGTTATATGCTTGGCTTAGTCAAAATGTCTGCCTGAAACAAAACTGACAGATGAACATTCAGGCTTCATCCTTCAGAACTGCTGGGAGGGCCAGAGTCTTGTCTTAACAAACCCTTAAAAGCAGTCTTTTCAAAAAAGATTCATTTATTCTTTCTGATCTGTTACTTCGTTCAGTTAAAAGGATTTTATTGAAACCTGAAAGCAAGCAAACTATTTAAAATGCCTAAGAAAGAAGCATCAATATTAGACCCTTTATTTTCCTTCTGTGCTCTCCATACTCGACCAAATTTTCAAATCATTCAAATGCTGCCATTGGAGAATGTTGTGCTGATAAAAAAGCAGTGACAGCAGTACTCCCCCATGGCAGTGCATGCCTGAATGTTGAAAACTAGGCACTCTTTTCCTTTTCAAGAAACAATTGGCATGTTGTTGGCCTTGAATTCTAGCCTTGGTTCCTAACGCAAGGTACGGCAGTCATGCCATTATCAATGTGTACAACTACATCGATGTTTACGTTCAGAAATTGAGGGATCTAAGTTTAACTTCTGCAGCAATTTAGCTACCTATCATTAGACGTATGAATGATACTGCAGTTCACAGGCAAAAGCAACAAAAAGCACAGAATCCTGCATAAAGCCTTGATGCCAACTAGTTGGAGCTAGCCATATGAATCTCTTTGACCATCTACCCTATCTGCTCTTGCCCTATATCATAAGCAAAGCTCTTTCCTACTGAATGTCGTCCCAGGTTGGTAAGGAACATAGGAGTAGGCCCAACCCATGTAAATTAGTTGTATGAACAAACAATTAAGGAGAACATGTGCTAAACTCTGCCAACAAACAAGGCAAGGTATACCCACCTTTGTTCTGTTTAAAAGCAACAATACATTAATTTTCGCATATAAAAAAAAGAAAAAAAAGGGTTTAATAAAGATAAGTCACATGTTCTTGGGTTTGCTAAGCTTTCAAATTCACCAGGGAAAACTTTGGCAGATGGAAACTTTAATCAGACTAAAGTTATTGCAAATTATATATGATGGGGAACTGCTAAGAAAGAGAAGTTCAGTACTGAACTTATAAACAATGTAATGGCTCCATGCTGGATGGTTAGAAAAAAGTGCAGCCATTGGAATTCTTTTATTCTCTGGATATGCTACTGCAACTTTTGGGAATTGATGAACCTAGGAGAATCCTTCTTGATTCATAACTTGTAGCTGTAATCTACCAACATAATAATAGTTTATCATATATAAACAAAATGGAATGAAATAAATAGCTGACCAGATATGGAGGCTTAATTCCTGGATTAATATATTGGAAAATCTTACTAGTTTGCAAAATTATCTTAACAGCCTTGACTTAAACTCCAAAGATATGTACAATTCTAAACAGTCAATAAGTTTTAACAACTTTTGGAGAAAAGTGATAATAATCTGGTGTCAAGTAGATTTCTATCTTCTCGCCAAGAGAGAGAGAGAGAGAGAGAGAGAGCAGCTTTACCTTTATTAGCATATGGAGCATGATTTTATGATTAAATTCAGACCCATTGGTATAAAAATTCAGAAAGGATCTCAATTACACATTGATTGAATTGTTGTTTGTGCATGACAATGGAGATTCTTTCCATATATTACAGTAACAAATCAAAGCACTCATGATTAAGCCCTTTTTCCCCTACCAAGAAAAAAAGTTTCTTACCTATGTAAAAACAATAATTGAAATCTATAACCTTTTAATCTATTCATCGACAGAAATGAACCATATTTTGGGTTCTTTTCACTCATCGCATATCTTCAAGTTTCACATGGAGGTTTTTTAACTATAACCTCATATCTAATTCCTTCAGGTCTGAAACGAAGAACATAGCAAAAGATGACAAACTAAACAACAACAATGGTGGACTTATAGGTAATAAACTATGCCCCAAAGATGTCCCCACATGGCATCTTCCGATTTGATGTGTCAATTCCAAGTTGATTCTATTCTACGGCCCTTCTTCCTTCATCTCACACTTTCACGGCCTCACAGCCTCTAAAACGACTATTTATTACTTCCAAAATCAGAAAAATCTTCATCAATGTACTATATCAAGGGCTGCTCTACTCTCCAGACAAACCTTTCAAAACAACCATTTTTAACTCATACACCGTAGGATCAACCAACAATCCTAGACCAACGGTCATCACGCTGTTGAACAGTTTTGATATTTTAGATTGCAGAACATTCTAAAATTGTAGTCTTCTATGGCTGAGATTCTAGGACTCTTTTGATTATGCTGTTACCAGCCAGGAGCCACTTCCAATTTAAAAGTTTGGATTTTTATAATTATTTTTGGAATATTAAATTCATGATGTGCACAGTTCTACAGGGATCATCAAGTTGAAGGATTAATCAATAACTATAGATTTCATTGAAGCAAAAGACTCTCCAAGAAGCAAAACTTGAACGACAAACATTCTCTCTGCTATTCTGACAACACAGACATGGAAGTGTCTTTGCAAGGACAAAGACCATTGAGTTACAAAGATGTGTTTAACCACACAAATGTCCGCGTCAAGATCAAACCTTTCCTGGGTTCCTTCCCTTTTGGGAGAACTACACTGGTAAACTCACTGTGTTTTTTTTTTCCTTTTTGGCTGTTGGGTTTTCAGTATTCTTGTTCTTGTTCTTCTTTGATTTTGAGCAAAAAAGTTTGGTTTTTTAGGTGTTTCTTGAATGAAAGATTCGTGGGTTTTCTTTTCTTAATTGAAATGAAAAGTGCTACTCATTATTTGTCATTTGCTTCTGTGTTCAGTTCGTCGGATTATCAATGGCACGTTCTTTTTTCTTTTTTTATTTCATATAAAAATCATGTCTTTCCATTGTTTTCAGCTGAGTATTTTATTTTCATTTTAGAATTTTCCGTGAAAATCTCATTTCTTCTTCATAGAAAAACTTGCTCTGGCAGTATTATGTCTGTTTGTCGGATTACTCTGAGTATATAATTTCAAGTGGAATTGTTTTGGGATCGCTTTTACCTCATATATGGTTGTTCTAATTTTGATGTATTGGTTTCAGTTTACTCCATGGCGTAGTGAGTACCCGGCCAGCAAGCTTTCGCATAGAGTTACTTCTAGTGCAGCTGGTGAGTTGCTACTGATGTGCTATGGTTTCTAACGTTTTTGATAACCAATCTTTGATGTGTTTTAAAAAAATATGGAGCTTTCTGTAGATTTTTCAAAGAGGAGACAAAGAAGATTGTCTACGCCAAGTTCTAAAGGTCCGGCTCCAAAGGGTTTCACGCCGAAAACACAAGTAGGAACGAGCACCCAGAAGAGGGATCTAAAGAGTAATGGTGAGAAAGAGGATTCAAGCATTCCCACGTCGAGTGAGTCTGCAGTGCTTGACAAGACGGAAATTGAATCAAACATTGCTCTTGAGGAAGAATCGACCATTGAGCTTTATCAGAAGAATAGGGTAGATGAAGCTGAAACGGAAGAGCCAAAAGAGGATATACCATCAATGGGCAAAGAGTTATCCGTTGGCAAAAGCAACCAGAATGTGGAAAATGGAAGAAGTATAGGTAAGATTCTTGAAGATGTTGCAGAGTTACAGAAGAATGAAACGACTTTGAAAAGTGATACTGTGAGTACAGCAAGAGATGTATCCTCTGAAGGAAAGCATTTGGATGGTACAAAAACTGATGAAACTGTTTCTATCAAGGATGAAAGTGTTGAGTCTGATGAAAAAACAATTGAAGATACTCTAAAACTGAAGTTGGAGATGGAAGCAAATTTGCGAAAACAGGAAATTGAGGGGCTTGCTGAGGAAAACTTCTCGAGGGGGAACAAAGTTTTTGTTTATCCTCAGAGTATAAAACCTGATGAAGACATAGAAGTGTTCCTCAATAGGAGTTTCTCCACTTTGGCTAATGAGTCAGATATTCTGATCATGGGAGCCTTCAATGATTGGCGATGGAGATCTTTCACTGTAAGGTTGAAAAAGACCCATCTCAATGGGGATTGGTGGTCTTGTCAGATTCATGTTCCCAAGGAAGCTTACAAGATGGATTTTGTGTTCTTTAATGGGCAGAATTTTTATGACAATAATGATACGAAAGATTTCTGCATACCTGTGGAGGGTGGAATGGATGTGTTTTCATTTGAAGATTTCTTGCTTGAGGAGAAGCGAAGGGAATTAGAGAAACTTGCAAAAGAGCGGGCTGAGAAGGAAAGGCAAGAAGAAGAGAAAAAAAGAATAGAAGCAGAGAAGGCAGCAAGTGAGGCAGACAGAGCACAAGCAAGGGTGGAGACAGAAAGGAGGCGAGAATTTTTGCAACAATTAATGAAAAAGGCTGCAAGCTCAGTTGATAACATTTGGTTCATAGAGCCTAAAGAATTCAAGGGGGGGGACAAGGTCAAGTTGCATTATAACAAAAGTTCGGGCCCTCTTGCTCATGCAAATGAGCTTTGGATTCATGGGGGGCATAATAATTGGAATGATGGATTAACAATTATTGAAAAGCTTGTCAGATCAGAAAGAGAGAGTGGTGACTGGCGGTATGCCGAAGGTATGTGGATGACATAAAAGGTGATATCCTATGGGTCTAAAATTTTAAATCTGCCAAAATTTGATCCCCATATTTGCTCTACTTCATTCTGGATCCACTTTCCAGATACTTGTCAAAATGCTACGAAATGTTTCTTAATATATGAGATCTTTGATATTTAATCTTTGGTGAGTAAAGTGATTGTTATGGCCATAAAAATGCTTGCTTGATTACATGGAAACTTTTGTTTGCATTGAATTACATACAGGAATTAATAATACATGCCGCTTCTGACTTGGGGGTTTTTTAATGACCTTGATTTGGTTGGGTAGAGAACCATTTTATTCCTTTTGAAATGTAGTTAATATCTGAGTCATCTAATTGGACTTGCTGCATGGTTGATTGAAATAATGCTTTGTAATTAGAGGGCCATTTCTGTGGTGTGTCATATGATTGTGATGGAATTTTTCTACAGTTGTTATACCTGATCGAGCCCTTGTGCTGGATTGGGTCTTTGCTGATGGACCACCTAAGAGTGCCACTATGTATGATAACAATAATTATGAAGATTTCCATGCCATTGTCCCAAAAAGCATTCCTGAAGAGCTGTACTGGGTTGAGGAAGAACACCGGATGTTTAGGAAGCTTCAAGAGGAGAGGAAACTAAGAGAGGAGCTCATACGTGCCAAGGTCAGTTTCCATGAAATTATATTCTGAATGATTACAGTCAATTTCTGCATACTAGGACACAGTGAAGATTCAAATATCATTCTTACCTTCTTCCTTTGAATCCATTAAATATTTAATTTTCATGACTGATATTATTTTCTTGTGTTCCAGACTTTCAGTAGAAATAAAAGATAAAAAAGTTTTTTGTTCATTCATCTCAGTTGTATTTACTGATTTCTTTTTCTTATTCTTCTCTTTTCATAGGCTGAAAAAACGGCACGTATGAAAGCGGAAATGAAGGAAAGAACTTTGAAGAGATTTCTGCTTTCTCAAAAGCATATAGTTTATACTGAGCCTCTTGATGTTCACGCAGGAAGCATTGTGACAGTTTTTTACAATCCTGCTAACACAGTTCTTAATGGAAAACCTGAAGTATGGTTCAGATGTTCATTTAATCGTTGGACTCACCGAATGGGTCCATTACCACCTCAGAGAATGTTGCCTGTGGATAATGGTTCTCATGTGAAAGCCACTGGTAAATTCAGTCAACCATCTTGACATTTTGAGTTATATGGGATCTGTTTGCAGTTTCAGATATAGCTTTTTCTACTTAACATGGAGACTAAAGCTTTTCTTTATCTCCTTCACTGCACCTCGTCCTTGTCACAAGAGTTAAACCACACGGTTTGTGTATGTTTTCTGGTTTTGACATTTCATCTATCAGTATCCTTTTCTGGTCCACTTTAGTGAATAAAAGACTGTACTGCTTCTTGGATCTGCTGTTTGCATTCACCATTCAATCATCTTCCGCCTGCTCCCCCCCTCCCCCCGAGAGCACTTTCAGTCCAAGAGTATAAATGCGAATTACAGATCCAGATATCTCCTTGCTAATAACTTATATGCCTATGTTTTAGTCATATATGACTGATCAATTGTTGCTTTATATTGTCTCATTAAGTGACATGTGGCATTCTTTTTATTTTTTGGCTTTTACTGTATTATATCTTTGTATTACTGTTGCATTATTGGTGTGCCTGCACTTTAGAGGTTTTTTACTTTTTCTACTTTTGGAAGCACAGACTTACTAACTTTATGTGTCATTGCAGTCAAGGTTCCGTTAGATGCATACATGATGGACTTTGTATTCTCTGAGAGGGAAGATGGTGGAATTTTTGACAACAAAGGTGGTATGGATTACCACATACCTGTTTTTGGAGGAATTGTGAATGAGCCACCAATGCACATTGTGCATATTGCTGTTGAGATGGCCCCCATTGCAAAGGTAACTTTTGGACAATAAGAGAGTTGACACTTTAAAAATCTTTTCATTGCACTGATTTATCAAGGTTTTCTAGTTTTTATATGCTTATGAGTCCGGTCAAATTCTTTCTTTTAATGAAGAGAAAATTCTTTAAGCCAGAAGAAGGCCAGCTAGACATGTGTTTGCCTTATGAAAAGTGTTTTGGAAATTAGAGAGTTGAGGAAAGAGGATGCTTCACCTCACACAGAATTGGGCAGCGCAGACATCTTGTCTCTCGGCCAGATATAAGTCATATAACTGAATTTTTTTAGAGTGTTTCACATGACTGAATTTTGTAGAGTGTTACTCTCCAGTTTTTGGTTATATATGTAGTAAACACCCAAAAGATATTCCTGTTTTCAGTCTTCTTCTCAGTTGCTTCCTTTTTATAACTTTGCAGGTAGGAGGCCTTGGTGATGTTGTTACTAGTCTCTCTCGTGCTGTCCAAGATTTAAACCACAATGTGGACATCATTTTTCCGAAGTATGACTGCTTGAATTTTAGCCATGTAAGCCTCATTGCTGTCACTTTAGCCTGATTTATCATCTTGATTGTTTTCACTAGAGATATAGTCTCTATGTCCTTAAATTATGGACTTTACTGGTTTTAATTCTTGCGTGCTCGGCATGCTGTTTGTTAGCTTGCATGTGGTGTTAGCTTATCTTGCATGAGTCACAGAAATGCATGTTTCTTTTAATAAGATGTTAATGTAAAATGTCGCATAAACCTTTCTTATTGGGTTTTCTTGAAAACTAAAGTTTGACACATGGCTTACCTGGCCTTGTCCTTATTTGGGCTATTCCTGATGAATAGTTTTGTGGATGCCACTTGAAAAATGTTTATTATCACATAATTCTGCTATTCACTGTCATTCATTCGTATATTAGTATTCAAAAATGAAAAAAACAATCCTTTCTCTTTCCATTTTTATCAAACTTTTAGTTTTAATAATTTCAAATTTGTCAAATGGATGTTTTACGATATAGGTGAAGGACCTTCATTACCAAAGAAGCTATTCTTGGGGTGGCACTGAAATTAAAGTTTGGTTTGGTAAAGTGGAAGGCCTTTCAGTTTATTTTCTGGAGCCACAAAATGGGTAATTTCAGACTCCTGATGCACCTTTAGGCAACTAAATGTTTTGGTCAGTTAAACAAATTATAATTATAAGAATCCTTTGGTGTATTGTTTCTTGCAGATTCTTTTGCACAGGTTGTGTATATGGTTCCAGAAATGATGCAGAGAGGTTTGGTTTCTTTTGTCATGCTGCTCTTGAGTTTCTACACCAAGGTGGATTTCACCCTGTAAGTTTATGATTCAACTTATTGTTCTAGCTTAAATATTTAAGTGCACATTCTTGGCAGTATATTGAGTAAATAACTTACATGCTTGGTGGGATTACTTTTTCTAGCAATTGCAAAACGCATTGTTTTGCTGTTCAGCTCTAAAGTCCTTACAATTCATTCATAGAAGAATATTATGGGTGACTCTCTTTAAAGATTTGTCTTTCTTGCATATGTGGCCCAGGATAACCGTTTTAAGTGTACTTAACCCTTGGCAGGATATCATCCATTGCCACGATTGGTCTAGTGCCCCAGTTGCATGGCTGTTTAAGGACCATTACATGCATTATAGTCTTGGAAAAAATCGGGTTGTCTTCACCATACATAACCTCGAATTTGGAGCACACTTCATTGCGAAAGCTATGGCATACGCAGACAAGGCTACAACTGTATGTAGCTAAAATTTCCTTTGTAGTTAATGTAGTTTACTTAATATAGTATCTCTGTTTCAATTTTTGAGCTTCAAAAGCAGTATGTTCCTTTACTTGTGGTATTTTCTAATATTTGTTTAGACAAACTGCTAAGGATTTTCTCTTTTCATAATCTTTGCTAATAAGTTTTACTTCCTAAATATCTATGTTTTCCAGCTCTATACATGTATACATGCTTAAATATAGTGCATTTATGATTCAGCTACACATGTTTTTTTTAAAATATTTTGGCTCTGTTGGTGGTATTACTTTCTCTTTATGTAAAGGAAATATTTCAAAGAGATATATTGTGCTCAATTTAGGACCATATCCTTGGGGTTCCTCCGTGCCATTAGGATTCAGCTTGTTCCATTTGCATTTAAAGAGATATAATTAACTCCTAGGTGGTTCAGAAATTTAATCTCTGGAAAAAAAGATCATAGGATTTACTATCCTCCTTGAATTTGAAATTCTTTTTGTAAACATAACTGTTTAGATGCTTGAGTAAAATTTACTAGACTCAGAATATACCGAGCAAGTGATACATCAGTAACCTTCTCTGATGCATTCAAAATAGTGAAATTAGAATATTCTATTTTAATTAATCTTAATGTCTTGCTATGGTAAGTAATGCAAGATATTTAGTGGTCTTTTATACTTCATAGTTACCATGATGGTGTCTGAGTTACTGCTTATTCATATTATGCAGGTATCGCACACGTACTCAAGGGAGGTTGCTGGAAATCCTGCTGTCGCTCCTCATCTCCACAAGTTCCATGGAATCTTAAATGGAATTGACTTAGATATTTGGGATCCCTATAATGATAAGTTCATTCCTGTAAGTAGATATACCTTTATTTAGTAAATGTTATATTTATGAGCTTGTCCTCAACCCTTAAAAAGAAAAAAGAAGCAACTGTTATGCATCTGTTGAAATTTTTCCTAGATTCATATTTAATTACAGGAGACATTCCTCTTCCATCTATTTTCTATTGGGGAATTTCTACCTGTCTTCTTTCCCTCTTCATTCCTTTAACAGCTTCAGAGCTTGAAGTTGCTGTTTAAAAATGTTTTTTGTTGAATGTGTTGATCTGCTGGCTTGATCATATAACATGCAATAACTACTGTTACCTCCACGATTGGGACTTAAATGGGTCACAATTTTGAGGATGCAATATTCTAAATCAACTTTAGCAATTAATACTCTCTAAAAGAAAGAGTGTCAATTGGCCTCTAGTGCGTTTCCTTTTTATCCTATTTTTGCTAGTGAAGTTGTTCTTGATGTCTGGTACTTACTGTTTCAGATATGTTACACTTCGGAAAATGTTGTTGAAGGCAAACGAGCTGCCAAGGAAGCCTTGCAGCAAAGGCTTGGTTTGAAAAAAGCTGATGTTCCTTTGGTTGGAATTATTACTCGCTTAACTCACCAGAAAGGAATCCATCTAATCAAGCATGCCATTTGGCACACCTTAGAACGCAACGGACAGGTTAATTTCCTCTCTCCCCCCCTTCCCCCTCCCCCTTTCACCATTGTCTGTATGAGTTCATAAAGAATCACATACTATGAGGTCTACATCAATATAGGCTTCTCAGTAGTGACATTGATGTGATATTCACCAAGAATTCTGGCAATCTTACAATACTACAGGACTTTAACTTGATCATTCTCTTTCTAGTGTGCATCTCAGTTCACAAATCATGTTACCTGATATGTTTGGAATGAATGTATAAACAAGGAAGTTTAGTGTCTCTTGTGGGTGTCCTTGATTGTGTATTTCTACTTGATGCATCTTAATAATGGAGTTTTTGTGGCAGGTTGTATTGCTTGGCTCAGCTCCCGATCCTCGCATCCAAAATGATTTTGTGAATTTGGCCAATCAGCTGCATTCATCTCATGGGGATCGTGCTCGTCTTTGTTTGACCTATGATGAGCCTCTTTCTCACTTGGTGTGCACTCTCAAAGTTTATTTTGTCAAGTATTATTCTCCAAGGCACATACTTGCACTTTGCTTCTGCAATATGATCATAGCAGTTCTCATCTGAACTTTCTTTTTTTTTATTTATATATTTTACAGATATATGCTGGTGCTGATTTCATTCTAGTCCCCTCAATATTTGAGCCTTGTGGACTGACACAACTGACAGCAATGAGATATGGTTCCATACCTGTTGTTCGTAAAACAGGAGGTGCATACTCACCTTAAGTCTGTAGTTTTGATATCTCTGAACGATATTTTTCTGTGTCTTGATTACTGAGATGTGTTGATATGTAAATGATCTCTCGATGTGATGCATGGGATGGTACAGGCATTATGAATGACATCTAGATTTCTCTTATGTTTAGAAATTGCATCTGATGTTCATTGAATTTATTGTTTTTCTTAAATGGAGATGCTATTTTATATGAATTTTATTGAGCTTCTGTTCTTAGACCCTCTCAAAGTGTGCTGACACTGTGTTTCGATTACTTTTTCTTTAAGGACTTTACGACACTGTATTTGATGTTGACCATGACAAAGATAGAGCAGACTCGCAAGGTCTTGAACCCAATGGATTTAATTTCGATGGAGCTGATAGTGGTGGAGTTGATTACGCCCTCAATAGGTGAGTTTATTGCTCAGCCCTGAAGGTAGTAAATGCATTGGCTCCTCCATTATTAGTTAGTTTCCAAGTTTCCTTATTCAGCTTCACATATTAGGAAACACACATAGGAAGACATCTCATTTGCTGCATTTGCATTCAATTCCTACTGTTCTTGCTCTGTCCTATCTTTCGAATATGTTGATTAGAGTTGTATTTATTCACTCATCAATGTTTCAGGGCAATCTCTGCTTGGTACGATGGTCGGGAATGGTTTTACTCGTTGTGCAAGAGGGTGATGGAGCAAGACTGGTCTTGGAACCGTCCTGCGCTTGATTACATGGAGCTTTACCATGCAGCAACAAAAAACTAAACGAAAAGAAGCCGGTTAAGCAAAGATGCAAATCACTCCCATCTCATAGCTTGTACAGAGTTTAGTGATACCCAATCTTAGTGGTTTTTCCCTTTCAAAAGCTCATTTCTCTGCCTTAGTTTTAGATCTTAAAATCTTTCATCCATTTTTGTGTAGCACAAAGCAATAGGCTATCTTCAAAAACGAAAAAAAAAAGGTGTACCATTCTCAAGAGGAACAAATTCTTTGACTGTTTCTGATTCATGTCTATGAAATAAAAGAAAAATAATGTGAAAAGTAGAAAGCACAGAAATCGTTGTATTAAGCCTTGGAAGATGGTAAGATAGAATATAAAACCATTGTCAGCTGGAGTTTGAGCTGATGCTAGCAGTTCAACTATGGAATCAGATGGTAAGTCAATAAAATCGCAGGGTTCATTGCGTGCGACTTAAAGAACTGTTCTAATCTTCTTTTCTGTCGTTTCCAAAGTATATCATGATAAGTTCATGCAAATAATCAGCTGAATTCGAGCTTCTTCTGCAAATCAGAAAAGAAGAAAAGGGAAGAAATTGGGTCAACTGATATCATTTCATACACTTAAAGAACTTATTGCAAATTACATTCTCTTGAAACTGTATCATCTTAATTTGCTTGACATCAGACTGTATCATCTTAATGATACAAATGCAGATGCCAAAAAGGGTTCCTAGTTGGGATGTTTGCATCTTCCTATACTGACCACCAAAGTTGCCTCAGCTTTGGGTGGCATGGAAAGGACCAACACGTATATAGAAATGATAGTTTTTATGACTAACCTCTGAAAGATGGTGGTGGACAAGGAGTAGGAATTTTATTGGAGAATTTGCACTAATCTCCTTCAAAAAGGAAAAGCAAGATGATGTACTGAAACAAGTGCTTTGCAATTTGCAGGGTGCTTATCTTATCAATCTTTATATCAAATTTGGCCTTTATTTTTTTATTTTTTTGAATGGTAGCAATGGGGTTCTTTTGTACAATGATTAGAAAGCTTAGCTTTTCCTAACTTGATTCTTGTTTATCCAAATTTCTTATTAGGAATTATGTGAAATTGATTTGATTAGTGGCCATGATCACATGACTAAAACTTCAAAATTATCGGAATATAGATTAAACAAACAAGAAGTGAACAAGTGGCTGTAGTTTAGTGGTAAGAATTCCACGTTGTGGCCGGGGAGACCTGGGCTCGAATCCCAGCAGCCACACTGCTCCGGTTTTTGCTGCATGTCAGTATTTCCTACTTCCTCTGTTTGTGCTAAGCATGGCCTGGAAGAACATTGTTCAACTTGTCCAAGTGATTTTTGTTGCTGAAAATCTTTCTTCCTGCCATCCTTTTCTATCACTTGCCAGACCTCTTTAATTATCTTCTTTGACACCAAATTCATGGAAGGGATCGACTTTGGCTTTACTGTTGATAAGGATTTTCCATGTCGATTTAATGATCAGATACATACTCCCACTTGTTCAAGTGATGATCAAATCATGCAGAGAAATAAAAAAGAACTGGAATAAAAAAGAGTTGACCCCCACCTCTTTACTTTTTGGTCATTATCCAACAGAGCTTTGATGATTTGAGTTTGAGAAGACCCTTCACCCCCTTTCACCACCCCCCGCCCCCCCCACCGCCCAAGCCTCTCAGTCTCCATTTCCCATTTGCTGAAATCCCCAAGACCCAGGAAGCATTGAAGAATGAAAGTAATCATGATGGACAGACAGAGTTAAAAAAGTTTCAGTCACAGTTAAATTTATGATCATGGTATGTCATTCATCCATGACATACTAAAAAGATCACCAAGAACAAAAGTCACCCCACACCACAGTTATCAATGCACCATCGTCCAACCAAATGCTTTTACTGCTTTAAGCACCCTCTCCTAGGCAGCACCTTGAAAAAGTTCTTTGCCTCACATTTCCATACATTCACACTTTCACACAGCCTTTTTTCTTTTTTTTTTATCTTCCTCTGCTAACGCCGAATGAGCTGAGTTGCTGCTGTGAGTTGCGGATAAGGTTACAGAAATCAGTGAAGTTGGTCAGTCCAATCCTTCTCTTCCACCTTTCCCAATCAGAGGCCAGTCTTTTCAGTGATGGCAAAGATATAGTCATACTTTATAGTTGAAAGTTGGTTAAAAAAAAAAAGGGTTTACACCTGTAGACTCTTCAATGCAACGCATAGTGTGTATAAAAGCAATAATCCCCAGATGAACAAATTTCTCGACTCTCAAAACTGACTAAGTTTCCATAGGAGGAAAATATGCTCTGATAGGACTTGGTTCCTGGATTTGCTCAATGCCTCAATACCCTCCTCTCTACCACTTTTCTGTGGGTGCCAACTGCCAAAGCCAAACCCACCTTTGCAGAAACCATTTGGAGGTAAGTTAAAGAATAGTTGCAACTAAAGATAGTAGAAGTAGGGGGTGGCATTTTTTTTTTCTCATCATTTTAGCAATATTTTTGGTTCTAAATTTTCGAAGTGGGAATAAAGAGTTGGGGGAAAATAAGAAATGATCCCATTAATTAACATCTGTTTTTGTTGTCTTTTTCCTCTGCTGTTGCAGGGTACTATTTTGAGGGGGTCTTGAAATCTGTGATCTTCTTTGGAGCTATTCAGACAGAGGGGAGAAAAGGGTGTTTTGCTTCTCTTCCATTGTCCTGGTTGGTTTTTGGGGTTAAGCAAAGTACCCATTGGTGATATCTTTGAAAAAGGCTCTGGTTCTTTTGGAGGGTATTGAAACAAAGGCAAGGTAGATTCCTGATATTATTCTCTTACATCTTTCTCCTTTTTTGTTCCCAAGAAATGAACTCAGATTTATCTAATTTAAAACAGCACAAAACATCAAGAACTAAATATAATAAAAATAAGCATTTGTTTTTCTCTTGTATTTATACTGAAAGGAGCCACTCTGGTTTATGCTCAAAGTCTCTACCTTTCTCTAAAGGTATTGACTTTCACACTCAAAGGTTGAATCTTTTTCCTTTGTTTTTTTCTTTTGCTATAGCAAAGTCATGGCAGATTGGCATGGTATCATGAGCAATAACACTGGTGGTTGCAGTCGGAGATCAATGAGAGATGAAGATTTTGACGAAGAAGAAGTCTGGTCTTGTGTGAAGGAGAAGGAAGATTCGAGTTCCACACCAAGGAAACCTAGGGAGTCCTCAAGTTCTTCCTCTGCATGGCGCCTTCCAAGCGCACCAAGAATGATCCGAAGGGTTGGCAACTCAGCAAGCAATGAAAACAAGGTGGCTCAGCAATCATCAGCTCCTGTGAACATCCCTGATTGGTCCGAGATATATGGCAAGCATGCAAATATGGAATCATCAAGAAACGGGTCATGGGTTGATAATGGGGGTGGCATGGTTTATGGTGATGGAGATTACGGTGGTTGTGGGGAGGATTATGAAGATGATGATATGGTCCCTCCACATGAATGGCTAGCTAGGAAGCTTGCAAGGAGTCAAATTTCTTCTTTCTCCGTTTGTGAAGGGATGGGAAGGACGCTTAAAGGTAGAGATCTCAGCAAAGTGAGGAATGCAGTTTTGACAAAAACAGGTTTCCTCGAGTAATGGGATAGTACCATCATCAGTTCAACATCCAAATCATCATCTTCATTGCATATTACACAACCCCATCATATTATGCCATCACCAATCATCATCAGCAGCAGCAGCAACCACCATGATCAACATCATGTTCATCTTCATTTGTTCTTTAGGTCCCATATGTTACCTTTCTGCTTTTATGAACTTTTGCTCATGTTATGTTGTAGGATGTCATGAACTTGGAACTAGAAAACAGAGTCGTAAAACAAGTCGGAGCTGCTTTTTTGTTTCAAGAAGAGAAGGAAAAAGGAAAAAAACAGTTGGCAGCCTCTGAGATTTTGTCTGGTAGTGGAGTAGGATTTGTGTTTTGGGTATAGTTGGAGTCCACCTTTAACAGCAAAGAGAATTAGTTAATCATCTTTTATAAGTCTTCTTTTGGCTGCTCTTTCATTTATCATCAAATTTTAAATCATTACAGTTGTTCTTTTTCTCTATGATTCAAGTAGTAATTGAGTTAATAATTCTCTCCCTTTCATGAACCTGTTGCTTTTCCTTTCATGAACTGTTTCTCTATTACCCACCACACGTTGGGTGCTTGAGGCTGTACTTTCCTTTCTCACTAGTCTTTTACTGCTGCTTTACTGCTTCATGATTTATCTTCAATGTTTTTACAGCATAATGTGTATGAATTGACCCTGTCTTTGGTAGTGCTTTGCTGCTAAAGATAAAAAGCTGGGAAAAAGCAATGGTGGTTTAATCTCAAATGAATCCCAAGTATTGCCACTTGGTGTAATTCTCAATTCTTTCTTTATGTTCTTCATCATTAGCTCTTCACTCACTCCCTTGTTCTTGTTGCTTCAACCCCAGAGTTTATGTTTCCCTCAGAAAAAGATGGAAAGAAAAATCTAAAAGTGATGCAATGGCATAAGGACATTGAGATGCATCGGCAGCACACAATTCCATTTCCATCAGAATCAAGAGGGGGGGCCACCACTATACACAAAGATTGGAGAAGAGAATCGTCTTGCTGCTTCTGGTTGGACAGATTCTTGATCAACTAGTATCTATATCTAGAACAAACCCACATCTTGATTCAAAGATCGTATTCTTGCATCTCCACAACTTGGTTTTTTGGCTTCTACCCTTTTGCCGACAGGAATCCAATGAGTTTCTTTTCTACCCTCAAAAATTCTGCCACTAGTTTCACTTCTAGGTACTGACTTACCAGCCTTTTATCTCAATTGTTCAAAGGACCACTCCCAACTCTTTCTCTGCTTGCTATCATCCCCACAAAAGGTGTCATAAGCCATAAGTGGTTCTCCCATTCAAATGGACAGAAAAAAGCAATAATCTGGTTCTAACTTGCCATGCATGTTTGATTTATTCCTTTGAGCTTGTTGCATTAGTTTCAGTTTGCTCTCATTTGTTTCTGATGTTGTCCTGTCATCCTTTACTGTGAAGCCATCCATTTGCTGTTAATTCATCATGACAAAACCATTTTTGTCAAATGGAGATTTAATCACTTAGAAAGATGCCATGGCTGGCTGCCACTTTCATAACTACTCCCACCTTTTTCAACTTTCAAATTAATCCATCGATGGAAAAACAGAAGATATTGCTTCTTTTATGATGATTTGACTGTGATATAAGTGCGGATCAGGAATCAATTTCTCCTTCTTCACACACTCATTAACTGAGGGCATTGGGTTATTAATACTAATATTAAGTAAAAGGGTGATTCCTCTATTTAATGGAAGGCCATATACCCATCTTTCTTTTCTAAATTCTACACAGCAATGGAGGAAACTAGGATTGCTGGACACTTGCCCCTGTCACCTAAACTTTTTATATACAAGGAAAAGAACTTCCGGGTTTAACATTACATTGACTGCGTAACCTAATCTAATTAAAGCACGTTATTACAACTAGAGTAGGAGCAGAGCCTTTTTCCATTTCCATTCCTTGCAGCAACTCTCACTCAACCCCCTCCCAACTCATTTTCACCACCATTTTTTCTTTTGTTGATAGCTGAATATTTTAATATCGTACGTTTAATTATAGTACTAATAACTCTCCTGGGTATTATTATGAGTGACATGACTATTTATATCCTGGTCTTCTTCCATGGATGAGCATATTAGCTAGCTGTCACTTCTTAAAAAAAAAAAACCCATAAACTTCGCACACATCTTGCAGTAATAAATTCTGTTTGCAAAGGATTATATGGTTAATTTTTTTAATAAAAATAATAAAATATCTTTAAATAATAATTTTATCGAGTGAAATTAACAGTGTAATCCTTTCTCGAAACAGTAGGAAATACGAAAACACATGATAGTATGTGATTAAATAAGATTAAAATGACAAGTTAAATATCCAATTAACTGAGAGCCTTTCAAGTTTCATCACTACAAACGCAAGAAAGTACTAATGAGAAACCCCCAACCGACAACAAGTCCAAATTCAGCTCATGGGTTGTTGCCGGCCTTGGCCCCAAGGTAAAGATTTTGGTCAAACGTATATTGAATGAGTATGCCACCCAAAACCATAAAACAAAGAGCAAAAACAAGACAAAACAACCTGTTACAGCTCAAAGTGAAAAGAAACTGTGAGACTGTTACTAAGGGGTCAGTAGAAACATAAAAAAAAATGAGGGACATTTACAGTGATGACCGTTTGTTAAAGTGGACGGTTTTGTAATTTGGAAGTATTAAAGAGGGCAGGTTAGAGTGTCCCTATTGTCCCATTGTACATCTCTCTCTCTCTCGTCTCTTTGAGGTGGGGGAGAGAGAGAAAGAAACAGAGTTTGTCATAAAAAACTAGGCCTTTGAACTAATGAAGTATTGTCCTCTCTAAATCTGTTTCTGGGTGTTTTACCCTTTTCTTCCAAATTTCCAACTTTGAATAAAAATTTGTATTCTTTGAGGGAGAAAACAGTGACTTTGTTAGGACCACAATGTCTGTGAAGAGTAGGGGAGAGCTTGCTGCTAAGCATGTTTTATCAAGGAACTTGGCTCTCTTGCTTTGTTTTGCTAGCTTCTGTGCAGGGATGTTCTTCACCAATAGGTATTTTGGTAGTCTGGGATTCTGTTTTCAGTTTTTAGTTGCTTTGCCTGATTAATTAATGCATTTTGGTCAATTTGGTTTTAGTGAATTTTGAGAATTTGGTAGATCTCGTGAGAGAAGTTTAAGGAGGTACTTTGATGAACATGCTTGCAAATTTTGGTAATCATGGTGTGTGAATGTTGGGTTATCCAAAAATAAGAAAGTTTAGACTTTGTTTTATTTTTTACTATAAATAATTCCGGAGCAAACTACTGTTAAGCTAATTATTTGGATTGCACAACTTCCAGGAATCGTGGCTTTATTGGATTTAAACTATGTGCATGTTTCTCTCAGTTGTTCTTAATCCGGGCAGGGTAGTACTGCATTTTAGGCTATTTTAATTCCTTTGCAACTTTTTCTCCTTATACTGTAATTTTATCTCAACCACCCTTTTGGAAAGGGGATAGCTGTATTTCAGTGCTGAAGTTGGTAGCTGCGACTTATCCTTTAAATTGCATGTAGAGCATTGAGTAGTGCTAGAGGAAAGTCGTAATGGTCTAAAGATCAGTATTTACATGTAGGAGATTGTAGCAAGGGAAGTGGGAACACACTATTAGATTTTACCTGTCTTGTTGTTTTGGTAAAATGAAAAAGTCAAAATCTTTGCCTAAACAAAGTTATCTAGATTGATAGAGATGTTAGATGATATTTATACCTCTATTAAAAAGAATCTGTTACCATATGGTAGCCTATTTTTTATTGTTTCTATTAATCTTCTTTTGTTAATGTTTCGGAAAACTCAGACATCTAAAGATTACAGTTTTTTCAAGTTTAATTTTGCCATGGCTTACTTATAGCATGTGGAAATCAATTTTAATTATGAAATACTGAATCAGGATGTGGATGCTGCCTGATGCCAAAGGCATTCCGAGGACATCTAGAATCGGGGTTGAACAATCTCTGAACTGTGATAAAAAAATTGTGAGTGCTTTTTGTCACACATTTGTTCCAGTCTTACTTATCTACATGCTTGAGCTCTGAGAGGACACTTTTTGGCCTGAAAGAAACAAAGATTTGGTGTACGTTTTAGTAGAGTAGCAATTTTTACTTTAATGGCTTGTGGTGGCCTTGTCTTAACTTTTCTCTTCAGTTTAGTGCTAAACTTTGCTATCTGGATTTTATTTCTTGCTAACTGATTGTTTGTACCATTCATTCTTTTGTCAAACTTAGAAGGCCTTAAACAATGAAGCCAATAGCTCTGGAGGCAGTTCAGGGTCCCAACATTCTATTCAGTAAGCCAAGCTGATGGTTGTTAAATCTGGATTAGAGTTATTGTACTCTCATGTGGCCTTAAATGTGTAGCTTATTGCTGTACATCGAATGCAGGACTCTGGATAGAGCCATTTCAGATTTGGAGATGAAAATAGTGGCTGCTAGGGCAGAGCGTGAGACAATTATGAAAGACCCTATTATATCAGAAGACTTGAAGAATGTTAAATCAACCTTAAAAAGAAAATATTTTATGGTCATAGGAATCAATACAGCTTTTAGTAGCCGTAAGCGGAGAGATTCAGTGCGTGCAACTTGGATGCCTCAAGGTGCATTAACTGTTTTCATAGAAGTCTTTATCTTTATAATTCTTTATTTTTGTTTCCTATGATCTTCCTCTTGATGTATGTTAAATGGATTCTTGTTATAAATGTCCCAGCTGAGAAGCGAAAAAAATTGGAGGAAGAGAAAGGCATCATTATTCGCTTTGTTATAGGTCACAGGTAATTTCCACCCTTTCTGCCGAAAATTATCTGATCTTTCTAAAATACATTGTCTATTTGCTTTCTCCAGCAACTGTATATGAATGTGTTTTTGCTTAACATTGCCATTTGGGTCTGTTTTATCTCCACAAAAATTGCTAGTTCCAATGATTCTTTAGCAAAGAAATCACATGTGTTGTAAACTATTTGAATGTAAACTAGGGAATAGAACACTGAATTAATTGATTGGCCTTTTCTCCAGTTCAACATCAGGTGGTATTCTTGATAAAGCCATTGAAGCAGAGGAAAAGGTGCATGGAGACTTTTTGAGATTGGTAATACTTCTATCCTGTTCTTTCTGTTGTTATTAGTACTTACTTGTATCCACTAGTCTTAATGCTTTTGTAAATGTGAATAGACCATAGAAAAATATGTAACAGGCCCTTTTTTCTGTTTTTTCATAATAAAAACAGCAACACATTGAGGGCTATCTGGAGTTGTCAGCCAAGACAAAAACTTATTTTGCCACTGCTGTTTCCTTGTGGGATGCGGAATTTTATGTCAAAGTTGATGATGATGTTCATGTAAATCTAGGTAAAACAAAACTTTGTTCTTTCATTTTGCATGTGTACAAATCTTTGTAGATAATGTAATTCCTTTGTTAGTATGCCTTAATTTCTTATTTAGAATGAGATAAAGTTAGTATCCAAGTTCTATGCTGAGTACCTATAGACTTTTTGAAGGAATATGATCATGATCATAGTTTTATACGTTCTCCAAAATTAATGGTTAATGAAGGAAAAGGACTGCAGATACTCAAGAAATATGTACAATAAAAAAACTAAAAGCCTTTTACTTGTATCTGTTCATGAGAAAACTAAAAGTGACACATGTTAACATAAAAATGCTTAGAAAGTGAAGTTGAAATAAGGAAATGTGGTTCCAAAGATGACTATGAGATAAACTTGTGGCAACTGGCAAGTTTACCCTAACTCCCTGGAACAGAAATAATGACTAATGTTATCAAATTGCTAAGTTCCAGTAAGCAGTACTGTTGGTTGGTGCCACAAGGAAAATGCATTGACAATTGTATAGTAATTCAGTGACTGAATTTAGTTGATCAACATCTTTTTCTAATCAGTGTTACTAGATATACCATAAATAACATAGTTACTTTCTTGAATAAAATAATTTCACTCCTGTCTTATTGATTATGTATGCTTAATACATTGCAGCAACACTTGGTTCGACTTTAGCTGGACATAGTAATAAACCTCGAGTTTATATCGGCTGCATGAAGTCTGGTCCTGTTCTTGCTCGAAAGTAAGCAGAGTTTCTGTGCTTTCTAAATTAGCTGATATTAAGATGTTGGTAATATTTGGTTGTTCTTATATATCCTCTTTATTTAATAGGGGAGTGAAATACCATGAACCTGAGTACTGGAAATTTGGTGAAGTTGGAAACAAATATTTTCGACATGCTACAGGGCAACTGTATGCTATATCAAAAGATTTGGCCACTTACATATCAATAAATCAGTGAGTTCCTACTTGTCTTTTCCCAATGGTTTGATTTCAAGCCTGTTACCATTGATGAGTTGATGTGTGCACTTAAACTAACAGGAAGCCTGTCTATCCAGTTTCTAGAATCATGGACTTGCACATGTTCAATTCAAAAGTTTATGTCAAAAGTTTGTTATTGCCCCTGGTGGTAATAATTATGCTTTATTTTCAGGAATGTACTGCATAAATATGCTAATGAAGATGTTTCATTGGGATCTTGGTTTATCGGTTTAGATGTGGAGCATGTTGATGATAGGAGACTCTGCTGTGGTACTCCACCAGGTAACTCTTATAATACTATGTCTCATAAAATATTTTCCCTTTCTCTGCAAAAAGGAAGGGTATGGGGGCTTTGCTTTTCTTGGATACGTGTTCTAGTTTACGCAGAAAGTAGTTTTGGGCAAATAGATGTCATAATGAGAAGTTCGATGACTGAACATGTAAATCTGATCTATGACATCACTATTCCAGCCTCCAGGGTGGAGAATTATTGTTAATATTGTTTAATGAATCCCCAGTCAACAACAAGTTTGAGTCATGAATTTATCAGAGGCCAGTTTTTGGTATTGGGATAACAGCAGCTGTGTGTGTGTAATGTTGTTTGTGTTTAATTTTAGCTGTGTTTTCTTGTTCATGTAATATTGTAGAACTGACTTAAACCTTTTTTCTTGCAGATTGTGAATGGAAAGCTCAAGCTGGTAACATCTGTGTCGCATCTTTTGACTGGAGGTGCAGTGGGATTTGCAGGTCTGTAGAGAGGATCATAGAAGTTCATGAACGTTGTGGTGAGGACAAGAATGCTTTATGGAGCACAAACTTTGTGCAAACAACAAGCAGTTCTTTCTGAGGAAAGATATATACAAAGGGAGCAGGCATAGAGATGCTTTTTGTTTCCCTTCTTTTTTTTTCCCCTTTCCCACACTCATATTGCACCCATATTTCGTAGGTGTAAAGAATGTGTAATATATAGTAGAACATACTATAGTAATAGAAGAGAGGCACCTTCCTGCCGGGGACCCCTCTACTTCATCAGAGGATGCCAACCCCCAACTGCAGTAAGAAAGAACATTGAAGACAAAACTGCCGCAACCACATTCTTTGAAAATGGTGGAAGGGCTGCATTACAAGTTCTCTGCCATGGTGATATGAGATCCATAATAGTAGTAGTAATTTTTGTGGGCATCATTTTGCTGCCTCCTTACTCAATAAAATCAATATATTACACATTTATCGTCAAGACTGCTCTCTCCTTCATTCCATGAGAAAGGCACAGTGGCATCACAGTTTTGTATCATCATGTTGCATTTATACCGATGAAATCAAAAGATTGGCACATAAACTAAACCACTGATAAATCTCTAAGCATAAAGATGTGACTCCTTCAAGCTATAATGGGTTTAGTTTTCTTACCCGATTAAAGCAATTGGCATTATAAAAATGTATAACCTAATTTTTCCTGCTTGTAGTGCTGCACTGATAATATACCTAACAAAGCTAAAGTTAACAAAGAAATCCCACAGGCAACCCTCCATTCACTCCGCTACAAGCGTCTTTGTGTTTAAGATTAATTATATCCTTCGCCTTTCTCATGAGGATGTTTTCTGTAAGCCACAAATGCCAAATAACATGTTTTTCTGGCTTTCCTGATTCTGCCATGGAATATGCTCGGGTCCTGGCCATGTTTGTTTTCCCTGTTGCTCTTATTTTATGCTCAAAATAGGAAACTGTTTCACTCACTTTGCGTGCTTGTACTGCAACAATTTACATCAATTAACAAACCTGATGAGAAGCCAATAATATAAAAATGGCTATGTTAGGGAACTTTTTCCTTTCTATTTACAAGTTCCTTCTTTCAGAAAGTGTGTATATATAAATATATATACCCGTTGCTTTGTGTTTCCTTACAGCTGACCACAATCTTTTATAGGTCCCAAAAATCATGCCTCTGATTAAGAAAAACATGATGAGGACAACTATTGTTACACTTGCATAAGTTATCAGATGCTGCAATCCAAGCTTCCTATATCAAAGAAACTCTACAAAATACATGCTGCACATTTGGATTTTGATCTTTCTTCTTAGTGTGGCACGATGGAAACAACACTATGTGAATCATCAAGGTGTGCTAAAGTGAATCGTTGAAACTTTAGTCAGGCTTGTTGCAGATGTAAATCATTTTCCAATGAGTTGAGATTTTCTTTATATCTGTAGATGCTATATATATCTCTCGAAAGTGAGCCTAAACTTACAATTATATACCCTTTTGATCCTAGTTTTGAATTAATTTTGCCCTTTATTTACAATACCAAAAACTTGCAAGCATCCTCAGTATCAGATGTCCTCATCAACCTGGCTGCAGCAGTGAACCTGCAGGTCACACTGCATGAGCATCAGGTTGCTATTTTCATTTATGGCTGATCTTGGACCATTTCTATATGATTCCTATACCATTTTACGTTGTCTTTAAATTGTGTGATTCAAATGAAGAAAACCCTTTTAAGTAAATAAACAGATGGATGTGTCGATGGCTGTTGGCAATGGTCACCCCCATGGCATGAAAACAAAGAGCAGGCATATCAGGATATCCATATTGTTTTTGTATCTTTACAGAAAGGTGTATCTGGATGTGTGTGTGTGTTATAAAGAAGGCCTTTTATAAGGAGATAGAATCCTGTCAACTACCACATCAATTTTGTCAAAAAAGTTGTGGACCTTTACACAGAAGTAACTGATACAAATAAATATTCAATTTCATATATTTATTGAATCTATCTTTACCTACCACACAAAAAAGTTTCTCTGGATTCAACAAATGGTTTCATTTCCTTTTGGACAGCAAGAAATATGGAAAACAGGAGCCACTAAAAAAATAAAAGAAAAGTAAAGAAAAAAAGATCATCCCAATAATTTTGACATGGTCTTTTGTCTGTTTACAACCAGGTTTGGTGGAATTTCCCTGCATGAAAAGTTGACCTTTGAGGTTTGATGGCAACTCAAGAACAGATAGCTAGGGCACCTTGAAAAGTCCAGAAATATGTTAGTATATTCTTAACCTGGTTCTTCAAGCCACCATGCATGCAACTCTGCACTCATTACATGTACAACTTATCTCTAATCTAATCAAAAGAGAGTAAGCAGGAGATTATGATTAGTATGGGAAAAAGGGTTGCAGCGAAAGTTTATCATTTACCATTACCAAGAGCATGGTTTGAGGCTGGTTGAAAAGAGAGGGGGGGCATTACCTTGGGGGAGTTGTTTCTGATACTTGGATTGAAAGGGAAAAATCATAATCATGAGCAGTTGTACGTGATATTGGCACGGCTCAATCAAATAACAGAACTCTACCCTTTAGAGTGATGCTCTCCGATTGAACCGCACCAATATCTCGATGGCAAACTCCTGTGTTTTTTTACCATGCTTTCCCCCTATGCTTTCACAACATCTTCCTGGAGCTGATGCCATGGCAGAAGAAGTACAACACAAAATGATAGTATGAGTTTAAACATATTGGTATAAAAACAAACACTCATGAAGGGATCGTTTTGTATTGAAACCTAGGGTTATAAAACTAAAGATGATAGAGCAACCATACCTTCACCTGATAGAAAATGCAGAACAAATACAGCAGAGACTCAAAATTAGTAAAAAGACACATGAAAACAGCGTCCTGGACATAGAAGAAGAAACATTAATAGATGAGAAGGAGAGAGGATATGTCCTCGCCAAGAGTGAAGAAGCTGTTCAGAGAGATTCTCTCATCTTAATGAATGAGAGAGAGAGAGAGGTGGGGTGGGGGGAGCTTAGAGAGAAAGGAGAGAAAAGAGATGGATGTGGCCTTGAAAATGCTAGCATTGAATTTGCCACCAACCCAACAACAAAAAGGAGGTGGGTATATTAAATTTGAAGTCTAGAGACAATGGGAAAGCTCACTGAAACAAACCCTCGAGCTTTCAATTTGTATTTATGAGGTCCAAGGGGCATGTTGGTGTGGTGCCACCAGCTAGCATTTGAATTTCAAAAACAAAAGAAAAAAAAAATATGCTTTTGGAATAAAGTCCTCGGGTTGGTGAACTTAATTTTTAGGCTTCCTTTGTTTAACTGGTCTTCAACGAAACAATCTCTGGAGCCAGATTTTCTGCAATTAAAAACCAACTGCATCAATTTAATTTGCACAGTATATTAGATATATAGCCCATGAGAATGATGTGCAAGGACACAATACTTGCAGTTAATATTGCAACAAGAACCATATGATCCTTAAATGATATATGCATGTGTGCAGATGAGCATATGAATTACGGTTTTACTTCATAATTAATCATTTAGAAGGCATAATGATATGATTTTATGACTTTTTGATCTTGATTAACAAACAGAGTTTGTGTTTAGAATAAAACCTGTGGTCCATTACTTCATCTTGATTGAGCATATATAAACATTCAGTGACCTTTGAAGAAAAACTTTAAACAAGGAATCACAAAGCTGATCATCAGCTAAATTAAAACATTGACCAGGTGTTTTTTTTATTATATAGTAACATTAATGAGGCTATTAGTGGTTCATAAATTTGGGTTTCGGCTCAAGCTGCCAGAAAGTCATACAGCCAATATGGCTTTGAAGTTTCAAGAGGCTAAGTTAGCATTATGGCATCAAAGCGGTCAAGCCATCAAACTTGTGGTTAACGTTACTCAGGCTTTAGGTCAGAGTCAAGCAGCTACCAATTACCAAGAAAGAATGGTCTAGAAATGAGTAGTATTCATTGCCTTGTGTGACAGATAGGAACAACGGCTTATTACCCAGGTTTGTGGAGCATAGTTCATGCAGGACAAAAACTTCCGGAGGGAAAGATCTAGTTGTGTGTCGAGTTGTTTTTATCCCCTCACAGGAAAGGAGAATCTTGAGTGGAATTGATAATATATATCAAAACAGACACTGACTCTCCTCCATTATCATATACCTTGTATCCCAATCTCACCTGCAAGGGCCATTGTTTTGGGGTTCTTTTTGCTGTACGAACAGCAAAAAAGTTCAATGTAAATGCATGAACTTTACATATGTAACATGGAAATTAGGTGGCATTTCTTTTGTTATACTGTCATTGGTATGTATAAGAGAAAATCCTTGGCTATATGTACAAACAATAAAAAAGACAAGAGGAAGTATGCGGTGAGGCACAACCTGAAGATTGACTGACCCCATGGGCCCCTAAAAGTTTTAAATTATTGGTCTCTAGGAATGGACTCAGCCAATCAGGGTAGCCATTAGGGTTAGATGTGCAGTGCACTCATCTTTGTTACTGACAGAACCCATGTTCTACAATGGTGAATATGCTTGAAGGCATGTTCCCCTAATAAAAGCAGTGCCGGTTGAGAAAGAACAAGGATGAAACAAAGCCTTCTGCAGAACCCCAAGAGTCAAAAAGAAACTAGATCATGTTTACTGCACAGGTAATCGAACAGTCCACCCAAATCCAACTCTCTGTATGAGTTTCATCTATCTTTTTTTTTATTCTTTGAATCCAATTTTCCATCACTGGTTCAAAGATATAAGAGATGCTAAAGAGTATATGGCCAAAGAGAGAACTGTTACAACAACACAACCACCATGTACCATCAGGCAGAAAATATCTCAATCCTATCCATGTCGCATTTAACTAGAGAGTCTGTAAAAGCATTAGTTTCATGGACCATCAACTTCATTAAAAATGTGTCACGCACAATCATGGCTGAAGCTTTACTTCCCTTATTCAAGATAATGTTACCTTAAAATTGGACTCGATAATCAATTATTTGTCTATCAAACCACGATGGAAAAGCAAATAATTAAATTGCTTTTTTAAATGTCACTAAGTTAGAATCTTGAACCCTAAGAGGGCCAAAGAAAACACCAGTTACATGTCCATTAATACTATGTACATATATAAAATGTATTATTGCAGAATGGAAAAATCAGAAAATATATGATATATATTCTGATTTTTTTTTTCAATTGTGCATGATGCATTGGGTTGGCTACCACCACTTACTGGATCCCATGTACAACAATACTTTTTGCTAATAAATCATGTCATGTTTGATGGTATGCTTACCTACCAGACCACTACAATTTGGTGGAAATATTATTATCTTAGTAGTTTTCAGTGAGTACTGTTGTGCTTCTCTTTTACCCTCCCAAGTTGATTAAGATGATAAATTGACAGAGTTTTCGGTGTTTGAAGGATTGACAAAAGCAGGAAAGTAAAAACAAAAAATGAAGTCAGAAAATTTTTCTATAAGCTATAGAAAGGAGGCTGCAAGTACAGGATAATAAGCCAAAACCCCTTGTTTATGGATCCCCAAGTCCTACCAAAAGGAAACCCTGTATCTTTCCCCTCCCCTCACCTCAATGATCTGTCCCTCTCCCCATGTGAATTGATGTCTGCATCTCTCCCCATCTTTTTACAGCCAAAAAACAGCCCCACTTTAATGACTGTTTTCACGTGAAAACTCTGCAAAATTTTTGTGCTATCCCTGCAACATAGTCCTATCTCTCCTTCATCATCCTTGACCCCCCACCCCACCGCCAGAAAACCCTAGGTCCTAGTCTTGGTGTTTTTTTCCCGTTTTTGACAGGTTCTTCGTTTTCATGGCAGCATCTACTTATGGTAAAGGTAAGGCCTATAAATTTCTCTGGGTTCTCTCATAAGCTTTGGGGTATCCTTGAACTCAAGTTTATGGTTAGCACCAAATTGCAGTAATTTCAAGGTTGTGATAAGAGAACATACAAAGAAGTAGCTTTCATGTTTGCAATGCAAGAAGCAGAGAAATTTAACGAGTGAAAGTCGTCCATGCATCATGATTTTGGCGATGATCCATGGAACTATATACGAACAGTAGTTGACATTACTGATACTTGAAGATCACGGCACACAATTTATGATGGAAACGCAGTTATTACAACAAACCGGGTAAGCCGGAAACAGGCTTGGAAAATAAATAATAAGAGAGAGAGAGAGAATTCAATACTTGCCGTACTTCTGCCAACATAGTAGCATAATAACACACCTCCTTAATATGTAAAACCTCGACCTTTGTTCCTTGGCCATGGTTAAGCACCTTTTCTTCAAGCTTGACGTGGTGGTTTCCTCACAATGCCCTCGCTGATCAATTTCATCATCTCCTGTTGATGGCGCGGAATGGCACTGACCCATGTTCGGCAATTCGTGACCGCAATTAAAGACTTTCACGCACAAAAGGCTCTGAAAGAGTGAGAGATTACTTGCAGTAGACCCCCGACCTGAAGGCTCTTAAATGGAGTTCACCTAATGGACCAGTAGCTCAATCTCTGTGGCCCTTGCAAAACTCCTCGGTATCTGCAGGCTGTCTCCTCCTACTTAATGCATGCTGTTGCCCTCCAAGATCTTCTATCTTTGTGCTCGATGGGAACCGGAACCCATCTCTTGCATCTGCACTCACACAAGAGAGAGATACGCAAGACTCAGCAGGCTAAGCGCTATTTGTCTTATTCCTTGTGGTTTGCCCTTTATTAGGTGTATGCTCTTGACTGAACATGGATACAGTAGTATCAGGCATCAAAACCTCTAACCAAATCTCTTGTCCTTAAAAGCAGAACCCAAAAAAAGGGTCTGTTGTCTACACTTCAAAGCTGTGAAAATTTGATACCCTCTTTACTGCTTGGATTTAGACCCTCATGTATGCTTTCAAAGATTTTATATAATAAGGAACCAATTTTCATATAACATTTGAAGATCTAGAAGTAAAGAAAGAGAGTAGATTAGCATGCTATTTCAACTAAAAGTTTGTTCACATTCAAAGATATTTTTTATATTAACCAAACTAAAGCCTTTAATAAGTGTAGCTAAAGACATTTTACCTACTTTAATCACAAGTTGAACTTGAACCAATACAATAAGAAAGAATATTGAGAAATCAATCAAACAAGAAAGACTTATATATATATCCGATGATACTATATAATTAAGTGATAATGTATAGATTCATATACCGACAATGCATCAAATTTATATTTTATATAAAATAATACAATCAAAAAGTAAAATTGATGTTTCAACCATTTCTTCACTATCATTTATATCTAGTGTCACATTCATTTAGATATATCATCACTTCAATAGAAGAACTTGTTGCATCTTTGTAGTTCAAGTTATTGCAGGCTGGCTAGCTTGCCCCAAACCATGGGTTCTCATTGGTGCTAGCTAAAAAGTTTCCAACCAAACCTGCCCCAAGTTGCTTCACACCCATTATTTTCCTTCAAACCTTTATTTTGACAAATTTCACCATTGTCGGATGAATGATCTTTGTTTGCAAGTGAGCCCATGAATAACACTAAACCAACCCATTTATTGTTCATGCCTGCCAGCCAGCCCATTGGGAGTCCTAACTTCCTTCAACCAAAATTAACAAAACGGCAGCGTTCATAAGCTTGCCCGGACGGATGAGATTCCTTGTACCCGGGGGCAATCCCGTGGGGAAACAAAGATAAATAAAAGAATCTATTTAGAAAATTCAACGTAAATTCCGCTAAGCTTTAGTTTCGTGTTGGCCTCGAATTCAAGTAAACCCTCAAAAAAAGTTTCCTTCTTGTCTCAAAGATCTCCCCTTTTCTTTTATAAAGTCGAAGTCTTTTGGTACATTTCTTAGTTTGATTCCGACCCTTTTGCTCTCTCGATCAATTGGGTTCTTGAAACCCCAATTTCTTCAAGCCCTTCGCTTGTTGTTTCCGGTGGCGGGTATGTTTTCTGATGTTGTCTTCGGCAAGCCTTTTACGTTCATACACGTTTTCGGCTTTTCCTTCTCTCTGATTTAAAAAAAGATTGAATTTTGTGGTGATGTTTCGATGTTTGAAATTCGCAGTGGATAATCAGTGATCGAGTCTTGCAAATGGCCAAAAGTTCCTTCAAGCTTGAACATCCTTTGGGTTCGTTTCATTGATCCCTTATTTTTCTTTTCTGTTTATTTGTCTCTTTTTTCCCTTTTTAGAATTTTGTTAAAAAATTTGCTTGATTGATTTATTGTTTGATTAAAAGTTAATTTGGGTATTCTTTGTTTTATTTCTTTTGGTTTAAATATATGGTCTTTGTTTTGTAGATTTTTATTCAGAATCTGCTATCCGGATGTGTGTTATTGTATGGAAATATTAGAAATTTGGTGTTGTTTATGTAACATTGGATGAACTGGGGGGAGTTTGATTGGTGGATTTTTAGACTGAATGACGCTTTGTTGGTTGAATTCATGAGATGTTCCATGGTTTGTATACATTGAAATTCCTGTAAATTGGTTTGGTCAGGTGCTTTGTTTTCTTGGAGAGAAAGCATGCTCTCGGTTAACGCAGTTGCAAATTTTGAAAAGAGCAAAACATGAAGCATGGATCATGAAAGTTGTCTATCTTTGTTTGTTTTCTATGTTCTGGTGCATCTTCTTTGTTTTGCTTTTCTAGGTTATTTCTGCCATTGCTTGTAATGAAATTTAATTGGAAACACTGGTCTTGTCGTTGCTTGTAGCATCCATTTCACGTATAACACTCAACATTGCTTAGCAGAGGTTATCACTTTCTCTCTCTTTTCCATTTTTTATGATCAATAGGAATGGATGTAATTTGTCTCACCTCTTTTGGATATAGTTGCAGCATCGTCATTATCTTTGCTGTTGTCTCTGCTGCTCTTGTTGTCTGATTCGATTAAACTAATAATTTGTTTCTCTTTTAATTTCTAATTCTCAGAAAGGAGGCAGGCTGAAGCTTCTCGCATCAGGGAGAAGTATCCAGACAGAATTCCTGTAAGACTATTTTTGTTACTATCTGCCATTTCTGCAAAACATTTTGATCCTGTATTGTCTTTTAATATTCTTCTATGCTAATGGGTGACTGAGCAGGTTATTGTGGAGAAGGCTGAAAGGAGTGACATTCCTGACATTGATAAGAAGAAGTTAGTAGCATTTTGCCCTTATTTAAGTAAACTTTCTTTTGTAGCCCAGTCAACTGCAATAAATATATGAGAATTGAACCAGATATCCTACAATTAGACTGGTCACTGTTTTTTCTTAATATTCTTCTTTGATTATGGCTTCAGGTATCTTGTTCCTGCTGATTTGACTGTGGGGCAATTTGTTTATGTTGTCCGGAAAAGGATTAAGCTTAGTGCTGAGAAAGCTATATTTGTCTTTGTTAAGAACACTCTCCCTCCTACTGGTTAGTGATAATATGTTAGCTTTAAGAGTTGCAACCTATTAAAATTTGTTGCTATGTTTCTAAGGCATTTTCCTGTATTTTTTATTGGTTGCAGCTGCCTTGATGTCCGCAATGTATGAGGAAAACAAGGATGAAGATGGTTTTCTTTATATGACTTACAGTGGAGAGAACACATTTGGTTCGCCTTTACTTTTAGCATAATGATGATATCAATCTATGTAAATAGCTGAAAGAAAAGGTGTAAATTCTCTCAGTGGCGCCTCTTAAGTCGATGCTCGGTTTCATGACAATGACAGTTTCCAGCAGTCTGAACTTGGAATTTTACTTTCTATGAATTCAATGGCTGAAATTAATTCAATCAGTGATTTTCAATTATATTTTTATGGTTTTAATCATGATATCTTGATTAATGGTAAATGTTTCATCTTGATGCCAACATTTTTAGCTTATAAAGTGATGATAACATAAGAAAAGCATGCAGTATATGTTTTTGAGAGTATTTTGTTAGGGTAAAGCGGAGCATTACAGCTCAAATCAGCACAAGTTGTGAGGTAAAGAGACAAATCAGCAGTTGTTCGATGTGACTCTTCTACCTGGCAAAATTGTTATCCAGCCATTTTCAAGAGTGGGGACTGGTTGGGGTTGCTCCATGGATCTACCATATTTTGTTATCCAGCCCTTTTCAAGAGTGTGGAGTGGTTTGGATAGCTCGGGGGATCTACTTTATTTTGTTATCCAGCCATTGTCAAGAGAGGGGACCGGTTTAGGCAGCTCCATGGAACTATCCATACTTTGCTATCCAGCCATTTTCAGGAGTGGGGACTGGTTTGGATAGCTCCATGGATCTAACCATGAAAGATGCTCAAGAAACTTTCTAATGCTTAAAAGTGCCATAAATGGGAGAATGTAGTTCCCTCAAAAAATGAATGAGAAACACATCTAAGTCCTCTACTAATTAAGCTGTTTTCAAATCGTGGGCTAAACAATCAAACAATTTCTGACAAAATTCTGGTCTAGTGGATGTTTACATATTCATTTGGAGGAACCCTTTTTCTGGCATTTGTTCTTGACCCATGTTATGCCCTTGGATACCCCAAGCTTGAATTTCTTGGCTCCCATCAAAGCTGCTGTTTTGGCCTTATTGAACCCACCTTTTCCTTCGGATTTCTTCTTGCTGCCGTTCTCTTTCTTGGCTGTAGCATCCTCATCTTCCATGGCACCGATTCCTCCAGCACCCCATTGATCAGCCCAGCTTGGTGCATCACTCGCCATAGAAACCCTTCGTATCTTTTTTCCAAAGTCTAAGCAAAAACAAGTTCACGAAAACCAATACCAATGATCAGAAAGCAGAAAAGTAAGGCTGTCAAGCTTAGAACTTCAAATCCAGATAGTGGATATATGCCTCTCAGATGACTGCATAGATCCCTTGTTGGAAAGTTTCTCTTTCTTTTCATGTATATTATACTTGGCAACAATCTAAACTTTACTAGGAAACATAGCTTGAAAACAGTAGATGCAGTAAGCGAATCTTAAGTTATATCTACTAAAACAAGAATCTGCAGAAGCAGTCAGAGTGTACATAGCCTCCCTATGTAAGGCTAAGAAAAAGATCCAAAGAACAAAAGAAATGAGACTTGAGCATCTGTTATCAATAACAGAAAAACAAGAGAAGGTTTTTTGATGGAAAGAGTACCTGGTGATGACTAACAAAAGCGCTGTTGTTGCCCGAGAAGTTTGATGACAGAAGCAGCAGAATGGCCAATGATGAGTTTTTCTCTGCTCAAGCACCTTTAAAAACTTAATAAAGAAAGGACCACATGTAGATGGGTTGTCTTTGATCCCATTTTGACCCTTTTTTTAAAGGACTTGCCAACTCATTTGTTTCCCATCATCTGAAGCAAACTTCTTTTAGCATCTTCATGCCTTTTTTTTTTCTTTATTACAAATAAGTAGTAATAATAATAATTAACAATGATATTCCATGCCATGTTTTCCTAGACAGGCATCATATGTTCATTTTCTACCTAATTATTACAGCCAAGGACAGTCCATACCCCTTATTGCCATTGAAATATCTGATGATCGCCACTTGCTAGATTCTTGTAGTTGAAAATAAAAACATTGAATGAGGTATCTTTCGCTTTAAAGTATTCCTCAAACGCCTCAACTTTGAACACCATAAACAAAGTCACTGAAGCTTCCAACACCCAGGAATCTGAATTGAGTTGAAATGTTGTTGCTGCAGATTCATAACTTACAACTTAAGATGACCTTGACAATTCATAATCCAATGATTAATTACATAGAATCCTTTGTCCGTAAGCTTAAACTCTTTGTTTTCTCTTGCTTTCTCTTGGCAGCCGTCCAAGCAGCTGCTTTGGCTTTTACTGAATCCAGCTTTTTTCCATTTGCTTTATTCTTGACCAGTGTTTATGCCCTTGGATACCCTCAAAGCAGCTGCTTTGGCTGCTTTTCCCATTGGTTTTCCTCGTGGATATGCCAGATTGCTCCTGCCACAAATCATACAAAAGCAAATGTTGCATTCCACATACATTTCAAGGTTAAATAGCCAAGAGACTGAGGTGAGGTAAGCCCGCTGAAACAAGCAAGTACAAACCCGACTCAAAGACCCACTGCGAAGGTTAAAGAGAAAAAGATATAAATAGACAGATATGGGTTGTCTTTAATCCCATTTTCATCCCCCCCTTGTAAAAGGACTTGACAAATCACTTGTTTCCAAATCCCATCACCAAAAGGCTAAAGCAATTTCGTTTGCCATCTTCTTTAGTCATCAGGCATCATCTGCTCATATGTGCCTAGATCTTGCAATACCTATGGTACAAAATTTTTTTACCTTCTTCCGATGTTTCCGTGTTCGACATTTTTAGAATATTTCATTATTCATACGAATATGATTAACTTTAATATTTCGTATCTGTATTGGACATGTACTCGGTATCCAACATCCTATCTTGAGTCTATATAACGTGCATAACAGCTGAGGAGACCTACTGCTAATGTGTTTGCACGGTGATATCATCTTTATTGATCATTTATTATTCTTTGATGATAGCTGCTTGGTTAGATCTAAGATGAGATAGAAACTATGTATGGTAGGGAGACAACTGGTGAAGACTTAAATTATCATAGTTTAAAAGTTAAAGTAACTTGTCTCTTGCCTGCAGACATTGTTTGGGACAGCTCACAATGAACCTGATTGGGCTCGAACAACTCTCCCCACCACCACGGCTCTCCCTTCCCTTAAGCCTTTTGAGATAAACGCAAGCATTGATTCAATCCCAGAAACCTTGGCTCTTCTCATGTCCTCTCTGTTGAGATATAAAATAGAGCCAGAATGAGCAGCCCCCAAGAGGGACTGTAACTTGTAAGGTTCCATTTGCAAAGCCTTGGCTCAAGCTTTAAGATATAACTGTTCTTCTAACTACAATAACTTCTCAGCAGGAATTTAGTTTAGTTTCTGATGTTAACTAAGTTGTAAAACAGCAGGCTATATCTGTTTTCGGGGGGGGAGGAGATCAGGTGATTCAATCAAAACATGCTAGTTATGATGTTGCAGACATGGTGGTACTTCCATTCTGTCTTGTTGCAACAGAATGTTGTATCATACCAACAAGGCAACAACTTACCTGATCCAAATTATTACACCATCTAAAAGAGGCAGAAAGAACCAGCTACAAAAGTCAGAGGAAACAAAGTTTCTTACAAGCAAAACATAGACATTAACACCAAACAAGATCCAAGTTATGGGACCTCGACCTCACAATTACTACATATGAAGGGTCCATCTTTACAGATTTCCTTCTAATTTTATACATGGGGGGCGGCTGACAAATAGTGGAGCTATGCAATCCCCCGCCAGGTAAAAGCTAGTTCATATCTGCAGCATTAATCCTTTTAACTTTACCAAAATGCCCTTCCATGTACCAAAACAAATATACCAGCACGAATGTTCTTAAACTGCCATAAACTCTTTTCCTGGGTGAAGTAAACAGGGTGTGAATAGCAAAAAGGAACACTGGTATTATGAAAAGATTGAGCAAGCTGTTTGTTTCTCCAGGGGGTAAAGTTTAATTCACCTCTTTTGAAACATGCTGCGAACAGTCACGAGCACTGATGCAGTGATGATTGCTTCCAAACAGTAGGAGAGAATTAACCTACATTCATCATTTAAACTCCTCTAAACACCATGTCAATTTGCAATCTTTTCAGTATTTTCATAGTCTGGGCTAGCTGTGTGCGTACTAAGTACCCCCAAGTCCTTTTGACTGATGGTTAAATGTTTTAATTTGTGGTAAATGTCTTTCAATGAGTACTTCATGACTGTATCTGTATCGTACCTTAAAGTTTTATTAATGGTTATTCATGCTCTGTCTCTGCATGTACCCGCAAATTTTAGCGGTCAAAGAATGCCAGACCCTAGCTATGGCTTAGTCCCTGTTTACCAGCAATGATATGATTGAATCCTACAAAGAACCCATTGCCATTGATCAAAAGTAAGGATTTTCGGCAATTAAAACAAAATTGTGTGCCAAATTCTCCATCAGGGATTTTATATCTACACTGTAAAATTTGCAAGTTGAAACCCCAAATCAAAATTTAACATAGAGAAAATCATTTTCACTTTGATTTCCTGGTGGACTTGGATTTCTTCATCTTGCTGGACTTGTCGTCGGCAGTGGTCCAAGTATATCCACTAGGAATAGCGAAAGGATCCGCTTGTTGTGCCATTGAAGAAGAAGAAGAACTACGCTGTTGCTGTTGCTGCTGCTGCTGCTTGCTGGCAGACACTGATTGACTGTTGCTTCGCCTCAACCACGCCGTCGACGGCCACGATGACGACGACGATGATGATGGCAACGACGACTTGTGGGTCTCGGGTTTTTGGTCCTCCTCCGCTTGGCCTCCGCCTCTTCCTCCGCCGTAAGAAAAATGCCGAGGACTCGAGAGCGGGGTGTAGAACTGTTCTGTTGGTTGGAGCTCGACGAATTTCGTGAAGGTTATCACCACCCTCACAGTAGGGACGACCGGTATCGCAACCTGCCCCCACCAAACAATCAATTAAGACCCCACCTTGTCTGAAAATCACCCCAAAGTCAAAAAGCGAAAGAGATTTACTCCTATTTGTATACAATTCAAACGGGACAGGACAGGACAGTTTAACGGTTGAACCACTCCCGCCTGATTCCTTGAACATCCATGATCCTGCCACGTCATCATCTACGGTCTGTCCAGACTGCGTGGACGGATCGTGGCGGACGGAACATTACCTGACCAGAAGACGATAAAAAAAAAAGACCGGGCCCCACGAGGGAAGAACCTTTGTCTGAAAGAGAAAAAGAAACCTCGGATGATGTGGATCCCGCGAGATGGGGGGTTGGGAATCACCGTCGGATCTAGAACAAAGCGATGGGAGAAGTCCACGTCCGCTAATTCGACCCAAGACTTCTCCACTAATCAGAGAGGGAACGAAAATAAAGCAAAGGACTTGGGAGCACAGTTTTGCTTTTGTCATGGTGCTCAAGCAAAGGTCAGGCTCGCTTGCTTGCCTAAAGCATCAAAAGACCCAAAAGAGACACCCTGCTAAGGAGACAGGCACCCATGTGTACCCCCCACATTTTTTAAATAAAAATAAAAAAAATTTAGAAAATTAACGCTTTGTATTACCTTGACAGGAAATGTTCCCGGCGGGAACTTGGTGGTCAGCAACTCTCGCATCCTCCTTACAGCTTTCACTTTATTCGCCAAAATGTCAAGTAACGGTAACAGCTCTTCTGTCTTTAACGGGAACTGTTCCGTTAACCAAACAGACGGCCGTAAACTTCTCACGTACTCTTTCTCCTTAGTTTGCGGAGGCGGCACCACCGTTGTGGTCGTCGTAGTCGGTACGAAAGTTGTCGATCTTCGAGGAGGCACAGCCGCCGCCGCTGACGAAGGAAAAACGTCCACACTCTTCCTCCCGACCGAAATCCACTCCCTCTCCTCTCTGACGAAGCTACTATGCCTTCTCCTATCAGGCATAGCGAAATTCGGATTCTCGCAAACTAAAAAACCGTCGTCGTCTTCGTCAAGCTCTAACGGTAACACCTGTTCACTTCCCGCGACGTCGTTTTCGGAACTCGCGACTTTTCGTGACCTGAAGCTGAAAATCACGTTATGTACTTCGTAAACTTTAGCTTTCCATTCACCGACGCTCTCGGTTTTCTCTTGGCGTCTCCAGTTAGTTCTTCCCACGAGTTCCGCTCTGGTTACGTCCATTCCCGGTCGGTACACGCTCGTTTGGGAACAAAAGCCTGCAATGTCAGATTCACTCATAGGAGCTCCGGCGTTTTCGAATGCGTCGAAGATTTTGCGATCGTCGCGGTTGAGGACTAGCAATGAGCCGCAAGGAATGTTGTGGACGTGATCGCCGTCGCCGAGAAAAAGAAAGCTTTGATCAGCCCGTTGGATTTTCAAGCCGTCGAATCCGGCTAATGAAGTATCCGCTCGGAGATTACCGTCGCGTTTCCAGATCTTGTACGTATCGGAAGGTGCGATTTTTCCGACGAATGGAATTACAGAGCTTTCGAAGTGGAAGGAGATTTCCATGTAGAAGTCCCGCATTCGGCGGAGAACGGCAATTACGCGAGGTAAACGACGGCGCCACTTGCTCCAGGCGGAGCGGTGGTGGAGTTTTAGCAGAACCAACGCAATGTCGGAGCTTCGGCGACACAGAGCTTCCTGGAGCGGATTCCAGCCCGCAGCGTTCTGGAGCGACACGTCAGCTCCAGCAGCTGCAAGTGTTCTAGCCGCTACAGCGTCGTTGAGGCGGACTGCGAGGTGGAGAGGAGTTTCACGGAAGGGGACGTCACGACGGTCCAGAACAGCAGAGATTTGGTCAGCTACGCGCTCTTGACTCAACGAGTCGCACTCGGAGTGGATCTGGGCGGGATCAGCCAGCTTGGGTAGAGTGGAAACCAGTCGAGTCAGAGTCGTGTGATCCCCCAAGACGACGGCGTAGTGAACAGGACTGTGGTTGTAAGCCTCCGGCTTGATAGCAGGAAACGGCGTCGTCATGGACGCCGATGATGATCTGGACATTCTCCTTTTTTTCCCTGTTTCCACTCCTTAATTCCGCAAATATAAGCGAGCGGTTATTTCGAATTGAGAAAATGGCGAATGAAGTAAAAAATGAATATGTCTAAATCCAGAAAGGGCACTAGCAATAGAGCGAGGCAGGGGTATTACTGTCTTTCGATAAAAATAAATTTATTGGGCAGCGTGCAGAAGGAAAGAAAGAGAGGGACGAGATACACGCAATCTGGCGCGGCTTTTGTTGATGCTTCAGACAGGTCCAGTAAACCCTCTCCCCCCCCTCGCTTTACCTTCTCTTCTTTGTTTTGTCTTTTCCACTTTTTTTTCTGTTTTTTTAAATTTAAATAAATAAATTTGATTTATTTTAATTTTAAAATAATATTTTTTAATTATATTTATTAAAATGTTTTAATTTTATTAAGCTTATGATATTATCAAAAACCTTTTGATTTGAGTACATTTTGACTCGTGAGTTTAAAAAATTCGATTAATTCAATTATTGATGGAATTTTAATTATCAAAACTACTTTATGGTGGGGAAAAGTTTGGACCAACAATCCATGAGCTCAATCATTCGGACAATTATGGGATTTTAAGATGCATTTTCACCACAATTTTCTAAGTAATATTGTCTTATTTTTGAGACACATGAGACAAAAAACAGTTGAGTTTGTAACACAGCTACCCAAATTGAGGGATTTTCTTTAGTTTGTTTTGTTTGTACTTTTGATTGACCGGTCTAAATTATTCAAAGAGAAAAAGAGAGGGGGAGATTGACCATATGTTTTAAATGAAATTTAAAATAAAATAAAGGGAAAAAAAAGGAAATGTGAGGATTGACTAAGAGAAAATTAAAAAATAAAAAAAAGAGTGAAATCAGAAATGGAGTGACTTGGTGGGGGCATAAGAGAAAATAAAATAAAATAAAAAAAGACAGAGTCCAAGGAGAGGCTTTGTCGTGACCAAGAGAAACTGAGAACAGGGGAGTCTGTCTCCGGCGGCATGGACCAATCCCTAACGGATTTCTCACTCCCTTCGATGCTTCTCCTTCTTTTAACTCCTTCCCTATCCCCCCCCAAACTGTTTCTCCTCCATTTCTTTGCTCTTGTTTTCCTTTGTCTTTTCTTTTTGGATTCTTTGTCTTCAAAGATTCTCATGTCTCATTTTATTCTTTTCATAAATGAGTTCGGTTAATTTAATTCGATTTTAAATTTATTCGATTTATTCAATTATTTCAACCGTCAAACTGGTCGAATATAATGAATTTTTAGTGGAACTTCAGGGCATCTTCATGTGCACATTTATAATGAGGACCCACTTTCTCTCTATCTCTAGTATTCAAGCCCAAGGAAAAATAAAAAGAACTACATGTTGATGAATTTTTGAAGTGTGGGAAAGAGTCACACAGATCCAAAGGGTATGATGCAACATCATATAATCAACAATTTTTGTAGGATAAGGAATTAGATATTTCTTTTACTTCCATTATACTTTAGCTTTTCTTTTCTTTTTTCCCTCAAATTTAAGGCCATATCCCACATGAGTATTCACTTTCTCTTATTTCCATCCTCTCATTATACATTAATTGTAGTAATTTAAATGTGAAAATGCATTGCTGTCTCCATGTGGGACATTTTCTTTTCCCTATACTTTTTTTCCATATTAACAAGGCCATCAACATTTGCTTGAAACCAATGCATTACCAAAAAAGGAATGGAAATGGCCTTAGAGATGGAGGACAGAAAAAAAAAAAAAACTCCTATAAAGCTCAAAAATATTGGAATTGAAGTGATAAATCAGTTTTAATATAAAGTTTTATACCATGTGATAAATTGAAATATTATAATAAAAATTAACATAATATATTAATATAATATGAAAACAAGATCATATGATTATTTTTTGCTTCCTATGTCTACATCACATCAATATCATATAGACGTGAAATCAGAGGCGAAGGGAAGGAGTTAGTAGGTGTAAACTTAATCATTAAGGTCTCAAGATTCAAACAGCCACCTGTTTGAATTTTCAACATGACCTAGTCATCCCTTGGACGCCCATTGAAACACTTGATCCATTTCTTTCCAAGAAGGCATCAGAAAGTAACCTGAAAGCTACCCTGATTGTCCCGAATCACCCAATCCTCCTCTTTAGGTATTTCTCCACGAAGCATGCTGGAAAATGTCTCTCCTCTTTCCTTCCAGGTTCCCAGTACCTGGCCTGCCACAAGGCCAACCTTCATACTTATATAAAGAGACCACACCCGGAGAGGGGTTTTATCTCCAACAACAACATAGCCAACACTACTACTACTACTACTACTACTTTTCTTCTCTTGCAAACTAGGAATATTTTCTTAAAAGCTAATTCAGTCCAAAGTTTCCGCCATGGCTGTCTTACCTAGCTTCATGATCAATTGCTTCTCTGGTTCTAGTAAGGTTGCGTCCGAGGGAGAGGACAGTCGACGAACATCCACCCAAGTTAAAGCTGGTGGCGAAGCCAAATTGAAGGAAAGCAAAGCTAAGAAAAGCCCCCCGATTCCGATGACTTACTTCCCCATCGGCTCAACATTTTCTCGCTTATGAACATGCTTCACGACCCTTTGTGTGTCAGCTTCTCCGAGGGCACGTTTTCCCTATATTCCATAACCATTCTTTTCCATTGATTATGTTGTTTATTAGGAAAGGGGACAAGTTGGGATTGAGGCAAAATAAACCCTTTTTTATTACAGATTTGTATAATTAAGAATTATTATTAGTAAAATATTCTTTTTGTACGAAAGTCTTCTGTTGTTCAAGTCATTCACGAACCCAAGTTCCTTACAGAATTTGGTTATATATTTTGGATTCCATAGCTTGGTGATGCTTAATCTATTCAATGATGGCAGTTCTTCCTATAATATTTAAAGAAGAAAAAACAGAATCAAATCAAGGAGCTAATCGAAATTTTTTTACTCGATTTTTAAAATTTGATGAAATTAAAATAATTTATTTGAATTGAATTTTACGGATGGATATTTCTTCATTTCAAACCTTTTGTTACGTGTGAGTTTATTAGTTATGGTATCACATTTAACAAAATAAGCAAATATTCGATAAAAAATTAATCATCTTATTGTTAATAGAATGTATAAAAAAATCTTTAAATTAATTTGGGGTGTTATTGTATTTTTCATGTCTTATAGTAATATTAATAGGAATATTAGTAGAAAAAAAAATGGATTGGTCCTTGGTACATAAGGATTTAGTACTAGTAATTAATTATATTTCCTAAAACATAGTTTAACAGTAGTTTTCTTGCATAGAGGAATCGACCTACCTACTAGCCTGGTAGCTAATGCAATCAGTAACAAAAGGCCTAGGCCCAACAAGACTTTGTTATATAAAATAAAAAGTTAGTTCATTTAAGTCCACTTAGTTCCTCGCCGGCTTCTCCCTCCAAACATCTTTCCTTCAGCATCATTTTGCTCTTAACAACACCATGAAGGTATGAAATTAATCATGAATTATAAAGAAACGATTGAATTTCATGTTGAATTGAATTTTCTTTTCTAAGATTTGCGGATTTTGCAGCAAAAGGTGGTATTCAAGGTAGTTATGAATAACGAGAAGTCACGCACAAAGGCCTTGAAAATTGCAGCTAGTCTACCAGGTACTGGAAACCTGAAATCAAGTTAAGTTGATTCGATGATGGAGAAAATTTGTGCTGATTTTATTTTTATTTTTTTTGAGTGCAGGGGTTGATTCTGTTGCTATCCGACGTGCGGACCAAAGCCAAATGGAGGTAACGGGCGATGGGTTTGATGCAGTTCGGCTAGTAAGTCTACTAAGAAAGGGAGTAGGGCATGCGGAGCTGATGGGCGTCGGCCACATTGGTGGTAAAGAGAAGCAAGAGAATAAAAAAAAAACAGGCTTTGTTTGCCTCAAAGGCGAAGGCGATGACAAGAGCCCAATAGAGGTAAAGAGCGATGGGATTGATGCAGATCGTCAGAAAGAGAGATTCAACTATGGTGTCTCGCCGTTGTTCCCGTCCTTGTTCGGCTTCTCAAATAATCAACCAGAGTTTGACTTTGGGGAGAAACAAGTCCGTCCACCTGAAGATACACTTTGTAATAGCCCGTCTCCATGCATCTTTAGGGTTTCAGGGATCTGAATTGGTTTCTACAACTTATTTTGATTTGATTCATTCTGATAATTTATTTTTTAGTGTAGGGTTCGAGTCCGTTTCTCTCAAAGGTGATGACAAGAAGGCAATAGAGATAACCGGCGATAGGAATGATGTAGATCTAGGAAAGAGAAAGAGAGTGGCAGATTTAGAGCATGCAGAGCAAGTGAGCAAAACGGAAGAGAAGAAAGAGGGAAAGTCAACTGTGTATGTCCGGGAACAAGACAATCAACATGAAGATACCAGCTCGTCTCCCTGTATCCAGAAACCTGAGTTGGTTTCTATTGGCCCTTATCATAGGGATAAAGACCTTCCACTTAACAAGTACAAGTATTCTTTCTTGCAAAACTTTCTATCTCGCACAAGAAACCAAGGCAAAGATTTATGTTTCTATGTGCGACAGATGATGACACTTGAATTGCGTACTAGAAGATGCTACTCCGATGAGGATCTTTCAATGTGCAACTCTGAATTCGTTGAAATGATGTTAGTTGACGGATGCTTCGTAATGGAGGTGTTACACCATTTTGGTAGGGGTAAGGAATCTGAAGATGGGATTTTCCCCATTGAACCATGGCAGATCCCTATTTTGGTTCGAGACCTGCTCCTGCTAGAGAACCAAATTCCTTTCTTTGTTTTGGAAAACTTGTTTGATTTATCCAAGAGTGAAGAAGCTACAGCAACAGTTTCTGTACCGACTATGGCCTTGAAATTTATCGATCTAGCCTTCCCTCGATCCATGGATTTCATCATCAACCATTTGGAATCACCCAAACATTTACTTCACTTGCTTCTCGAGACTATCCGCCCATCAAATCCTTCGACCAATTCACTCTCCTTGTTTCTCAAAACTATCCATTTGATAGCAATGATCCTCTCAAATCCAATTTCCTTATTGCTATTTCTCAATAACATCACAAGAAGGCGCGTCTCCCATCTAAAAACACCTGCCAGCTCAAAGCAAAAGGGACATCACCTCTCTATTCAGCCCAAACCATCAACCTCAAAGACAGCCGATGAAGTTAAGGTTTATTTAGGAAGTGCAAGAGAACTCCAGAAGTCAGGCATAGAGTTCAGGCCAAAAAGAGCCGACAGATTCACGGATATCCATTTCAAGGACGGAGTGCTTGAAATCCCACCTGTAACCATCAATGATCTCTTCCTCGCCATCCTTGTTAATGGCATGGCCTTCGAGCAGCGTTCTACTGGATGCTCCAAAGACTTAACTGCTTATGTCTCTTTCATGTCTAGTCTCATTAGACATCCTACTGATGTAGAGCTGCTATCTTCATGTGGAATCATCTCAAGATTTTCCCTCGAGAATGAACGGGTAGCGTCTTCTTTCACTTACCTTCAGTCTAAGATTTCTAATCGTGGCATTCGCCAGGACTCTTATCTCTACATGACAGTAATGGAAACAAAATGCTACTATATTGAGGATAGAGTTACTAGGTTGCGTTATTCGTTGCCAGACGGGGGTAGAATTACTAGGATGCACTATTTTTGGAGAGATCCGAAAATATTATTGTTCTGTATCACCAGCCTTTGGTTCGTTTTTTCCTGTTTCAAATTTGGGTACTAAGTTGATGATCCGTCTGGTAAAATGGACTGGATTACATGGTATATCGAAGAGGTGTAATAAGGGATGTCGAAGTTAATCCAATAACAAATTTCAGGGTGTTGTTAGTGTCTTAGATAGTATATACCGGTAGTTATGTTAAGGTGTGATCGTATGCTGTCACACATGGTGCCTTCTCTTTTCTGTCTTCCGCTACTATTTGTGTTAGAGCTGCATTTTTTATGTTCTGGAATCCCATCTCTCCATTCTGTACTTGGATTGCTTGACTTATGTTTAATGGATGTCTGGATAAAATTTCTGCATTGCTTTTTTTTTTCCTCGGTCAAAGATCAATATATATAGATAAGTAAAAGGAGTTACATGAAAAGAGAGCAAAGCCGCTCATGGCAAAGAGGAACCTGGAAAAGAGGCCAGGAAAGACAAGGTTGCGAAGCAGAAAAAACAGAAAATAAGGACCACATAAACAAGGGAAATGGTATCCAAAACAGAGCATTAACAAGACATAGCAGCGTAGCAGCAAATGGAAGAAAACTCCAAGAAGAAAAGAAGGCAACACATCATCATTTCATTAGCAGAAATGCAATAGGCACAAAGAATCTAGAAGCACAAAAACTCTTGGAAGCATTGAACTCGGGAAAAAACAGCAGGAGCAGAAGCCACATGAAGCTGAAAGCACGAATGATCAAATCTGACAGTAGACAAATTCATCATGGTGCAGTAAACTCGAAAAGAAACAGCAGAGGAAGATCACAGCAGAGAGAGGATCACAGTAATCTCAGCACACTCATAATTCAGCAGGGGAAATCAAAGCGCATCGAAAGAAAAGTGAATGAGTCATGAACAAGAGAGGCATCACATCATCAACACAAAGTAAATTTGCATATGTCACAAGGAAAAATGCAGCAAATGCAGCAAAGTCATTACCAAGATGCACTGAACATGGACGGTCGATCAACACCAAGTTTTTAACTTTTCATTATATAATGTAACTTTTTATTTTGAAAATACCCTAACATACTTAACGGCTGTTTAGCTCTGCTGCATTGATCATGCTCCACTCTTCAGTGTCTTCTTCAGCTGACCTTAGGTAATTGCTATAGCCTAACACTTTAACAGCACTTTTCGCTTTTCCTTTTGTTTCCTTGTATACATGGGTGGGCTTACTAGTATGTTGGCTGATGCATTCTGTAACAACAGGTCTAGGCCCAACAAAACCAAAGAGACAGTCCTCCAAACCAAAACCAAACACCATAGCCATGTTCTGTCTAAGGAATGCTTGGTACCCTTTGACTTAACACTGAATTATTTAATTGCTCGAGGACATACAGTTATATTACTTTACAGATTGTGTCATCAAACTTCTTTTTAAAATGAAAAAAGGAAAAAGAATTAAAAATAGGGTTCTTCCCCTTTTTTATGTAGTTTGGAAAAATTAAAGAAGGGGACACTAGTTTTTCCTATAATGTACAGTTCATCAAGAGAAAATATATTGAAGAGAGTAGTAGTTGATCAGGCACCATCCACGAAACAACATTTTTTGGGGTAGAATTCAATAAAGACAAAGGCCAAGAGGCTTGCTAGTTTTCCTCTCTTTATTTACTTCTTTCAATTGACTTTTCTTCAACAAAATTGTACTGTATGTCCTTTATCTGTCAATCAACTAGACAAGCCTAACACTAGAAATGGAAGTATTCCGAGCTTTGCTGAAATCAAATGTATGGTCTAGAAATGGAAAACGTGATTGACTTCTGCAGATTCTCTCTCTCTCTCTTTTCTTAGATGCAATGTAACTGGTAAGAGGATGTCACCTCATCTTCATTTACTACTGTGATGACAAACTTGCACCTCCATGGCACAGAGTTTGATTTTCCTGCCCTTTTCACGTAAATCATTTTCCTCCATGAGTGAATTATGAGAACCCGGCTTTTGGCTGACAGGAACAAGAAACGCAAACTTTGGAACAAGTAAGAAAAAGGACTGGTCCAGTTATCAGTCATCAGTAGGGTTGCTTGAAAATGGTTGGCATTATCATCCCCACACCAACTTCCCCATGGTTTCTATATATCCACCAGCGCCATCACCATCCATGAGCAATGGAACACCTCCAATTCTAATAGGTTCCCCTGTCATTTTCAGTAACTCTCATACCCAAATTATCAGATTGTGAATTCTTGCTGCTTTTATGTACAGCCAAGAATAAACCCCACTCTTGTACCAGGCAGTGTACCTTATAGTAATGTTGATTGACAAAGTCATAGTAACTGGAATGATGCTTGCTTACCTACAACAAAGCTTGACCATGCCCATATGTACATGAAATGTGGTAATATAATAATAATAATAATAATAATTATCATATCATATGTATCATAATAGTTAATTAAACTATTATATAATGATTTATAATCTTAAAGAATGTTACTTAACAACATATAAGTTATGTTTTTTCATTTATATGGTAAGTTTATCCAATAATATAAATAGACATCTCATGATTTACAATATTTTAATGTGAACTTATCTAATATCTTCCAAAAAAATTACTTCAATTCGAATAAGTAAAATTGTTATTACAGTTAGAATATATTATAATTCAGAATCTTAAAAAAATATTGTTTCAAATATTCGAGAAAAAATAAGTTGAATTCAAATTAATAGAGATCGTTATTATAGTTAAAATATATTCATAAAGATTTATACACTTATGGGTATATAAGTTTTTTTAATTTTAATTAATTTACATTAAAATTTTAAAAAAAAATACCCGAACTAGCAGAGATGATTATGTATAATGATTTGCAACCACAAAATGAAGTTGCCTAAAATAAATTATTTTACAAAATTACCGAATAAAATAGAAAAATCATGTTTTTTATTTTTATTTTTATGGAAAGTTTATCCAAATGGGATGAGCAGGTAAGGATTTACTGTCAGAATTTGGCAAACATGGGTCCACTTCCTTAGTTTCCAAAACCGCTCCCTCATTACCCATCGTATTCGTGAGTATATGTACCGGTTGAAGCAGCACCATGGAAGACAGAGAAGAGACAAAGTTTCCAATTGATAGCACAAGGCTCGGATTTTCTTCGTTTGTCGTCAAAGACTCTCGAATTTAAGGAAACGTGTTAGCTAACTTTGCTGTTCCACCAACCTGTTCTTTCCCTCCCAATTTATCTAGTCTTAGGAGAAGGAAAAAGCCGGTGTCTTTTGGGAAGAGTACTACATGGAATACGTTTGAAACACACAGTGGGGGAAGTCTGTGTCTCTTTTGAGTGTGTTCGTGTCGTGGGGTCCATATTTCTTAGCCGGCATTTCTCATCCACCGCCTTTGACGTTGTCTTTCTGTGTTTCACCAACACCACCACCACCAAAGTTTGTTTCTTTGTTTTCGTGACTGTGTTTTCCATCGTGTGTTAGTTGATTTCAGACTGGTTCCTTGTTGGTGTTTCTAATGGCTATTAAGTGTGCTCCAAACTGGGTTTGTTCTCAAATGCCTCACTCTCATCTGGGGACAGCAGATTTGGGGTCTACCCGAGGTAGGATTGTGTTGGAGGTGAGGCCTCCCAAATGGAAATGCTGTGCTTTGGGTTCTTCCGCACCTAGAGCTACCTCTGCTATTGAAGGTAAGCCTTACGGTACTGAAGTCGAGACATTTCAGACTGGGAAAACTGATCAAGTTCAGGACACTGAGTCCAAGGTGTTTCACGAGGACTTGAGTCTTCTTCCTAGTAAGTTAACTCGGTTATAGTACTTTGGATTGGTTTTAATCTATTGTATTGGGCTGTTGTTCTGTGAGCTTTAAATGTGATGATAGCTATGCTCTGTTCTGTAATTAGCATTAGTTGAATTATAGAGGAAAACAAATTTTCCTTTTCTTTTTTCAATTTTGATGCAAATATTTCACTTAGGTTGAAAATGATCCAGAAAATATGTTGGAGGGCAACGTAGATTAATCCAATTCACTGGCTTTAATGTTTATAGCTATTTGTTGTTAATTTTAATGCAAGGTTCTACTGCAATGAGTTTGTTCCTTAAAAACAGCCACTCTTATCTGCAATCCCTGTAATGACTGATAATTAGAACATGCTTTAGGATGAATGATGTTTTATATGATATGTAGAATGCCAATTATGAGGTCAATTATATCAAATGTCAGTTGTTTGAATGTGCTTCGAGGATACGTAGGTATGAAAAGTTAGAAGATGGTTCTCTATTGTTTCCTGCGTGGAAGCATTGTTTTGGACTCTTAGATCCCTTGGAGCTATTGGTTTAGCAGAAAAATAAATCCCAACTGAGAGTTGTTGCCAGGCAGTTAAAGTTGACATTGTTGCTGGCTTTGGATGCTTATGATCTCTAGTTATGTTATTTTGAAGCTTCGTGTAATAATTTATGCTGAATTAGGCATCTCTTACCTTTTATGAGCAGAGACGTATAGGTATGGCTTGAAATTTTCTTTTTTGGAACTTTCAAGTCTCATGCATAATGCCAATCCAATGAGATGGCACTCTCACTTGCATGAATTTGAGGTGTTCTAGGTTTGGACGGCTCCCAAATGGACATGTTCTGCATGTGTACAAATAAAACAATATTACTTTTACATGGTTGGAGAATGATTAATTCATGGTTGTTGGCAACAAATATCTGCCTTTTCAGTTATTAGATTAGTCTCAGATTATAATACTTATATTCATTGGGCTGGAGTATGAATCTGGTTATTTTCTTGAGTTGCAAAGATTTGATTTAATGTTCAAAGGTATATATGAGTGTGCTATTAAGCAAGAGAAAAATTCTTTGATTGTCAGCATGCACTATAAATTTATTTCCAATTTCTTGTATTATTCTTTCATAGGGTGTTGTTTGTTATCTTTTAATAACTAGGACCATACATGGTTTTTGTTGATACAGTTTCCAAGATTGAATATATAACTGTTTTGCAGAACCCCTGTCCGCAACAGGTCTATCAACATGTGATGATGATGATGGTTCAAATATGCGGGTTGCTTATAAGGTCTGAAACTTTTTCGTTATTCTACTGAACATTAATGTGTTTCTTGCTATACTTATATTGGCTGTTACCAATTTCAGGGAATGCAAGGTGCATATGGTGAGGCTGCTGCCCTTAAAGCATACCCTAATTGTGAAACTGTACCCTGTGAGAAATATGAAAAGGCATTCAAGGTTCTGATCATAAATATTTTTTTGGTATTTTCTTGTTGCATGAATCTATGCAGAAATGATTACATTATACAGTTTCATTCTTTTAACAGGCAGTTGAACTTTGGTTAGTGGAAAAAGCAGTTCTCCCCATCGAGAATTCTATAGGTGGTAGCATCCACCGTAATTATGACTTACTCCTCCGGCATAGGTTACACATAGTAAGGGAGGTGCAGTTGGCTGTTAATCACTGCCTCTTGGCATTGCCTGGTGTCAGAATGGAGGAAATGGATCGTGTTTTAGGCCATCCCGAGGTTAAACATGTTCATACTTCCATATCGTTTTAGTTTCTTGTTTGTTCTGGAAGTTACCTGATGTTTTGGGACATACTAGTAATATATAGTAGATCACTTAGCAATTAGCTTTAGGAAATATGCAAACTTCAAGATATGGCTGATTTGAAGTGCAGACCTTCACATCAGATTCTTGAACCCTAGCGATATTATCATTTTCAGGCATTTGCTCAATGTGAGATGACACTTAGCAACATGGGCTTTATTAGAGTTAATTCTGATGATTGTGCCTCAGCTGCTCAGGTAATTTGGGAGATCTTCTTGTGCTAATTCAATTTCCTCATAAGTCATATTTGGACATTTCCTCTTCTTCTGTTTTTCCTGATGTTTTTCATTCTAAGATGCTGGAACAGATTGCTGTCTTAACTGGTGCAAGGAATGTTGGCGCAATAGCAAGTGCTCGAGCAGCAGAAATTTATGGGCTTCACATTCTTGCTAGAAAAGTCCAGGTTAAACCTTCACTTTTTATACGCCTCATTGGTGCCGCGTAGATTCCTTGAAAAAGAAGAATTCTGGCTTTGTAATAGGTTTTGGTATCATAGGCTTAGATTGTACAAAATTATGCAGTTATATGGCCTGTGAGTTTAAAATATTTTTATTAGTATAACCTTCCTGTTTTACATGCCTAGGTTGAGAAAGAGCATGCAGGCACCATTTCTGCAATATCTTTCAATTTCTCTTTGCAGTCATTATCACCATTCTGGTTGGGTGGTGGGAAGTTGGATTGATGGGTATTCAACTTGTGTTTTGAACAATCAGTATGGTGTTCACTCTGGCTACTCTGATTTCTTTCTCGGACTCTTCAGTCTATATATCAAAACTTATTCAGTCAATGTTCTTAAATTGTTACTGCTGTGTCCGAGGCTTGTGTACAATATAGCATTCCTCTTTTGTTTTGGTTTTTATCTGGAAAGATTTTTGTTGCCTTGAATATTGATTACTGGAAAAGTCAATTTGATTTGATTTACTTCATCTCATGCATCAGGACGAGGAGCATAACATTACCAGGTATTTGGTACTTGCAAGAGAACCCATAATTCCAAAAACTGACAAGCCTTATAAGGTATAACTCCTTGAACTTAGTCACATTTGTTTTATTTGATGGATTAATATCTCAATTTTGTTGATAATGTTTCCAGACGAGCATTGTTTTTAGTCTAGAAGAAGGTCCTGGCATGCTGTTCAAAGCTTTGGCTGTGTTTACTCTAAGGGGTATAAATTTGTCAAAGGTAAATATAACAAAGTGTTCGGTCTTTGGAGTATCATAATGTCAGAAGATTCTGATTGTTATCTGACCTCTTGGAGCAATTTTTAGATGGAGAGTCGACCACTAAAAATGCATCCTCTGAGAGTTGATGATTCTGACAAAGGGACTGCCAAGTAAGTGTCGTATTTATTGAGATCTGCTACTGTAAATTGGATCTTGGTAATTCCAGAATTAAAATGCATATTGATGGGCAATAGATCTTATTGATGCAATATTTTTCAAGGTATGCGTAATAAATATGAAAGAATAAACCAAGCGCAATAAACTATTTTTGACATAGAGATTATCGTGAGTAATAAATAGTTAAATTTATGCTATTAAACTGAGCGATGTCTGGTAGCAGGTGCTTCGACTATCTTTTCTATATTGACTTTGAAGCTTCTATGGCAGAACAGTGTGCCCAAAATGCATTGGCAAATTTAGAGGTCAGTCCTCTCAAACTCCTTAACTATGTCTTTAACTTGTAATGATCATAGTTGTTTCCCCCCAAAAGTCCTCCTTTCTTGGCCTAAATTCCTGAAGTCCTTGGGATCCATGTTCTTTTTTCCAGGAATATGCAACATTTCTCCGCGTCCTTGGTTCCTATCCGATGGATACAACTGTCTAGATGGATACTTCTTCAACGAAGTCCATGTTGGTCCGTCACACCTTCAGATGTAGACGGTTCAACCCACATGACCTGTACATACGAGTCTAGTCTTGATTCATTTGAAGATGGAGAGATTCTTGGAGTATGTTGAAGGCCTACCGATCAATTCGAAAGCTTCTTCAACATGACCTACTACTCCCTCTTTCCTTCTTCCTCTATTTAGCCAACCCACATGATCTTTACAAGTCCAGTCTCAATACATTTGTAGATGGAGAGATTCCTGGAGTATGTTGAGGGCCTACTGATCAGTTCGAAAGCTTCTTCAGCATGACCTACCACTCCCTCTTTCCTTCTTTTCTGTTTAACCTCATAATTCTTTACATCCTCCTGAAAGGTGTGTTGTGATATTTCAATGATGAAAAACAATTCAATATCTCTTTATCTTAATTTAAAGAAATAAAAGAAAGTTCTTTGATCTCTCCGCTAGCATTTAGCTGCTGCAAACCAAGTTTGGCCTTTGTTTTTACAATGATTGGTTTTCAATTATGTTATTCAACTCACCCATAATACAAAACTAAGCCTTATCTTAGCCTTTAGCCATGGAGAAATGCTCAATGCATGAGATGGATTCTGCGGACTGAGGTGCCTCATTTGTTCATAGGAACTTTATTGTTTTCCCCTTTTCCGATGACTTCAAGGTAGAAGAATAAAGTCTGGAGACTACCTTAGTTAGGGCATTCAGGCCGACAATATCAGTCTTGACTAATTTAAAGCAAAAATCAGTCTCCAAAACCTACTGATAGAGTGATAGTTATGTAACATACTAGATCCAGACCAGATGGGAGTGGAACATTGTTAAAGTTACATAGCAACAACCATACTTAACAGACATACATATTGCTAGCTTATTCCACTACATACTAATTTATTCATATAGTAGCAGGACTATGGAGCCTTTTCTGCCATTTGATCACTCTGCCTGGTTGAGTTCTTTCAGAAAGTCTTCATTGTCAACCAGGACCTGCAGGCATGGAGCAGAATCACATCTTGAGCTTTGTCGACATAAAAACTACTATCAGAACACTTATAAGAACATTCAAACTCTAGCGAACTTACAAATGCTCATGCAAATGATAGAGACGGTAAAGTTGGCAGCACAACAAAAACTTACTGTTTTCCAGCCATCAGGATCTAGGAAAGAGGTGATTTTGGTGTTAATTCCGGGAATTGGCCCAGGTTTTCGTGTAACCTTTCCGCCAAGCTCTTGTATAACATGTTCCACAACCTCACCACTTTTGTATACATCATCAGTACTAATGGCAACCTGGAATGGAGACAATAGTAACTAAAAACAGGGCAAGGGGAAACTTTTCTAAAGAAGAAATTAAGGCAGCAGCACAGAGGCTTTTGTTCCAAGGATAGCTAAGCAGAAAGTGAGTCTAAAACTGACCTGTGCATATGCATTTCCCTTGGTATATTCAGTCACTCCATAATTGTAAGTCAACTCAAGAACAATAGTCTCAAGTTCTTCAGCATAACCCATCATGGCTATGGAGTACTGTCCAGAGAACGCAAGAGAAATGAGAGGATTTAGTAGGCTTTTTGCATTGCTAAAGGATAACTTTCATATCTCCAGCTAAGTAAGCTAAATAAAAAATTCCAAGTAGGACACACTTTACCTTGTATTCTGGCCTATCAACCTTCTTTACTAGCTTCATCCCCAGGGCCTGCAAAGAAATCATCGATGAAAAGCAGTGAAATTACTAACTCATCAAGTTTTTTTCTCAACCCTTTTAGGCAACAAAGTCATAAAAGAGAATTATTTGAGAGCAATGATAGCAAGCAATCATTAGGCCCAAAGCCTCCATATAGTTTATGACTATCTTCCAATAAGTCAAAGCACAATGATTTAGCTTTGAAATCGAAAAATAAGTTTAATCGGTGATACAAAATTCAAGCAAAAGGTTACTTTATATTGCACTACCTTTTCATAGAATTTGACAGAGCGATATAAATCCCCAACACGAAGCATTACTTGACAGAGTGGCTCAGGAGTAGAAGCTCTTTGGATGAGCTCAAAAACATAACCATCAGGATCCTTCACAAAAGCAATGACAGTTGATCCACCTTTGACTGGACCAGGCTCTCTAGTAATATTGCCACCCTTTGCACGGATGTCTTCAACCATTTTGTAAACCTAAAAATTCGAAATGAAACACATTTCAGCATCGCAATGAATCCTTTGCTTGAAGCATTCCAAAAGCACAGAACTTACATCAGGAGTTGCAATCGCAAAATGCCCAAATCCAGTTCCAATATCATATGAAGTTACTCCATAATCTGTAAAGAAAGAAAAAAGTTCTTAGAGATCATAGAAGTTCAAGAGAACTAAAAACGAATTAATAATCACACAGCAAAGAATTAAATTTAGAAGCCCCCTTTCATTGTCAGTAAATTCCTTCACTACCACCACCCAAATGAAAGGAGCAACAAGCTTAGCTATTGAAAGAAACACAAGTTCAACATTACATACTATAGCCTTAAAGTACCCACTTTAGATTTAACCATAGTGAACTATGCTGCAATAGACCTAGCAGATCTACATAATTTTGAATAAAAAGGAATCACAGAGTTAACCGTTTGATCAGGACAAGGATGCACAAAAAGCCCTTTGCAGAGAATATTTCCATATAAAGGAACAAAGATAGCGGGAATCATACTATATGTTAACTCCACGACGAAATGTGACACCTCTGGGCCAAATCCAAGAAAGGCATTGGAGTATTTCTCTTCAGGAATGTCTCTTTTCCTCAACAGCTTCATCCCAAAACACTCAGTGTAAAACCTGAACACAAATTTATACCACAAAATAAGGACATCCAATCCAAGAATCAAAAGAAAACAAAGTACTGAAAAAATGTAAGAACACCCCAAGTTCTAGAAAAGCCTACTTGATAGTACGATCGAGATCACCAACACGGTACACAGCATGAAGGAACCGACGCTTATCTTTCTTTGGCCACTCCAACAACTCAGTACTGGGAACTGCAGCTAAACCCTCAGCCATGTTTTCAACAAATCCGATTGCCCTGTAACACTTCATAAAGCCAACCAAGTATATCAACTCAAAATTACACCTTTAACAGCAAGATTCAATCTTTTTTATTCATTTTCAGCTGATTTATCTTTATCATTGAATTCCATCGATAAAAATTGCTTTTTTTTCCAATTTCTATATCAAGATCAAACTGAAGACTGAGACTTTCTCACTGTATCTAAGTAAGCAAATCAACTGCAACATTACAAAGACGGAACACAACTTCCAATCGTATTACAGCAAACAAACAGCTAACAAAGCACTGACTTGAACCCTAAAATCGTTTAAAAGAATGAACAAAGAAAACCCTAATTTGGATCTAAGAGCTTACCAACGATTACTAGAGAGAGAGTGAGTGAGTTCGACTAGTCAAATGAAACGCCACAGGGGAACCCTGTCACCACCAGAAGCTAGAAAGTAATTTATAATCTCTTTCTTAATCATTTCTCGCTAACGTTACTTGTCTGTCACAAAGTGGACCCAATATCCGACAAGACACGTCTCGACGTTCTTGAAACTGACCAACCAGATGTGTCCTTCTCAAACCCAAAGGAAAAAACCCTTCGTCGTTTTAGACCAAATGATTTGGAGGATTGACACCATCTTTGGACTTTGTGGGGAGTCAAATCCTGCAACGGATACTACACGGAAAAAACGTGGCAATATTCAATTTCGGGGGCACGTTTTGCTCCTCAGACCGGTCCATAATTTGTATTATCAGAAAGAGAGGCCTTAAGATGTTATTAGAAACGGCTTTTTAACGGGTGAATTCTGTCACTTGTTCTACGTTATTTTCAGTATGATCTAAGATTATATACATATTCTATGTAGCAATACGTGTTAGCAGTCAAAATCGAACATTTAGGAACAGTAAACCAGTTTAAGGCTCTAAGATGTTCATTACAAGCAAATATCAGCTTTGTTTGACATCTTAAAAGATTTTTGCAGCATACAGGATGATTAGGAAAGGCTAAAAGGATGAAGGGTCAATTGCTGATAAAAAGAAGTGGCCACTTTCGGCCATTGGAGAGATGAAGTTTGAAACTTTGCATTTGTTGTCTCAGGACAAGTGGACAAGGCCTTTGCCCTTTTTAGATTCTTTCTTTTCAGGGCCCCGCTTTGCTTACGACGTCGAAAATCGAAATCAAGCAAAATCTAGGATGGGGTTTGCACCTTTAGTGACCAGCAGATGAAAGCAACAAAGAGTGGAAAGTTTCGATGGTGTTTCAGGTCCAAAGTTTCGCAATTCGGAATAAGCGATGGAATGCTTTTGTATTTAATTAGATTGCCTTGTTCTACACCAAACTCCATAATCTTCCAGCAGAGAGTGGAAAGAATTACCAAATTATGAATTATAAACCCTGTAATTGGCTGTTGGATTCAGCCATGCTACAGCGAAGCAACACTCCTTTGAGACTAATGACAAAGATATATCGTACTCGTTCTTCAGTCACGTGTATGAGTTGGCTCCAGTGGCCCCTTCAATAACATCATTGTCGACGTCGCACGCTTTTCTGCCCCAACTATTCATGCACTTTTTCCCTTAGCAACGAAACCCCACCCTCCATTCACAGCCAAACATGAGTGCTCCGGGATCCTTCCGAGCTCCAAATGAAGGACCAACACTCTTCATTGTCAAAAAAAAAAAAGGTGACAATTCCTTGCATATTTAGCAAGAAAAATAAGAAGAAAAATATGAGGTTACTATACCTGATTGACATCAGGAACTAAACCTGCTTGCCGGCGATCGAAAATTAAGGTAAAAATTTGATTTGGATGTATTTTAAAATACCATATCAATGGTAACAAGACAAAGGACTAGTGATAAAGAAAGGTAGGTGGTGGAGTAAAGAAACATTTTAATAAGGAAACCACTTGAATAACAGTCAGCAAAGGTCTGCCCTTTTCGATTATATAACCACGAATCATATGGCGAACATTGGGACGAATCAGGTCTCCATTGCTAGCATTGTTCATCCTCAACCACTTCAATAAAACAGAGCACTAGTGGTCCTTCGGGGATCTTTCGGGTGTCACTTCCAAGAGAGCTTAAGCTACCATCACTTGCTATGTAAAAGAATTTAATTAGTACTATGCTTTAAATTAATTATTTTTCAAAGATGCATGCAGCCCTTTCCTAACCCCAAAGGTCAAAATGTACCACTGGACCATGAAGTGATCTGACGGCCTAGTCGCCACAATTTGGCGTCCTTCTAATGCACATTCAGCCAGGATCCACGGTGGAGGGTTAAGGGTATGAGGCTCCATCCCCTCCCCAGTTTCCACACTCATGGTCTAACACACGATTGTGAGGTAATATTCGCTATTTAGTGTACTTTTCCTTTGCGGCCACAAGAAAATTAAGATAAATATAGATTTATTTTTTATGATAGACATTGAAATTACTTATCATCTTGATTTTGATCTTCTTTATTGACAAGAATGGTTGTCTAAGATGTGGGAGCTTTCGGTAGATGACTTTCAAGACCTTTTTTTTTTTTTATCTTATACGAATTAACATAAATATTTAATGAGCAACATAATTACGTGATAATTGACGTGATTACATGACACAAGTAATCACATCATATATCAAGTAAATAAAAATATTAATTGATATTAAATTTAATAATCGATAAATTTTTTATTAACATTAAGAGTTTTTGTAAATACAAATGAAAATTGTTTTTTAATATTTTAATTGATCACATAATTTGGTTTTTATTTTGTATGTCTTGCAAAATTTAAAAGAAGATCGAATAAAATCAATTGCTCCGGAGGTAAGAGGATGAGAATGTTTTGTGGATAACTTTTAAGACCTTTTTATTTTATCTCACAAAAAACCCAAAACAGAAAAAAAAAATTCTCTATTTGTGTGAAAATTAGAGAGAGAAAATGAAATGAGATTTTTTTACACCATTTGAAAATAAAAAAAATGAAAAATAGGGAATATAAAGACAAATATTTTTATAGCATGGACCACCTTGGTTGAGCCAAATGATTCCTGGGGGAGCTGAGGTCACAAATAATTACATAATTTAAACCACACCTTAATTTCTCCAAAAAAAATATTTATTTATTTAGGATAAATAATAAAAATAATTCAAAGTAGGGCCAGAAAAATAAATAAATTAAAAAAAAGGGGAGGAAAATGAGAAATCAAGACGACCGCTCTTTCAGCCTCCAAGCACAAACTTAAAACCTACTGTGACGGAAGCGATGAGCGACTTAGATTAAGCTCCATCCAACGAAAATCCGCCACGTAAGCACGTTGAAGGTATCCGGAATAGCGTCCAGGTTCAATGAACCAGGAGCCAGGCATTTCCTCTGCCTATTATTTAACCATTCTATTCCTTCATTCTCATTAACACTAAACACAGAAGAAAATCTAAAGATCTTTAGTTCTTTCTTGTTCTTCGTTTCTTGAATCAAAGATTGTAATTTTGAGCAATGGCATTCGCTGTTACGTCTTCTTCTTCGACTGCGATTTCTGGTTCTGGGTTTTCTCGCTCGGGTGCTTCCTCTGACATCAAAGGTACTTTCTTTTCGGTTATTTTCTCTTTTTTTGTTTGAATTTTTTTGGTTTATTGTGTTGATTAATGTCTTATTTTGGGGTTTTCCAGCTCCGCAGATTGGTTCAATTCGGTTAGCAGATCGCCATGCAACGGTGAATCTGTCTCAGAAACGTTGCGCGGTGAGGCCCGTGAATGCGGAGCCGAAACGGAATGATTCCGTGGTTCCTTCGGCAGCAACCATCGTTGCTCCAGGTAAAACTTCAAAATTACATTCTTTTTTTTTAAAAAAAACTTGGTTTAATGAAGATTGGAAAAGGCTTAATCGCGATTAATTAATTGGTGGATTAACAGAAGTGTCGGAGAAAGTGGAGGTGGAGGATTATGAGCTATTGGCCAAGGAACTTGACAAAGCTTCTCCACTCGAAATCATGGATAGGGCTTTGGAGAAATTCGGAGACGACATAGCCATCGCTTTCAGGTAACCCCTTCTTTTCTTTTCTACTTCTTAGCTCGAAACTTCATTAGCTTTGACTATTAGTAATTATAATGTTAATAATTTATTATGACAAAGTATATAAATAAAATGCAATTTCAAATTAATTAAAGGAAATTTAGATCTCTGTTATGGTAGATTCGAGTGTTGATGGTAATGGGAATTTTTTTTTAACTTGTGTAGTGGGGCGGAGGACGTTGCTTTGATTGAGTATGCGAAATTAACTGGTAGACCATTTAGGGTGTTCAGCCTTGATACCGGCAGGCTGAACCCGGAAACTTATCGATTCTTTGATGAGGTTGAGAAGCATTATGGAATTCGAATTGAGTACATGTTTCCGGATTCTGTTGAAGTTCAGGCATTGGTTAGGAGTAAAGGGTTGTTTTCTTTCTATGAGGATGGGCACCAAGAATGCTGCCGTGTCAGGAAAGTGAGGCCTTTGAGGAGAGCACTCAAGGGGTTGCGTGCTTGGATTACTGGTCAAAGGAAAGATCAGTCTCCGGGGACTAGGTCAGAGGTTGCCGTTGTTCAAGTGGATCCTGTTTTTGAAGGATTGGAGGGAGGGGTTGGAAGCTTGGTGAAGTGGAACCCTGTTGCCAATGTTGATGGTAAAGACATTTGGAATTTCCTCCGGGCGATGAATGTGCCTGTCAATTCTTTGCATTCCCAGGGATTTGTGTCTATTGGTTGTGAGCCTTGCACAAGGCCAGTACTACCAGGGCAACATGAGAGGGAAGGACGATGGTGGTGGGAGGATGCCAAGGCCAAGGAGTGTGGTCTTCACAAAGGAAATTTGAAACAAGACAGTGCAGCCCAACTTAATGGCAATGGAAATGGGGCTGCCCATTCCAATGGTACTGCCACTCAAAGTGACATTTTCAATAGCCAGAGCTTGGTCACATTGAGCAGGACTGGAATTGAGAATTTGGCAAGATTGGAGAACCGGAAAGAGCCATGGCTTGTTGTGCTCTATGCCCCATGGTGCCCTTTCTGCCAGGTATCCCTTGTTCCACACTATGCAGAATTTAGTTGAAAAATGTTGGTTTTTGGCTTTAATCTAACGGATCAATGTGTTAAATGTTGAACAGGCAATGGAAGAATCATATGTTGAATTGGCTGAGAAGCTGGCAGGTTCTGGGGTGAAGGTAGCAAAATTCAGAGCTGATGGTGAACAAAAGGAGTATGCACAGACGGAGTTGCAGCTGGGAAGCTTCCCCACGATCCTTTTCTTCCCCAAACACTCATCTAGGCCTATAAAGTATGCCTCTGAGAAGAGGGATGTTGATTCATTGATGGCCTTCATTAATGCCCTTCGATGATGGGATTCAAAAATAATTTGTCGAAATAGCAAATCAACCAACCAGTGGTGGTTCCTGCTATTTTCAGTCATAGAATCAAACTCATGAATACTAGAAGATGGACTTTCCAAGACAACTTATTGGAGAGCTTCACGTAGGAGGGAATGAACCCAGATTTTGCAATGTGAATTAGATTGGGTGTTCTTTGTATATTGAACAGAGTGTTTCTTTTTCCTGCAAAGTCTTATTTAGATTAGTGATCGTTTGGGCTTTAGTCATCTATGAATGAAATTGAAGAGTTTTGATTTTGATTAACAATCATTAATGACTTAAAAATAAGCATGGTTTTACATAAAAATCAGATATTATTTTGTTTGAACTACTGAATGATCATGTTAGGAAGCGACCAAGATTTCAACTAACGCCCGTATGCTACAAGAATTATTATCTCTTTAAATTTACTTTTTCAACTTTTAACTTTAATATCACGAAAATTTATTAATTTATGAAATAAATAAAAATTTTTTAATATTTTTATTAATTTGATTATATGATAATATTAAAAAATAATTTTATTTTTATTAATTTTAAAAATTATTTTTATATAAATTATAATTTTTATTTTAAAAAGTTTTTTCTTGCAAGAAATTTCTCTCGAAAAGAGTGGACTCTTCTGTTGGGGAGCACTTGCCTTCCTTCTTGAGAGAAGTAAAAAAGGGATTTTAATTTTTTATATTTTTTGTTAATAGTGTTTATTTTTTTGATATTATTATTTATTTTAAAAATTAATGAATTTACGTAAAATTATAATTAAATATTAAAAAATAAAAATATTTTACCTTTAAATTTTTTGGTGAAGGAATTCAGCTATTGGACCATTCCCTCCCTTAGCCCCACGGGCTGGGGTCAAGTGTTTTTTAGCCTCTTATTCGACGAGGAGAGGTGAAAGTTGACATGTTTTGTAACTTTAATTTAAAATTAATATGATTAGTCAAAGGTTAATTGTTCTAGTTCATACCAATTTATAAGGTATTTGTTCAAGTCCTCTCGTTAAAGCGTGACATCTTTTTCCATTCCAACAAAGGATTATTATTTTTTATGATACATTGTTAACAATTTTGATACAATTCGTCAATTAACACGACTTACGTCAACTTGTAAAGTATTATTTATTTTTAATTTATTAAGACTAATAGTTTTAGCTCACAAAAAATATCTCATAAGTTGAATATACTATAAGCACTTAAATATCTAATCTTACTTTAATACAAAATCAATGTGTAATTCACGACTTTGTTTTAAGGGTGTGACACTTCGGTTCTCTTTGCACACAAAAAAGCCTGTATCATCTTATCTTATAACCAAAGCCTCCAGGCAGGCAGGCAGGCAACTCGATGGAAGGATTTCGCTGCAGCATTGTGTTGCTGCCTGTGAGGATGTGAACTGTGGGAAACAGGGAAAGTCTCAAAATCATTACAGTGGCTAAATATGTTAATTTAACGATTGCTGCAGTTTGGCTCCGTGGCAAACGGGTTAAACAAAACCTTGCCAGTGACATCAAGAATGAGAGAATCTGAATACTACCCTTCGTCAAGTTTGATTTCATTTCAGGCCCCCAAAGCCTCTGCTAAGCCAAATCTAAAAAACGTTTCTAAAAAAGGAGTAAGAAACAGACAATTGGTTCAACAACCTGCTACAACTATATTCATTTGTACGAGTGCAGTGATATTTGCATGTGGAATGGAGGCTCCTAGGATTCCTATTTCCAATTTCTAAATTCCATATGGTTAAAAAGCATCTCTGCTTTTTCCCATTTGTAATCCTAACAATTTGTACCTTACTGCTGTTTCAACCATAAAAAATGTCATTAATTAGTTCAACCCAATTTGATAATGCTTCTTGGCTCATCATTTTATTCCTTGGGAAAAGGTAGGCAAGGTGAGCAACCAAGAATGGTAGCTCAACAGTACTTTACATTCCATTCTCAGCAGGACACACCAACCTGCTCACCATCTTCTGCAAGGAATGAATTGCTGGGAATGGACCATCTAAACCCCCATTATGCATCTTAATTACCCAAAATCAAAGACATCTGGCGGGTTTTTCACTTACGTTATGTAATATCTAAAGCATCAAAGCTTAACCCAAAGAAAGAAAAAAGAAAAATAGAATACACCATTTTGGACAATATTGGTGACCCACATGTGATGTGATGCAGGTGTTTCTGTTTATGCTCGTGACTCACTGCTTGTTTATGGCACCAGAGATGCTATGTTGGTTTTTTGTTTGATATTTGCTTTTTTGAACCTTCTTTTGGTTGGAAGTGTCCTCCATGTCCATCACTACTTGCCTTGTTCTTGCCTCACATTCTTGGAATTCTCTTCCCACTCAATTATGCAATGGCAGCATTTTTAAACTGTCATGTATTTTTAAGGAGTTCGGGTTAGATTCATTCTAAACTGTTACTGCTTCCAAACGAATTATAATTATTGGTTCTTAGATACCAGGAAAGGAAAGTGTCCATTTTTAAACTCTAACTCTACTACAAAGGTCATTCACCTTCAACAAAATGATTCATAAGCCAAAGGGTTTCTATTTCTTCACAGGTTTAAGCCTGGAAAAAACTGAAAATCATTTGCAAACCAACAAGCAAAATGTGCAAAGGAGATAGAAGTGCAGAACTTTAAACTGTCTGGTCTTTTAGTTTTGGTCACTAGAGCCAGGTTATCCAGTTGATGTGAGTTTAGTGTGAGTAGTCTACGAGGTGAAGGTTTGCATTTGAGAGAGAGTTAAATGCTAAATTCCCACGCTTGGAAGCAACTAGGTAGTGTGGAGCATAGCCTATTGAAAGCCCCTACAGACGAGCTGCTACATCGTCTCTCTGGAAAACGCCAGCCTGTACAATCAAGAACCTTCTGAAACTCACCAGACTTGATTTACACTGTTGCCCTCCCCAGCCAGCATATCCTACCAAAAAGCCCCCATGGCCTCCAGTTAATCACATTATTGCCTTGCACTTTTGCCCCGGTCACCAACCATCCCGTTGGAATTATAAAGTGTTGGCCTGTGTGGGAAAAGTTCAGAACGCGTAAAAAAAACAATTTCAACTTGTCGGCTCTAAGGGTATTGTAGTAAATGTATGGCAAGAAATTGAATTATGAAGCAGGAAAGCACAGAAAAGGCCAGTTAAACCACCCCAAAAGACACTTAGTTGTGTTGGTCTTCTGATAAATGTTAGCTTCCTTTCGTCTGACTGTAGATCTCCTGAGTCAATCCTAAACACAACCGATACAAATCCCACAAGAAATCCAGTGACCACCATAGAAAGGAAAACTTGCAAAGATAATGTTAGGATTTGTAGCAGAGACTGAAGCAGGGGAGGCAGAAATAGAACTGAAGCTCCTCTTCAATGGCAAACTCTAAGCTTATTACTTTTGTTATCACCTTCGTTTTCTTCTACTTCACAGTTCCTTCAACAGGTAGCGTCTCAAAAACCCCAGTTGAAAACAGCTTACTCAAAAGAAAAAAAAACCAACAAGGACTCTATTTTTTATTTTTTTTCTTTTACAAATTTTTGCAGCAAAGTCATTAACTTTAGTCGGAGAAATCAAGCAGCAAAGTCAACAAGAAGATAGAGAACCTTTTGTGGGTGTTAACATAGGCACAGATGTCTCAAATCTGCTGGCAGCAACGGACTTGGTTTCATTCTTGCAAGTGCAGAAAATCTCACATATTCGACTTTATGATGCAAATCCAGATATACTCAAAGCATTGGCAAAGACAAAGATCCGGGTCATTATCAGTGTACCGAATAACCAGCTTTTGGCAATAGGGTCGTCCAACACCACGGCAGCTTCTTGGATCGGTCGAAATGTCGTCGCTTACTACCCCGAAACACTCATCACTGCCATTGCTGTTGGAGATGAGGTTTTAACAACCGTACCATCCTCAGCTCCTTTGCTGCTCCCTGCAATTCAGTCTCTTTACAGTGCTTTAGTGGCTGCAAATTTGCATACCCAAATAAAGGTTTCAACTCCACATGCAGCTTCTATTATTCTTGATACCTTTCCTCCTTCTCAGGCTTTCTTTAACCAAAGCTTGACTTCAGTTATGGCACCTTTGCTTCAGTTTTTGTCAAGAACTGGGTCTCCTCTAATGATGAATCTTTATCCATATTATGTGTTTATGGAGAACAAAGGTGTGGTTCCCCTAGATAATTCCTTGTTTAAGCCATTGACACCGTCTAAAGAAATGGTTGATCCTAATACTTTGTTGCATTACACTAATGTGCTTGATGCTATGATTGATGCTGCATATGTTTCTATGAAGAATTTAAATGTTACTGATGTTGTGGTGCTTGTTACTGAGAGTGGGTGGCCTTCAAAAGGGGATTCAAAAGAGCCTTATGCCACTATAGACAATGCAGATACCTATAATTCAAACCTTATTAAGCATGTTTTAGACCATAGTGGAACCCCGTTGCATCCAGAAATCACTTCCAGTGTGTATATATATGAGTTGTTCAATGAGGACTTGAGGTCACCTCCAGTATCTGAGGCAAATTGGGGATTGTTTTATTCAAATTCGACCCCAGTGTATTTGCTTCATGTATCAGGAAGTGGGACCTTTTTGGCAAATGATACAACCAATCAAACCTATTGTATTACAATGGATGGGGTTGATTCAAAGACATTGCAGGCAGCTTTGGACTGGGCTTGTGGTCCTGGGAGGGCAAATTGCAGTGAGATTCAACCAGGGGAAGACTGCTACCAGCCTAACAATGTGAAGAATCATGCTTCTTATGCCTTTGATAGCTACTATCAGAAAGAAGGGAGAGTTTCTGGGTCCTGCGACTTTAAGGGTGTGGCCATGATAACTACCACTGATCCAAGTAAGTGTTACCACAACTTTTCCTTAAAAGAACATTGGTTTTTGGTGTTACGTTGTTCTTCTATGGAGTTGAATTTGTTTTTATAGCCATAATAGGTGGTTAGTTGTCCAAGTACCCAGCTCTAACCTATGATCATTTTGCTTTTCAAAAAAACTTATTATCATTTTATTTTGATGAAAAGGTGGAAATGAGGATATACGACACTCGATGTTAGTCTTGTTTGTGTGTTTTTCTTTGTAAAGATCAAGTTCCTTAGAACAAGAGTCAGGCGTTGTAGTCCAAAACAATTGTCCATTTACCATAGTCTAGAACAATATAATAATAGACCAAGTGCAAAGTTCTAGCAATTTGCTGCTGGTTTAGCGCCTTGAATGTCAAAGTCTAAGGACCCTAAGGCTAAGGTGATAGGAGAATGATGTTTAATTTGCCAGCTTACTCTTCTTTACAGCTAATAAGTTGCTTAAGCACAAGTAGTTAGGTTTTTAAATATAAAGTCTTATCAGAAAGTAAAGCTGTGGGAATAGTCGCACTTCCAAGTTACAAGTTATGAAGCGATACTTGTTGGGAAAAAGGTCACTTCTAACAAAGAATGGTGTATAGTTTCTACCTGACAGAGTCACATGGGCTCTTTTTGTGATTGGAAGGTGGAAAAGGGCGCGGAATAACATTTTCTTGTTCAAGCAGGGAACTATGATTTCAGTTTGGACCCTGTTTCTGTAATGAGCCCCACTGCACAACATAACCTCACTAGGCCACCGGTCCATCTCCATGTTTAGATTGCCTTAGAAAATGACACTCTTCTTCTAGCATATATGCTAGCCATCATCTTCTTTTATTGCCTTGTATGATATGAAGGTTGTACTAGTCCAAATGGAGTCTGTCACCTTGTTTTTGTCTTTCATTTCTCTTTTCTTTTCACCCTTTTGCCCTTCATTTTCTTATCTTTGATTTTACTCTACAATATATAAATCTGACATGTTTTTACTGTAAAAATATTTGTGGGGTATATTTGCAGGTCACGGGAGCTGTGTATTTCCTGGAAGGTGAGACACACTGGCCATTGTCAACAGTCTAGTTCTCATTTATAATTTGGGCTGTTTTAACATTTTGTTCTTAACATCTCTTCTTTCTAAATTCGAGATACATGCTCCTAACAGAGAATCTTTAATTCTGTTTCCAGTAAGAAGGTAAGCAATAAGACAAGAACAATACTGAACTCGACAGAAGTGAGTGGTGCAGCTGAAAGGTTAAAATTCATCACTTTCAACAGCAGCCAAATAAGCGCAACTACCATAGCAGCATTCTGTATTTTGTTATCCATTCCTTTTGTGACCACTCGATGAAGGGGAAAAATAACATATATATATTTTTATAAAAAAATGTATCAATTATTTTGCATTGAATTCATATATGATCTTTTTGTGCCAAAGGTAAAAAAAAAAAAAAAAATAACTTTGATGATGATCTGATGAGTCCGGGGGCTGGGGCAGGGGCAGAGCCCTTGTTGATTGAATGTGTTTGAGCATGGTGATGGTAATTATTTGAGAGTTGATACATGTAATCAACACAATGATTGTAAAGCTTTGGCAGTGAGCAGAAAAGTGTGACTATTTTCTTTTGCATACAATCATCAAACAGGGGAAATGGGATATCAATTTGGCCCCTTTTTGTTGCCAAGTTCATCTTGTTAATGGAATCTGTCCCTGGTTGAAGCAAAAAGGAGATCATCTTTTTTGCCCAATATAAATCTCATGATAATGTTTTCTATTCATAATATTTCTGAACAGTTTGTGTGAGTGAAAAGGCGTTTAATCCTTGGGCTGCCATGGAGATTGCCTTGGGTAACTCATCCAAGGTCCTAGAAATGACTGATGCTTCGCCGAGTTTACAGATAACTCCTCCGTAACTTAGCTCTAAACAAGGGAAACAAATTACAGTAACAATGTTTTTCCATGGTTTAGGAGCTTTTTTCTCGCTAAGAAATCAACTTTTGCTCCCTTTTCGGCCCTGTTCTCGGATCAAGCCCGTCGGTGTCTGCCATTTCTGCTTCTTACTGTTGGAGAAAAAAGAAGAAACAGTTTTTAATGGGAGACCCAGACCACGATTAAAGCACATGAGCCCAAAGTGGGTCCCAACTATGCACACGTGGAACTTTCTGTGGGACATGCTAGATATCCGCCGAACCTAGTGACCAAACCGAAGTTGGAACTCCAGAACGCGGCAAAAGTGGGCACCAGACAAAGCTTTTTAACTTTTGAAATGGTATTCTCGTTAACCCCACTCCACTTCTCCTCGAACCTGAGTCCTGGAATATCGAAAACCTCTCATCTTCTCCTTCTGCGACGACATCTTTCAAGACCGATCGAGAACATGTCTTGGTCTTGCAAGAAATGCACGTTCCTCAACTCCCCATCTCAAAACGCTGCTTGCAAAATCTGCCTTTCGCCTCCTTCTCCTTCGCCTTCACCGTCCTCACCTCCTAAATGGCCATGTAAAGCCTGCACTTTCTTGAACCTTTACAAGAACCCCAACTGCGAAATCTGTGGCACAAGGGCTCCGGTGTCTTCCCTCTCTAGTTTCGAGGATTTGAAAGATACTAGTCTTGATGGGGAGCTTGATTCTTCTGTTGGGTCAGTTTTCTATCCATTGAAGCCTTGTAGTAAGAGGAAGATCAGATACCCGGATGTGGGTAATGAAGATTGCCTTGAATCGAGCAGCTTCCGAGGCATTAAGGCGTCCAATAAGGCTGTGGCTGTGGAGGGTTAGTTTTGATTTTCTTTGCTCGATTGGGATTTTGATTTGGGGTTTTCTTTAGTATAAAAAGATTTTAACTTTTTGTGAATTTGTTTACAAATATTTCTTCTTTCAATGTTGTATTTATTCTCCACATTGCTCTCATTGATTTGGGCACTAATTATATCAAATTTTGTATCATGTTATTGATATAAGTTCATTGCATGTTGTATATCTTATTGTTGAATTGTTATTTTGAAAATACTCATTGTCTCTCGTTATGTTCTAGATGGTTACGTTAGTATTTCTGGGAGAACATATTATTATGTTCATGTATGTGATGTAAATAATCCTCTTTAGAGAGGGTTGTGGTCATTATGTGTAACAAAGAGGTAAGGAAGAGAAAGAACCAAGTATAGTCGAAGTAATATGGTTGTTTGCATTGGTTGCTGGTGAAGAAACTCTCTCAAGGAGCTCTATGTGGCTTAGCAATGCATCTCCATAGTTATCATGTTTAATTAATCACCACTTCTTATATCCACCACTACATTGTGTCTCCAATTGTTTATTGTTCTCCCAAATTTATCTTCTCGAGCCACATTAAATTCTTCTCAACTATGACCTTGTCCCTGTTGTCAGCAGAGGACAGTAATTTAGGGGCAGTTGAGAGTTCATTGAAGATATTGAGCTACAATGTTTGGTTCCGGGAAGACCTGGAGGTGCACAAGAGGATGAAAGCTATTGGTGATCTTATTCAACTGCATTCTCCAGATCTCATTTGTTTTCAGGTTCGTTATAGTAATTTTTGTACCCCATTATTCATTGTTTGATCATATGCATCATGATTGCAGCTTTACCATATGATAACTTTGCTTATTGTAGGAGGTTACCCCCAATATATATGACATTTTTCGTCAGTCCAACTGGTGGAATGTGTATCGATGCTCTGTCTCTGTTGACATGGCAAATTCAAGAGGATACTTTTGTATGCAGGTATGCTTTCAATTGCTCCCCTTTGATAGATACTGTCCTTAATATGTCTACTATTAGGCCTTCCAAATTGACAGCATCATTATATGACCCTTTATGCAAACTATTCCTATCACTTCATTTCTTCTTCCTCTTCTTTTGGTGTTCTTTGAAACGCTATATCTTTATACTTCCAGCAATTTATATACCTTTTGCATTTCTTCCTTTCATTTAAGTCTCTGTTTATTCACCAACTTCTATGATTATTGTAGCTAATGAGCAATGAATCAATTACTTAACACATTACTTGCAGTTAAGCAAACGGCCTGTGAAATCCTTCAGTTGTAAACCCTTTGGAAATTCCGTAATGGGGCGAGAGCTTTGCATGACTGAGGTGGAAGTTTTTGGGGGTAAATCACTGGTTGTTGCTACAAGCCATCTTGAGAGTCCATCCCCAGCCCCTCCAAAATGGGATCAAATGTTCAGCAAGGAACGCATAGAACAGGCCAAGGAGGCCATCAACATTCTCAAGAATAACCCAAATGTTATTTTTGGGGGTGATATGAACTGGGATGACAAACTAGATGGTCAGTTTCCTTTACCCGATGGATGGATTGATGCCTGGAGAGAGTTAAGGTCTGCGGAAGATGGATGGACATATGATACCAAATCCAACCAGATGTTGTCAGGCAATCGCACATTACAAAAGCGACTAGACAGATTTGTATGCAATCTGAATGATTTTAAAGTAAGTGGAATTGACATGATTGGAATAGAGGCATTACCTGGCCTATCTTATATCAAGGAGAAGAACGTGAGAAAAGAGAAGAAGTTATTGGAGCTTCCCGTTTTGCCAAGTGATCATTATGGCCTGCTTTTAACAATCTCTACTAAGTAATGGCAAGGTGAATGGTTCGCGTAAAGCTCGATCTACTGTTTATCATTTCCATCTGCACTTTCAAAGCATACTTGCATGCAGTTTTGTATAAACCAGTAATGGAATGATGCAAACAGATAACAGCATTTTGTTACCACTCTGTTTCACATTTTGTATAAAGCTACGTGGATGGAAATCATAGGATTTCATATTATTACACTCTACTTGCTGGATATTTGTTTTATTCTACTTTCCCTTGTTGCCATATGATTGAGATATTGTTTTAAGCAATTATGGCTTTACGTGGGCATTGGCCATTGAGAAAGCATAGGATTCAGTCCTGTCAGATAATGAACTGGATGTTGCAATATAAAATCAGCAGGCATAGGAAAAAATCAATTAGCCAAAATCTTGTTTTGCATGGAAGTCTTGGGATTCTATGCTACCCTCCAAAAGATGCCAAGATGAGGATCTCAGAAAGTGATTATAGAGGTAAGCCAGTCCTGTGTGAGCTGTGGGATATTTGCTTGAGCAGGTCCACCACTGCACCACTCATGGCTGGCCAAAAGTAAACCAGGATCCAGTTAAAGGGCCAGAGATGATCCATCCATGGACTCCATCACGTTTATTAATTTCCATACCTTAATTCAGTCAATTGTCAGTATTGATTCTTGCCAGAAAATGTCAAAACTATAGAATCTAATCATCATTTTTGTTTTGTTTTTGTTTTTTTTATCTTTTTGCTTGAAAGGAAAAGGCATAGAATCTAATTATCTGCTAATGCTATCGCCTTTTCCATTGCGGCATCAAAAGGCCATTTCTGATCATGATTCCTTCATTTGGCCATAGCCCTTTCGTCTGTTAATCGTGCTATGCCTGTGGAAAATGGAAGATGCATCAGAAGTCATTGTTAGCAAATTCGGACAGGGTCACATGAAATTAGGTGATTCAAAGCTGCACGTGAGTGGGGTTGACCCCTCCCTTGTGACTTGACAGGCTGTACAGTTTTTGCATATGGCAACAAGCTAGTAGTTTCTTTTACCGTCCAAAATTTATCAGCTCTTAAGGGCAAATCAAAACCAAATCACAAACCGTCAAACATCAAGCAGGCTACCACCGGTCCCACGACATGAACAGGACCCGCGTGATGCTACATAGTCCATGATTGAACTGGACCATCTGTTTCACTAGGCTCAACCGCGTTTAATTGGAACCCACTGACAGCTCATATGTGATCCTCTAAGTCTTGCTTCTCTTGCATACAAAACAGAGCTCTGCTTTCGCCTCCGAACTAAAGAAAAAAAAAGCCATAGAAACAGAGGGAAAGATAGATTTATAGAGAAAGATACAACAATGGTACCTTAAAGAGTCACTCTTTCTAGATCTGTGTTCTATGTAACATTTAGCAATCCCCTCTTTTTGAGTGGTTTTGTTCTCTTTAAGTAGAAAAAGAAAGACAGTAAAAATGGAAGACGGCAAGCTTCTTCTTTGTTGTTTCATTGCTTACATTTTGTTTTTTGGCGTCAATGGAGAAAACCCTTACAGGTATATCACTTGGAAAGTCACGTACGGTGATATTTACCCTCTTGGCGTTAAGCAACAGGTACCCTTTCTTCTTGCTTTCTGGTTTTTTGTTCAAAGGAAAGATCTTTTCTTGCTCTAACAAGAAAAACGCTGCACCCTTTTTGTTTTTCTCAAAGCAACTTGTTTCGCTTGTGGCAAAATGTGTTGCAGGGGATCTTAATAAACGGGCAGTTTCCAGGGCCTCAGATCGATGCAGTCACTAACGATAACCTGATTATCAGTGTTTATAACTACTTAAACGAACCATTCCTTATCTCTTGGTAATAATGCTAGCACCCCTTTCTTTCTTTTTGCTTATTTTAGGCCAACATCTACTTAATCTTCAGCTTGGTTGGTTTGAAGAGCAAGCTAAGAAAAGGAAAGGAAGAAAGAAAGAAAGTAAATGTGAAACATTTGAAGCTGAGCATAAGCTCAAAATGCTGCCTTTTATTTTAAGCCAATGTGTGTATGTTTCTTTTTGGTTTCATGATGATATAACTAGAGTTTAGTGGGGGCACTTATTGAGTTTACTAGATCTTTGGTTTAATGCTTGAACAGTTGGAAAAACTTCCCATTGGTAGAAATTTGCAATCACTATTCTCTTTAGGAAGATATCAAACCTAATGCTGAATTTGATGAATATGAAATCTAGGGCTATTTTTGTAAGTTGGTATGTGAGCATATCCCTACTCCTTATCTTTGATCCCTTGTATGGAAGTACATATAATTGAAGAGAGTGGGGGAGAAAAGGCATAGTTACTTTTTCCGGCTACTTTTGTCACTTTGGTTTTTGTTGGTTCACATTTCATGGACAATCTCTGACGATATGGTCCGGGCATGGTTAAATGATTAAAGCTCACTTGCTCTAACTAATAGCTCTTTGAGGATTCAATGGGGTATTGGGATTAATACTATCATGATAATCCACTTTGTGCAACTGGCTGAATATAGTAAATTTTTCCCACCACCTGCTACATCTCTCATCTGTAGATCTTCATGTTCAAAAATATTAAAAAATGGATGTAATTAATCAACATTAACTGCATAGTTATGGCAGAACTGATTACAATCTATATTTAAATGCATGTGTTTGTGCATCAACAAATAAAAAAGATGTACGGCCAGCAATAGAACATGGGCCTAGGCCTGGTTCTCCTAATGGGTTCAGAGCTCTCTTAATTATGGAACTTTACTTTAATTCATGCATATTGAACAGTTAATAAAGCTTGGCATAATTATGTTATATTAGTGATAGTGAGTAGTGATTGCTCCTCATCCAAATTCTGCCGATTTGGCATGCAGGAACTTTGTGATAACATTCTTTCAAGTACTTGGGCCTTAGGATAACTGTAGTTACAAATTCTTTTCTTGGTCTTATTCAATATGATCATTCATCATCAGCTAATAGAATCTACGAAACAAGCAGAAACAGAAACACCTTTAGGATGCTGCAATTGATGTGAAATTTGGCACTCATCTCCTGTTTTTCCTTCTGCAGGAACGGTGTGCAGCAGAGGAGGAACTCATGGCAGGATGGAGTCTTTGGCACGAACTGTCCCATTCGACCAGGGAAAAACTTCACTTATGTTCTCCAAGTGAAAGATCAAATTGGTAGCTTTTTCTACTTTCCATCACTTTTATTCCATAAGGCTGCTGGAGGATATGGTGGCATCAGAATTTGGAGCCGCCCTAAGATTCCTGTACCTTTTCCCACTCCCGCTGGGGATTTCACTGTACTGGCTGGGGACTGGTATAAGAGAAATCACTATGTAAGCATTCTGTATCTTTTATGATATCAAATATGTAAGGGAGTGGAGCCTTAATCATTCTTTCACCCCCATCTTTTTCTTATTTTCTCCAGTAAATGTCGAGTAATCCTCTTTGTTTCGTAAGGTATTGAGACGTCTCTTGGACAGTGGTCGTAACCTTCCCTTCCCTGATGGACTTCTCATTAATGGTAGAGGGTGGAATGGATACACATTCACTGTTGATCCAGGTGAATGATAGCAAACTTCCAAGTTTTCCTCCAATCTGTTGGTTGTTGTTCCTTAAATCTCATCAATTGGTTCACGAATAATCTTTTATTGAGTTTTCTATAGGTGGAATATGTCAAGGCCATTCTCTCTTAGAATCTTACCCTTATATACATGTTTTTCTTATTTGTTCTTAGGTAGGACATACAGGTTCAGGGTATCAAATGTTGGGCTTACGACTTCAATTAACTTCAGGATCCAGGGTCACAATCTGAAACTCATAGAAGTAGAAGGATCTCATACACTCCAGAACACCTACAGTTCTTTTGATATCCATCTTGGGCAGTCATGTTCTTTCTTGGTCACAGCTGATCAGGTGTCGAAGGATTACTATGTTGTTGTCTCTTCACGCTTCACTAGTCGTGTGCTCACAACAACTGCCGTTCTTCACTATAGCAATTCAAAACAGGGCGTTTCTGGTCCTGTTCCTGGGGCTTCCACAATTCAAATTGCTCCATCACTCCTCCAGGAGAGATCCATACGGTACTTATCTTATATTCTTTTCAGAAGCTAGCAAGCTAAATGCCATTAAAAAGTGGCTACCGACCTGATAGTTTTTCTTCTACCAGTTGGAACCTGACAGCTAGTGGACCTAGACCTAATCCCCAAGGCTCATACCACTATGGACTGATCACTCCAAGCCGCACTATCATGCTTGCAAACTCTGCACCTTGGATTAATGGAAAGCAGAGGTATGCTGTCAATGGCGTCTCATATGTTCCAGCAGATACCCCATTAAAACTAGCAGATTACTTCAAGATTCCCGGAGTCTTCAATCTTGGAAGCATTCCTACCTGGCCCCCTTCAGGAAACAATGCCTACTTTCAGACCTCAGTCATGGCAGCCAATTTCCGGGAATATGTTGAGATTGTATTCCAAAACTGGGAGGACACTGTGCAGTCATGGCATATTGATGGTTATTCCTTCTTTGTCGTGGGGTAAGGCTTCTCATGCCTATGCTCTATATTCAATTCTTTTATCTATGGCTAAATGTGTTGCTAAAAAATGTTGGATGATCAGGATGGATGGAGGCCAATGGACGCCTGGAAGTAGAGCAAACTACAATTTGAGAGACACAGTGGCTCGCTGTACTACTCAGGTATATGCAATACAGATCGTTGTCCTTCCATCAATGTGCTTGGAAATGTGATCAATTGTAGGGATCGTAGGTGCATCAACTCTCAAAGTCACAATTTATTGACCTATCTGAGTGAATGCAGGTTTACCCCAGGTCATGGACCGCGATCTACATGGCTCTGGACAACGTAGGAATGTGGAATATAAGGTCTGAAAACTGGGCCAGACAATACTTGGGGCAGCAGTTCTATCTCAGGGTTTACTCCCCTGCAAATTCCTGGAGAGATGAGTTACCAATCCCAAAGAATGCTCCTCTCTGTGGCAGGGCCAGAGGTCGCCACACAAGGCCTCTCTGAATTTAGCTAACCGAAAAAATAATAATGTCACGAAGGGGTGACATGGTGCAAGCTTGGGATATGATGAACAAAATTAGGCTGTTAAATAGCGAGAAAATTTATTGTGAGAGCTCAACTTGAGCTTTTGAGCTAATTCTTCTGTCTTTTGCCTTGTATTCATGGAACTTTTCTTGTTTCTATGATGACAGGATGGGCATTAAATTAATACATTATATGAACTCCAATGTTACTCGAAAACACAGAAAACATCAGTAGTGTTGGATTATAAATAAGTCTTGGGAAAAACCCATAAAATTAATCTGTCAAGTAGTAATTGTTCGAGCTACAATCAACAAGCATCACCTTCCAGCTTTTGGGTGAGGCTGATTGGAGGGCATGGGCACGTACAGGACAAACATCGATGAAAGATAAGGCATATTTGTTGGAGTCTTGAGTTTATAAGAGTCAATGTTGCATATTTAATTGGATTAACTTTTTAAAAAGAGTAATAGTGTTGTGATAAAATGATATTAGAGTAAATTTATATTTAATTTTAATTTGGTTGTCACATCAAACGCTTCAATGAATGAAGTAGATAGGGTGACTCGACTTGTGGCGAGAGAGAGACTGTTTTTGAATTGTATTTCGGATAGGTAAAAGAAAAAGAGTTTTAAGTTTATAAATTTGGATATTGTACACTCTTTTAAAGAGAAAGTAATAACAATGCTTTGATTAAAATTTAAATAAAATTTTGATCATACAAATACAATATATATTTTTGAAAACAATACTTCAACAGTGCCTTAAAATTACAGTCATCAACATTTTCCTTGAGGAATAATCCTAGGGAAACTTATAGAAGATGAATAAAATTAAAGATTACAACAACAGTTTAATTACGACCAGTATTCAGACGAACAAACAATTCTGCTTTAGAATTCTAGGTGAAGCTGGAAGGAATTGCTAAAGCTGAGACCTCCAGCTCTTCTTTTCAATAAAGCAGCAAGAAGTTTGGGGAGCATCTGGTTCTACCTACAAGGCTGCAGCTCATGTTTGGAATGGAACCAGACACAAGCAGGGAAAAGTGGACTGGCATAGACTCATTTGTGTAATTCCTGGGGTTTTGAGGGACTTAAAGGTTGCATGGTTGGGTCGTTTTAATGCCTTTATTGCTGCTGTTTTGCAAGCCTTGGTTTTTTTCTGTGTAACAGCTTTGCTGCTTCTTTGGATATATACTGAAAGAAACTTTCCTTATCCCAAAGAACAGAAAACAAAAAAAAAAAAAAGAAATTTCTGCTTAAAAATGGAGTCTCCTTAATTCAGACAAGGTTACTTTCCGTAATTCCCATCCTACCATTTATTCAGGCTTACGATATCACGACACACTTGTCCATGCTTCTCGCAATTCCATCCAGAGGAATATTCCCTCTCCCATCTTGAAACGGTCTTCCTTTAATCTTCAATTCTCCAACCCCCTGTCAGCAAGCGCCACAATCCGACAGGCAAAACTTGTTTCACTCCATTTTGGCATCAAATTGCTCACCACCAATGGTGACGTTTTTGGCATCAACGTGGCAGTCCAAGAGAAACAAGCAACATGCGAAGAATGCTTACTTGGCGACACCGCCCCCTTCTTCTCGCCTTATTGCTCGATGTTGAGTGTCTTTTGATTTGGTCCAGGGAAGAAAAAAGAAAAAAGGGTTATGGCCGGAATAAAGGGAACTATATACTGTTTTGCAGAACGGGGGAAGGTTTGAAATGTTTCTTGTAGGAAGTGCAAATGCTTAGCTCACTTTGCAATTTCTGCCTCTGGCTCCATGTTTAACTTTAGGCCCATTCTTAACGTTTGGGTCTTTGATCTTTTGTTTTGTAGTGAGCCCTTTTCTCTTTATTTCTTTTGTTCATAACGTTTACCTTTGGTAATTTCTTCAGAATTAAAGATTGATTAATTACTTCTAAGATTCATATATACTTCCTATGATGATGAACTTGAGCAGATGACTGCTAAACTTGACAGATAAAATGAAGACAGCAGTTGCATTTATATTCTTCAACTGAAAAAGAAAAAAAGGAAGAATGAATGTCAGGAAATGCATGGCAGTGCCCAAAGAATGTCATGAAACCATGATATCATCAGGAAATTTGGGTAGAAATGTTTTTACCTTTTAACCTTTCGTTTTGATCAGTTTTCACCCAATCACTTCTTTTTCTTTGAAGAAGTCTGAGTCTGAAATTCCGTGTCCAATTTTTCCTTTTTCTAATCGAACCTCCAATAGACTAAACTGACCTTAAAGAGGAGTAAGAAAAAAGCTGAGCAACAAGACAAAATCTATGCTACAGATAGTCTCACTAGTATTTATTGTTCTCTTTTGTTTCACTGAAGACCACCTCTTTTCCCTCTCCCTCTCTCTCTCTCTCTCTCTTTTATTCTCTAGTCCTGGCAATGAAGAGGGTTGATGGTGATAGTTCCCTGAAGGGGTCTCCATCTTCTTCTCTTGACAGTGGAAGTGCTTACTACTCGCAGTCATCGACTATGAGAGCTACCAGGCGACCCATGGATGACAATCTGGTGCCTGAAATAAGCTTGAAATCGCCTACTGCTGTCGTAAGGCCTTATGCCAGATCAAAAATGCCTCGGCTGAGATGGACTCCTGATCTTCACCACTGCTTTGTACATGCAGTTGAACACTTGGGAGGAGAAGACAGTAAGCCATCTTCCATGAACCTTCATTAACCCCCTATCCTTTTTCATTTTGATAAAACTAACACCTATATTTTCATTCATTACTGTTTGTTTAATTAGATCGATAATTCGAGTAAACTTGTTGGTGATGTTACCTTCGTGTATACCTTTAGAGAAACTAAAGCATTTGCAGACTCTCTTATTAAATTTGAAGTTTTCTTTGTAAAGAGTCCAGTTATTGTATATGTTCGGGGCATATGCAGTCGCCTGTTCAATTAATATTATGGTTTTGTGAATTATAGGAGCTACACCAAAGATGGTATTACAGATAATGGATGTGAAGGGCCTGACCATCTCCCACGTAAAGAGCCATCTTCAGGTTTGATCAAAACGACTGCAACAACATCACATTCATTGGAAAAAGATTCTTGGTTTTAGGAATTGGATTTTTCCATGGTCAACTTTTTGATTTCTGGTTTGTGTTTGCCATATATGGACAGATGTACAGGAGCATGAAGCATGAGCAGATGATACGAGGTAATACATGAGCATCTGTTGTTAGTGCATGCTCAATTTTATGTGGGGAAAATGAGATGGTAAATTAATTACAGCCCACTCTGATCCCATCGATTGATCATCAAAAGCATGCTTCACCCTCTTTCCAGTTAGCAGTTCATGGCCATATTAGAAAAATGAAGGAGCAAATTTAATTATTGCCTTAAGTTGTTGATCAACATGCCTAAAATAGATGAAGTATTTTTGTTAATGACTTTTTGAGGATAAAAATTATTAAATAATTACATACAAGAATATAATTAATCAAATTACATATCATGTCGAGATTATATATATTAGTAATTATCGAATATATATTAAAAAATTGATATTCAAACTAAATATTTTTTTCGTCTCTTATATAAATTTCTTTTCTTGAATATTATTCCTAATTTGAGAAAAAAAGAAAATGAAGAGTTATTATCAAGGATAACAAAGAAAAGTAAGAACAAATGTTTTTTTTTAAAACAAGAAAAATATTTATAAGAGGGAAGGATTATTATATCATAATTACAATTTATATGTCACTCTAACTTTTCTTCTATGTATTTAAATTAAATCTTTTAACCATTTGTGGATATCTCAATTTATATAATTCGGGATGTCGTATGTCTGGTTTTGTATCATAGAAGCAGCAATGGCAGCAAGGAGAAATGATCAGAAGGTGTCGAACCTGATTAACCGCCAACAAATCAGTCATCAGCTTAAGGATGGGGGTTCCTCCATTAATCGTAATTCGTTCCAAAATCCAGGCTTCCGAACCCAAGAGATGGCTTCAAATTCCGTCCTTCCTGCACAACGGTATCCGGTGTAAGTTACAATATAGCCTGAAGCTTATTTTCGTGTAGTGCGCCTGCTTTAGCGAGTCCATCTGTTAAGGAATTCGTCTCTCTGGAAATGTGTTCAAGTAAAATGAAAATGTCGGTGATTGCAATCTTATTTAGCCCTGGGGTATCAATAGGATTTTGCATTGAGACTTGTCCATTTGCAGGAATGGAAACAAAGTCAGTGACCAGTTACCAGACGCAGAAGTAGCAGATAAGGTATCTGAGCAGCAGAGATCAGATTCATATATCATCTTCAAGGATCTACTCAACAGTTGCATGACCCCAGTAATTAATCTCTCTCTTTCTTTCTGTCAACACACCAGCAGATTGATTTCTTCACAACACAGATTGCTCTACTGTTCCTTTCCCTTTTGATCTTTACAGGAGAGGAACGGGCAAGCAAAAGTACTGGGACAACATGGTGGTGCAGGTGCAGCAGGTTGGAAGTGCAGCAGCCATCGAAGATTGGTTGACTTAGCTGATCACCAGGCAGCTGATCAGAGAATATCTGATGGCTCGACGTGTCTATCGGCAAACTCAAAAGTTTCCCAGCCAATGTTAAGGCTGAGCAAAGCTAAGACCCTAGAGGTGAATGACGTTTCTCTGGAGCTCACTCTTGCTTAAGAGTATGCACATAATGATGTCTCTCTCTCTCTCGTATGGAATATCAAAAAGTTCCTTTTACAGTGTTCTGTTAATCTGTTTGGGTAGATTTTCTGAAGTCTACATATGCTCACCATCCCACGAGACAACCCTTAACACAGCTACCTCCAATAATTACGAACGGTGACCAAAGGGTCATTGGCATAGGGTGATAAAGCAAGCTTGATTCTTGTGTACAAGTTGCCCTATGGCTCGAATTCGACCACTTTTTCTTTTTTGGCCTGGGGACGAGGGAGGGAGGGGGGTGGCAGTACTTAAACAGGAACCCTTTTTTTACTTAGCCTGTAATTTCAAGATATGGGTTAGGTTGATGATTCAAATTTCAAGTCACAGATTCCACAGAAAATTTAACAGACAATTATTCACAATCAACTCAAAGAAAGGGCATAGTTTCATCTCATCTCCAGTTGTTCTACGCACATATAACACTAATTGAAAGGCATAGTTTGGCCTTATTCAAGCTCTAATTACAATTATTTCCTCTCCTATATCAAGAAAAAATATAAAAAATCGATACATGATAATTATCTTTTTTAAAAAATTAATCATAAAGATATATCTGGACTCTTGAAAGTAAATTAAAACAAAGTTTTTTACTTTCGATTTATGCTATATCACGTGTTAAACATTTCTACTCTATCAATATCAAATTTCATCAGAAAACCATAGAAGACAATAAGTTCTCTAGATATATGAACAAAATAATACTACCAATAATTTTTTTCAAGCTGTCAAATCGACAATTGCTAGGCCACATTGGCTACGTACCCTGATGATGCAAAGAGTTGTCAATCCGATTGACTAAACACCAGCTGCTTTTGGTTTCTTTAATTTCATAACATGCATGTAGACTTTGCTTCTCTTCCTTCCAAACCACCACGCAATTTAATTCAATGGAGAAATTTTCGTTTTACCACCGAAAAAATTGATACAAGAAGGAGAAAGAAGACGGGACAGGTGGATGGGAGTTTAATTTTAAGGGCCAGGTTGATTTTAATGAAATGGGACAAACTTAACATGTATCATTAATCTGCTGGACACATTTCTCCACTTTAAACAATGATTTCACAGTAGGGTTCCCTTCTTCCTTGTTCTACTTTGGGAGTAGGAAACAATCATCATGGAACAACTGTTCGAAACCTCAAAGTGAGGCTTATAATAAAATTTGATAAGATTGCCAAAAAGACAGTTAGCTGAAGGAACCTCTTCATCATTGAATAAAAGAAAAAAAAGTACAGGCCCGACGACCAAATCCAAACATAGGTATGTCATTAACCATAGAGGCAGCTGGCTCCATTAACTGCATGTCTGATCAGCACGGATTACAGATGATAGGGATGTGAATTACATTGCTTTGTTGTTACTTTATTCCATCACTGGCAACTTATTTACTTCACTTCTCGGACATCTATAAATATTCTCTCATCCTGAGTCCCATTTCTCATTAAACGTTACGAAATCTTTTTATAGCATTCTAGTTCTAGTATAAACGATGAATGCTGCCAGGTTTTCCCTTTTAGTGCTTGTCTGTGCTCTTCTTTGCGCCTTTACTGAAGCTAGGAAGCTAGTGGAAGCACATTATGCACTTGGTGAGGAGAAAGAATTATTCCCTTTTGTCCCAGATTTTGGTAGTGGACTAGGTTGGCCTGGTGCTGGTGCTGGTGCTGGTGCTGCTGGTGCAGGTGGAGGTGGAGGTGGAGGTGGGGGTGGAGGTGGGGGTGGCAAAGGGGGTGCTGGTGCAGGTTTTGGAGGTGGAGCTGGGTTTGGGTCTGGAAAGGGGGGGGGAGGTGGAGGTGGAGGCGGAGGCGGAGGCGGTGGGGGATCACTCGGTGGTGGATATGGAGGAGGATTTGGTGCAGGGTTTGGAGGTGGAATTGGAAGTGGACAGCCGTGAGTTCCAAAAAGCTGTGTTTCTTGCTTCCCATCAATGATCTTGCTTAATAAAGAACCAAATTTGTTCTACTCCTGTCATGAACTTGCAGTAGCCAGTAGCGAGTAGCAGCACTCGCTGATTAGTTGTTACCCCTTCTATGCAATTGTAACCTGTACGCCTATATTTAGTAAGGAATAAAATTGCCTCGTCTTCTTTAATTAGTATAATTAATTTGTCACTCCATTTTTGTTATAGAAATTCTTCAACTACATATACCAAAGACATACCTACAGAGAACAGGAATACTCACAACTCTGATCTCTATGCCTAATTGATAAAAGGAAATTAATGTATGCTGGCTGAGTTAGATGGAAAGCCCCCCGTGACTTGAATGGGCTGAATATTCAAGGAAAATTGATTTCGGTTTATGGTACAATGAGTAATTATAGCAAGCTGAAGGAATCTTAGTTAGAGCAAGCAATAAATTGCGGTTAATTATATAGAGGTTAAAATTCTCGATTTCTCTTTTAATTATGTTCTTAAGAAACAAACAGTATGACAACATCAGGAATATTTTGAACTGCCAATTGTAACGTTGTTTTGTAATGAATTCTCCTTCACCTGTCTGTCATGATTAAAACTCTAGGAAATAGCAATTGTAAACATTCCAAGCTCAAAATTAAGGCTACCCTGGACATGCCCACATGCAGGAAGGAATTTATAAAGGAAAGCAATATTTCTCCATAGTTAATAAGAGCCATAGACATTTCTCAAGGTGTGGTGCTAATGTCTTTTGGCAGCAGTTTTACTAGGATCACATGCACGACCAAAGTCATCCATCATGCGTAAGGCAATGTCAATTGTCAGCAATGAAGCAGATGGGAACCTCTTTCTGTAGTTCCACCACACCTTATATTTGTCTACCTTTTCCTCACGAGTCTAACTTTAATGGAACACAAAATTAGAGACATCCGTCCAGTATACCTTTACCTATCAATGTCAAATTTAACTAAAGAATCAACAAAAGTATTAATTTCTATAAAAATATGCATAAAAAAGCATTACACTGTTGATTTTATTAAACATTTCAGTTACCTTATGGTTTTGAATTCTTATTGCAACTCTCATATTTATATAGCAACACTTTTTGTCGTTCGATTTTTGATAATGTATATAGATTGAGATTATAGGATCCCTCGTTTGTACCCAAAAGATCTTTTTTTTTCTTGTTTAATATTTCTGGTGATAACGAGAGGAAGTTCTGGAAGCCATGGGGGCGCCATGAACACTGGATTCCACTTCGATATTTTATAATCCACAAGTAAATTTTAATACGATCATGGCCAAAGTAAGTGGGATTAGTTAGTTTTTCCATTACAAGCAGTACAAATACTAATTAAAAGGTGATATAATTGGTTAAGACGACACAAAAACCTTATCAAAGGAGTTGCTAAAACAAGTAAAGATCTTGGAAAAGATTTTGGCTTGATCTTCCTGGTTATATGTTTTGGTCTTATTTCTAGGATGCCCTCTCTAGAGATGGACAGCTGGGAGAGACTAGCGTTGCACCAACCCAGCCAACCTACTCCATTGGGAACTTCTGCTTATTTTTTGTTTTAATTTCTCCTTTCTTTTAAATTTTTTTAAATCAAAATATAAAAATCACTTGTACATTTACAAATCGGTCAGATAAAGAATTTATCTTTCTAAAAATGTGATCGGAATCGTAACTCACTTAGAATTTATGCAGACAAATGTAACTTTAAGGTATAACTCATATTTAATCTGCCAAAAGCAAATTAAGGACAGAACATTTATGAGAGGAGTGATCAGATATTATGCATGACAGGTCCAAAATTCATATTTGCGTGCATGGTGGATGAATCTTTGTGAGAGAAAATCTAATGCTCCTATAATCCTAAAGGATTGAATGCTTGATGTTTAACCACCACAAGGTCCATGCACCGAAAAGCTACCCTTATTTGATCACATGGCGTCCAGTCGCCCACATGGCTGCTTCCCTATCCTATTGGTGGCTACCCAGCCTTTTTCTCAGCTAATGGCGGCCTTGTTATTATTTCAAAAACGACAATTCGATAGTAGCTAGATCAGAAAGTAAGGTGACAGATAGGACTCCATAGTCCGTATAAATTTAATTTGAAGAATGAGAAATGGCCAAGGACAAATGATGTTCAAGTACACGGCGCCTCTCTCTCTCTTATCTCTCCCTGAAATTTTCAAGAAGATACAGTTACCTACTCCACCATATCTAGTTTGGTTAATTAATGGTAGTAGTAGTACTATTTTATTGATTAGTTTGTTTAGTGTTTCTGCAATTATTTGTGTTTTGATTACACTTGGGTTAAGATCGATGTATCTATTGTATTCCTATTTATCGGCTATGATTGACTTTGAGAGACAATTTTGACTTGTTCTTGACTTCGATGTCTTGTTCATGATTCCCGCAACATTTCACGTCCCTTTGGAGCAACAGGAACGAGCTTTCTAAAGATTGTTGGTGAGAGTCTGTGCTATATAAATAGCTGACAGTGGAGATCATGGAGAATGAAACCAAGCAAATGTGGGCTTAGGGTCTGTCTTAGCCTTGCTAGTTTCTGAGAATCTGTTTGTTAAAACCCATGGCTCCTTCTGCTAAATTTTGGTACGTGCCTCTTCTTCTTTTAAGTGTTGCTGGTGCTTTGAGTGGTGATGAGAGTGGTTATGGGGGTCCGGGAGGTTGGAGGTATGATGATAGTGATAATGAAGACGATAGTTATTGCTCATATAGAAGTTGGCGAAGTTGTGGCAGCTTCTTTGGCAGAGGTGGTAAAGGTTATGGTGGTGGAGGCGGCGGAGGAGGAGGTGGGGAAGGTGGTGGAGTAGGTAATGGTGTTGGACATGGAGAAGGGCATGGTGCAGGAGGAGGCAGTGGCAATGGTGGAGCAGGAGGAGGTGGAGGAGGTGGTGATGGTGCTGGTGCTGGTAATGGGTCTGGTCACGGAGAAGGCTTTGGAGCTGGAGGTGGTGTGGGGGGTATTGGTGGTGGTGCTGGAGGAGGAGGTGGAGAAGGTGGTGGAGGTGGTGCTAATGGAGGGTCTGGTCATGGTAGTGGATATGGCGCTGGAGGTGGTATTGGAGTTGCAAATGGTGGAGGAGGAGGTGGTGGAGAGGGAGGTGGCAGTGGTTATGGTAGTTCTGGTGAAGGGTTTGGTCATGGTAGTGGTTTTGGAGCTGGAGCAAGCATAGCAGGTGAGGCAGGAGGTGGTGGGGGTGGAGGTGGGGGTGGTAAAGGTTCTAATGGAGGATATGGCCATGGTAGTGGTTATGGTGCAGGTGGAGGTGGAGGTGTAAGTGGCAGTGGAGCTGGAGGTGGTGGCGGAGGAGGAGGAGGAGGAGGTGGTGGTGGTGGTGGTGGTTCTGGTGGAGGGGCAGGACATGGTAGTGGTTTTGGTGAAGGTTTTGGCATTGGTAGCACTGGAGGAGGAGGAGGAGGAGGAGGAGGAGGCGGTGGTGGAGGTGGTGGTGAAGGATATGGACATGGTGAAGGCATGGGGTTTGGAGGAGGAATTGGTGGTTCTAACGATGAGAAAGGCTTAGGAGGAGGACAAGGTGGTGGAAATGGCATTAACATGGGATTTGGCATGGGAGTGGGCATTGGATTTGGTTTTGGTATAGGAACAGGAGGAGGCAAAGACTCTAACAACAACAATGGTGATCCCTAGAGCAAGCTAGCTAGGCCTTATTCCTAAAATCTTTACCGTACACCCCGACAACCAAGAGTGGCAAGCAAGTCAGATCAAGAACAACCTTATTCTTTCTAGTACTACTACTACATGGATTATTACAAGCACAACATGTTGGAAAATAAATGTCTCTTTCTTTCAATACCAATTGTGCTTTAAGTACTCTGTCACCTCTTTGCCCAAGTTTGCTCCATCTAAACAAATACACACAATTAATATTGCTTTTAATAAGTACTTATTAATTAGCAGAGAATAGAGGTGAGCATTAATCACTGAAAAACGAAATAATGGATTGAAATCCATTAATTTGATTTAATTTTTTGATTTTGTATTAAATCATTAAAAAATAATTTATTCGATTATTTCGATCAATTTTTAATAATTAAAATTTGAGACCATACCAATCAAAATTTCACCTATTAATAATATATTTTTATATAAATATTATTAATATTATATATATACACACACACGATTAAATAAGTTTTTAAAAGATATTATATATAAATATTATTAATATTACTAAAAGTTAGAATCAACTGAGATAAATCGTTTTTAATTATTTTTTATTTTATAACATAATTTAGTAAATTTTAATTACTAGTAATTCAATTAATTTAAATATTAAAATTTTAAAAATGAATCAATCAAATGTTTGTCTCTAATCGAGAGGTTACGGGCAAGAGAGCGGGCGCACAACAAGCCTTAAGATTCTTTTTGGGCTAGTCTAAGCCCAAAATCTGTTTGAGGTAAGGCCCAAACGGAGCCCACAAACAGAAAACTCTCCTTCGAGGCAAAATGTTGTCTCTTTCGCCGTACAAAGAAAAACCCTTTCAAAGGCCGAATCCCTTCCTTCCCTTCTCCGCCTAAAAACTCATACCCTGCTATCTTAAACCCTAAACACCGAGTCAGACCGATTCAGCTCGACTCAACACTAAGCCAACAATGGCGGACGTAGTTCAGTACCGTCTCGAGCGCATGGTAGACGAGCTCGACGACCTTGAACGGCGCGGTCTCTTCACTCGCCGTGAGATCGCCGAGATAGTGAAGCAACGGCGCAAGTTCGAATACCGGCTCAAGCGACCTTCTCCCCTGAAGCAAGATTACATTGCCTACATTGACTACGAGACTCAGCTCGACTCGCTCCGCCGACTCCGCAAGAAAGCCGCCACTCGCGAACTCGTACGACAAGGCAAGAAGAAGACTAAGACGAGAAAATCGGTTTCCGATTTTGCCCCCGTCTCGAGAATCATGGAGATTTATAGACTCGCTGTGATGAGATACAAAGGAGATGTTGAGCTTTGGTTTCGGTACCTTGAGTTTTGTAGGCAGAGAAAGAATGGAAGAATGAAAAAGGTACATTTTTTTTTATTTAATATCTTTCTGTTTGGATGCTGAGAAAGTGAAGGAAAATGCAAAGACCGAAAGAAGAACTCATTTGGGGGTTCATTTGTGTTCAAAAGGTGAATAATTGTTTAATTTTTTTTTAATATAAATTTTGTAGGTTTTGGCTCAAGTGATTAGGTTTCATCCTAAGGTTCCAGGAGTTTGGATATATGCGGCAGCTTGGGAATTTGATCATAATTTGAATGTGGCAGCTGCTCGTGCTTTGATGCAGAATGGTTTGAGAATGTGTCCTAATTCAGAAGACCTTTGGGTAGAATATCTTAGGATGGAACTTACTTACCTTAACAAGTTAAAAGCTCGAAAGGTTGCTCTGGGAGAGGATAAGGGAACTTTGGTTCGTGATCATAAGGATGCCGATGAAAAGCAATGGAAAGAGGAAAACAAAGATTTGTTTATGTCCCTTGATGACGAAGAAAAAGGAAATGATGATCATGGTTCAGACGAAGAGTCAGAGAAGAAATTGGATTTGTTTTTGGAGCATGCTTCGGGTATTCTTAAAACTATCTATAAGGGAGCAATTCAAGCGATTCCTTCTAGTTTTGGTCTTAGAAAACAGTTTCTTGAGATATTGGAAGCAATAGAGGTGGCAGATTCAGAAGAGCTTCATGAGGAGATACTGAGTGATATGAAGAGAGACTTTTCAGCTGATCCGGAATATTGGGATTGGCTAGCAAGACTTGAAATGTCTGATGCCTCAAGTTCAGGGAAGAAGAATGAGGATGCCATGCTTTCTCAGTTGCAAAAGGCTGTTCGGGTATGAAAGTATTAACTAAATGACCGAGTAAATTTGTAGCAAGCTTATCTTTGGATTCATAGGTTGACCATATTATTTCTCTGCCATGTGCAGGTTTATGAAGAGGCAACAAAAACTGTGCCTTCAGCCGTGATGTTTAATTTGTATATCAAATTTTTTATGGATGTCATTGCTTCTGAAAGAGGAGAAATGGAAGCCTACTCGAGTTACGTTTCACATATCTTGAAGGTTTATGAGAAGGCTGAAACAAAGGGGTGTCTTACGGAAGAACTTGCTTGCCAATATATTTCATTTTACACACAAATTGGGAGATTGGAGGAAGCCAAGAAAGTAGCAGAGAAGCTTTGTAGTGGAAAACTTTCAGATTCAGTACGGTTATGGCTGTTAAGGATTTCTGTAGAAATTAGATGTGTTACAAAGAGTTCTCTTTCTCCTAGCAAGGCTGAAACATTATCCATCTTTGAACTTCTCAAAACTGTGTTGACAAAAATGTCAATATCAGAAGCTGAGAGCTTGTGGATGATGGTATGTTTGAGCATTAATCTATTCTTGCTTTTTTTTTCTCCTCAAATATCTAATTTATTATTTATTAATCATTTCCCCTGCTGAGTGGACTTTGGATTCCCTCTTGCTGCAACTGCCACTATGTTTTGCCTAATTAATGTAGTAATGATCATATTAATTTACTTATTAGTTGTGCTTCATTGTCTGGATGTTCCTAAGTGAAAAATATAATAGGTGAACTGCATTATCACCATTTTATACTTTATTCTTCTCACCTATTCTATCAGAAAAATAAGGCAATGAAGTTTTGAGTATGAAAGTCCTGGTGTAACACTATCTCCTACTGCAGGCTCTGAAATTCTTTGCAAACCAGAAGAAGTATTTTGAGAAGCTAATTGAGCTTTCTCTCATTTCGGTAGCTAAATATGGTGGCAGAGACAATGGATTTTCTCTCTCTTCAGCTGTAGTGAATTTCATCCTTCATAAGGATGGACTTCAACATGCAAGAGAGGTGTATAAGCGGTATGTTATCATGTCATGTGTTATTGCTTCTGGTAGAGTGGCAGGACAAGAACTCAATTATCTGGAAGTTTCTAACTTTGTGTCTTCTTGCAATCGTAGATTCCTTGCTCTACCTCATCCAGGTCTTGCTCTATATAGAAATTGCATTGAATTGGAGTCAAACTTCGCATCTCTAGGTGATGAAGATTCTCTCGTAAATGGCCGAAAGTTGTATGAAGCTGCACTTGCAACTTATGACCAAGACGCCAGCTTATGGAAAGATTACTATTCCCTGGAGACTAAGGTGAGCTTCAATGTGATTTCTTTTATTTGACCATTCTCTCAGATTTTGACCTGTATTCTATGCTCACTGCCTTTCAACTTCTTTTACAGTTGGGAACATCAGAAAGCGCTGCTGCTGTCTATTGGCGTGCTCGGAAGACACTTAAGGACTCTGCTGCAGTTTTTACTTCCCCAGATCGGTAATAGTTTCTGTATATGTTACACGGTTGCAGTTTTGATGTAGTTTCCAATATCTTTATTTATTTCAAATTTCAATGGTTTGAAGAGAAAACAGACAGAAGGCAGTAATCTAAGCTCCAAATGGAAATTTTTGAGTAAATTTTGAATCATATTAAGTGCATTATAAACATGACTCATTCCTTTAACTCTCCGTAGCCTAATCCCTTTTTAAAGTTTGACCTATTAAGCTGAACATTTATTTGATTTGCTCATGGAACTGAAGAAAGCATCATCTGAAGTACAACGCATAGCATGAGCTGCATACTAGTTTATCACATGAAAGTCCACTTCACAAATCTATGCATGCGTGCAATATGAATGATAGTATATTACTATAATTTTCGAAGTTCGAATATAAAGTAATAAACACAAGATTATACAGACAATTTTTTTGCAGAAACAAGATTCTGATGTATATATTGTTGCTTTAATTTACAAAAAGAACCAAAGCTCCAACATAAGATCCTCAGAAAACCGGATGTCTCCAATGTTGCAACAACTTATTAGACTCTTGGCCACTGTGGACTAACTACCTGCACTTGCCAAAACCAGCAATAATTAGCAACAACAGGGTCCATAGCCATTGACAAACTTTCTCAGCATTCTGCTACATATATTGATCAACCATGAGAAGATAGGAAATTTAGACCCTAAAGTTTTCGAGCCCCTCGGAAGCTCGAAGCCATTGGTCAAACCATCTTGAGAATGAACAAATCAGAAAAGCCAAGGACAGTTGCACTCACCTCAAGTGTGCTAAAAACTAATCGCATTCGGCTAGCAACAACTGATGGCTCCTCAGCTCGCTCAACCACAGCCATTTGCTCTAGCTGGAGAGTCTTTACTGGAAGCCTTTGGCAAAACAAGAATTTAGCAAAAGCTGTAAGAACCCATCAATCTGCTTTACTGTTTAAATGATCAAAATCTAACATTAGACAAAAAAAAATAAAAAATTGGAGGTTTTATCGACAAGCATATTCTAAAAGCATCTCACCATGCCATTCCTCTTATATAATATGCATTTGCTATGAGAGCACAGAAGCCTTTCCACTGATACAGGACATCATCTGACACTGCAGGTGTAGAGGACCATCTGACGATGGTCGGCTGTGGTGTACACAAAATGGTGATGAATATTATGCTTAGCCATAAAATACACTCATCCACCTGCATTATCAATCAGAAAGTTTCCATTCAATATCTCTTTGACAGATTTAAAAGCTAAAATTTGTAGGATCAGTCACCTCCTCTGCACAAATCTTGGATTTCAAGCTGGTGCTTCCGCCATAGTTCTGCATTGCTTCGATTTCGATGCCAGATTCTTTCATGGCAACAAGTTCTTTCCGCAATCCTTCATCTGTGCAGCCCAATGCATAGGCATTCACCCCAGCACTAATGAACTCCTGACACAACAACATCAATTCGAACAGTATTACATGAGGAAGGCTGCATATTTTAGCAACCCTTTACCATAAAAACGAAAGAGCAGACCAAGCAAATCGCTTAATATACTTTTAGGTTGTCACCTCCCCCACGGTCAATGACATTCCTGTATCGCCTAAACAGGCTGATGGCTATATTCCTTGATGAACGATACTCATCATCCGATGAAACAGAACCACTTGATTGACACTACAGTTTGAGAAATCATCATACAGACATGTAAAAACACTCGATTTTACTTCCATAAATCAAACTGAAAAGTTAAGGTTCGACAATGCTGACCAGCCATCTCTTTGGAGCAAGTCGATGTGATACAAGATGATGGGTAGTAAGCTTCCTGGAATCTTTCCAGGATGGCAAATTGCAGTGAATCCCTGCAGGTAGCTTACGGAAAATCGCAGCAGAAGGCAGTTTACAGAAAAGGGTAATATTGCCCAGAAACGCCGCCTGGCTTTTGCCGATGGCTCCCGGAGGATTCACCGTTAACATCATGGAACCATCCTACTACAGCCTTCGAACAGGGAGGGGAAACAGAAAAGCTAATAAGATATTGCAAAGCAAGCAGATAAAACTTAATATTCATATCAGTTTCATAACTTTGGGAAAGACCCATCATATAAATTAGTGATTAAATTAGAAACCTGTCGATTTTGCTATTCATGAACATCAAACCGCGAGGATACAAGTGATCAGGAACAAAAGAAGAAAAGACACAGACAAAAAAAGAAGAAGCTTAAATTGAATTACCTTTCAGTGTTTTTAGGTGGAAGCCGTCTTGGAGAGAAGGGATGATATAATAAGATTCGAACCCCAAAAAATAAGAATCTTTGTTAAAGACTAAATGCTTAAAGCCACGAGTTTTATGAATGGTTCCCAGAGACTCAGTTGTTTGATCGAAGTTAAAAACCAAAATTTTATTTTATTTTTTGTTTGAATAATTTGGGGTCCTCAAAAACCATGATTTTATTGCTTAGAGAAGCACGTCGGGACCGCCCAGAAGTTCATTTGCCACAAGCAACACGGTACAGCGACGTTCCCCCCTAGGCTGTGTCGTGTTTTCTATGATCTTTTCTTCATTTTTTTTAACCCAAAAAAATCTAATAATTTTCTATTTATTATCATTGTTTGAGTAAATTGGAAGTCAAGGATGGGAATTGAACACAACACAATTTAATTGATTTGATTTGTTTTCCAGTTTATATAGAGTATGTAAGTGGGGAGAGGAGAGAAACAGAGTAAAGCAACAAGATGAGATTTTGCTTATAGAAGCAAAAAGGATATTAGTATTGATTGCAGCAGCTGTAAAGTTTATGGAAAGGAACTCAGAAACGGGAAACAATCAGAAAATCCTGGAGCTGGGAAGGGGTGGATTGTGGTCTAGGATGGCTTGTAATATTTTGTAGGTACAAATGGCATTTTTGTGACAACCCCATCATAGGCCTTTCCTCTTACCAAAATCTTAGCTTTGGTGCCTGCCTTGTGTAACCCAGATTTCACGTATCCCATTGCTATGTTCTTCTTGAGGCAGGGGCTAAATCCTCCGCTGGTGATTTCGCCAATGTTACTTCCTTTCTCATCCTGAATCTCACTGTGAGATCTTGGAGGTGGGCCGGTGGAGATGAAGCCGACACGCCTGATTGATGGACCCTCTGCCAGTTGTTTGAGGATTACCTCAGCACCTAAGAATCCACCTTCTGCTCTCCTCCTTTTCCCTATAGCCCATGTCAGTCCAGCCTCCACAGGTGTTACATGTTGTTCCATGTCATTACCATATAGACACAGCCCAGCTTCGAGTCGGAGACTGTCTCGAGCCCCAAGTCCTGTCAACCTAACCTTCCCTTCAGATTTCTCCAAGATTGCTTTAGCAAGATCCTCGGCATTTTCTGAAGGAACTGAGATTTCAAATCCATCCTCACCAGTGTACCTGAAAAATAAGAGTAAAGAGACAACTCGTCAGTTATCTTCTCCATAGCATTCCCAAAAAGGGATAGCATCACCATTCTAACCAAATTACTACTCTTTGCATAACAAGAGCAACAAAATGGAAGATTACCCTGTCCGAGTGAGAAAGCATGTTGCACCGTTGATATCCAATATTCGGAATTCCCCAAAATATAACTTACTCAAATCATCCTTTGTCAGATGTTGGAGAACTGGGGCAGCAAGAGGACCCTGCAAGAAAGAAGATAAACTAAAAGAATTCTCACAGATGTTTTGAACTTTTGAAGCAGACATTCCAATATCTTCAAATTCAATCAAATTACATCTTCTAAAAGCTGTATTTACCATCATTGGTAACTGGACACTATTTTCTACATATAGTAAGAAGGAGAAACTACAAACAGACTTAATAAGAGCTGAATGCAAAACATAGTTCGAATGCCACAGGAAAGTCATTTACCCAATAACCTGTGAACTGTGCAAGCAGACCAAACTATTCAAGAATAAAAGGAAAACATCAGATTAGGGAGAAACATTTGCACAGACTAAAACTCAAGGAAAGTAGGAATTATATGCATGGTCAACTCAACAATCACCATCAAATTGCAAGGGAAGCAACAAAATGAATCCATAAAGAGAATCAGACATGGAGACATAAAATTGAAGAAGTCTAGTGACTAACCTGGAGAGCTAGAAGAGATCTCTCATCATGGATGTGCCATGAGACATCCCCACCTTTGGCCTTGAATGCCTTCATATGCTCTTCAATGTGAGCCAGATCCTTATCCCTGCAGCCTGCATTCACAACCAGGTATATGTGATCATCCTTCACCTTGGTGATCACGGAATCATCAATTGCCCCTCCCTTCTCATTTGTAAAGACAGTCAGAGTTCCTGTTCCATGGGCAAGCCCAGCAACATCGGCAATGACGAGCTTTTCGAGGAATGGAACACAGTCCTTTCCCTTAAGGCTCAGCCCACACATATGGGATACATCAAAGAGTCCACCATTCTGCCTGCAATTAATAGTAGAGTCCATGATTGAGTCCTTGTACTGAATGGGCATGCTCCATCCAGCGAAGGGGACCATCTTCCCACCATGAGCAACATGGAAATCATAAAGAACAGTCTTTTTCAGATCAGCCTCCGAAGCAAAGTATCGACGTGTTATAGCCTTCTTGTCAGCCTGAGCAAGACGGCGTGTAATTGATTGCCCAAGTTGCCAAAGACTTCCCCTCATCTTCTTAAGTTGAAATACTGATGAAGAACAATCTTTCAGAAATAAGCAATAAGACTATTATTATTAAGAATAGCATTCACCTCTCACCTCAAAAAAAGAAATATGTGATAATGGTTATCAATTGGGTAGTTCAAGATAGAAAAAGTATGTTCATGTGAAAGGAAAGGCGGGGAAGGCATTATTAACAGCGTTGTGCCTTCTATGGACTTCAATCCAAACAAGTTGGCCATTAAAAGCCTAAGATTAAAAACATGATTAATAAAAGACAAATAGAATTGGAAACATGCTATTCATGTAAAAGCCTAAAGTTCCTTCACCCTTTATCTCTAAGGGAAGAGTAGTGATATGGAGTACTTCAATGGAAAGGCTTACCGGCTTCAAAATCACAGATCCTAATGCAATCAATTGATTGAATTTCAATGTTACAATAGACCCCAACACCATATATCCAACCAAAACATCAAATGTATTTCTTCACAGATTATAACCCAATATGATCTGAAAAACAGCATTGAGATATCCAACAGAGACATTCAACAAAAAACAAGATCATCTCCAATGGAAAACCACACCATTATACCAAAGTTTTCGAGATGCAAATCATCGAAACAGATAAGGGTATTTGAGAAAACCAAGAAAAGAAACCAATGCTTTCACGTTATCAAGATCTCAATCACATTCCCCCACAACACCACAAAGCAAAACAATCATATCAAGTTGTGAAAGACATAAACTGTTAATGCAACGATAGGAACCAGGAGAGTGAAAAGGCTTACAAAGAACCCTTCTTAACGTTCTTCTTCTTCTTCTTCTTCAATTGAGAGCAATTCAGAGAGCACAAAAGAGCATCTCTCCGCTAACTCTGCGCTAAGAGATAATAAAAAAGGATACCCATTTTTAATATAAGTGTGAAAGATATTATATCTATAAAAAAAAAGAAATATTGGTAAATATTAAAAAAATGAAGAGATGGTTGGTAGTGAAGTAGTGGGTGGAGGAGGGGTTCCTGTGCCAAGTCGAGAGACACAAATAGCCAACAAAACCACATCACCAAGGAGTGGTGCGTAAGGACTTTTGAGCTATTGTGTCTCTCACCACTTCCCAATCTTTGTCTCCTTCTCTTCATGTCTAACTCGCTTGTACTGCTTCTCCCATCTACACCACTTCATCTAACGGCTGTCCTGACGAGGAACCTAACATGTGTTGCTGATTTTGTCCGAGGTTAAAGTGGGGGACCCCCGAGAATTTCGGTCAAGTGTTTGCCCCTCGAAGTGAGGAGCCAGTTACAGTGCCGACAAGGTCAAACGTGATTGGTCTGTGATTGAAACTGAGTTTGGAAACGAGTACACGAGATTATAGGAACTGATAGGAGGGGACCCATTTAGTTGAGAGATCACTTTGGAGAATGTAATCTACTAACAGGGAAAGGAATGGAGGGTTGGTGAGATCTGGGGTGGATGCCATGGATTGAGGCAAATAGGACTATTGCGTAGTCGATGTTGGCTGCCTAAAACAATGTTATTAGGTTTTAACCCAAGCTGTTCCTGGTAGGTGTCTCTGGAGCCAGCCAAAAATTTAGTGGCAACAGAATTGATTATCTTAATCACTATGAAAATATTCATCAAAAAGTTTTTCAATATTAATATAAAAGTGGATATAAAAAGTTTTCGAATCATGCAATTGTTTGTTACCTCATGGCTAATAGGGAGGGTTCCGCCAGGTTTGTTCATATTTTCTTGAACTATAGCAGAAGCAAGGTTTGTAATTTGCAGCTGGCTAGCCATTTCTCTCCTCACCTTCAACTATTGTGAAGATTGGTTCACTGGTTGTTTCTGTTGCATGTTTCCTCGATTAGATTAAAAGAATCTGAATTAAAAGAAAAAGGGGATGCTCTATGGACAAGATGTTCAACCATGATAAACTTCTGTTTCTCAAGTCTTAAAACTTATAATAAGTCCTTCACCTTAACATGGAACCATGTCTTACATTTGTGATCTGAAGTTTATGTGATGGGCTTCTAGTGGAAAACTTGGTGAAAATGCAAACACAGGAGCCCTGGAAAAGTCGATGTTTGAGCATTGCTATTTATTCTACACCAAGAAAATGTATGCCATATCCAAGCTATACCAGGATGCTAAAATCAGACAGTTGTGTATGGTTTCCTCATATATCAAGCAGCAGTCTCCGTGGATCCTCCACAACATCTTTAATGCGACGCAGGAAGAACACCGCCTCTCTTCCGTCAATCAGTCGGTGGTCATATGTCAGAGCAATGTACATCATAGGCCTTGGAACTATTTCTCCACCAACAGCCATTGGGCGGCTAACTAAGGAGTGCATGCCCAGGATAGCCGACTGATAAAGTCAGAAAGGAAAAGTGTTAGTAGAAAAGGACTCGGCAATAACACGAGGGATCTAGAATATAAAATTGTGAATGTAATACTATGTACTCCATTATTAGAGCATTTATGCAGTAAAACATGGATTCACACAGATTATCAGCTTATTTCCCAGAAAACAATGTTGTAACTTGTTATACACCACCATGAGTTCATCAGAATGAGTGCTAGATGTGTGTGTATTTGTTAATGAGACTGGGCCAGGGGGAGTGAATTGACTGTAAAGCATCACACCTGAGGGGGGTTAATAATTGGAGTACTTAAGAGGCTTCCATAAACACCACCATTAGATATTGTGAATGAGCCTCCAGCCATTTCATCAATTGATATAGACCCATCATTTGCCTTCTTAGCAAGGATGTTTATCTCCTTCTCAATTTCGGCAAAGTTCATTCTATCAGCATTTCGGATTACTGGAACTACAAGGCCCTGGAAAAGCAAGATGGAAGCAACCCAATTTCAGATATAGACAGAGAACCAGAAAGCAAGACAACTTAAATCACAGTTAAGAGCTTTTGCACTTATATAACAAAGAGGTGGTAGAGTACAGGTACATACAGACATATGTACCACAAAAAGAAATCCCAACTAAATTATTAGATCACTTTTATCTTCGATTGATTGAAATTGTGACAGACCTTTGGAGTACCAACAGCAATACTGATGTCAATATAATCTCTATAAATTATGTCATCTCCATCAATTACAGCATTGATAATTGGTTGATTCTGAAGCGCACTAACAGCAGCCTGAAAGGAGATGAGGCATTTTAAATGAAGATTGAATACTGCACACAGATACAAACACACATATGCATGTTTTAGTGAATGATACCTTTACGAATCCTGACATAAGACCTAACTTTACTCCATGCTGCTCAACAAAAGCATCCTTATAGTCAGAACGGAGCTTCATCAAATTGGTCCTGGAAAAATCATTACATCAAAGTTCGAGGGGAATGAGCAAATATGTCATTATCAACTTAAAATAACATGAGAAAGTTATAAATGGTGAGTAGCACAAGAAAAGATGTGTATCCATTTCAAAACATCATCAAAAGATTAACCAAAGTTCCAAGCAGCATAAATTCTACATCTTCTAGAATTATAAGGACCGAAAGAACAAAAAAACTTAGGAAGGAGAAGAGCAGCAATTCACATTTCACAAAATTACTATAAGAAGGGGTGGCAGTTACATATCAACTTCGTTGAATGTAGTCAACATCGCGAAAGTGTTTTGAGAGTCCTTCAAACGTGTTGCAACACGCTTTCTAAGTCTTGTCATAGGAACCTGAAATCAGAGATTTTGCAAGATGTTAAAGTAGCAGCACTTTTTCCCTTTCATCACTAAAGACAGTAAAAAGAAATGGTTAGCAACCATTCTATGCTTATCCTAAAAAAGATTACGAGTTGAAAATAAGAACCCAATGATACTTACTCTTCTCTCCCTTTCTTTAGGAGGAAGTTGAGGTTCCTTAGCAGAAGGTTTGGAGGGAGGCAGAGAAGGTGCTTTAGGCTTTTCTTTGATGGGTGGAGTTTCTGATTTAGGCGGAGGAGTTTCTGCTTTAGGCTTCTCCATGTCCACTTTCTTTGTTCTTGCAGTAGAGAGCTCAGAGACTGCCTTGCTAGGCTTTTCTTCTGATGGAGCAACATGAGTTACACCACCAGATTTTGAAATGACAGCTATCTTGGTACCTGGCTCCACAGTATCACCTACTTTGGCCACCAACTGAAAACAGACAAGCATTACAATTTAATAATATATTAACTTTATCCAAGAAGAGGCAAACTTGTGATCTATCTGATAATTTACCTGTTCAATTACACCAGCTTCAGGACTATTTACTTCAATTGTCACCTATTTGTATCGGAAAAGAAAAATAAGCCTTAATTATTTATCCAAAAGAATATAGAAGAAAAAAATTATTGGCAGTTGATGCAAACTGAGCACTGGTCAAAACTAAATATATGAATGCTTAGACAGAATGTCACCTTGCTGAAAGTACCTTATCAGTTTCTATTTGTGCGATTGGCTCATCTAGTTCTACATGGTCACCAGGTTCTGCCCCCAAATCACAAAATATATGAATTAGAGTTTTAATAAGCATCTATCCAAGAATCCTAAATCATTATTCCAAACAAAATATAATTTCAGGAGGAAAAAAGGGCCAAGTAAGCTCAACAATAACCAGTTGAACAACATACGCTTCAAAAAATTTGCTAGAGTGCCATCAGTGACGGATTCCCCCATGAAAGGAACAACAGCATCAACAAGTTCACCTTCATAGCCAAGAAAGAGCATTTGTGTTTAGGATCAGAACTTATCAATTTTTTTTTTAAAAAAAATTAAAAACATGGTAGAATTATGAACATGTCTTACCAGTATCAGCAGAAAACAACCTAGCATGGACCGATACTGGAGGATATTTTCGAACAAGTGAAATAACTTCCCTGTGTATTACAGACATATTTGGGGGGAAAATAAGGTGAAACTTGAAATAAGAAGACAAAAGTTAGATATGGCAGAGCATATCATTGTTTATTTTATTAATTTATTATCATAGTAATATCGTTTCCCACTTAGTTTTATATCTATTGGAGCAGTGAATCTTCAATTGAAACTACCATAAAAAATAGCAGAGATTGTTTCAAGATACAAAGACAAATAAGAAATAGAGGCAGAAGACATGACAAACCTTAGGGGCTTCGAGCCAATTGGAAACCCTGTAACCACTTGAACCCAGAAAAGAAAGGACCATGAATAAATATCTAGACTTCTTTTCTTGACAAGTAAGGAGCATGGTGTGGTTAATTTTCCAATTACCTTGATAACCCAGGTGACCAACAATCCCTGCAATCCGTGATCCTCCTCTGGAGACTAAAGTCTAAACAAAGAGTAAACGCCATGAATGGAAAATGACAGCAGAATCAGCTTGGGTAATATGAAACGAACAATTAGCAAGTAGGAGCATTTGGATTGAAGATACCTCAATTGGAGTAGAAATGTAACATCGTGAAGATCGAGCATCCCGAAATGACTGGGCTAAAACCTGACCCCAGCAACGGAAAAGACACAGTTTTTAATTAGATACTACTACTGTACTTAATAATAGTTAATTGAACAAAGAAAGAAAGCAGTTAAAACTGACTGAAGAAGAAGAAGAAGCAACCCTCCGCCTTAGAACTGCCCACATGATTTTGTTCTTTGATTACAACGCCTAAACAAACAATACCACAGATATCAGTGCCTTCAAATAGAAAGCTTGGTAGAGATAGAGCAGAAGAAGAAAAAGGATGGCAGAAGATCAGAACAGACACCTTATTTAAGATTGCCAATGAATCAGAGCCAAAGCAAAAGAAAAGAAAGGAAAAGAATTGGGTTTGTCCAAGAAAAAAACAAAGGAACTCATTTGAGTATGGACTGGAGAGAGAAAGAGAGCTAGCTACCCTGTCCGCTGGTATGTTTATGGCAACTTTTCTCCAGGATTAATCAAAGCGGGATTCTTTTTCCTTTTTAACTTGAGATTACAGCGCTATGATTCAGAGATTAACATTTACTTTAATCTGCAACGATCTGTTGATCTTAATTCTTTTATCCCCCACGTGAAAATTGCATAGAAAGTAGTTGAAAGTAATTTCATGCTCGAACTCCATTGTCTTTGGCTGCGTAACCATAACATGGGAGACCATGTTGCCTTGTCTTGGGACAAAACTAAAACAACAATTCGAAAGACAATGATCGAGATTTTTCTATTTTTTATTGAGCTAATTAATTATTGAGAATAAGATGGAGAGTATACTTAAAAGCTTATAATAACATCAAATATATATTAGATTTTTTTATAAAAAAGAAATACTAAATAACCAATTACATTATTATAGGTCATGAAACGTTCAGCGTTTGAAAATATAATATATTAACAGTTATATTAGTAAATACGACTACTAACTAAATGTATAAAAAACTTAAACACTTATATCGATATATTTATTAGACGAGTTACATGACATAAAACGTTTAAAAAATTTATTAAATAAAATAGATTAAATTTCATATAACATGACATAATTAACAAATTATATTATGTGGATCAATCGTATCGATTGATTAAACAAGTTAAGCGAATTTTACCTATTTAAGACATATATTAATAGTTGTTGTATCTTAAATATGTTGACATAATTAATATATAAAACACAATAATCTTAAACTCAAACTTACTTAATTTCGGATCATTCCCATATAGTGTTAATGGGTTGTATCTAAATTTATTAAATTTAATTAAATTTATGAAACTATGGGTTGAAGAAATTACATTGAAATTGTTGGATTCATGGTCCAATACTGTTCAAATTATTGGGCTTGCAAATAACCAATGGGGCTTAAAATTTTGGACCGTAAATGAATGGAGTGACCCGGTCGAAGCACACAATGTTGAACACTTACTTAATTAATCCTTGTAAAAATAGTCAAACGTTTCCGTACTTTGTAATTTGTAGAGTCGACATGTCAACACATAGGGGTATTCCCTAATCAAAGCCATCCAATTCAGACCCTTTCCTTCTTGTTGTGATATTACCTGAAAGGCAATGATTCTTTTAATTTGAATATCGCAATATCTGACTCCATGGACAAAACCCAAAGTAGAGAATATGGGAACAAAAGGCAATATACATTGAGTAATTTCTATGCGTGATGTATATTCAAGATTCAACCTGTTAGGAATCATGCTACAAAACTGTACAAAGAATAATGAATCAAAGAATTTTTTTGTTTTTAGATATGCACATGTTGTGATGAATCTAGATTAGAAGAGCTTGCTTGCAAATTCATCAATGGGGCTTCCTTCTATACGAGAATAACTGGATTTCTTGGCTAGATCTCTTAGCTGGGATAAGCTTCTTCCCAACTGCAATGCCACCTTCATTTCCAACAACTCTCCATTCTCTCTTTTCTCCACATCATTTTCGTCAAGGTTTGATTCGATCGATTCCTGCACGAGTTTGAAGAAGCCGGTATTGTTTCTGTACATCTCAAACACCATACCAACTTGGCCACCGTGCTCAAAAGTGTTGACAACGGACGCTAAAGCTCCTGCAACAGCTGCCACTATTGCTGCCCAGGGCCCATTGGAAGACCCCATGAAGGCAGACCCTAGAGCTGCAATTCCAGTTAGTAATGGCCCTGATTTAGCTAAAACTTTGTTGATCTTCAATGCCTTGTTGCCTAGTCTCTCATAATCTTCGCTGTCTTTTCTCTTAATCACCTCAGCGATTTCTCTCATTTCTGTTTCTAGCTCTTCGGTCCATCCATTGTTCTCTACCTTTCTATTGAAGTGCTTTGTTTCTTGTGATTTGTTTGTTTTTGGAGACTGGTTTTTAGGCCACCAAACAGCAGGCTCTAAACTTGCTGGGAATTTTTCAAGCATTACACCAAGCAAGGGAAGAGGGTAAGCTTTATCAAGGGCCAAGACTTTCTCCATAGCATCTTTTACGTCTTCTTTGCTTGGAGAACCAACAGCAAGTTGGGTTCGTATTTGGCTCTGAAGCTGCTTGAACAATCTTGTCGCGTTACGTTGCTCTTCCACAAGTTGGGAGGGTTGGATCTTGTTCATCATAACCAACAATCCCGTGGCTGTGGAGAACAAGAGAGTGGATGCCAACTTCAAACCCCAAATAGAAACCCCAGCGCCGCCGGTTGCTGTGACGCCAGCCATGGTTGCGGCAGTGAGAGTGATCATGTTAATGGAATTAAGCAGAAGGGTGTTCCAGTTTTCGCGTTGTTCGCCGATATTGCTGTGCATCTCCACTCTATCAGCAACAGCCTCTAAGAGAGCATAAAGCTGAATGGTAGCCATTGAAAAGGATGAGCTTTCTTGAACCAATGTTGTTCTAGTGATATACTTTTCAATTGGGACTGTGCTGATGAACCCATCCCTAGCATTCAATTCCTCAGACAATACTTTGGTTGCTGGTACTTTTGGAACTGAAAACCGGATTGAGGGAAGCTTGGGGACAGATATGGCAGCATGGATTTGCTTTGAAGAAGAAGACAGCACAAGATTAGAGGCCTGTAAAGAAGCCATGTGACAGTGTTCTTCTTTAAGATCTCTTCTGTTTCTGAATCTGTACGAAGCTGGATCTGTTGGAGGAAATCAGAAAGTTATGATCTGGGCTTTCGAGCAAAGGAAAGAAGGTTTGAGATTTTGCATAGATGAAAGGTGAGGGGGCCATTCGAGTCTTATTTATAGCCACCAACAAGCCAACGATCGAAAACTGATTTGAGGAGGTCAGGTCAGATCAGGGTTCGGGAAATGTTGACTGACTGATTGAATTGACTAGGCCTCCCGGCTGACCTGTTCGCCTTCATAATTTTCCAGTGTAAGATTTTTAATTGATAAAGTTAAACATATAACATAGAATCAAAGAAACAAAATATCAAACCAGATACTAGGTAGAGACAGTGAATTCTTATTGGCAGAAGTCGGGGTAAAAGATCTAGCGATAACTTTTAAAGACAAGAACTCCATTTCTTAAATATGGGCGTCGAATGGTTGGCAGAGCAGGCTGCTGTCCCAAGCTTTTCCTACCCTACACCAACACCAACCGTGCTCAATTAATGTATTTAAACCTCTTCATGTCTTGCTCTACAAATTTTATGGTTTGAGATCAAAGAAGAATATATTTACATTGAGTAGATAACATGTATGGATAATGCATTTAATCAATCATAATGCATATTTTGTTTTTTTTTTTATGAAAATTAAAATAAAATGTTGTTGAGATCTTCTTTGACTCCCCTGTGGTATCCAAGAATCTAACTATTCCAAGATTATGGAAATTAATCATGCCTTACGCTTCATTTCATCTTTTTATATAAACTAACCACTGGGTTTAATTTCAAAATTATTTTACCGTAAGTGAATAATATAAGAGATTATGAGATAATTGTATATTTTCAACGAGATTGATGTTTTACGGCAATCACTTGGCCATTAGGTGTTGTTCAGTTTATATTTGTATGCTTTGTTCTCAAACCTTTGGATCCCCTATGAAGGTGGATCCACTCACTTCTTTTGAATATACAAAAAAAAAAATTATAATATTAAGTGTCTAAAAAAAATGAAAAAAAAGACTTTATTAGGAGACATCTCAAAAATAAAAAAATGGATAAGAAAAAAGGTGAAGGGAGTATTTGAATTTATATCTCCAAATCATATTTTTGAGAACAAAAAGATGTACATTGATTAATTTCTATACATGAAGTATATTCAAGATTTAACCTATTTTGGATCATGTTACAAAATTGTACAAAGAATTCAGTGGTGAAATGAATCAAAGAATTAAAGAATTTCCCTTAAGATATACACATGTTGTGATGAATCTAGATTAGAAGAGCTTGCTTGCAAATTCATCAATGGGGCTTCCTTCAATACGAGAATAACTGGATTTCTTGGCTAGATCTCTCAGCCGGGATAAGCTTCTTCCCAACTGCAATGCCACCTTCATTTCCAACAACTCCCCATTTTCTCTTTTCTCCACATCATTTTCGTCGAGGTTTGATTCGATTGATTCCTGCACGAGTTTGAAGAAGCCGGTATTGTTTCTGTACATCTCAAACACCATACCAACTTGGCCGCCGTGCTCAAAAGTGTTGACAGCTGAAGCTAAAGCTCCTGCAACAGCTGCCACTATTGCTGCCCAGGGCCCATTGGAAGACCCCATGAAGGCAGACCCTAGAGCTGCAATTCCAGTTAGTAATGGCCCTGATTTAGCTAAAACTTTGTTGATCTTCAATGCCTTGTTGCCTAGTCTCTCATAATCTTCGCTGTCTTTTCTCTTAATCACCTCAACGATTTCTCTCATTTCTGTTTCTAGCTCTTCGGTCCATCCATTGTTGTCTACCTTTCTATTGAAATGCTTTGTTTCTTGTGATTTGTTTGTTTTTGGAGACTGGTTTTTAGGCCACCAAACAGCAGGCTCCAAACTTTCTGGGAATTTTTCAAGCATTACACCAAGCAAGGGAAGAGGGTAAGCTTTATCAAGGGCCAAGACTTTCTCCATAGCATCTTTCACGTCACCTTTGCTTGGAGAGCCAATAGCGAGTAAGGTTTGTATTTGGCTCTGAAGCTGCTTAAACAATCTTGTTGCGTTACGTTGCTCTTCCACAAGTTGTGAGGGTTGGATCTTGTTCATCATAACCAACATTCCCGTGGCTGCGGAGAACAAGAGAGTGGATGCCAACTTCAAACCCAAAATAGAAACCCCAGCTCCGCCTGTTGCTGTAACGCCAGCCATGGTTGCGGCAGTGAGAGTGATCATGTTAATGGAATTAAGCAGAAGGGTATTCCAGTTTTCGCGTTGTTCGCCGATGTTGCTGTGCATCTCCACTCTATCAGCAACAGCCTCTAAAATAGCATAAAGCTGAACGGTGGCCATTGAAACTGACGAGCTTTCTTGAACCAATGTTGTCCTAGTGACATTCTTTTCAACTGGGATTGTGTTGATGAACCCATCCCTAGTATTCAATTCATCAGACAACACTCTGGTTGGTACTTTTGGAACTGAAAGCCGGATTGATGGAAGCTTTGGGACAGATATAGCAGCATGGATTTGCTTTGAAGAAGAAGACAGCACAAAATTAGAAGCCTGCAAAGAAGCCATGTGACGGCGTTCTTTCTTTAAGATCTCTTCTGTTTCTTAATCTGTACGAAGCGTCCGTTGGAGGAAATCAGGAAGTTAAAATGTGGGTTTTCGAGCAAAGGAAATAAAGTTTGAGATTTTGTAGATGAAAGGTGAGGAGGGGATTCGAGCATATTTATAGCAACCAACAGGCCAACGAACCACAACTGACACGATCAGGTCAGGTCAGGCTTGGGGAAATATTGACTGACTGATTGAATTGACTAGGCCTTACGGCTGACCTGTTCGCTCTCATAATTTTCCATTGCAAAGATTGTTTCCTGTTTTGGCTCTGTGTCTTGGCTTCAGACGTGGTAAAAGAACTCATGGCTTTTGCGTCACGGGGCAAGAGCTCGATTTCTTTAACGGTGGCGTCAAATGGTAGGCAGCGCAGTCTATTTCCTACCCTACACTCCAAGTGTGGTCAATTGACACATTAAAACCTAAACATGCCTGCATGAATAAAGCATTAATGCATATTTTCTTTGGTTCTCTTTTCCTTTATTCATCTTTAATTTTAAAATAAATTGATTCTTATAAAATTAAGATTAAAAACTTTGATTTTGTTAAATTTTATATTAAAACTTAAAATTTTTTCTCCAAGTGTGGTATAGATTAACGTATTAAAAGGTGACGTGCATTATTCATGCATTTAATCAATCATAATGCATGTGCGTACTTCTTCAGTTTCTTTTTCTTTTATCTCTATTTGATTTTTCCAAATATTAGTACAATAATTTTGATTTTAATGGATTTGATATTAAAATTTGAGAAAAAAATTATAAGGTGAATGTTTAATGCCTTGCTCTACAAATTTTATAGTTTGAGATCAAAGCAAAATATATCTTTCACCCAAAAAGAAAATACCAAAGCATAATATTTATATTGAGTAGATAAGAAGCATGAATAATGCATTTAATCAATCATAATTCGTATTTTGTTTAGAAAGGCAAGACCACAAACATCAAAAGCATTTATAATTCATATACTCCTTCAGCCTTTTGTCTTATCTCTTTAATTTTCAAGAAAATTATGATAAAAAATTTTGATTTTCATTATTTTATATTAAAGTTTGAAAATGTTTTTATAATATAGATGTTTAATTCTTTTTTATATGAAAAAATAACATGTAAAATAAATTTATAATATAAAAGTAAATATATTAAATCACTAGAAAGGAGAAAAATTTATTTTGAGACATTTCAAAAAGAAAAAAATGGACAAAGAAAAATAGACTGAGTATTTGAATTTATATCTCAGAATCGAATTTTTGAGAACAAAAAATTATACATGGGTACATTAATTTCTATACACCAAGTATATTCAAGATTCTACCTATTTTGAATCATGTTACAAAATTATACAAAAAATAATTTCAGTGGTTAAATGAATCAAAGAATTTCCTTGTAGATATGCACATGTTCGGATGAATCTTGATTAGAAGAGCTTGCTTGCAAATTCATCAATGGGGCTTCCTTCTACACGAGAATAACTGGATTTCTTGGCTAGATCTCTCAGCTGGGATAAGCTTCTTCCCAACTGCAATGCCACCTTCATTTCCAGCAATTCCCCATTCTCTCTTTTCTCCTCATCATTTTCGTCGAGGTTTGATTCGATTGATTCCTGCACGAGTTTGAAGAAGCCGGCATTGTTTCTGTACATCTCAAACACCATACCAACTTGGCAACCGTGCTCAAAAGTGTTGACAGCTGACGCTAAAGCTCCTGCAACAGCTGCCACTATTGCTGCCCAGGGCCCATGGGAAGACCCCATGAAGGCAGACCCTAGAGCTGCAATTCCAGTTAGTAATGGCCCTGATTTAGCTAAAACTTTGTTGATCTTTAATACCTTGTTGCCTAGTCTCTCATAATCTTCACTGTCTTTTCTCTTAATCACCTCAACGATTTCTCTCATTTCTGTTTCTAGCTCTTCGGTCCATCCATTGTTCTCTACCTTTCTATTGAAGTGCTTTGTTTCTTGTGATTTGTTTGTTTTTGGAGACTGGTTTTTAGGCCACCAAACAGCAGGCTCCAAACTTTTTGGGAATTTTTCAAGCATTACACCAAGCAAGGGAAGAGGGTAAGCTTTATCAAGGGCCAAGACTTTCTCCATAGCATCTTTCACGTCATCTTTGCTTGGAGAACCAACAGCGAGTAGGGTTTGTATTTGGCTCTGAAGCTGCTTAAACAATCTTGTTGCGTTACGTTGCTCTTCCACAAGTTGTGAGGGTTGGATCTTGTTCATCATAACCAACATCCCCGTGGCTGCGGAGAACAAGACAGTGGATGCCAACTTCAAACCCAAAATAGAAACCCCAGCGCCGCCTGTTGCTGTGACGCCAGCCATGGTTGCGGCAGTGAGAGTGATCATGTTAATGGAATTAAGCAGAAGGGTATTCCAGTTTTCACGTTGTTCGCCGATGTTGATGTGCATCTCCACTCTATCAGCAACAGCCTCTAAGAGAGCATAAAGCTGAACAGTAGCCCTGGAAAGGGACGAGCTTTCTTGAACCAAAGTTGTCCTAGTGACATTCTTCTCAACTGGGATTGTGTTGATGAACCCCTCCCTAGTATTCAATTGCTCAGACAACACTTTGGTTGCTGGTACTTTTGGAACTGAAAGCCGGATTGATGGAAGCTTAGGGACAGATATAGCAGCATGGATTTGCTTTGAAGAAGAAGACAGCACAAGGTTAGAAGCCTGTAAAGAAGCCATGTGACAGCGTTCTTTCTTTAAGATCTCTTCTGATTGTCAATACGTAAGCGTCTGTTGGAGGAAATCAGGAAGTTAGGACGTGGATTTTCGAGCAAAGGAAAGATGGTTGTGAGATTTTGTAGATGAAAGGTGAGGGGGGGATTCGAGTCTTATTTATAGCAACCAACAGGCCAACGATGGTAACTGATACGATCAGGTCAGGTCAGGTCAGGTCAGGTTTGGGAAAATGTTGACTGACTGGTTGAATTGACTAGGCCTTTCGGCTGACCTGTTCGTTCTCATAATTTTCCATTGCAAAGATTGTTTCCTGTTTGGCCTCGGGATCTTGGCATCAGACGTGGTAAAACATCTCCTCATTTCTGTAAGAACTCCATTTCTTGAATAGATGGGGTCAAATGGTTTGCATCACAGGCTGCGGTCCCAAGCTTTTTCCGTCCCTACACTTACAGGTGCGGTCAATTACGGTATTAAAACCTCCTTTTGCCTTTGCTTTACACACTTTATGGTTTGAGATCACAGCATGAAGTAGCCTAATATCTAATATTCACGTTATGCAGATGACTTCCAATAATATCTTCTACCTTATTTCTTTTTAATTTTGTATATACTTTCAAATCTTTTTACGTACCGCGTGAGATGAACCTCCCAAACTCATTCTTCGGATACATTTAGATAACGTAGGTCTTACTTTCAATATTTTTCATGGACTACAAAAACATGTTTTTGACCTTTTTGTCTCTTTGATCGAGATGTTACGATTTTGAAAGCATATATTTCTTTTCTTTGTTCATAAATTTGCTTCTTCATCCTCAAACCTAAATCACAAGTCATTGACAAAACCCAGTCTATACCTTTTCATATGCATATGTATCTTTGAGATTTTGGGTCTTTTTCTTTTTGTGAAAGTTTTCATATTTCCATAAACAAATAAATAAATGGACCTATCAAATTTTGTCTTATGTTGGAATTTGGAACTTTGTTATATCATGGTACCAACTGCAAATATTTTGCTTTTCTTAATTCCAAATCACATAATCAATGATATTACTTGAGTAATTACTTACGTGTATCATGATATATGAGTACGGACATTTTATTCTTGTCAAGTATGTATGTTTATTAGATTTGACAATTTGTATATCCGTGTCTTAATTATGTCGTGTAAACATAACGTATTAATAATTATATAAATAAATACAAACATGACACGATTAATTAATTGTGTCAGAATTTTAAGTACGTAAATGATACGTTTAATAAACATGTAGCATGACATAACACAGTTAACACATTTATTAAATGCGTTGAGCAAATTTTGTAAAGCACGACACGATTAACATGATTAAAATTTATACGATTTATGACCTGTTTACACGATTAATACGATTAATATAATTAAAATGAAATATGCACAAGTAAAATATGATTATATTATTCAAATTTACAATAAAAAATTATATATATCATAATATTTATCAAATATATATAATAAAATTCAATATCAATAAAACGTAACAATTATAAAATTATTACTATTTATATGAACAAATAAATAGTTCTTAGTCATATACTAAATGTATCTACACGACACGTGAACGAGATTAAATAAATAGATAATAAACAAGTCACAGGTTATACGATTACATAATAATACAATTAGCTAATCATGTCTTAGATGAGTTAAACAAATTTGACACAATTAAAAAGTGATTTACTTTTATCTTAATCGAGTCGAGATGATTAATATGCTAATCATTATTAGCCTAAATCCAAACCCGCTTAAACTCGTATCGTGTTCATGTGATGTTGCTATGTCATATATAAATTGCTAAGTCTTAATCTCTATTCAAAATAATGCTCTTTTTGTCCCGTTTTCATTGTTTATTTTTTCTCTTGAAATGTCTCAAAATAAATTTTTTATCATTTTGAAGCATGTAATTTTTTATTTTTTATATTAAAAATTTATAAAAAAAGTTAAATTCTAATATAAAATATATCAAACTCATAGTCGTTACCTTAACTTTTGATCGACTAAAGGACATCTTTCATTAAAAAAAAGTACGTGGAAATTAGAGATTGCACGTGTGAATCTAACACATGTAAACGAGTGGAGATAAGCTATAAAAGATTAGAAAAAGTTAACTTTAATTTGGCAATTAATACAAAACATAATTGGAGATTAAATTAATAATTAAAAATTTCTAAACTCGTTGACTTTTTGTCTTTCCAACAATGCCCCAGCCGTACCACAAGAACCTCGAACCCCAGCAGCCCAAGAGCTTATAGACAAAAGGCAGAGCAGCCCAAACCGCTGAGGGACAAAATGGGAAAACGAATATGCTTAAGTAATATGCTGAACCGCCCGATTTCACTACTACCAGATTCTACCCTCCAAAATGATCGGACAATCGCCGCCCATCTAACTACCTCGACCAGCCCACGAGGGGAACATTACCAAAGCGTCGTCCCACAAGCAATCATCACTTTAGCTTTGTCTGACCCTTTTGGGTTTGGAAATATCATCGACTGCTCAAACACACACACACATACACACTCAGTCGAATTCCGAAGAAATCAGCAGTAGGGAAGAAGAAATGGGTTCGGTAGCAAAGAAGGGATTGCAGAAATATGTGTCACAACTTCAGAGTCACCCCTTGAGAACCAAGGTAATCCCCATTTTGTTTGTTTTTTTTTGGTTGCATGTTGAAAGAGCTTATTTTGAGATTTATAGATTGAAAAGAGGAATGAAATTGAACTGTTGCAGGCAATTACGGCTGCGGTTTTGTCAGGGATTAGTGACACTGTTTCTCAGAAGCTTTCTGGAATACCCAAGCTTCAGCTGAGACGCCTTGTTCTAAAAATGGTAAAAGATCTTCTCTTTATTTGGATTGAAGGTGGTTGATTACTTGATTCAGTCTTTCTAATTCTGGGGTTTTTTCTTTTTATCAAATTGATGGGTGGAAACCATGTTCACCTTAGTATTGCTCTGTTTCAGAACATTTGGTTAAATGAATTGAAATCGAATCACTGATGTATGTTAAGAGATTTTTTTTAGGAAATTTGGGTAAAATTAGAATGTAATTGGGACTTTATTTATGTGGCAAGAAGAGGAGTTGCAAATGAGAGGAAGGGGAAATTTTGTGATTGTTTGGGTTCATCAGAAGGACTAGTTCCATATATGCTTTTGCAATCGTCTAACGCAGCCATAGCTGAATGCAGCTCTTTGGATTTGCTTATCTTGGGCCATTTGGACACTACACGTATATATTACTGGATAAAATTTTCAAGGGGAAGAATGATTCCAAAACTGTTGCCAAGAAGGTACGTTACACACTCATTTCTCCAATTATCAAATAAATTTGAATTGGAAATCGTATTGAATTCAATCAATCAACTCGATTCTTCTTGCTGAGTTCCATAGCAAAGGGTCTAATGCTGAATCAAATTTATCAGGTGGTGCTGGAACAGTTGACATCTTCTCCTTGTAACAATTTGCTTTTCATGATTTACTATGGGGTGGTCGTCGAGGGTAAGTCAGATGTTAGATTATGTACATGTTAGGTGGGCGAAGAGACTATTTCTAAACTGTTTCCCTGGACTATCCTTTAATTTTGATGACTGTTTAAGATTTGTGGCGAAATCATGCCCAAAAATGAAGCCATAATCTAATGCAAGATAACATTAGAAAGTATGATTTAGAGAGAGGGATTGAACATGATTTAGTTTCCTTGCCTCCTCTCTGAGTACAGGGAACAGCTGTTTCTTTGTAGTTTAAATGAAAATGTGAAATGCAGGAAGACCCTGGGTGCATGTGAAAACTAGAATCAAAAAGGAGTATCCCAAAGTACAGTTGACTGCATGGACGGTATTGCTTCATTCCCATTCTGAGTATAATAGTTTATTAATGTGAAAAGATGAGCCCTTGACGTAGAACCTAACTGAATGTAATTGCAGTTCTGGCCGGCTGTGGGATGGATAAACCACCAATATGTGCCGCTGCAGTTCCGTGTTATTTTCAGTAGCCTCATTGCATTTTGCTGGTAAAAACTTTGGTTCCTTCCCTCTTTACTTCCACACTGAAAATATGTATAAATTTACTAACAAGGTGATTTTTTTTCTTATTCTTTTACTATTCATTTTTCAGGGGAATATTTCTGAATCTACGGGCAAGATCTATGGCGTTGCCCAAGAGTGAATGAATGATCGGAAACCTTTTGATTCATTTGGATGATTAATAATGCTAGCTTTGCAATCCATATCATAAGCTCATTTTATGTAGCTTGCAGCTTATTCTGTGCAACTATGAGCTCATAAACATTAATGTAAAATCTCATTACCAACTATCTTGGTGGAAAGTTTGATTAGTTAATTAGCTTGATCTTGACTTCAGTGCTTTGCTAAGCAATAGCATTTCAGAATCTAAGTTTCATGCCACAGAATCATTTATTGAAATGGCTTGATGATGATGTTATGGCCTAATATTTCCTTTCCTTGCATTCAAGAGATGTGAATCAGCAACGTCTCCTTCTATTCTCGTCCCTGTCTTTTTCTCCTTTTCTCTTCCTCAAAACGGGGTCGTTCAGGGGTTATCTTTCAACCAAAAATTTGTCAGCCATAGCTATTTGTAGACTAGGAATTTGATAGACAAATTAGGTTTCTTGATTAAATGTATGAAGGGAATGCAAGAAAATTAAAGGATAATTTCAAGCAGAGAGAGATTGTCAAGATTCAATCACACTAGCCGAAGAATGATATCATGGTGAAGTGATATATTGAACATTCCAGAGATAAATGAAATGATATTAACAACGTTTGACAAACTTGCGGAAAAGATTTTTTGCAGAATTTTAAAATCCCAGAATATACCTTGAATCCACACACAGGATTAATTTGTAGTTCACCACATGAATAATTTGACTAAATCACCGTTAAAAATAAATAATTCTACCATGGACCCGTTTCGGCATTTTGGGAGTAATACTTTCTGTTGTGCAAGAGCCAAGACAAAACACTTTGGTCCCGAGGCGGTTGTCTGTTTCAAGTTTTATTACTCGTTATTACCGTTGAAAGTCAGCGAAGGAAACCCAGGTGCCAAGACCCATCAGTTTGAGAAGGGGTCTAATTTCTAAGCCAAGAGATCTTGTTCAAACTTTCAAGTTTCAAGGATTAGACTTTTTCTACCCTTTGTTTCTCCCAATGAAATGCAACCTAACTAGTGTGAAATATAACTACAATTTCTGAAAGCCATATCAGTATACAATTCAGATTGAGAAGCCAAATCCAACACTGCCATGGCAGCTGTTGGAGTTTCAAGCCTGTTGTTTTCAAAGAGTTTGCCTTCGTCGCATTATCGTCGTGGTAATGCACCAAGGGTCCTCATGGGGCCTGTCTCTCTCCCAAAGCATTCTGGTAGAGGTTTGGTTGAGGATTTTGAAAGGAGAAACGGTGCTTATACAGTTGATACTACTACCCTCCTGGAAAGGTATTCCGTTTCTAGCCCGAAAACCCAACATTGTTCGAGACATGACACGAAATCTTCTGATCCTCAGGTGATCGCCAAGCTTTATGCAGTTATGGAGGCTGTTGCGGATAGGGTGGAGATGCATAAGAACATTGGAGAGCAGCGTGACAACTGGAATCACCTCCTTTTGACTTCCATCAATGCCATGACTCTCACTGCTGCCACCATGGCTGGACTAGCAGCCACAAATGCAGCAATGGCTCCCCTCGTGGCACTCAAGCTCTCTTCCACTGTGCTTTACGTAGCAGCCACGGGCTTGTCGGTAATGATGAACAAGATTCAACCATCCCAGCTCGCTGAAGAACAAAGAAATGCTGCAAGATTATTCAAGCACCTTCATAGTCAAATTCAAACAACGATGTCTCTTGGCACACATGATATTAACGATGTTAATGAAGCAATTGAAAAAGTTTTAGCTATCGATAAGGCATATCCACTTCCTCTACTAGGTGCTATGCTTGAAAAATTCCCGTCAAAGGTTGAACCTGCAAGGTGGTGGCCGCAACAAAAGCGAAAACAAAGACCTGGTGGGAATATAGAAGGAAATAATGGCTGGAACAGGAAGCTGGAGGAGGAAATGAGTCAAGTTCTTGGGGTTTTGGAGAAGAAAGACTTCGCTGAGTACATAAGGTTGGGTAACAAAGCACTAAAACTCAACAAAGTCTTGGCAATTTCTGGTCCCTTACTAACCCTTTTAGGGGCTTTGGGGTCTTCCTTTGTGGGCAGTACTCCTTCTCCATGGCCTGTGATGATGGGAGTCATAGCAGGTGCGATGGCAACCATCGTGAACTCAATGGAACATGGCGGCCAAGTGGGAATGGTGTTCGAGATGTACCGCAGCAATGCCGGCTTCTTCAAGCTCATTGAAGAGAGCATAATGTCAAACACAGATGAGAGAGAAGTTGAGAGAAGAGAAAATGGAGAAATTCTTGAAATGAAGGTAGCTTTACAGCTAGGAAGGAGCCTATCAGAGCTCAAGAATCTTGCGGCATCATCTAGGGAAGCAACTGAAGAATTTGCTAGCAAGCTATTTTAAAGATATGCTCATCAGAAAGTAATTAGCCTGATCTATATATGTTCTTGTACATAAATCTTCTAACATGACAAAAAATTTTGTCCATACACACAATTCCCATTTTGTGAGCTTCACTATTCATCATTAATCCACTTTTATCTAAATAAAAAATTTTAATTAATTTGACTACCAATTGAATTAATAAAATTTAATTAATTAATTAATTCAGTTAATCGAGTAACACCTGTTTTTGATTAATTTTTTAATTATATTAAATTAATTTAATTATAAAAACATCTTAGCCGAATTAACTAAACCGACCTTTTGCTCACTTGCCATATTTTTATTGAGCTGCATGCAAGCCTGCTTAACCTGACCGACACTTTCTTTTTTTAATCATTTCGAGACCATATCGACACGTTCATATGGTCATATTACATATAGGAACTAAGAGTAAAGGTACATTTTAGAAAAGGGTTAATTAATCAGTTGGCACTCTTTGACTCTTTGTGAACACACTATCCCCCATTAAAGAATTCAACTCCATTTCACTAATACAATTTAAATCCAATCCTAACGATTGAGATTTTTAAATGTTCTCTTTAAACATCATTATTATAGTTAATTACATCCATATCTAGTTGTTTTGTTTCATTTAAAGAAGGTATGTGTTTTGATATAAAGTTCTACTATGAATTTTATCATGAAATTATCTTTTAGAATGGTTCGAAAAAGTATAAAATACGTGAAATTATCTTTAAAGATATCTATAATATCGTTCGGACTTAAGTATGAAAGAAGTTTCTAAATTATATCAATTTATGTAGTTAAACTTTTATTCATTTGTTATATTTAAATAAACGTTTATCGTTTGATTCTTATTCATATAAATTTTAATGAAAAATAATAACTGTAACACCTAATATTAATTGATATTTTTTGTTTACGTTGTATATAACGTGGTAGGTGACTTGATTATATAATCAAATCATAATCAAATTATGTCATATATCAAGTGGATAAAAAATAGATTTGAGGGATTTATTATTTAAGCTTGACCTACACCTATTGGTCCTGCAAAGGCCAAAAAGGTGATGTGGTTGCTCATAGTTATATAGGCTAGTGGTTTGGCAACACCCATCAAGGATATGGACATGGCTACTCAACCATGCTTGCTTAATGGGATGGATCCTTGTTAAAGAAAATGAGAGAAGTGCTTTTCCTTTTCTCCAATCACACATGACACTTCCCACGTGGGCACATGACCTCCTTCCTCCTCCTCCATCAAACCTTAGGAACACAGCTGTTTAATTTGTTTAGGGTTAGGTTTGTTTATTTCACTTCATAAATGTTAACAAGTTCACGGCAAGAAATATTGATTCACCATTATGTCTCATCATTGTATATGGGTTAATCCCTTTTAATATCATCAATAATTTCAATATAAAGATATAAAAAATAATAAAAATAAAATTTTAATATAAAAAAAAGAGAGTATTCGGTGCCTAAAAATCTGAAATTTCTCAAAAATAATATGAATACAAAAAAAGAACGGAAGAAGTAATATTTACTCGGTAATGGAGTTATTAAATTAGAACATTCTTTTTTGAAATTTTATATCTATATATCTACATAATAATAATTAATTATTGTTTTGTATCATATCTTAATAAGCTAATAATGAGAGTTTGAGGTTGAGGACACAATGAGAATGCTTAGACCTTAAGGATTGATTTTTAACCTTTTCTTTTTTTTATTTAATTTATTTTATTTTTAAAACAGAGAAAAAGCTAAAAAGCTTACTTTCAGGTAATAAGGAAAAGTAAGATGTCCCAAATTTCGGGAAAGAAATAAAAGTAAGACAGAAATCGAATAAACTGAAAGATAAGGGGTCATTTTGAAAATAACTAAAAATACTTAAAGATCAAAATCGACGTTGTTGACGGGAGTTGCAGTCCTTTTCCTTCTTCCTTTCCTCATCATCTTCTTCTTCAGCTCCCAATCTCTCACTGATTCCGTGCACTGCAGATTCAGAATATTCACTTACACTCTCCAATTATAAGGAACAAATCATTTGACTTTTAAGTTTTGACTTTTCTTTCTTTGGGGGTATTCCTGTGGAGAGATATTTTTAAAGATGATTCAGTTATTGTTCATGGTGGTGTTCTCAGAGATGGCGGTGATCGTTGTATTATCGTTCAAGACGCCGTTAAGGAAGCTGGTGATAATGGGTTTGGATCGGGTCAAGCGGGGACGAGGCCCTGTGATGGTTAAGACGGTGGCGGGAACGGTTTCCGTGGTGATGATGTCAAGCGTGTACAGCATGATGAAGATCCAGAAGCGTTGGATCGATGACGGAGCGGCTAATCCAACGGACCAGGTTCTCATGGCCAAGCATCTTCTTGAAGCTACTCTCATGGGTAATTCATTCTTCTCTTCAATTCTTTCTAAATCTAGCCCGGTGATTGTTAATTTCCGTGAATTTTTCATTTTTGTTGGGATCTTACTTTCTTCTATCTTACCATTTGAAATTCTGAATCCTTGTTGATATTTGTTGTCTGATTTTCGTTATTAGAATGCCTGCTGTTTTGCCATTATAAAGAGAAGAAAGTTGTGATTTTTCAGAAGAAAAAGAAAAAATAGTTGTGATTTTTGAGTCAGTTGCTTCTTTGGTTTCTTCTCCTTTGGCTCAATTGGCTGAAGATTAAATGAAATTTGTAATTAAAGGGTAGTCCTTGCTTTTATCCTGTTGAAAAAATAAGGTTCTTGTTCTAAACACATAAGTAGTCTAACAACGAAGCTAGCCAGTACTCTTTTTTCATTTAATAGATTCTAAATTCTAATGCTGCATTCATAAATATTCCCAGAATGGATTTCATTGTTAATCTTCAAAGATGGTGCAGCTGGAAAATGTGACTCTGTTCTTGGCCTTGATGTAAACAGACTGCTTTGTGACGCTGGATTGTTTGCCTCTGGCAGCATATTCAAGCACAAGAGTTCATTTTTCATTTCTCTCTCGATTTTTATGGTTCTGAACTTCTTATATTGGTTGTAATTGTGATTTTTTAGTACTGTCTTCTTAACTCAGCTTGAATTTCCTAGGGCTGTCACTTCCTTTTAATCTGTTAGACTTGTGTTTTAATGTTGGGGGTAACTTATTGCAGGGGCATCACTATTCCTAGCACTAATGATAGACAGATTACACCATTATATCAGAGAACTTCGACTACGAAGGAAGAACATGGAGGCTGCCAAGAAACAAGGTCGAGGCTTTGAGGATGTAAAACCTGGTGGCTCAAACGAAGTTAAAGCCTTGGAGGAAGAAGTAACCGCTCTACGGGCAAAATTTAAGCAGCTGGAGTCTGATCTTGAGACAAAGACAAAAGAGATGAATGCTGCAGAAGCCAATGCAGTTGCTTTAAGGAAACAATCTGAAGGTTTTCTTCTTGAGTATGATCGGTTGCTTGAGGAGAACCAAAACCTTCGGAATCAGTTGCAATCTTTGGACCAGCGATTGTCACGTTCAGGTAGTAAGAAGAATACCTAAGGAACTGATCGCACCTCTTGCAAAATGATTTTCAGTTTCATTATCATTTTTCAATTTAGTTATTCAAGAGTTTTGTAATGGATTTGTTGGTTGCAGTTTAGTTGTCATTCATGTATTATTTTAAAGTGTGGACAGAAAAAGATCCAAGGAAAAAAAAAGGTTAGAGAAATTAGCTTCTCTTTGTTCTGTTTTGGGCTTGATGTGTTTGATTTGAGTAGAATTGAAATGTTGAAGCATAATGGATGAATTTTGACTTGACATATTGTAAAACATTGTAAGATTTCTAATGCTAGAAAAGTTTTGCTACTGATGTTTTTTCCGGTAATAGCTTACATGACCCGGGCAGGACTTGTTAACCAACAAACTCTTTGGTAATAGAGTTATTGGTATTGCTGGGTGTGCTTATCAAAAGAAACTATGCTCACAAAAACCATGAAAATCAACTTCTGATTGATGTGTGTTTCTGGTTGCATTCAACTATCGCTTCATCTTCCACTTGTTTCTCTGGCTCAAGTCCTTGATTTTAGATTACTGGAGAAACTCTCCATGGGATCAGTTTCACCTAACAGCCGGTTGGCGTTGGCAGCTGTGAGCAGCATTAAGCCAAGAAAAACCAGAAGTGACAGTACTGATAACAAAAGCATTAATACAGCTGCTACATGACCTTTAACCTCTTGTGCGTATTCAGCAGCAGCCAGGGCAAGGAAGGTTAATGGGAATGAGTAAGCCCACCATGCAACATTGAATTTCCTCATAGATTTCTTGAAAAGAGATGGCCTGCAAGCCTGTAAAACAAGCAACCAATTACTATATTAATATATTCCAACTGTCAAAATTAATCTACAACAGCTAACCATTGGGATCAAATACCAGGTCGTTGCATTTACAAATACGATAAAATATCAAGATCCATATCTTAGGGTTGCTGTAAAATTAAAGAAAATGCTTTTTGAAAAAAAGGGGAAAATTTAGATTTTCTTTGAATAAGTTAATTTTCAATTACCATGCGGAAGTTAAATTTACCAGAGACATGAAGAGGAACAGAGAGAGGAAAAACAGCATCTTAGACGTGGTGTCAAAAGCTCCTGTAATGGAGTTCCAAGCTAAACTCGCCATGCTCGGTGCAGCAAAGAACAGGAAAAAGGTTGGCCTTAGTATCAGAGGAAAGCAGTTGCCACCTGATAAACGCTGATAGAGTGTAACAAAGAGTACTAAGTAGTGCACCATACCGAGTGACCACATACAAACTGCACTCTCTTTCCACCCCATCCTTGCTGCAGCTCGAGCAGCTACCAAGTTCCCTATAACCGATATCTGGCTCGTTGGATTTGCCATTATTGATAGAAACCGTTTCTCTGTCGTAAACCACTGTCCATAGATTTTGATATCAAGCATTGCCAAGGGAGTGATAAAGATCCAACAGAGAACCAGGTAGTAAATACTATTTGGGAAAACAATAGGTGCAGATTGGAGCAAGATAAGCCATGAAATCCAAGGAGCATAGAGGTAGTTCACTCCTATATGATGCGAGAACTCTGCCTTCACCAAGTGAAAGTGAAAGAAACATCTGAGGACGTAAACGGATGACAGTGAAATCTGTGTTAAAACAGCGAGACACCATAGCAGCAAGCAAACTGTGGATGGGAGCTTGCGGAATACATGCCAGGCATCCTGTGGAACACCATTTGGTTCTGTCAGAATCTTCCATAACAAAGCTTGGCCACCGAAAGAGAGGCTTATCCTGAAATATCCTGCATGGAGCCTTGTTAAGATGGAAGATGGAGATGGTTCTGCAAAGTTGTTGATCGAAGGGCCGCGGCTCTCCTCCGGGGTAGTAATGATGGAAGCTTCGATTATGACCTGAATTGGTGGTTTGCATTCTATTTCTCCCATCAGGGTTACCATAAAGCTGCTCATACGGTGATGGTAGGTACAAGCTGAAAATTGGAAAAAGATTGTGCGGGAAAGGCAATAAGAATTAGAGCAATGTACAGCTTTCTTCTTGACATGGACAAAGACCCGTGGAGGTATAGCTGCTTCCTATGCCAAATTATATAGTAATATAACTTACAAATATGAAACCGCAAGGAAAGGGGGAATGATGGAGACTCTGAAACTTAAAAGTGGAGCTCTACCTTTGTCTTTGAGGATCGATTAAAGAAGTTTCATGCTCATATGTAAACTGTTCGAACCACAAGAACAAACGTGACATTTTGATTTCATTGGATTGATATAGACCCCTTTTTCTTGTTCACTTTGTAGGGTGTAGGAAAAACATCAAATGCTATTAAAAATTGATTGGACTTCCATGAGGATAAAAAAAGAACAATGAGGGACATGTACTTTGTATAAGACCATGGAAAGAATATGGGGTAAGAGAAAGAATAAGAAACCGACAATATATATATGGATGGTGTTAGCCTAACCAAATTATGCCAAAAAGGAATAGATAAAAGCAACGGTTCTGAGGTATTAGCATCCAAGATGCCAGGGCTGATAAGATAAAAAAGGTCTCTCATTCTTGTCGACTTTCACTGATCCTCAAGTTTCTTTTGTTGTAGCTTCCACTTCACTCTGCCATTTTTTCTTCAACTGGCATTGCGAATGAGACAAAGGTGATCCCTATTGTTCTTCCTCAAAATTTTTTTAATCGAATCTATTAGAAAAAAATTAATTCAGTTTTGATTCTTTTTTTTAGGGACCCTTTGTCCATCTCCTCCTACAAAAGCCTTTTTTTTTTTTTTGTTTGGCCAATGGCTGTCTCAAGCAGCAGGGTGATCCCTTAATTTGATCAATAACTATTGTATGGTACAGATTAAACAATGCCCCTTTCTTTTTCCCTCTCCAATTCAGGTTCAACATGTGTGGTTCATATTGTTTGGCATCCCGAACATGAGTAGACTTCAATATTTAATTACATAAATCCTGATGCTCTGCCTAGCTTTTGGGGCTTTGATTGCATTCCTACAAATCTGTGTATAACATAAAACGCCCATAACTTTTTTAAACACTTTCAGCTACAAGAAAAATTGTTGCTAATGTACATATATAAAAGGTTAAAAAATCCACTCTATTGGCAACATGCATAAGCTTGATTCAGCACTCTTTCCTTTCAGTGTTCCAGCCGGTAATTCCGTAGTGGTTAAGCCATGTGCAATAGTATCTCATCTCGACCTTGGTTTGTAACATTGCTGGTCATAATCCATGGTGGCGCAGTCTGGAAGAAGCCCCGTATCAGCTCCTGAAAGGCACTCACGTTTTCTTCAGGCCTTTTCCCTCCATTCTTTTTCTTCTTCCGCTTGTCGCATTTGGTGAAGATTGGTGTCATGGGTATCTGAAGACGACAAATTAAGGGTTAGGAGGAAAACAGAGGACGTACTTCCATGTACAATTAGCATGCTTATAGAAAGAAGTCAGCTTTCAGGATCAACGGGCTCTCACCTGCTGTCTTGAGAAGATAGTATAATTGGCATATCACAGTGGGTTGCATCTCTCCGTATACTTTTCTCTTTCCTTGTTACAGGAAGAAGAAGATTTACCTGATTCTCACCAAGCCAACTAGCACAATCAAGGTCGATTTTCTTTGCAGGAATGCTAGCATTTATAAGTAGGAAAACTGAGACTAATGTTCAACGGTTCAAGAAATAGTCTTTGGTAAACTTGCTCCGGTCTGTCCGGAGTTCCTGAGGGGCAGCTGCATCTACATGCATAGTCCTTGGTTGCATGAAGGTAATAGCATAAAATTTTGAAACAGCATAGTATAATCTTTTGGGGTGGCTGGTGGATCTTAGATAGAGCCGATTCAATAAAATATGCCAGCTCTGTTCCCCTTTGCACTCTTTAGCTTAGCTCAAAAGTTATACACTTGAACAAGTTCTACGAAAGTTAAAAGACAAAAATCAACTCAAGGCCATATTTGCCTAAGTTTGGAAGCACACGTGAAGTCCTAAGCAGATAAAATAGTGAACGAATATACATAAATTGAAAGTAAGACCTATTGATGGCAAAGGACAGAGTGTCAAGCTCTAGGAAGGACATACTGCAACCATTTCTGCTAAAACATAGAAGAAATCCTCTTGCCAAGCGACGTTGGTCCACAAAAATTTTGGGGAAAAGAATGTAATTTTACAATTGAGGGTTATAATTCAGATTCAATGGACGACAAGCAAAATAGAGGTTGAAGGCAAGGTTCTCCTATCATTTGTCTTAAGAATTGTGTGGAGTGCTTGTATCTACTTCATCTCGAAAGACAAGAATTGTAGAGCTTTTGGTAAAGCTGAGAAGTCTCCCAAGGGTATTCTGCTTTGTATGTGGAATCTGATAGATATAAGGGAATGAGTTGAAACAAATAGCAGCAGATGATGTAAATGGGGAGCTATTTAAAAGCTGGGGATTGGGTGATCATATACTTGTTTGGATTTTTGTGCATGGGTTTCCTGCATTGGCAGGATGTCTTTCTGTAGTAAGGCTATCCCGTTTTCTTTGAACAAATACAAATTTACCTATGAAAAAGAAAGAAGTTAAAAGAAAGCTTGACATAGATACTTATTGCTATCAACTTTAGACAAAGAAGGGAAGAGTAATTCCTTATATCATTTTTGTTCATACCATTTGAATCTTTAATAATTTGGAGCAGGAATTGACTTGTCTTAAGAAATTAACTTAGAAAAGAGACTTATGTCGTGAAGATTATAAATCAATATATTGATTCCTCCCTTTTGAAAATTGAAAAAACTAATTCAACTTATTCAACTAAGCCTTAACCCCAAATTAATCATGGATTAATGAATTATTTTTCTCTAGGACAGTGAATAAGCCTAATCAATATAAGTTTCTAATATTCCAGTAATAGGAAAATCTGATTTACACAAATAACAGAAGTCACCTAGTGTTTTGTTATAAAAAAAAAGCATGTAAAAATAACAGAAGTCACCTAGTGATTTACACTAGGAAAATCTCTAGTGAAGTTTGATGCACCACCAAGCTTTCTTCTTTCTCTCCCCTATTTAAACTGCTTTCCAAAATCCTAACCTATTTCCTATTTGTACTCCACCCAAAACTCCCTTTCTCTCACCAAATGAGTATAAAAAAAAAAAAACAAAAACAAAGCAGCCATCATAATAATGGTTGTAAAAATATTATTAAATTTTTTATTTCCAAATGACCAAAAATGTTTTTGATTGTTTTAAACAAAGCAACTATTCCAAATGAGCAACAACAGACTTTTTAGTTTCCATGATTTTTTCAACATGAAAATAATCCGTGAGATTGAGGAGCAAAAATTCTCGATCAGGAGTGACAACTTTCATTTTTTTCAAATGCATATTTAAGCTAAGTAAAAAATAAAACAGAAAACAGAATGATTAAAGAGAGCATGTTTCTGTACCATTGGTAAGAGAAAGGAAGGTTTAGGCGGAAGAAGGGAGAAGAAATGAGGAGGATAATGAGGAGTTTGTGATTTGACGACGACGCCAACAGTGAAGAAAGGTGGTAGAAAAGGTTGGGCTTTCAGGGTAGCCGTAGGTGAGGAAGGCAAGAGCGGTTGAAGAGAAAAAGTAAATGGAGAGAAGAGGAAAAAAACCAAGTCCTATTTAAACCATTTTAAAAACCCTAACCTATTTCCTAATTTTCCGACTCAAATCTCTCTTTCTCTCATCAAAAAAGTGTTAAAAACAAAACAACCATCATGATTATAATTATGAAAATATTTTAAATTTGATTGCTTATATTTGTGTAGCATTTTGTTTGTGCGATGCCAAATTTTTTCGTGCAACAATAATTGTTTTTCATGCACCACCATTCCCTAATGAACAACAGCAAATTGGAATTTATGCTTCTAAATTTATACTAGGTCAAGAGCGACCTCGATGTATCTTTAAACTTATCTAAGAACAAGAGCGATAAAAAGAATAGTCAAACAAAATATATTTCCATGTTATGGTGGGAAAAAGGTGCTTTACGACTGAGAAGTAAAAGGAGATGGTGGGAGAAAAGGAGGTTTGCAACCGAAGAAGAAAAAGAGATTGAGAAGAGTGATAGATTTTTATACCTAGGGTTTTAAGGATCTATATAGCGCTGTTTTGACAATAAAAGAAGCAAGAGGAGAAGAAAGCCTTCAAACGGATTGGATGCAGCCCATTGAGCCTAGCTCAAAATGGGAAAGAAAGGAAAAAAACTAAATCTTATTTAAACCTCTTTTTAAAAACCCAAACCTATTTCTTATTTTTCCTTTGTCAAATCTCTCCTTCTCTCCTCAAATGAGTGTTATAAAAAAACAAAGCAACCGTCATTATTATAGTTGTAAAAATAATTTAAATTTGATTGCTTAAATTTTATGCAGCATTTTTTTTTTGTGCGACAGTAGTATTTTTCATACACCACTATTCTCAAATGACAAAAGTTTAAGAGTCACCAACTTACTATTTAGATTTTATTTTAAAATTCATAAAACGCTACAAAACATCATACACTCTTCAACAAATGCCAAACATGTTCATATCTTCTTCAATGTTAGCAACAGTTCTTTAAAGATAATGATATAATATTATAAAGTCTAATAAATTTAAAATTTCGTACTGCATCATAACAAAATTAACATTCATTATAATGATGTTTGCAACAACGCCAACGTAGTAAATTTTTTTGTTTCTGTTTCCTCTTTCTTTCCCCAAATAAGTGTTATAAAAAAACAAAGCAACCATTATGATTGTTGTTGTGAAAATAGTTTAAATTTGATTGCTTAAATTTCATACAGCATTTTTTTTTCGTGCGATAGTGGTTTTTTTCATATATCACTATTCTCAAATAACAAAAGTTTAAAAATCACCAACTTACTATTTAGATTTGATTTTAAAATTCATGAAACACCAAAAAGCATCATATACTCTTCAACAAAAGCCAAACATATTCATCTCTTCTTCAATGTTAGCAACAGTTCTTTAAAGATAGTGATATAACATTATAAACTTTAATAAATTTAAAATTTCATACTGCACTATAACAAAATTAACATTTATTGTAATGATGTTTGCAGCAGTGCCAACAGTAGTAGATTTTTTAGTTTTCATGGTTTTTTTCTCTCTCTCCCCAAATGAGTGTTATAAAAAAACAAAGCAACCATCATGATTATGGTTGTGAAAATAATTTAACTTTGATTGCTTAAATTTCATGTAGTATTTTTTTTCGTGTGACAGTAGTTTTTTTCATACACCATTATTCTTAAATGACAAAAGTTTAAAAATCACCAACTTACTATTTAGATTTTATTTTAAAATTCATTAAACGCCACAAAGCATCATACACTCTTCAACAAATACCAAACATATTCATCTCTTCTTCAATGTTAGCAACAGTTCTTTAAAAATAGTGATATAACATTATAAACTCTAGTAAATTTACAATTTCGTACTGCATCATAACAAAATTAACATTCATTGTAATGATGTCTGCAACAGCGCCAACAGTAGTAGATTTTTTGTTTTCCATGGTTTTTTCCTCTTTTTTTCTCCAAATTAGTGTTATAAAAAAACAAAACAACCATCATGATTATGATTGTGAAAATAGTTTAAATTTGATTGCTTAAATTTCATGCAGCATTTTTTTTTCATGCAACAGTAGTTTTTTCATACATCACAATTCTCAAATGACAAAAGTTTAAGAATCACCAACTTACAATTTAGATTTTATTTTAAAATTCATGAAACGCCACAAAGCGTCATACACTCTTCAACAAATGTCAAACATGTTCATCTCTTCTTCAATGTTAGCAACAGTTCTTTAAAGATAGTGATATAACATTATAAACTCTAATAAATTTAAAATTTCGCACTGCACCATAACAAAATTAACATTCATTGTAATGATGTCTGCAGCAATGCCAATAGTAGTACATTTTTTTATTTCTATGGTTTTTTCTCACAGAAATAATCTGTATTTAAAAGCATTAATACTTGATCAGGAGCGAGCACTTCCGTTTTCTTAAAATGTACCTCTAAACCTATATGAGAAAAAGAGCAATAAAAGTAATAATCAAACGAAATATATTTTCTTTCGTGTCATGGTGAAAGAAGGGTGCTAGTCAAATAGAATATATTTTCATGCCATGGTGAAAGAAAGGATGCTTTGTGGTTGAAGAGGAAAAAGAGGTAGTGGAAGAAAGGCAAGTTTGTGACTAAAGAAGAAAAGAAGATGGAGAAGAGAGGAAGAAAATTAGATTTTTATATTTAGGGTGAGGATGTATATGGCGTCGTTTTAGCAATACGAAAATAAAGAGGAAAGCAATCAAATCGTATGTTCCAAGAAAAGGGGGCTTTCCAACAGATTGGACATAGCCCACTAAACTTAGTCGAAAATGGAAAAGATAGAAAAAAAACTAAATCTTATCTAATTAAGTGTTAGATAGGCCTTTCAAACCTATTTCTTATTTGTCCTCCTCCTAAGTCTCTCTTTCTCTCACTAATTGAGTGTTAGAAAAAAACAAGGCAACCATTATGATTATGGTTGTAAAAAATGTTTTAAATTTGATTGCTCATATTTTGTGCAACACTTGTTTTTTTTTTCGTGCCACATCAGTTTTTTTTTCGTGCAGGAATTTTTTTTTTTTTGTGCACCTGATAAGTCTATTACAGATTATCTTGCTATATTTTTGGTGTTAAAATGATTAAGTTCTCGCGTTTTAAGTGTAGTTTAGGTTGTTTTAGTTACATTTCTTTAATTTAATAAAAGCATACCAAGTTAATTAAATTTTAGTTATTTCAGTCCAATTATTTGTTAAAATGTTTAATTTTAGTTGCTACTAATTTCACCTTTTGTTTTAGAGGTTTATGAATGAAGAAGGGTTGAAGTTGAAAAGAATCGTGAAAGGATGGATTGGTGCAAAGGTATGCTAATCATGCTGAGGTCTTCTAAGAATAACTTGAGTTGCAGATGCTCGATTGTTGTAATTTTTAGATCACTGAATAGCTAAGTTAAAAGACTACAACTTTCGTGTTGATCATTTTGACTAGTTTCGATCATATGGTGGCAAAAGTCACATGGGAAGTGTGATTGAATTGTAGCAAAAGGGAGCATTGAAGCTAAAAGGAGCAAGGCATGAGACAGCAAGCACAGTGCTGCAGAGCCAAGCTCCCAATGCTGTAGCAACATCCAGGTCAGTTCCAGCAACATTCAACAGAAACCACAATGTCGTACAGTGTCACGGTCCTTGCGTGGACGTAAATCCCACCTCATCGAGATAATGCTTTTAGTGGCTAGAGTTAATTCCACATTAAAGAGAAACTCCAAGCGAGAAGTAGGGGAGGATGTCATAGTCTTAGAGAGAGGAGCCATAAATCTCACATCGGCTATATACTAGAGTGATATTGGGCGTATAAGGATTCACACCACCTTCAACCTGTGAGGCATTTTTTGTAGACAAAACCAATGATGTGGATAGTGATAGTTGGAAGTTTCTCATCAATGTGGGATTGGCTCTACCCGTTGGGAGTATTATCTCGACAATGTGAGATTCGGCTATATACTAGAGTGATATTGGGTATATAAAGATTCATACCACCTTCAACCTATGAGGCATTTTTTGTAGACAAAACCAGTGATGTGGATAGTGATAGTTGGAAGTTTCTCATCAATGTGGGATTGACTCTACCCGTTCGGAGTATTATCTCTACGATGTGAGATTCACGTCCATGCAATGATCTTGACATCCTCCTCTATTTCAACAACGACCCACTATCCCCAGTGGCAGAGTTTGCTCTAGCACCACCATGCACTCAACGCCGCGACCCTATCCAATCTTTAAATTTTATTATTGGAATTTCTCTATCTACAATTATGGAAGATGCTAATATGTAAATTGGATATTTGAGTTGGTTGATAAATACTGTTTATAGATTTATCGATGTTTATTCAATTCTATACTTATTTTCTCTTTTGTTGATTGATCACTAGGAATATGAGATTGGTAAATCGGATATTTAGGTTGGTTGATAAATACCGTTTAGAGATTTATCAATATTTATTCAATTTTATACTTATTTCCTCTTTTGTTGATTGATCACCATGAAAATGAGATTGAGTGTTTAAATGATGCTTGACAAAGATAATCTAAATAGACCTAAAACTAGATAATGTATGTTCAATCATTTCATGAGTTGAATGAGTGTACTTAAAGGTTAAAGATTAAGAAAATCTGACTACGATGATTTTAATATAATTTGAATTAGTTATTGAAAAGCAAAAGAATAATCGAAATCCAAGTTTTGATTAGAAAGAGATACACTTAAGATTAAACCATACGTACATTGTAGATTAAATTAAGGGTCTATTTGGGTTTCATAAAATAACTTTTTTAAGGAAAATGATTACTGTGTAAAATATTTTACTGAAAAATTTAATTTTTTTTATTTGAATAAACTATCAAAAATATTTTCTGTTGTTTGGATCCTATTGTAAAAAAATTTTTTCCGTCATGACATATCTTCAATAGTTTTCTTTAATAAGACTGTAAAAATATTAACATTTATCAATTATGCAATAAATTCAAAATATTTTTTAATATTAAACTATTATATATTGTTACATTGATTAATTTGTTAAGTTAATAAATCATAAACTAAAATTAAAAGATCATTGATAATCGAAAATTAATTTGTTTGAATTTTTTTTTGTGAATAACATTTTATTGAAAAATATAATATTTTTTATTTTAATAAATTGAGAAAATATTTTTTATTATTTTGATCACTTATAAAAAATATTTTCTATAATAACCCATTTTCAAAAAGTATTTTCACCATGACACATAGAAATATCAACATTCATCTATTTCCAATCATTAAACTCATCAAAACACTAGAAAATCAACTCAAAAAGAACCTTAACCCGAAAATCGAAAAATCATTTCCAAAACATATAAAAAAAGATAACAACCATTGAAATCTGAAAATTCAGCTCAAAACCAACAGGAAACTACACAAGAAAAAAAAAAAGAAAGAAAATCAATTCAGAAATGGCGTGAACAAGTGAAATGAACATCAACAATTGGATTAATCAATTAGAAATAATTAAAATAAATTTAAAAATTGAGAATCTAAAAATCGATAATTTGAAAAAGAGTGAGATTCGAAGCTAAAGTTGAAGCTTATGTTGTCAACTAGATTCTAGTTGATATTGAGAGTAAAATATATAAAATTTGGGAAATCATAATGAATTATGATGCTTGTATTAGTATTAACATACAAGATTTATAATTCCTTGTTGATAAGTTAACTAGAATCAATATCAAAGTATTTGACTTATTAATTAGTATATGATCCCTTGTTTAAAGAGAAGGGTTCAAATCTCCTTTCTCAATTAAAAAAAAAAATTAACCGAAATCATATGAAAATTTTTTGTTCCAAATAGATTATGTTTTTGTATAATTTCTTTGTACTATGTTAAGCACAACACCACAAAGCCAATACAATGGCACTGGTTGTGTAATTTGGATCCATCAAGGTCTGTCTCAAAGTATAATATACACCATTCAAGACTATACTTGTCAGCACAGAAGTTCATTTTAAAAATAAAAAGCCGCCAGCAGTTAAAATTACAGAAAACAGAGGATGTTTTATTCAAGGAATTCAATTTTCTACATAAGATATAAGCTGAATACTTATTAGAATACGTCCTGTGACAACTTATTTCATTTCTGCTAGTGTTTTTCCTACTAATCTTTGTGGGATAATGGTGAACCAGCAAGTCATAATCCTTGCTCACCCTTGTCATGTCTCCCCCGCAACTACTTGCAGGTTCATCGGCATGTAAAAGCTTGTCATCCTCATCTTGTCTGTTAGACAACGTTTCTAAATCCAAACCGCTGCCGTTGCTTCTCACCGTTACCCAGTTTTCATCCCATTCCCAGACGGGCATTTCTGAAGATGAAACAAGATTGGTTTCACCCAATTGCTGGATCCTTTCCATTATAATCTTGCTCAATCTGTTTTTCCTGGAAGGAATATGAATTGTCTCTAACTCTTCCATCGAATCCCACAACTGTAGATTTAGTACGGTGGTGGGTGTGCTCAATTCAGAACCGTCGGTTCCCTTTATTGGAGGAGCTTTCATTTCCTTTACAAAATCATGTGCAAGGAGTTGGGTTGCAGTCCATCTCTCTACAGGGTCTCTCCTCAAGCACTTGCTTAGAAAATCCTTTGCCTGCTTCGATATATCGCTCGGTATTTCCGGCATATCCCGTGAAAATCCGATCCTGTACAGGGCAGATACAGGATCGCCGACATCAGGCCACGGTGCCCGTCCGGTTGCCATCTCGATGACTGTACATCCGAGTGCCCACACGTCAGCAGGGAATCCTTGTTGTTCCCCGCGGGCCACCTCCGGCGCCATGTAAACAGGCGTTCCGGCAACCGACCAAGCGGCACCCGGGACCACATCAGCTCGCCTGGCGCAACCCAAGTCAGCGATTTTCACCCCATCGTCAGTGACCAAAACATTCCGACCCTTGATGTCGCAATGCACTATTCCACTAGAGTGAAGAAACTCGAGCCCCTGTAAAATCCCACGAGTGTACGATCGAACCATGGCCTCATCCAGGCGACCGCCCTGCTTCTGAATTGCATCCGTGATGGTGCCTCCGGGTGCATATTCCAACAACAGATTGTACACAAGCATACCATTTTCGGATGAAATGTCACACCCCTTGCACGCCACAACTCGGGGGCAACTTAACGTAGACAGAATTCTCTGTTCCCTCCTAAGAGATTCTGACTGCGAGAGCTCACAGGACTTAACAGCAAACACATCACCAGACTGGTCAGCGGTGGCGATGGAGACGGTGGCTGTGGAGCCGCGGCCAATGGTTCTTCCACGGGTCCATTCCATTTCTGAAAGTAAAGTTTGGAGCTTTGGAATTGGTCAGGTGAAGCTAACTGACGAAGCATTTATACAGCCAAAATCTTGTGGCTTTAGTTCGGTAAGGTTTGGCTTTAATGCAAGAAAGCGAATGCCTTTCATTCACAGCATCCCCTTTTGCATTGTGGCCAATGGGCGGCCGCTGTTTCTTTCTATCTCGAAACGAGAGTGCTCCACGTGGCGAAAGGACGTTGGTTTAAAAGCTTTGGCCGACTGGTCGGCGGTGGGTGTTTGCTTTGCTTAGCTTAGCCATGAATCATACCGTCACGTGCTCACGTGAGCCAGGCATGGAGCAAAGTGCGGCTGCTTAGCTGGGGCGATGAGGTCCTTGGAATGCAAATGCAATGCCGTCAGGATCTTTGGCCTCGTATATTCCTAGCTTTAATTTGTAATTTAACAGTAATTAATGACTTTAACTGCTTCTTTAAATCTAGTCCATACTGCTTGACTTTGTAGAGCTGCTATTTTATGTTCTTGATAATGATAGGCATGTGGACTAGCAGAAAGTAGACTCTTCCTTATCTTACATAAAACAGAACAGCATTAGTCTGTAAATTCAACGTCATATGACCGACCTGTGATTACTAATGAATCTGATTTCACGTAAACCTTGTTCTAATAACTTAGGGATACAAGGTTGCAAGTTTTTCCTCGTTGGCATGTCAAGTGTGAACCAAAGCATGTTTTAAATGTTTGAAAAACAAGTTTCATGTTCATGCAATTATTAGTTGGCAGAAACAAGATGAAGTGCAACCGAACACCCAACAATCTGAAGACAGTTAACTAATTCGTTCCACCCACGAAAAGAGAACATAGTTACCTAAATTATTAGATATGCTTAGTTACCTTTTTTTTTTCTTGGATTGTGGGTGAAGTTTACAAGGAACCAAAAGGGCCAAAAGCCAAAAAGGGTTGGGGGCAGTTGGAATTTAGTTGAAAGGAGGAAAGGCAAGCAGCAAGCAAACCTAATAAAAACCCAACCGACCTGCCCAACTCATATTCTCAAACCAAACCTTCCTTGTCCCTCCTCCACAGTCCCATCTCAACTCATTTAGTTGGTTAGTTGGTTGGTTGGGTTGGTTCCCTGTTCTTTATTGTTAAAATAGCTTTCGAGGACTCATGGTCAGACTCTTTTGACGCATTTGCGGTGGGAGGGGGTGTCTTTTTGGCATCTAAAATGGCGTCCTTTTTAAGTAAAACACCCAATCAGAGTGTTGCTTTCCTTCATGTGGTGGCAGCCTCCAATTCGTTTGCCGTGGTAATTGCCAATGCTTCAGCTTTCGGTAAGCAAAGGTGTTTGGGCCCAGTTTGTCTGTTCTATTACCTTTTCTTTTCTTTGTCTCCAGTCCATGCCTTACTGCCTTGCTTAATCAATTGTGCCAATGACAATGAGTTCAGTTCCACATACTTGCTCGTTAAGGCTTAGTGGTGTACCATATTGCTAGCTAAATCCGAAAGAGTAAACTTATCCAATATGGCTTTTGGGTAGTGATTACCCGCAGCGGTGCATGGATTCATTTTACAATACACGATAAGTATCTCGATTATAAAAAGCTGATTAAATATCTGTGACTGTTGATAAAAAGCAAAGCACAACGTTTCTCACTTGGTTTTTGACAACTTTGACCTAAAGGCAAATCCTGGTTTCTAGAACAGAGCAAAGGGCGGAAATATTTACAAGCAACACACAGCACGATTTTAGGCTGATTCCACCATCTTTATAAAGTTATAGATAACATAATAGTGGATGGACAACTAAAAACTCGGGTCCCCCTGGTAGATCTTTTATGCCGCCTCGGCAAAGCCGACTCTCAGTTTACCGAAATCAAAGACGGTGTGGTAGCGACCCATGAAGATATCTCCCAGAATCCTGCATCGGACAATGTGTTAGGAGGGAACCCGAAAAATATGACTCGAGATAGTTTAAGGGACTAGTTAAGATTAAGATGAAAATGCAAGGTAGCTAACATACCAGAGAGGTCCACGAGGAGGAGGAATATCCAAAGCAGTAAAGCCACTAATGCACTGTGCTTCAGAACCTTCACCCACCTTGAGAATATACTGGTTACACCACCAGGGAAAATTAATATCAGCACAACACGTTGGTAGAATCATACTATATACTTAGAAATTTTGACAAAGGAAAATTTCATGAACATATAAATATAAATATATAATCTGATATGCAACCGGGCAATGCAAACTAAAGAAGATAATAATCCAATCCAAATCTGTCATATTGTGAACTTGTATGAAACCAACCTGAAGATACAAATGTTAACAGACTATTAACAGAAAATAACGATGGCTGTACCTCTTCTGGAGTGAGGTCAAAAACTTTGCCACCAATAGTGAAGGAAATAGTAGGCATGGAAGAAAGACTTCCGCAGTCAACAGCAGATTCTCCCATTGGGTTTGGCACCCGATCACAAAGCTGCAAGAGTATCAAATGGAAGAATCGGCATTGGAAGGAACATTCTCACAAGGTATTCAAGAAGCATCAAGTCTAACTCATGTCACCTCATTTACGTAGCTCAATATGCGGTCTTGAGTCTGATTCTGCCTTACTTGGTTCTGCATCCACACAACTGCCATCTCACAAGCAGGGCACATAGCATCACGAAGAACTCCAGATGATTTTCCATTGCTCTCATCCACCACACTCTCAATGCCCGTGCTGTACAAACACATTTAATCAACATTACTTTACTGCTTAAATACAGAATTATTTTACCTTCAGATAAAGTGGTAAATTAGCAAAACAGTAATAGAGTGAAATCACACACAGAAAGACCTCAGAGCCTGACCTAACACCATGAGCACCATTAAAAGTGCACAATCCAATTTGGGAGCAGATCTTCTGAGGTTGTGCCTGTTGAAACCCATATGGAAAAAACCAGTCACTAGGTGGATCAAAGTAAATATAGAAACTGATAATCAATCACACAGATGAATATTACGAAAAAAGAATGCAAATCGAGCACAACCTTACACAAAAATTTACAATTACAGTATAACTAGCATTCACCTCAGCTATAAGTAAATCAATGATGGTTTGCCCATATTGTTGAACCACTGCCTTGCACTCCTGGCTAACCACTCCAGTGGCTCCAATTGCATGGTTAATCATGGTAATCACAGTCTGCAACAAAACAAACAAGCAACTTGGAATCACATTAATAACCAGGTTAATAAGTAACACAAACCAGCACGGATTTAATCAGCAATATGAAAGCTTTCTCCAAGAAATGATTCTCAACACTCTAAGAACAATAGTAAAGCATGTCTTAATGTATATCTCCAGACACCATTATCATATAGCTAGAATAATGTTCAAATTTTGCCGACACCTAAAGCCCAGTCGAAATGATTACAAATCAACAGGCTAAAACTGTTAAACAACAGACTGATCAAAAGACCAAATAATGAAGCATAATGGCTTACCGATGGACCTGCCAGCAAAGAAGTTCCAGAATCTGCAATTGCGGCACAGCTGCCAGCACAATATCCTGAATAGCATATGCACAGGTCAGAACTGCAAAAAACTATGGCCAAAACACGTTTTTGCTTGAAATAAAGTAATTAGAGAGCTAAAGTCTTAATTTAATCCCACTTTTAAAGGACTCTAGGCACTGGAAGGAACATACCAGTTGGTTTGTCAGCAATAAGAACATCACCCATGTCAAACTATCAAAAAGAGAAGATAATTACGAAAAATGTAAAAGATAAAGAATAATATTTATAAAGCATTTATCTGACACATAATAATTTAAGTGTTAAAGGTCAACCTGCCAGTAGCCTTTCTGAGTTACAGGAACATATGTGTGCTTGCCCTTGTAGTGGTTTGGATCAACCCCACCAAAAACAATTTCACCACCTGCTTCTTCATCTACATTGCGGTTAAGCCAAAATGAAAATACTGGTTCCTTGATAAGACCTTGTTTAATCATGTTGTACCTGTAAGACAAACAAGTGGCTCATGAGAAGCTCATAACATCAAGAAACATCTTAAATAGACAATAAAAATAAAAGTGCACACACATACCACACTGGGACAGCATCCCCAACTGAAATCTCCTTGAACCCAAGTCCTAATATCCCATCAAATTTGGCCACCATAAATGTAAGACCTGGCTCCTTAGTAGCCTCAATAAATTCCTGATAACGAGAATAGGTTACTCAGTTACCTTGTTCAACTTTTCAAACTACTAGATCATAGAAATGACTGAGAAGAAGATTGGCTCCACATACCTGATCTTTCACAACCAAGTCACCAACTTGAACATGGTCATAACTAAAGAAACCAGAAATAGCTCCAGTGCCATACTGAATAGAAGCAGGTTTCCCTACATCAAATATGATCATACAACTTCTAGATTATTTTAGCACCCATGGGATAAATTGACACCATAATGCAACATACCAAGAGAGCCACAAAGAAAACAGTTTAATAAAGAAGTTCATGCCTTATAATTTTGTAAATTATAGGCCAGAAAAGAATGAATAATGTTATGATTGAGGGAACCATCTTCCTACTTAAGCCCATCCTACCCCAACAACAACCAACCGCAGAAATAACCGTACATTGAACAGGCAATTATGACCTATCGGTATCCAATTCAAGAATATCAGAGATAGCCACGATTTTTAAGATAATTAAAATTTTACATATTACCATTCAAATGTATAAAATCAGGGTCTGAAATTGTTCTTATCACCTAAATATCGGGAAGAAAAGTTTCTGAAACAATTATGAGTGGAATAAAAAGAGTAGAAGACAAACCATCCTTCTTATAGGTACTTGAATCGCTTGCCTTGTACTTCTCGTGGAAATAACATGCAACCTACAACACAATGTAAAAACATAAATCCTGTATCTTGAATCACTTTTGCTTTCCAAATTATCAAGGCAAAGAGTTTCATTTCCTATACATTCATAGTAAGCATAAATGAAAAGGCTCACCGAGAAATAGCACTTGGTTGATGGTACCCACAGATTTGAGCTTCCTGTGTCAAATATCACAGTGAACTTTTGTGTTGGAGTTCCAATACCAATCTCACCATAGTACTGAGCATCCATGTAGTTCTTTAGTGCAACGATATCAGTCTCCTCAGAGTCTCCAAGATTATTACGGAAACGATACTTTTTAATGGATGCTCTGAGCGCCTCTCCGTCCTTGGAGTCAAGCCGGGCAGCGAGCCGGTTATTTGGATCCAGTTTCATCTTTTTCAGCCCGATTCTAACCAGCCCATCATTGGATACAGAAGATACCACAGAAAACAAGAGGGACGAGATGAACAGCGACAGCACAACCACTTTGATAGTCGTTCCCATATTAACCTATATATCCCCATTGACCACTCAATCTTTAGAAAAACGGATAGAAGGACAAAGAAGAAATGTACATTTAAAAACATCTTAAACATTTTCTTGTTTTTCTGCTTCATTACTTTCCTATATACAAATTTTTTTTTTTTTAAATTTCCTTTTCAATTTCAAACTGCTATAGCTAGTTACCAACAAGAGAAAACAGAGGTACCACCAAAAATTTTATTCCTTTCAGATTTAATAGTTGATCCTAATCCTATCAGCTCAATCGAATTGAGTCATCATACAAATTTTTGCATTCAGAGGCCAAAAAAAAAAAGTAAAAAGAACTCTCATTTCCAGTTTAAACAGGTAAGGCTGAAAGGAAAATACAAGTCATCAACTATCGCATTCAAGCCTTAATTCAATATCATCAGCAAACAAACATAACATAAACAAGAAATCTCTCTGCATTTTAATTAAACTACTAAGAAGCAGTACACCACAAACAAGCCATCGACCAGGGAAGATATTTGATCAAAATCTTAAACTTCTCATCGTTGAAACAAACATCAATAACATACGATTGAAGCTCTCAACAAACTATAATCTGAGAAAAATCCGATAAACAAACATAAATTAAATTGAAAAAATTTAAAAATAAATGGAGGATCGAATCGAACAAAGCTCACCGAAATGTCGAAACCGCCTTGGCGAAATCAAACAAAGAAAAGAGGAAAGTTGGTGAGGAGAGGAAAGAAACACAAGGAGAGAATATATGGGGGAAGAGCTCGAGAGAGAAAGACAGACTTGAAAGCTACCTGTCACTTTGCTAGACCCGGTAGGGCCCAGCTCAGCAACCCGATAAAAATCCGATAATTAATCCCAGCCGTACGATCTTTACGAAGAGGTGGACTTTAACCGTCGGATGAAAAATGAGATAATTTCGAGGAACACGATTGTTTCGTTTTCGATGATTCCATGCTTCGGGAGCCGGGCTTTTCGAAACCTGACCCCTTGGCGGGTGGGTTAATACCGCTGATGAAAAAATGGACGGTCGAGATGAAGAGGGTTTTTCAGGGTTGCAGGCTAACTTGGGTAGGATGGGGAGAGAGGTTAGGTTGTAACTGAACTGATTACGTGGCAGAAAAGCATGCGGTTTGAGTACTTATTCACGCGACACCTACCCCCCGCGTTCATTTGTTATGTCTCCTTCCTCTGCTTGCCTCCTTCGACAAGTTTTGTCTTAGCGAGGATGGAATGGATTGCTGAATCATAAATGGCTTGATTATAATGATTTATTTTAGTGGGGATTTTCATTTAAAGCAATTTATTTTGTAATAAAGGAGTATTAATTGGGATAAATCGAAATAATGGAATGCACACTTGTAATGAATTAGGATACATGAAGAAAAAGACAGTGGAGGGGTGAGAGAGCCTGAGGTGGGAAGCAATGGCCAAAACTAATTAAAAGAGAAGATGTTGCCAACAAGCAAAGCTTGGGTCGGAGCTTTGGAAGGAACAATATTCAATGATGATGGCAAAGCTCAAATGGAAGGTACACTGTGGAGTGCAAGAAAGAATACATATATACATGTATGGCTAACAAAACAACAGAGTGCAAACAAGAATATTTTTCCCCATCTCAAATTTGGAAGTGTTGGGCATCTTTCTTTTCTTCTCTGGGTAGCTGAAAATGGGTTGGAAAACCAAAGGCAGAATGATCTTTCAGGGTTTCATGAAGTTATCATTCTCTGTTTTAATGGATTCCATCAATTTTCTGTTTTCTTGGCCAGAGGAAATCCATCAGTTTAGTTAACATGAAAGCATTAAGCATTGTTAATGGAAAATAATATGTTGTGACAAGCCCTTGTTTCCATGTGAACCTTGAACTTTCGCAAGGCCCAAAGAATGAGAAAGTCCACTAAGCATTTTCTGGATCATGTTTGATACATAAAATTGGTCTCTGTTTCTAGATATTAGCCGCCGGCCTTTTGCATCAATTGCCCCTTTGGGGGGCCTCTCATTAGTTTTATCAAATCGGTCTCCCAAAATGGCAAATGCCCTTTGCCTTGATGGGCTTCTCCGATAATTTTTTTTTTTTATAATTTTATGTCATGTATTAAATCTTATGCTATCTATTAAAAGTCTTAATCTAACATTAAAAAAAAATAATTTAACAATAAAACTGATGTTAATGTAATAGATTTACTGGACAGGTGATATAAATTATAAAAGAGATATCAATTAGAGCACCAAACAGGAAAGAGTGAGTTTTTTTTAGTTTCTCATTCACTCCTTGTTAAGTAAGGTCACGGCTCCTTTAATATTTTCTGGAACCATGGTCATCCATGGATTTAGTAGAAACTTTGAAGAACAGGTACGGAAGAAAGAAATAAAGAAAAGCTTGACAGTCGAGGCATTCTCATCATCTAGGCAATTTTTTCTAAAGTAATGAAAGAATCCATGTACCCTGGATAGATTGTCATCGAAAAGACTAAGATCATGTTGAAAAATCTTTCTTCTTTATTTCTTCTTCTTGGCCCCATTTCAAAACCAGGGGAAGTTACAGTGACAAAGTGGTAATGCGTTTCAAAAGTCATCATCAACAAGTAGTAACTGTGAAGGAATTACTTTGGAAAAAAAAATGCTCTCATGTGGCTAAAAAACAGGGAAAGAAGTGACTGAGAATCAAAAGAAAAAGGCAGAAGTTTTCTACACAAATTTCTTTTTGCCCTTTGCCTTCTTTTTGCTCCATGAATTGTTCCCACTCGATGGGCTCGTTTGATAAATTTTTTCATAATTTTACGTTAAGTATTAAATGATCTTATACTATCGATCAAAAGTCTTAATCTAACATTAAAAACAAATAACTTAATGGTAAGAATTATGTTAATGTAACAAGTTTACTGACTAGGTGATACAAATTATGAAAGAGATATCAAGCAGAGCACCAAACAGGGAAGAGTGAGTACTTTTTCATGTTTCTCATTCACTCCTTGTTAAGTAAGGTCATGGCTCATTTAATTTGTTTTGGAACAGTGGTGGTACATGGATATGCCAGAAACTTTGAAGAACGGTATGAAAGAAAGTAATAAAGAAAAATTTGACAGTCGAGGTGTTCTCATCATCTAGGCAATTTTTCCTCAAATAATGAAAGAATCAATGTACCCTGGATTGTCATCGAAAAGACTAAGATCATGTTAAAAACACTTTTCTTTATTTCTTCTTCTTGGCCCCATCTCAAAGCTGGGGAAGTTACATTAACGAAGAGGTGGTGGAGGGGGGTTCAAAAGTCATGATTAACAAGTAGTAACTGTGAAGGAATTACTTTGTCTGGAAACAATGCTCTCATGTGGCTAAAAATCAGAGAAAGAAGTGACTGAGAATCAAAAGAAAAAAAGCAGAAGTTTACTAGACAAATTTCTTTTTGTCTGTCAGGATCAATCAAGTGGTGAGTCTGAGAGTAGAGGAAGGTCTAAAATGGCAGACCAATACCCATAAAATCAGCGTGTGAAAGGTATCTTGGTATCCTTCGAGGATGTAACATGGTGGAAAATCCCTTCACTTTGGCCCAATTCGTCTATGGTAAAAAAAAAAAAAAGTCTGTTGGCCGTTCTTTTTGGTTTGACGCTATGCCACCACTGCCACCACCTCACACTTCCAAATTTCAACTTTACTGATAACACAAGACATGACCGATCAGAGAAAAAAAGGCGAAAGATATTGAATTTGAAACTATCTTTGGTGAATATCTCGGATGCATAGCTGTATTGCTGCTGTCCCCCTTTGAAAGTTGTTGGGCAAAAATCATGCATTTCGCCTCCATGAAAGGGTTGGAATTTGTAATAAAAGCTGTATGGTAAGGCATATATATTACATACACATACATTTACATATATACATATACATATACATGATTAATCTCATTCCATAGTCTTGACTATCGTTAGAACATAGTTTGCATTTACGATAACAAGCATATTATATAATCATAATACATTAGTTAAACAAAATGTACCATCTTCGACTATGTGTATAATATGTATTATATATACATGTACGTATATATATTGCATTAATTAAAAGGTTCTTTTCATAATTTATGTCCTAATTGAGGATCACATTTTCCTTCTAAAAATGGTTGTTTCACATTTAAATCATCATTTACTTAACTATAGCATAAAGAATATTCTTTCTCTTTTTTCTATAATAACAAATCCATATAGGACTGAGCAACAGTCGGTTGCAACCGAGCAACCGACTGAGACTGACTCTAGAGGTTACAAGCGGCTCGATTATTGAGTACCAGTTATGGCGTCGGTTGCAACCTACTGTTGCTCAGCCACTATGGTTCTGTCACCAAGGACAATTCCTCCCCAATCGAACCGACTGAAAAGCCGAACCTCAGCCTCTTCTTTCCCCTCTGCTCCTGATTGTTCCCTTTCTCATTAATCCTCATTCCTCACTCTCGATTGAATTGAAAGTTCTTAAATTAAAAACCTTCACTTACCCCTTTCTCTTTAATTCTTCCTTCACTTGCTGTCTCCCACTTGCCAATGCTCCTGCACTTTCTGGCCTCCTCCTTATCCACCATTTATCTTCAAGGTTTGGTTTGGTTTGTAAATTTTGACATAGTTCACTCAAATGGGAATATGATTATTTGATTTGAATATTTGTCATTTTGGATATGATTATGATTTTCATTTTGGATAAATTCAGCTTATCTATTGTTTGATAATTTGTTTCACTTAATTTGGAATGTGATGAAATTGGATTAATAATGATTTTGGAAGTGTTCGTGATTGTGGTGAACTTTTTCCTTCCTTCACTTTGTTGAATATTTTACATAATGACACAATTAAAAAATTGAACAAAGTAATGTCTGCTTAAGCTTAAGAAATTAATTTTTATTAAAAATTAATTATGTAATTCTATTTAAAAATAAATTGTTTGGATTGGACTACTTATTTAAACAACATAAGCTTGATTTCAATTTAAAATATAGGCTCGATACAAATTTAAGCTCAAAAACAACACAAATTTTTCGTAGTTTTATTAGCTTTAGGCTATTTAAGCCCAAGCCCAACATGAATTTCCAACCGACCAAAACCAAAATCAATTTTAATTGATCGATTTTTCCTTATGACCGATCGATTTTCAAAACCTACGATTTTGATTTCTCTCAAAACCGAAACCGAAACCGAAACCAACCGTTGCATACCCCTAAATCCATAGAATCATTTTCAACATGTTTTTGACTTAGTAGCCTATAATTCTACTTTAAGGTTTTCAATGATGCCATACGTAACATTATAAAAGTTAAAACTTTGATATGCACGAGAGAATATACAGTGGTTGCTGTGAATGTAGACCTTAAGAGCCTCACAAAATGAACAGTGAAAGTAGTATTTTCCTAAAATTGATTCATTACCAACTTTTATCAAAAAGCTTCTTGGCATTAACATAAATTTTTCGGTGCTTTCTCGATTCAAAGATATAGAGTCGTTCGTCAGTGACTAAAGAACAGACAGGAGTTTCAATCAATTTTTAAAAAGACAAACATTTATAGACAAAACAAGTTCTCATGCTGATGGTTAATTAATCGTTTATATATCTTCTTTGTGTTTCTCACTCAAAATAAGTATCCAGATTAATGATCCGCGTAGTGCCAATTTGAATTTGGTCAAATCAAGATAATGAAAGTGATTGATTTTCAGGACATCTCCATCCACTATTTTTAGTCTTCATGTTACATCCATATCTTCATAATAAAATTTCTCATTAAAATGTATTTAGCATTACTGATCACATATGCATCCTCACCTGATAACTCAGGGCCAACAAACCTGACCCCACGGTGTGTTAGCATTTATTCCTATTAATTAATAGGGCTACCTACTCATTGGAGATTTCCACCTCAAAACAAGCATGAAAACATCAAAAACAGGTTGGGTTTGGATTCCCTTGTTGGGTCCATTTCACTTTGTTTATATTTCCCCCTCTTTGCTACCACCAGAAGAGGACTAAAACAGCGGCAAGTTTGACAAAAGAATGATGGCAACCTCTCTGTTTTCACCCTATAAAGAATGAAGAAGGATAAAAAGATAGGATACTACTTAATTTGAAAGGGGTTTGTCAAATATATATGGGCTATCAAGCATGACTGTCATCGATTTGTCGGTCATTAAAAGGGTTTGAAATTAAGAGGAACACGTTTGAACCACGCAAAGAAAGTAAGGGAAAAATCATCAGAATATTATATACATGTAGATGTCGAAAGCTTGAAATTTGAGACTCTAAAAGTCTCAAAGATGACTTGTCCGTAATAAAGAATAGCTTTCAGGTTCTTGTACGAAAACCTTGAGCCTGCCCTCCTATTGGTTGCAACTTGATTTTAGTATTAATGGTTAATTTTGTAACGATATGGACCTAAGCGGGTTTAGATTTAGAGTTATCATATTTTGTATATTAATCTTGTTGATGTGTTTACGATACAATAATTGCTCATCTTAAATAGGTCAAATTTCTAATAAGGTTATTTTATCGATTTGTATAATTCGTTGATAAATCTATATAATATAAATTTATACAAATTAATCATATTTATATAAAATATCAATTGTGTCATATCGTATAAATTTAATCCAATTCATTTGATTAATCATTTTATATTTGTATCTAATCATATAACTATTAAATACTTTATATTTACATAACATGATTTAAATACTTTAACACTGATTGTGATGTTTAATTGGTAAAGATAGTAGAAAAGGTGTGAATAGTATAGTATTATATAATTAACTTATATTAAGATATTACACTCGAGTATTTAATTTATTAATTGATATATAATTTTTTATTTCAAAAATAAAGTTCCAATCTTCTTTTTTTTCAATTATTAAAAAAAACTTACCTTAAAGCACTGTTCTATGTATTTATATTCTTATAACAAAAATTTAGCCCTATAATCGTGGTTGTCCAACCTAACCACAGACCAAATTTCTACGTCATGGAAGTGAGCCACGTGGGTAACTTCAGATGGTCAACGTAAATCTCAGTCAACTCTGTCTTTTTTTCTCCATTGTTGATTTCATTTTTATGTTTGGTTTGAAATTTTTGATAGTTTAGAGTGAAGGGGTGTTGACATCTGACATGCTTTGTTGGCTGCTTCCCTAAGCCGCATTTATATTACTAATAAATGCCCTTTCTTCCTTCTTTATTTTACTATTTCCTTCTGTTCCCCAATCACAAAGTTGATTTGGAAGTGCAAACAAAGACTGAATAAAAAATTAAGTAAACAGGATTAGAATTTGATACTACAAAATACAAAAATTTAGTAATTCTGTGTAAATTTGTGTTGTCGTGTGGTACTCTCTGTTTAGATAAAATATTTATAATTATATAAATAAATATGAACATAACATAATTAATTAAATATATTTATATTCATAGTTATATGAGTATATCCATTAACCCATTAAGTGGTATTTGATCAAAAGTTTGATGTATATTGAAAAATATATTAACTTAATGATAATGCTGTGAGGGCTTTCATATCTTATACCATTACAGCAAACTCAAGCAAAGATTTTGAGTTTTAAGTTTTATAATATATATTTCTTTTAAAAAAAATCTTTACATCTACGTACACATATATATATAAATTTATCATAGAAGGGGTTTGAATTTAAATTAAGTTAAACATATTAACATATATTGACCGACATGCGTAAAAGAAAGAGGTGTGTGTATATATATATATACTTTAAAGCTGTAAAGTAAGACCAAGCAAAGTTTTGGTGCGAGAGGACTGAATCAATTGAAAGAAGAACATGGATTGTCGTTGATCTTTGAAAGAGGAGCGTAAATGTTGCAATTAGGAAGTATTACCTGCACCCGTTGACTACTACTAATATTTTGGACGTGAAAGCAACATTACTTTGGACAATAATTGACACTTTTTTTATATCTAAAAAAACTTGTTTAGATATATTTCGAGTTGATTCATGTGCTTGGGTGCAAGCAAGGGAGGTAGGAAATGAGTACCAAGGAAAATGATTCAGCCCAAATCAAAGCGTGGGGGGGAAGGGAGAAAATTCTTGTACAGTTGCCTAAAGCTTGCAAATAGACTTTTCTCTTTGGTCCTATGTCTGTGTATTTCGTTAGAAAATTAAGGAGAGAAATAGCAAAGGCATGCAACTAGAGTATTATATTTACAAGTTTCCAGTTATGAAACTCTGAGACAATTTGTAATTTGACCTCAATTTGGTTTTGGTCTGCCAAAGTAGGTGGGTTTCAGTGTGTTTTCTTCGCGCACGTCTGCAGAGGGAGGCGCCTTTTTCTTTTGGTATACATCAGACATAGCTGCCATGTATAATTACTCTTGACTTTGATCATTGTTCGCAAAACAACCAGTTGAAGAGAGAAAGAAAACTTGAACATTTCCCATAGGTAGAGACGCAGGTTTTGACTATAGGAAACCGAAAAAAGGTGAAAAGAATAGGATTCACATTTGACGCAATATCCTTTCCGTACATAATATTCATATATTTTCACTTTAATTACAAATGCCGATATCTGATTCCTTGATAATGTATAAAATGTATACATCAACAGTATATTAAATATAAATTGACCCAAAAATAATTAAATCCAAACGTTTATTTATAGGCACGTTTTAAAGCTGTGCCAATAATCTAAGCTTACTATGAACAAAACACAGCTTTTTTCCTTTGTAAAACTTTTGAATGGAATCTTTTATGGGAATATTCCCTTTTTTTTCCCCTTAATCTTCTTACTTTGGGCGCCGTATGTTGAACAGAAACCTCTTTACTTTGATTCTTTTTCTTCTTCTCGTTTGCGAATTTCTCAATAAGACAATGCCCATGCATGGGAATTTTGCTCGGCGTACTGCTTGCTGCATTCCAAGTCCAACCCATGAGTTTGGCTAAAGATGGGAAAATTCTCACAGAGAAATAGATAATAGACATTTTGCCGTACGATATCATACCAAAAAAAGGTGCAATTAAGTCCTTGGAACGAATCAAATTGTCAAATATATGCCGACGCCTTTTCCTTTTGTTTTTCCCCATTCTGTGATGTTGAAATGTCCGTCGGGCAAGTCACGGTAAAGAAAAGAAGCTACCCAAAAGGCACCATAAAGGAGAAAAAGCTATCCAATGGATGTTAAAAGAACAGTCTACCACATTTAAAAGAAGAGAAAGCCGTGGAAAATTAATATATTTTTTTGGGGTGAAAAAAATAATGCAGGTGAGAATCAAACCATGCACCTAATCTCCTTGCAATTATGTAAGTGTTTTTGATTCTTGCAGCCATTACTTTGTTCTTTTCCTTGTTGTCGCCATCATGCGTCTACATTTTCATGACAATTGGGCAGTTTTAAAAAAAGTGGAAAAATATATCCAAAAAATCATAAGATTTTTCTACTTAAATTAGTCCTATCAATTGCACTTGAGTATTTAATTAATTGATTGGTATATAATTTAAAAAGTAAAATTTTAATTAAAAAAAATCTAATTTAGTTATAGATGGGCTCATAACTGTTTAATTTTTTTAGATTTTTTTTAACTGTGTTTTAATGTATAATTTTAATATTGAAACATTTTTTTAAAAATTAGAGAAAATAATCCTACAATTTTTTTTTATTTTGAAAGTCACGATCGAGTAATATAAATGTAAAACGTTAAAAATTATTGAAGTAAAAAGTTGGATTAAAATATAAATAGTTAGGGAAATTTTTCCAATGAAAGGTGGAAGTTTATATGGTTTTCTTGCACGATATTATCATTATTTGAGAAGGAAAAAAAATAGAAACAAGAAATATATTCAATATTTTTATTTTTTTCAAACAAGTTATCTATTTATTCTTCATGAAAGAAATAATGATCACACATGCCCACAGTATGGATCATGAAACCAACATTTTGATTGGTGGAAGTAAGATTTTTTTTTTTTGGTTTTTTAATTTAATAGTCAAAATGATATAAATGAAAATGACTCACCTTGAGCTTTCAAAGGACTTGAATTTCCCTATTTTGAAGTTGACATTGATTTGGCCATCTTCTTATCCTTCACCACAAAAAATAAAAGAAAACAAAAATGAAAGTTCAAAGAAAATTTTTTAGTTATGTGAATTCTCGAATTCAGACTAATTATCTATTCGTCTATATATATTTATAATCAGTTTATTTATTTTGTTGTGAAAACAATTCATAATCTCTTTTATTTGAACACTTTAATTGTAGAAATTTTCCACCTTTGATTGAACTTGATGTTCTTTATGTAAAACTTGAATGAAAAGGAAAAGAACTACAAGTAATATTAAATGAAATAAAATAAATAAATAAAAGAGATGAAAGTCTAAGCAAATGACTCGGTCCCACCGGTAAGCAGTCAACAGAGATTAGATCTGAAACGTGGGAGTGGTGATGCTACGTGGGGCCAAGGAAAGACCAGGACACTGTCCCACCCGGTCACCGGTCACAAGAGAGCCGGGCCGTCAAATTCGTTGACTTGGCTTGGAGCTTCCCCCGCTTTCCCCCCTGCTTTGGTCTTTTTTAATCACGTGGAACGCGCCGCACCCTTCGGGACGGTGGATTTCTTTCTTTATTTTGCTTTTCCTTTGATTTAAAGAACGAGTCAAACTCTCTCTTGACGAAATGTAGACGAAACCTCTCTCTCTTTCCTCTCTGCCCTTTTCCCTACTTTCCACCGCTCTTCGGGCCTATCCGTAACCGTTTATTAATAATCTTAGATTAATCGTTTAAGTTGGGTTTTCGATATTGATATTAATAATAATTTTATGATTAATAATATAGATTTAGATTTTTGACTTTGATATGAATCAGCTAAGAGGAGTGTTTGTTCAATTAGTTTCAATTGATTTTTGATATCCAAAATTTATAATTGAATTAACCGAAAAAACTGAATATTTTAGATATTGAAATTTTAATGTTGATAGATATATGCTACTAAAAATGTTACTCGAGCTTTAAAGTAAGACAACTAATGTACAACTCTTTACTACTAATTTGGTCAATGGTGATGGCCCCAAAATGGAAATTTACTCTACATTTCTAGTTTCTACAAGGTGAAAGGTGGGACCGGTGCCAGCTGGCAAACTGACGCACCATCTGACGTAAAAACAATATCAAATCCCATCAATTCCTGAGAAAAATCCAAAAATTCTATCAGTCTATCTGGTCTACGTTCCAAACCCTTTTTATAGGCGAGCCCATTGCACCGGTAAAAGACTTCACAAACACATACATTCAATCTCCCTTCTCTCTCTCTCTCTCTCAACGCCATCTTCCTCTTCTTCCAAGCTCTCTCTTTTCTTTCGTCTCCTTGGGATTTCTTTGGGTTTTTATTTATGGACAAAGGATGGGGGCTTACCCTTGATTCTGATCCTGGAACTAAATTCTTCCCCAACAAGACCAATTCCGGAGGACCTTTCTTCAGGTTGAAGCAACAGCGAGACATGTTTCAGTTCCCCGTTAGCCTTGCTGGCTTCAGGGAGGACCATCAGGGCACCTCCTCGTCCTCCTCGCCTTCTGGTCAGGAGAAGCGACCGGTGGCTGTTGATGAGGTCGATTTTTTCTCTGATAAGAAAACCAGGGTTGTTGTTGGTGGGGATGACAAAACGGGTACTGTCAGCGTCAAGAAGGAGACTTCTCATGGTGAAGCCGCTCCAGGCTCTGATTTGGATGTAAATGTAAGTGGTTTAAAGAAACCATTTCCTTAGAATTCTTTCACAGTTAGACTGAATTATTGTTTGATATTTGTTTCTTTTTATTCTAAAACATAGACCGGGTTGCATCTTCTCACTGCTAACGCTGGAAGTGATCAATCAACGGTTGATGATGGGGTATCGTCGGATATGGAAGACAAGCGAGCCAAGAATGAGGTAAGAGGATGATACTAAAAGTCTTTTACTTTTTCTTTTGTTTGTTGGTTCTTTTTGAATCGACAAGCCCAAAGAATCTTGCCCACTGAATGATTTTGTTTCTCTTTATTTTCAGCTAGCGCAATTGCACGTGGAGTTACAACGTATGAATGCTGAAAACCAGAAGTTGAGAGACATGCTTAGTCATGTCAGCAACAATTACAGTGCTCTTCAAATGCATCTTGTTACCTTAATGCAACAGCAAAGGAATCAGGGAGCCGAAAGCACCCAAGAACATGAGGTAATTAATATTCGATCTTTCCATATGTATATATATAATATCAGCGTTAATTCAAAGAGCTGACTTGAATTCTTTGATGTCTTCAGGTTCGACAAGGAAAATCTGAAGAGAAGAAACACGACGTGATAGTGCCTAGACAATTTATGGATCTAGGCCCATCAGGCACAGCTGAGGCAGATGAGATGTCTCATTCTTCATCAGAAGAAAGAACACAATCAGGGTCGCCTCCAAGCAACGCTGAAATTGCATCCAAGAATTATGTCAAGAGCAAAAATGAGATTTCTCAGTTTGATCAGGAGACTTCTAGTTTCCGCGATGGCAAGAGAATTGGTAGAGAAGAAAGCCCGGAATCTGAGGGCTGGGGTCCTAACAAAGCCCAAAAGTTGAATCCTGCCAAGCCAGTTGATCAATCCACTGAGGCCACCATGAGGAAAGCTCGTGTTTCAGTTCGAGCTCGATCAGAAGCTCCCATGGTATGTGTTACTGCTTTAATCACTTGTGAAGATTTGATTTGAAGTTATTGTCAAATTGTTGTGAAACTAATTGATTGGTTAAACCGATACAGATCACTGATGGATGCCAATGGAGAAAATACGGACAAAAGATGGCAAAGGGAAACCCCTGTCCTCGAGCTTATTACCGATGCACTATGGCAGTTGGTTGTCCTGTCCGTAAACAAGTAGGTTCCAATCTTTTTTACTTAATGGTGTCTTATTTTGAACTTATCTAGATTTCAAGGCCTGAAACTAATTCGTTTATGATGGTAATTCTCAGGTTCAACGCTGCGCGGAAGATAGAACAATCTTGATAACAACTTACGAGGGCAACCACAACCACCCTCTTCCTCCTGCTGCGATGGCAATGGCATCAACAACAGCAGCAGCCGCTAGCATGCTGCTTTCAGGGTCGATGCCCAGTGCAGATGGGATCATGAACCAAAATTTGCTAGCCAGGGCAATCCTTCCATGCTCCTCAAGCGTGGCAACGATTTCAGCTTCTGCTCCATTCCCAACTGTAACATTGGACCTTACACACTCACCAAACCCTTTACAATTCCAAAGACCTCCCACCCAATTCCAAGTCCCTTTTCCAGGCCAACCCCAGAACTTTGCGTCTGTAGCAGCCCCTCAATTGCCTCAAGTCATTGGTCAAGCACTGTATAATCAGTCAAAGTTCTCAGGCTTACAGTTGTCTCAAGACATGGGGTCTGCACAGTTAGGCCACCAAGTGCCACATCCACAACTGCAGCAGCCTCAACAGCCCACACTGGCTGACACAGTAAGCGCTGCCACGGCTGCCATCACTGCTGATCCCAGCTTCACCGCCGCTCTCGCAGCCGCCATCACCTCCATAATTGGTGGTGGTGCTCACCCAAATAGTAGCAGCAACACTTCCAACAACAACAACAACAACAGCAATGCCAACACCACCACAACCAGCAGACAATAAAACTCAGCGGTTTTTCCGTGGAAAATTAATTAGAGACAACCTTTTTAACCTCTTGTTATTAATTTTTTTTTCGATGTTCTTTCATTGGGGGATGAGAAGGAGATTACATGTTTATATTTTTTGTACTTTGCTGTGGGAGAGGGGTTAGAATACGTACACAAGCTTCATTCTTTCTTATCATTGTTTCACTTTTGAATAATTTCATTCAGATTTTCTCAAAGTAAATATACAAAAAACATGAGCATAATGTCCTTTTTCAGTCTATCTTGTTCTATTCTAATCTCAAACTTATCTTCCAACTGCAACGAAGAAATATCTTCACAACATGATACAAGAAAACAAAAGAGAAGTATACAAAAGAATAAGACAACGTTATAATTCCCACAAGGAAACAAAACCAATAATTTCTCATCTACGTGGAATATTCTCTGTTCCCAAACAAGTCAAGAAAATACGGCTACCACTCTTTGACACGTAAACCATTTGTACTGATGAGAAGAACCTGAGGAGCTTAGACAGACGACTTTGGAATGAGACTTCCAGGCAACAACGTCTTGCATTGAAAGAAACAAAAACAAAAGCAAAATGGGGATGGGATATGGGGTCAAATTCGTTCAATGAAGAAGATGTTGGACGGTAGTTTCGTGGGATTGGGGGGTGGCGTGGGGTGTAATTATTTTATTAGACAAACTCAGATACGTTTGTTGACTTTCCGTGCATCCCAACTTGGTTGATTGATTGACATCAACCATGTGTTTGAATATGGAAACACTAAGGAACGTGGAACTTTGTGGGTCCCACCGTACCTCATCCACCGTACAAGTATAGTCTTTCTTACGCTATTTACTTTGGAGTTCATCACGCCCACATGCTTCCATGTGAACGCAGCCCTGTTCATTTATTGCCTCTTCTTCTCTTTTGGATGTGTTTCCATTCGAGGGAATTTCAACGGTGTACTTGTGATCATTCAGTATCGTACAAAATGGGAAACTTCTTGTGTATCAATTTGTATAATGCACATATTAATGAGGGTTTATTCAATCATTTACATCGTTGTCTCGACCTGTTATGCAGCAGGTCTTGCTTACATGCAAAGGGAAGATTAAGAGAGAAGCAAAAAAACCTTGAACAGATGCCATAAGTCTCTTTGATTTAGCCAGAAGCCACTTCTTACAGGAATTCCCTCCTTTGATAGAATTCCAGCAGGATCTACACACTGATGATCCTTTATTGAAGCTATTCACATTCACTAGCCGAGTGAAGAAGTTGGACCAGATTATCTGCCTTTGTATTTTCCGACCAATTTTTTTTTAATGTTTATCATTTAGACTTGAATGAATCAAATAATAACAATATTGATTTGGGATTTATCATAATCTTTTTATCGAGCAAATTAATATTCTAAACACTAACGAAAGGATTGATTCAATCAATTAGATATTGTTTTTCTCGATCGAAAAAGATCTTAAATTTGAATACCAAGGACCGGTCGTTGAAGCTCTCTGTATATTCACGGATTTTAAATCTGTATTAACAAGAAGAAAGAGTATGAATATTTGAATAGTATAAATGGCAAGTATGGGCATGAATTCAAGCCGCCTAGCTGGTGTGTTACTTTTTGGCTTCTCTCTCCCTCAAGTACTGGTCATGGGGAAGACAATCAATTTTATCATGTCACATGAAGTGTGCTGGCTTTTATTTTTTCAAACTAGTAATAAAGTTTTGGCAACTGCGTGCATGCATTCCGTGAGGGCATTGGCGATTTAGGTTTCAAAGATTAAGATTTAAACTTTATGGATAAAGGTAGCTGTCATATGTTATAATAATTTCAAGGCTCCATATTGAATGTTAGACTTAAGTGCAATATAGAAAACTAGATTTATTTTTTGGTCATTAATTAATTTCTCTTTTCCCGTTACTTTTTTCTAATTTGACCCACCATGTTTTTAAAGAGTGAAAATTGGCATAATTCATTTAACACATGTTTGTAACCGGAACATGTATATAAAAAGAAAAGAGAGTAGTGCAATTAATTATATGTATATATGTTCTTTCACATAGAAAAACAAAGAGTTCTACCAAAAAGGATTATATAAGGAAGAGGGCTACCTTTCCATGAAAAGAGAAGGAGTAGGTAAAAATTGTACTATATAACTACAAGTAGAATGGGTACATCACCATACCATTTCACCAAGGTTTTTCACTTATACTGCAAAGGGCCCATTCTTGTAAGGTTAGCGGTAGACTTGTTTCAAAATAAGAAGTGTCCTAAGGCCCAATTGTAGGTCAGGGTCCTGTCCATGAAGGAGGGCTTTAGCCCAATATGCTGGAACTTTCCAATTCCTTTCCTGGTTTAGCCTTGGGCATGAAAGTGAAGGAGGTTCACTTGCTACAAGCACTGCAGGGTCTTGATTGTATATAATTTTGGTTGAAGTTTGAAAGTAATCAGAATAATGCTGGAATCCTGGGTCCTTCAAAAATAAAGTGATGTTAGAATCAAACATCCTGCAGTCTGCTTTAATGACATTCACATGCACATCAATCATCATGTAGTTCTGGTATTCTCAAAACCTTCATAAACCATAAAGCACAAAAGAAAGGGAAATGTCAGGCAATACAAAAGAAAAAGGAAAAAAAGAGAAAAAGACTATAAAAGAAACAAACATATGTTCGACAGATTCTTTCTCTGTCATTGAGACTGCACTTTATTTTATCTGATAGATTGCTGACCTTAAAACAAATCCAAATCCCACCAGGGAAGCTAAAATAACTTCCACCATAATGGGTTCCCTGATCTTCATCTACAAACCTACTGTATCACAGCATAAAATTTCTTCATTCCTCTGGTTATGGTCCTCAATCATTCCGTTCTTATTTCCATTTCTTAGCCTGATAGAAGCTCAAGCAAGCCTTTGTAGAACCACTTGTGGTGATATCCCTATAAACTACCCTTTCGGGATTGATGATGGATGTGGCAGCCCTTATTACAGGCACATGCTCGCCTGCTCCGACACTGGAAAGCTTGAACTCCGAACACCCTCCGGCAGATACCCCTTACGCAGCATTAGTTACTCTGATCCTCATGTTCTCGTCACCGATCCATTTATGTGGAATTGTCAGGATGGTGATAACTTTCGTCCGACTAGGCCTTTTAGCCTTGACACGAGCACACATTTCTCACTGTCCTCTCAAAACGACTACCTCTTCTTCAACTGCAGTGAGGATTATGTGATTGTTGAGCCAAAGCCTATCTTCTGCGAGAGGTTCCCTGACCGGTGCGATTCATCATGTGATAGTGCTAGTTATCTTTGCAGGCATTTACCTGAATGTGCCTCCGCGCTAGGTGGTAGTTCTTGCTGCTCTTACTACCCCAAAGCAACAAAATCCTTGAGGCTGATGCTGAAGTATTGTGCTTCGTATACAGGTGTGTATTGGAGAACTGTTGGTACAAGTGCTGACACTCCTTATAACCAGGTACCTGAATATGGAATTCGGGTTGATTTCGATGTTCCGGTGACTACACACTGCCTTCAGTGTCAGGATCCATCCAAGGGAGCCGGAACATGTGGATTTGATACACAAACACAGAATTTCTTGTGTCTTTGTAAGGAGGGAAACGTCACCTCCTATTGTAAAGGTATGTTTTAGGGCTGATATGGGCATTCTTAGATTTATTAGGAAGTAAGATATATATCACCATTGAAATTTCTTCTCTGTTAATTACTTAGGTACTTCTTTTTCTCTTGACAAGGATGTTTAGCCTTGACAGGAATGTCTCGCCATGAAATGTTCTTATCATTTTCTATTCAATCACACCTAATCCCCTTAATAAGTTGATTTTAATCCATTTTGCAGATCATAAAATTTCTGGGCACGGAAGGGCTGGAGTCATTGCAGGTGAAAGTTCTATACTTTGATTTAGCATTTTGCGTTAATAGTGCTAAACTGCTAATGATCGGCGGCAATTAATTAAAATAAATATGATCTAGGTGAAGAGCTTGTATGTAAAAATACAAGGATTAGGCCCTTTTTTTTATGATTTCTTATTGTTGCAGGGACTGTAAGTGCAGTTTCAGCTGCTGGAGCCATAGGAATTGGGGCTGGTATTTGGTACTTGAAGAAAGTGAGAGCTAAAGCACCTGTAACATGTGGGGTTCAAAGCAATGAGAATAGGCTTTTCTGAAGAAGTGTGAGCAAAAGTGAAAGCAACCTCACCTTTATTCTTTTCGTATTTTAGTAATCTTTTTGAACTTTAAGGGGAAACCTCTTTGATGGCTTGTCTGTTCTTTCTTTCTTTATAGCAATAGAAATTTGAGAGAGCTGAGGATTCGCTGCGATTTTGCTGCCATTTCTTCCTAATTAAGCATCTCTAACTTTCTTTATTTGGTTCAAACTGAACCATTGAAATAAACTATTTTATACTATAAGTAATACAAAAGACAATAGTAAAAAAAGAGGAAACAAGAGTAAAATAATGTCTGCCGCACAAGTTTCATCATCCCCATTGCTTATATGCCATAACTCTCAGCTTCAAAGAAGATAATGGAGTTTAGAACTTTGGAAAACAATTGTAGAATGGACACCGAGAAAGAAAGAAACAAAAGTGGATATGCAACAACAGGAGGGAAATGAGTTTAAAGTTTTAGCATGCTTTGCCAACAAGACAGCGTAAAGGACCAGCATCAGATGTTAAAGCAGGAACCATGTATCCTGGAGCAGCTTTGAACGATTGAGCTCGAGTATAGCGAGGAGCACAACTTCCATAGCCAGATGGAACAAAATAAGCACCGTTCTTAAAGACATCCTTTGAAGACTGCCATGTCCAATTTCGCCAATTACTTGCTTCTCTCTTGGTAACCTCCTTGGAAGCAGAGTTATCCGGAGCTATGAAGTAGTTTCCTTCGCTGAAAATGGTTGGATTGGCGCTGCCACCGATGGCATACATCTTCCATTCATCATACCTGTTGTTGGCAACATGGGCGTAGCCTATCCTGACCCTGCATGCCATAGCCAGATTATTTTTTTATCAGGAAAAATGGTTAGAAACTATAAGTAACAGCAACTTTGAAACCTGTCTCCTTTACCTTGGCATCCTCTCAATGAGTCCCTCGCCAAACCGGTTAAAAGCTACCGTAACTTTCATAACTTTGTCCGCAGTGAATTTGTCACTGTGTCCTAACAACATCACCTGCAATTGGACATGATTAATTGGTTAAAAGAAGGCTAATGTTTGAATTACATCAACACAGGGAAAATCATAATGCTGACTTTATCATGTTGAGTGAAATAGTTATTAGAGATTGTGACAGCGGTCGAAGCACGAATGACATCAATAAGGCCATCGGCAGAACGGGCTAGGTAGCAGTGATCAACCCAAATGTTGGAAGATGCAAAAATGCTGATTGCATCTCCATCACAACCTTCACGTTTCCCTACATGCGTAGGGGAGCTCCTGACCATGCCAGCTTTCCCTGGCTTGCAATCATGAATGCTAATCCCATGTATTATAACATTGGTAACACCTTGAACTGTTATGCAGGGTCCGTATGCAATCTCCACTTTAGCCCCTCTGCCATCTATAGTCTTGAAACTATTCACAATCAGTTCATTTTTGAGCGTGATAACCATATCTCTGGCGAAAATGATCCAAAGAGGACTCGTTTGAATAACACCATAACGAAGCGTGCCAGGTGCAGGGTTGATGGGGTCATCGTAAGGGTTTGTAACTACGTATATTGCTCCATATTTCCCTCCTATTGCTGCCTTGCCAAAGCCTACCACACAATCGGCCAAGGCCCTGCGATTGGTAGCCCAATTGGACCTGGTTCGCCAGCAGGAATCTATTACATTCATAACTTTCTTAGGAGCAACGCTGGGGACATAGTCTGCTAGTGGTTTCGAGGTGTAGCCCTCTAGTGAATAAGCTGCTTGCGAGGTCAAAGCAAAATTTGACAAAAGAAACGAAAACAACACGAAAGAGGTAAGGGAAGCGGCCATGGCTGAATTGGGTTGTGCAATTTGAGACATATGGGGCACAGAGAGAATTAAAGTAGACAAAATCTTGTAGGAGAGATAAGTAGGTGGCACACACGATTCAAAGGGAAAAATAGTTTTTTAGTTAAGTTTTGTTTGGTAAGATTTCATTTGCTACACAAGACATGGTTGCACGAGCCTAGGTTCATTGACTTTTGCCAATGCTAATCATTTTTCGTTCAGTTTCTAGATACGGGGAAAATATAAGTAATTAGTATATAAGATAAGGACAGCTTTTTAAATTATGAAAAAGAAGCACGAAAAAAAAATCTTTTTATTCTTTTAATGTGTTTTTTGTAAAGTTAGAAAATTTTAATTATATATTTGATGGATATAAATTTTTTTAATGAAAATTAAGAAGAAAGATCGATGATTTCAAAAATGAGAAAAAAAGCTCATAGTATGAATTACAAAATGATATAAAAATCTATAATACCTTGGATTCTTGTTTTATTTAGTTTGTCCATGAAAGTGTTTGTCTTTTTTTCTAATTCATTACTTACTTTTTTCGAAAGTTATATTAATTTAAATTAATTAATTAAGTGAAGAAACGTAAATTAATTTTGACGGAGTTAAATTAATTATGTTAACACTCCACAAGTTAACTACATATAATCTTTCTTATACAAAATTAAATTTAACAAACATTAATTCTATGTATAGATAGTAAGTAATTAAAAAAATTAAGATTTATTCCTTAATTAAAAATATATAACTTTTATTTAAAAAAGTATTGGTACATGCTTAATTTCATCAAACATAATAAAACATTACATATGGTGAGCAAATAAAAAGAGTAACTTAAACATCTGCCATCACACCAATGGTGCTTCTTCCTTTATTTATTAGAGATTTTTAGCTAATTTATCCTAGAAGGCTTGAGGTCTGCAGCCAATTTTCATGCATAGCTGCACATCCCGTAGAGACAAGCGTTTCCATTACCACAACTGTTGTTGCATCCGCCACAGTGCTTCGAGTTGGACAGTGGGTTCACGCACTTCCCTTGGCAGCAAATCTTTGAATACTTACACTTCTTCCCGCACTTCCCACAGTTGAATCTGTCTGTCTTCAGGTCTACACATTTTTTGCTGCAGCAAGATGGACCCTGGCTGCCCTTGGTGCGACAGACCTTGGGGTTTTTGTCGCATGTCAATGCAGCACGAGAAGAACTCTGGGCAAGGAATCGACCTGCTCCTCGGATGGAGGTTGGCACTCTGTCCGAAGTTTCAGTTGCATTCTTATCATCACCATTGTTGAGGAATGGTTCTTCTTTTGATGGTGGTGTGCTGGCGGAGAGAGCAATGGCGCCCAAGGCCATCACCATAGCCAACATAAAGAAAAGCTTGAGGGATTTCATTGTTTAGGATAAAGAAGCGGTGAATTTGAATATGAATGCTTTTGGGATGGAGAAGAATGTAGGCCTCAAGGGGTATTTATATAGAAGAATCGAGAAAGAAATTGCATGCATGGTATATGAATTCATGTGCGGGTTAGTCTAATTCAACAGGCAAAGAAAATCGAAGTAACTGAAATTAGGCCTCTTGAATTAATAGTTAGCAATTCAACATTAATCAGTTGAAATGTGGGATGAGTAGCTAGGTAGGCAAATCTCCTCTTTGCTGTCGATTTGGTAGTAATTTACACTTCTCACACAGTTTGTTACCCTTTTTTCTGTGGTCGGGCAATTGAATTTGCTCTTTTTTTTTTCAATCAAAATAGTTGTAAATTATCTATTGTAAAATGAAAATTAAGCTAGCTAGGATGGAAATATATATAATCAAATTGTATACAATAGATCATTGTCATTACCCTCTGACTGGTAAGTATATTCATGATTTTTCATTTGTTTCAGGCCTCCTAGCTGTTCTATATGTCCAGAAGAGAAGCTAGTTTTCCACAAATTCCTTCAGGTCTGAAGTTTTTGGAAGAAATTTCAATTTATTCTAAACCCTGTCCTTACAACATGAAACACCCAAGATGAAAACAGGGTATGACCTTACAACATGAATCACACCAGAAAAATGAAACCCTAACAATGGATTGATGAGGGCACGAAGCCCAGATGAAAAAACCAGCATGAAACAGAAAACAATCCAATGACCATGAAGTTGCTTAAGCCAAGAAAAGGAAGGAACGGCAGTAATAGATCATCATCACTTCATCAGCATCAACACTTAGAGAGCTTAAGTAGTATCAGAGCAGCCTCGGGTACGGGAAAGATAATACCAGTTACATACAGATCATCTTTGCTCAATGTTAGAGAGACCTCATACTATATATATAACTCAAAATTGAATGAACATTCCCTACAAAAAAAATTATAGTTATATTATTTAGATCAAGACTCTTTGTTTAGTTGTTTAGAGCTCCATGACATCTTGCTGTTGGCTTTGCTCACCGTTAATAGTTTTATTGGTATATGATTAAAAGTTTTTTTTTATTGAATTAAACCTTTTTAGTATAGACTAAAAATATTAATGTATCTTATAAATATTTGATTATCCTTGTCAATCGATAAATCTATATGCATGTCTTAGATACATATAAGAAAAAGCAATTTTACTACTTAAATTTAAAAATTATATAAATAATTACATCCGTATTCCATATATACTGTACCAAGAATATTGTATACATGAAATCATTGAAGCAATAATTGAATTAAAAATAAATCTACATCCGGTGAAATTAATCCGCCGAAATGTGATGGCTCACCCTTATCTATAATTCAATTGCCTGTGCCATAAACATATATGCTAGCTTGATCATTTGATCAAAAATTCTTGAAGAAGGTCTGCCGAAGTTGGTTTCTATGCGTAGCTGCACATCCCATACAAACATTTGCTTCCTTTGCTGCACTGATTATTGCAACCCCCGCAGTGTCTTTTGTGGGACATTGGGTTCACACACTTCCCTTTGCAGCAAATCTCTGAGTACTTACACTTCTTACCACACATCCCGCAGTTGAGCCTGTCTGTCTTCACGTTCACGCATTTCTTCTTGCAGCAATCAGGCCCCGGACTGCCCGCCACACGGCAGACTCTGGGGTACTTGTTACATGTCATCACGGCCCGAGGTTTCTGAGCAAGAAACCGGCTTGTTCCTCGGAGAGAAGTTGGTTGTTCTTGGCCGTCTGCCGACGGGAGAAGATCATCAGCTACTTCGCTTGCATCATCGTCATTGTCAACGAATGGTTCTTCTTCAGATGGTGCTGCGGCAGAGAGAGTGATGGCCGAGGCCATGAGCAAGGCCAACATCAAGAAAACCTTGACAAGTTTCATGGTTTGCTTTGATTGGGATCGATAACTTTTGGTTGTGGAGCAAGAATGGAGCGATCTGAAGGTATTTATAGAAAAGAATTTTTGGATGCTTGACATGTAGAAAACGTAAACGAGTTGCATGGGTTCGTTTTCGTCGATGCTGTCATTAGTGGGATGGTCCAATTCAACGGCATGCATAAAATAATGAAGTAAACGAAGTTAGGCATCCCAAAGAAAATTTATACCGCAAAATTAGGCGAAATATTTCATCCATTTCTCCATCACTTCATCAGTTTCTCTATTTCTTTTTCTGCTGAATTGTTGACAAATTTAATTTGAGATTAATTGGTTCTTGTATATATAATCCATACGTTAATTAATTTAGAAAAAAAAATGAATAAAGAGTGTCGATCCTTTTTTTGAAATTAACGTAATTATTCTTAAAAAAGACATTATGCATGCTTAACTGTGGACTTTTTGATTAAAGAAAACATACAAAAGGGCGCCGTTAATAGCAGCCAAAATATTATAGTAAAGAAGAAAGGTCAAGATGCAATGCGTAAGAGCGTCCTTATATGAGACCGCCATAGATTTCTTCGCTCCAAAATTTTCCATCTGAGCTTATAAATCTGTTACAGAAGCACTCTGCTTACATTTCAACCTTTGACTTGTACGCATAAAACTAACTTTGTACGATTGATTGCATCTCTTTGACATTGCCACCAAGATTAGACATTTACAAACAAGAATCGAAGTCTCTTACCCAAAACATATATCATGGAAGAGATTTAAATTTTATTTTTTTAAGTACGAGAATTATACATTAATTAATAAATTAAATATTCAAATGTTTTTTTTTATAAAATTTGATTTTTTTTGTTACTAGAAAAGTTGCATTCTGATTGTTTAGGTACTGAATGTAGCATTTCAATTCAAAAATTCAGAGCTACCTTGTAATTATTTGCGTGCTGAAAGTAATTCGAATGACAGCATTTCAATCCAAAAATTCCCCATCTGGAACTTTTGCCATTGAAAAGTTCTGGTTTTTTAGAGGAGATAATTTTTTTTTCTCAAACAAGTTGCATTATTTTTTTTTTGAAAGATTAAGATTCATTCAGAAAAAAAAAAAAAAAAAAAAAGAGAAAATCCTCCTCCATAGAGCAAAGTAAGCCGGTGATTTGTACCCTATGCCTGGGAGCACAAGCAAGAATATTAGCCAAATCACCATGACTCCTCACACAAAAAACCACAGAAAACCCCTGCCTATACAGAATTCACAAAAGACCACCTTGGAATATATCCACAAAGTAAATATCCCCACACCCTGTGAGTATTCACATAAGCCCTTGCCAGGCTCAACAAAAGGAACCCAAACAAATTAAAACACGTAGATTTACACCATCAAACCAAGCTATTAGTTCTCCCATCAGGCCAGAAAAACACACACGTCAAACAAGTTGTATTATATTAATTAAAATGCCGGTAAAAAGTCTCACAGTTCAAATTCTTTATCTGTTACTAAAAACATTTATCAGAAAGTACAAAGAATCCCCTTCTGCAATGCCAAAAATTATTAAAACTCGGCCAAGATCCTGTCCAAGAGCTTTATGGTTGATGTGAAATGGCCAATGGGGCAATGGTAGCAATACTTCCATTTTATGAAATCAGTTACTATTGTTAATGCATTGTGTAGACACTATATTTTTAGCTATTGATATTTTTATTTTTATTTTTGTAATTTTTTTCATTTATTTTGGATAATTAAGTCCAAATTTGAAATTGAGCTTTCATTGCTGTTAATGAATTTGGGTTTCATTGGACTTAGCAAATTAAATGTTTGGATCCATTAACAAAAACAGGCCCAAGTAATGGATTTGAAATTAAACTGAATCAAACAGATTAAAAGGAACTTAAACCAGCAAAATCAAAATTAAAACTAAACAAACCCAAGAATATTCTGGAAGCTCTAAATAATAGTGAAATGAAATACGCACCCTGCCAGGCACCAAGAGCGCCTTGCCAGACGCGGAAAAATGGCGCCTGGCAAAGGCGCTCACGCTGCCTGGGAAATGGGTATAAAAACCCCCACTGTAGCAGCAGCAAAAGGAGAGAGAAATTTTTCAACAAAGAAAAAAAAAAAAAAGGCAATATCAAAAGTGCCGCCGGTTAGGAAAGGAAGGAGGGCCTCTAAACGGTGTCGGACGGCTGGGGAAGGAAAGACTTTTCCTTTTCCCCAAGTGGTGCGGTTGGAGCAGATCATTTGGACCCGTGCCGGACCGAAGGCAGCCCTTGAAGCCCAGTGGAGCTTGAACCCATTTGGAGCAGTGGGTTAATTTCAACCAGTAGTAATGGATATGTTCATTGAATAGTGGACTGGGTTTGAATCGTTGAAGTTGTGATATATTAATTTTTTATTTATTAGTTATATAATAGTGTTATAATAGTTTTTTTTATATTGTCTGAAATTTATGCATATGAAAAGTAAAATATATGAAAGCTAAAAATGAAAATCTTTAACGTAATAGATGGTAGACTTAGTGAGTTAAATATATATAATAATAATAAATAAATGATAGAATTGGGCCTTTAAAAATGAAAAGGAATTGAAAATGAGAATAAAATATATTTGTCATAAATGAAAATAGATCCTATAAGCAAGAAAAAAAGGAAATATTTATAGAATAAATTTATTTAGATACTTGTAAATATAATAAATATAAAAATGCATGATACAAATAATTATATAAAAAAATGAAATGGTTATCTTGAGTAATCCGATGATAGAATTTCATCCAAAAAAGGCAAAGAGTTACCTCTTTCGGGGTGAATTTCTTAGATGCGGAGTTCGGGATGGATTTTTTCTAAAGCATTGGGATAAATCTAAACTCTATACTCCAATATCTATTAACTCAAATAATCATTTTTTTTAAAAAAAATGTTATAGAAATAAATTTTTATAATGTTACATTTTAAATTTAAATTGATATAGTTAGTTAATTAGCTCAAATAAACATCACTAAATAAAACTAATTTAATCATTAAAAATTAATTAATTGTTTATTTGATGAATTATATAGTTAAGTAAAATATATTAATCCATAATGTTAATTAAAGAATATAGATTTAAATAGAAAGGCCTTAAAAAATGTATATAATAAAAAATAAAAATATAAAATATAATATTAATAAATATAAACAAGGTAGTAAATTATCCTAAACTATTAGACACATTATTTCATGAATTACGAATCAACTAAATTTATAAGCTCGTTCATGTAGATATCATTGATAATTTTCTCCTATCATAGCATGTCACGTTTATCTTGTTAATGGGGCGAGAATTTCGATGATGAGATTTCCTCGAAGAGCTCGTAGAGATTAGTTCTTTCGGGGATATTCTTACGTGAGAAAAATTTCGAGACTTCACTGAAACGTTAGGATAGTTTACGAATGATTTTTTAATAAAAGATTATCGCTCTCATTATTTAAAATTGAACAAATCATGACATCATTTTATGACGACATCATTTTATGACTGCATCATGTGCATCTGTGACACCGAATAAAAGATTCAATTTGCTAATATAATAAAGAATTAGTTAATAAACAAGGATTAAGAAAATATAGAAATAAAATCAAGGGTAGGCTATAATAGGATAACTTAAGGTTAAATGGTGTCGTTCGTGGAACAAGCGTCACAGGGTGCTAAACCTTTCCCGTGCGTAATTACACTCCAAAACCCATCTCTAAAAAAAATTGTAAATCAGTTCTCGTTCTTTCGAAAGACCTAAAATTAATTTAATATTTCGTCGATTAGAATCGAGTTAATAAGTGACCAATCTTACCTATAAAAAGACGATTGGTGGTGACTCCGAACCTATTTTTATTTTTTCACGTTATACGGTCGGGTTCCTAGACTTACGCGTTATGACATATTGCATGTTATAATTTGAGTAATCTAAGTCTCTCCTTTCCTTTCATAGACTTAAATTTCTTTTACAGTTTGTGACATTTAAAATAAATAAATAATGAAAATGTGTAAATCCAACATTAATTGAAGAGTGATAAAGTATATGCTATAATTAGTGGCATATCCAGGTAAAAAAGGATGTCATATATTAATTCGCATTAAAAATGACAGGTTTGCATGCTTAAACAGTGAACAGCAAGGGCCATTAATGGCAGCCAAATATTGTAAGAAATAATTGGCATCAAATTAATAAGACAGGTCAACATGCACTGCATGACCATTCTCTTACAAGAGACTTCCATAGATTCTTGTCCAAGTATGCCAAGATATCCAAAACTTCTATCTTAGCTTACAAATCCGTTACAGAACCACTCTACTTACATTCCAATCTATCTTCGACTCGTAGGCACATAAAAATTTGTACAATTAAATTAACATCTTTTTAACATAATTTTCGATTCATAAATCAAACTCGATCCATCTTAAAATTTCGAATAATAGACAAATAAAGAGAAAATAAATCAAGTTGATTTTGAGATCTATAAATTACTTTCCTAAATGATTTATTCTTTAAGTAAAATTGATGAAGATGGTTATGTTAAATTTTATGTATATATATTTGATGAAACAATTATTATTTATTTTTAGTTCCTAAGAGTGGGACAGAGATTTAAATAAATATCTTAGATTTGTGCCACCGAAATTTAAATTTAAATAATAATTTTAAGTTTGTGCCATATTATTTTTTCTTTTACTTAAAAAACGGGTATCTTTTCGTAACATGACAATACCTAATCATGAATAACTATGAAAAAAAAAAACCATAAATGCATGTAAGGTTTTCTTGATAAATAAATATAAACATAACTTTTCACATAATAAATAGACAACTCTTTAAATCATTTTCATCTATAAATATACTAAACTTTTGTTTCTTCAAAATACCAAATACTTGTCCAGCCAAGTAACGTTCATTGCTTACAGGGTTTGCCAAAGACAGATCAAACAACAACAACAACAACGTTGTTGAGCAATCTTACAAGGTAAGATCTTGGTTTAATCCTTTTATCTAGAACACAAATCAGAACGTAACTCAGTGTTTCTCTTTGCTAATGATTCACAGTAAGACTACTTTGAGAGGCCGACACTGTCATCCAAAATCGAAACCCTCGAACTCATTTTTTTTCCCCAAGGTAATTCGATTTGGCTAATATATATATGTCCCTTTTGTTTTATTTCGATGAATGGATTTCCAAAAGTTTTGATTTCTTTTTATTCCTTTTTGTTAAATCATTTGTAATCATATAATCATTGAGGTTAATTATACACTATACAGTAGAGATATATGTGTTATGCTTTTCAGCCATTTGTTGTTTTTGGTCCTACTACTCCTGTTTCGTTCTGGCAGATCCTGCTTTTTCAGCCATTAGTTGAATCCATTTCTTGTTTATGTCTTCCAGCCATTTTGTTTGCTGTTCTCTCTATGTATACAGAGTTTTATGCTGTTGCTATAAGCGGCTGTTTTGCTCACTTGTACTGTCAATGATTTATAATATATCTCTTTTCTGACTGAGAAAAAAAAAACAATAGAAATAAATTCATAGTGTTTTTCATTAAGAAAGCTATATATATACACTCTTATCGTATCCCAAAAGGGCTGTATATATGGAGATTTAGTCCTTAATTTTTTATGAAGAAAAGTTTTGATTTTTAGATTCATGTGAAAACTCTTTTTCATTATATAAATCTAATTATATCTTATTCTATTTTTTTTTCGAAATTGATTTTATTGACCACCTTACTTGAACAGGATCTTATTCTAAAATTTTAATATGAAATCTGATATCTGTTTTTTTTTTTTATGAAAAGTTGATATATAATTTTATTAAAAGATTGAAAGGGTGGAGAGTCCATTCATACAAGGCTAATAGATTAGTAAAGAGTCACATGAATAGACACAACTTAAGAATTTTTACAAAATCGCTATAGGCCATCTTATGTGAAACACTTTTTCTTTTATTAATCTATCAATCATTGGACTTGGTTTTTTGAAAACTTGTTCATAGTAAATGTCTTGGATTTTACTAATATAGTTTTTAATAAGGTTGTAGTTGAATTTCGTTTTTAAAGGAGCACGATGTTTGTTGGTGGTCCATAGAATCGTGTTTTTAGAATCACTTCCTATGATCGATTAGTAAAAATTAACCCAAATAAAGAGATAAAAGAAAGAGTTAAATTAATTATAACCGTTAGGTCATTATCTTGAATATATTACGTGAATGCTTTTTAAATTTTAATTTTTTGTATAAAATAGTTATAATTAATGCAAAATCCATACACTTGTGGAAAGAAATAAATGGTTTGAAATGTGACAATCCAAGTATTTCTTAATTATTAAATACATTGTGGCAAGAGGAATTAACATTCAAGCCAAAATAATTTTATCCTGTCTTATTCGTTTTTCTTTTTTTTTTTATGTCACATCAGATGGAAAGGGGATGTGATAGAATAAGCAACCTGCCTGATCCACTTCTTGAACACATCCTCACCTTTCTTCCAACGAAGTATGCAATTCGAACCGGTGTTCTGTCAAAAAGGTGGAAAGATTTATGGGTTTCACAGCCCTACATTTCCTTGAGCCATGATGGATTAATTGGTAGAATAGTTGAATTTAAAAATTTATCGGTCCGTGACCGAACAGTAAAAGTTTCAAAGTATAAGAACTTCTTCAACAAGGTCTTGCTTCACCCCCAAGCAAAAGTTAAGAAACTTCAAATTTCAGCCCCAGAAAGACTGGAGGCTCTTGAGTTTAATAGATGGTTTCCAGTTATCATGAAGGAAGGTCTTGAAGAGCTCGATCTCGACTTTGCAATATTTTGCGATGCACCAGTGAGCATCTTAGCTGTATGCAATACCTTGGTGACACTGAAGTTGGATTTTGGAGCACTTTCAGCACACAAATTTCCCAAATCCTTCTACTTCCCTAACTTGAAGACCATGCAGCTATGTGGTTTTGTCTTGGCCAACAACTTCACCCATCAACTGCTGCAATCCAAAAATCTCGAATCTTTAATCTTACCCTACTTTATGTTTGACCTTATGTCGCGTGATTCGGTGCCAAATTGTTCTGATCAAAAGCAAGCTTTGCCCAATCTTAACTATGCTCAGATGAACTGCCCTTACACCTTCCGAGGGGAAGATAGTACTCGCTCCTTTCTGAAGAATATGATTAATGTGGTGTCCAATGCAAAGGATTTAAACCTATCATTGTCGATCATGGAGGTAGGTTTGCCACTCTTATCATGTTTTGTTTCTCCACTGCATTGATTATTAAGAATTGTCTTGTTTTTCTTTCCCTGGTGCAGTATTTAGCCCATGATGATCTGCCCGAGTTCAATAATCTTAAGCACATCAAACTTCACCTTCAATCTTTTCACGTTAGAGCCATGTGTTACATACTCCAAAAGGCACCTAACCTCGAATTTCTTCACATAGAGTTTGTTCGACCTTATGGCAATGAGCCATTGATGCTAGAAGAACTGCGTTCTTGTTGTTCACGAGCAAACCTGAAGGTAATCCAAATGACGAATTTCATTCTAGAGGAAGATCTTGTTCTGGAGCTTGTGCAATTGATTTTTGAAAGTGCTTGTTCCTTAGAGGGTATAGTCATTGAGCTAGTTGAACAACCTAAAATGAATAACTTTCTGCGATGCCAGAAATTGTTAACACTTCCAAGACTACCCGAGTGCAGTATACTGCATCTAAAATGGGACTTTAATTACTCTTATTAGCTTATTACCTTCGTTAATGACATTGCATGTTGTAATTCATTTCCATTTTATCGTGGTTTGTGGTATTTTAAGAACATCATTTTATTTTCATTATTGACTTAAAATTCTCAATATAATAGTTCAAAACTTTTTAAAATTTTTTCAAGTCTGCTTTATGAATACTTTTACTTTATATGTTAATATATATATATATATATATATATATATATATATATATATGAAAAGGAGAGAGACATCACACTATATATATCTCAAAATTGAATACCAAAAAATAGTTATATTATTTAGATTAAAACTCTTTGTTTAATTGCACAAAGAACTAAATAATTATATTACTTAAATTTAAAAATTGTATAAAGAACATCTATATACGTGAAATCATTGAAACCATAATTAAAGTAAAAAATCAACGTATATTTGGCGAAATTAATCCACCAAATTGTGATGGCTCACCCTTATCTATAATTCAATTGACTGTGACATAAACATATATGCTAGCTTGATCATTGGATCAAAATTTCTTGAAGAAGGTCTGCTGAAGTTGGTTTCTATGCGTAGCTGCACATCCCATACAAACATTTGCTTCCTTTGCTGCACTGATTGTTGCAACCCCCGCAGTGTCTTTTGTGGGACATTGGGTTCACACACTTCCCTTTGCAGCAAATCTCTGAGTATTTACACTTCTTACCACACATCCCGCAGTTGAGCCTGTCTGTCTTCACGTTCACGCATTTCTTCTTGCAGCAATCAGGCCCCGGACTGCCCGCCACACGGCAGACTCTGGGGTACTTGTTACATGTCATCACGGCCCGAGGTTTCTGAGCAAGAAGCCGGCTTGCTCCTCGGAGAGAAGTACGTTGTTCTTGGCCGTCTGCCGACGGGAGAAGATCATCAGCAACTTCGCTTGCATCATCGTCATTGTCAACCAATGGTTCTTCTTCAGATGGTGCTGCGGCGGAGAGAGTGATAGCCAAGGCCATGAGCAAGACCAACATCAAGAAAACTTTGACAAGTTTCATGGTTTTCTTAGATTGGGATCGATAATTTTTGGTTGTGGAGCAAGAATTGAGCAATCTAAAGGTATTTATAGACAAGAATTTTTGGATGCTTCACATGTAGAAAAGGTAAACGAGTTGCATGAGCTCGTTTTCGTCGATACTGTCATTAGTGGGATGGTCCAATTCAACGGTATGCATAAAATAATGAAGTAAACGAAGTTAGGCCCTCCCAAAGAAAATTTACACTGCAAAATTAGGCGAAATATTCCATCCATTTCTCCATCACTTCATCAGTTTCCCAACCCTTGCATAGTTTGCTTGTTAGAGTCTGCGGTTGAATTGTCTTTTTATTGAAAATTGTTTTCCTTTTTCTGTTCAATTGTTGACCAAATTTAATTTGAAATTAATTCGTTTTTGTATACATAATTCGTACATAAATTGATTTAAAAAATTAAATGAATAACAAGCGTCGATTTTTTTTTTCGAAATTGACGTAATTATTCTTAAAAAGACATTATGCATACATTTTAAGTTAGCATCAACAGGGACAGTGAACTTTTTTATTAAAGCAAAGATACAAAAGGGTACCGTTCATAGCAGCCAAAATATTATAGTAAAGAAGAAAGGTCAACATGCAATGCGTAAGAGCTTCCTTATATGAGACCGCCATAGATTTCTTTGTTCAAATATGCGAAAGAAATCCAAAATTTTCAATCTTAGCTTACAAATCCGTTACAGAAGCACTCTGCTTACATTTCGGTCTTTGACTTGTACGCATAAAACTAACTTTGTACGATTGATTGCATCTCTTTGACATTGTTACAAAGATTAGACACTTACCAACAAGAACAAAAGTCTCTTATGCAAAACGTATATCTCTGATTTTGTCAAATCGTTTTTTATAAATTTTTTTTTAATAATTTGAAAAAGGAGATTCGAATCCTACTCTTTAAGTAGAAAAATTATACACCAACTAATAAACCAAATACTCGGATACTCGTTCCTCATGGAATTTAATTCCCTTTTGTTCCTAGAACAGCTGCGTTCTAGTTGTTCACGTATGTTAATTCCTGAAGCTAATTCGAATGACAACATTTCAATCCAAAAATTCCCCATCTTGAGCTTGTGCCATTGTTATTGGAAAGTGCTGGTTTCTTAGAGAAGATAAATTTTTTTTCTCAAACAAGTTGTATTATATTAATTAAAATGCCTGTAAAAAGTCTCACAGTTCAAATTCTTTAACTACTGTTACTAAAAACATTGTGAGCTCGAAGAAGAAATAGCTGCAAAGAACTTTGTGATATTCCCAAAAAACAAAACAACTTTGTGATAATAGAAATAGTTTTAATGACATTAATAAGATATACTATGTTTTTTTAATCAGAATTATAAATAATAACCTAAAATATTCTAAAAAGGACATTTTGCATGCACGCTTAAACAGTAAAAATCAACAGGGCCAGTGAACTTTTTAATTAAAAGGGGTGCCATCAATGGCAGCCAAATATAGTAAAGAAGTAGTTGGCATCAAATTAAGGAGACAGGTCAACATGCACTACATAACCATTTTCTTACACGAGACTACCATGTACTCTTTGTTCGAATATGTCAAGGTATCCACAATTTCTATCTTAGCTTACAAATCCGTTACACAACCAATCTGCTTATTACATTCTAATCTTTGACTTGTAGGCACATAATCATTTTTACAATTGATTAACATTTTAATTTTTAACTCATCTTCGATTCATAAAAAATATTCAAATCTAAAACTTTCAAATACTAGATAAACGAAGAGAAGATAAATCAAGTTGGTTTTGGTTTTGAGACGTATAAATTACTTTCCTAAATACTTAATTATATATTTCAAGATACATCAAAATTTCAAATTATTTGAAGTAAAATTAATGAAAATTGATTACGTAGCTTATATGTATATTTGATGAAAAAATTATTATCTACTTTTAGTTCAAGTGGTAAGAGGAGGCGGAGAGTTAAATAGAAATCTTAAATTTGCATCACGAAGATTTAAATTCAAATATAAATCTTAAGTTCGCGCCATATTACCTTCTCTTATAAAAAAAAAAAACATGTATTTGTTCATAACATAATAATACTTAATAAATAAACATAATTTAAGTTATTCTGGATAAATAAATTGAAGCAGGACTTTTCACTTGATAAATAGACACACTCTTTGAATCAATTTCATCTATAAATACTAAACTTTTTTGTCCTCAGAATACCAAATACTTGATCCAGCCAAGTAACGTTCATTGCTTACAGGGTTTGCCAAAGACAGATCAAACAACAACAACAACAACAACGTTGTTGAGCAATCTTACAAGGTAAGATCTTGGTTTAATCCTTGTATCTGGAACACAAATCAAAGCCTAACTCGTGTTTCTCCTTACTAATGATTCAGAGTAAGACCAGTTCGAGAGGCCGACACAGTCATCCAAAGTCAAAACCATCAACCTCATTTTTTTCCCAAGGTAATTCGATTTGACTAAATATATGTCCCTTTTACTTTTTCTTTTGTTTTATTTCGATGAATGAATTCTCAAATGTTTTGATTTCTTATTATTCTTTTTGGTTAAATCATTTTTTAATCATTAAATCATTGGGCCATACAGTAAACAGTAGTAATAAATTCATGGTGGTTTCCATGAAGAAAGCTATATACTTGATCGCTTCCCAAAAGGGATGTATATAGAGAGAGATTTAGCCCTCAATTTTTCATGAATCAAGAAAACTTTTATGTCAGATACATGTGAAAACTCTTTTTCACTTCTAAATCTAATAAAATCTTATTTTAAAATTTTTGTTATAAAATCTGATTTTTTTTAAAAAGCATATATTCTGATCTTTTTAATCTAATAAATTGAAAGGACAGGGAGCTCATTCATATAAGACTAAGAGATTAGTAAAGAGTCACGTGAGTCGACAAGAACTTTACAAAAAAAAAACGATAAATTCTTTTATGAGAATCTTTATTGCTAATCCGACAATTATTGAGTTAGATTCTTTGATAACATGTGAACATAGGAATCTGGATTTTGTTTCTATAGTTTTCAATAAAGTTGTAGATGAATTTTATTTTCAAACTAACATTGTGTTTATTGGTGGTTCATAGAATCGTATTTTTGGAATCATTTCCTATGATTAATGAGGAGAAATTTATCTAGATAAAGAGATAAAGAAAGGTTAAGTTAAATATAACCGTTAGATTATTTTCTAGAAAACATTATGTGAATGTCTTTTAAATTTTAGTTTTGTCAAAGGAAATAAATGATTAGAAATGTGACAATCCAAGCAATTTCGTAGTTATTAAATACATTGTAGCAGGTGGAATTATCATTCAAGCTAAAATAATTTTATCTTCTTTTTTATTCCATTACTTTGTTACTTCGAGTATTTTATTAATTGGTACAAAGTTCATACAGATCATGTCAGATCAGATGGAAAGGAAACGTGATAGAATAAGCAACTTGCCTGATTCACTTCTTGAGTACATCCTCACCTTTCTTTCAACAAAGTATGCAGTTCGAACTGGTGTTTTGTCAAAGAGATGGAAAGATTTATGGATTTCACATCCTTATATTTCATTGAATGATGACGGGTTAATCGATAGAATGGCTGAAAGTAAAAATTTATCAATCAGTAAGTGGAAATTTTTTTTTTGAAGAATGAGATCCGTAACCGGAGAATTAAAGTTACAGAGTTTATGAACTTCCTGGACAAGGTTCTGCTTCACCCACAAGCGAGAGTTAAGAAGCTTCAACTTTCGTCCCAAGAAAGACTTGAGACTCCTACATTTAGTAGATGGTTTCAAGCTGTCTTGAAAGAAGGTCTCGAAGAGCTCAATCTCAACTTTGGAATATTTTGCGATGCACCATTGAGTAGCTTAACTGCATGCAATACCTTGGTGACATTGAAGTTGGATTTTGGAGCACTTTCAGGACATGAATTTCCGATATCATTTTGTTTCCCTAACTTGAAGACAATGCATCTAAATGGTTTTCTTTTGGCCAACAACTTCCCCCATCAGCTACTGCAATGTCGAAATCTTGAATCTTTAATCTTACGCTACTTTATGTTTAATCTTATGTTGCATGATCCGGTGCTAGATTGTTTTGAACAGAAAGAGGCTTTGCCCAATCTTCTCAATGCTCAAATGGACTGCTCTTACGTGTTTCGCGGGAAAGATAGCGCTCGCTCTTTTCTGAAGAATCTGATTAATGTGATGTCCACTACAAAGAATTTGAACCTATCATTATCTATCATGGAGGTAAGGTTTCCTCTCTTTCTTGTTCTATTTGATTGTTACTTCATGGCATTGATATAAATAAATAATAGTCTTGTTTTTCTTTCTCTTGCGTAGTACTTAGCCCTTGATCGAACGTTTCCGGATGATATGCCAAAGTTCAATAATCTTAAGCACATAAAGCTTTACCTTCAATCTTTTCATGTTGGAGCAATGAGTTACATTCTCCAAAAGGCACCTAACCTCGAATCTCTTCACATAGAGTTTGATCGACCCTATGGCAGTGTACATGATACAGGGATGCTAGAACAGTTGCGTTTTTGTTGTTCAACTGCAAACTTGAAGGTAATTCGAATGACGAATTTCATTCTAGAAGATCCTGTTCTGGAGCTTGTGCAATTGATCTTCGAGAGTGTTGGTTCCCTAGAGGATATAGTCATTGAGCTGGTTGACCGACCTGAAATAAATAACTTTCTGCAATTGCAAAAATTGTCAAAACTTTCAAGACTATCCAAGGATAGTGTGCTGCATGTGAAATGGGATTTTGGTTACCCGTTACGCCTTTTGTTACTTCCTTCATCGATGGTTGTAAATTGAGTCATCTATCTCTCTTTTTCATGTTGTAAACTTAAGCTCTCAAGCATCTATAGTCTTGAAACTATTCACAACCAATTCATTTTTGAGCTTGATAACTATATCTCTAGTAAAAATATACAAAGAGGACTTTGAGCTACAATATGATTCAAAAATACCTATAATTATAATTTTGAGTTATAATATGAAAAAATAACTTTTCATATCCAAATTTTTAAATAATGGTGTTTTTCATTTGTTTCACAACTTCTAGATTTAAAACTATTTTTCCAAATGTGACTTTATCAAAAGACATATTTTTCCCCATAAAAAATCATTGACAATCCAATAATTACAACAATCATATGTGACATAACTTTTCAATTACTATGACTTTCTAATAATCACAACTTTTATATGCGTCGTAATGTTCTATGTTTAGAATGTTGTAATGTTTTCTTACATATAATAAAATACCAACATTGATTGAATAAAAAAAATCATAACTTTTCATACAAAAAATATAATTTTTTATTTATAATTTTTCAGACAAAGACTTAATTTTTCAATTTAAAAATGCACAAAAAAATTATTTTTCTTTTTTAATGCTGGTGAAGATGTCAAAATCATCTGAATTCATTTTTTTTTCTTTTTTCAACATGGAAGATATCTTCTGAATTATTAGCCTTAGCATAACCAAAAACGACACCGCTCTAGTGGCAAGGAGAAGCTTGCAAAATACGGTGCGTTTCGCAATGGAATTCATTAAACGTTATTATAAGACAAAAAAGCAAACTCTACATAAGTGTTTGGATTAGGCAACAAACATCAAAACAGGAAATATAAGAAAGAAGATATGGTCATTGAATTAGTATAATTATGTGTACATGTTCCGTGACAAGCAGGCTTGTCAGGGCTATGCCATGTAAAATTATTTTTCCCGAAGATAATTCGATTTAGCTAATATAATTAGTGAACATATGGAGAAAAAAAGTTTCAGTAAAGATTATATATTAATTAGCATTATACTAACATATACTTTTCTACATTGTATTATTTAAAAAATTTTAGGTGAAATTTAAATGTTTTAAATATTAAAATAAATAATATAATATATATCATTTCAATTATTGCAATGAAATTATCTCATTTAATTATTCGCATTACAATGAGATCATCTCATGCATTTGCCTATGATATAATCATCCATAAATTTATAAAATTAAGTTAAGTTATGATTGGTTTAGAGAGAGTGTGTGTGTGATGGCCCAGGCCAAAGCAAATTCTACTTTCATCATCTTGACACACCAAGGATTGGGAGGTAGAAATTCTTTCACCAGCTAGCATAGAACATGTTACCATGATCCACCCCCATTTTGACTACAAAATCTGTGAAGAAATTGGCTTCTCTATAAAGATAGACGCTGATATTGAATGAAATTTTTTTGTGTTCAATTGTTGTAAATTTAATTTGATAATTCTTCGATTTTGTATAAATTGTTGACTCATAAATTGATGGAAAAGATATACCAATGAGAATGCTCGATTTTGTTTTCTGAAAAATTGATTGGATCTAATATATATATATATACTGAGCAAAAAAAATATTTATATATATATATTTGAGTTATAATATCTCATATTCCCATCCAAGAGTCCAAGTAAACTTTGTGATGATAACATAGTTTTAATGAAAACAGTAAGACATGGTATATATTTTTTTATCAGAGACTATAAATAATACACTAAAATATTCTTTAAAAAAAGAGAGGATTTTTTGTACCCTCAAACAGTTAAAATCGACAGGCCAGAGCCAGGGCCAGTGAACTTTTTAATTACAAAATGATAAAAAAAGGGTGCCATTAATGGCAGTCAAATATAGTGAGTTGGCATGAAATTAAGGAGACAGGTCAACATGCAGTGCATAACCATTTTCTTACACGAGACTACCATGTACTGTTTGTTCAAATATGTCAGGGTATTCATGATTTCTATCTTAGCTTACAAATCCGTTACACAACCAATCTGCTTATTACATTCTAATCTTTCACTTGCAGGCACGTAATCATTTTTACAATTTATTAACATCTTAATTTTTAACTCATCTTCGATTCATAAAAAATATTCTGAATCTAAAGCTTTCAAATAATAGATAAACAAAGAGGAGATAAATCAAGTTAGTTTTGATTTTGAGACGTATAAATTACTTTCCTAAATACTTAATTATATATTTCAAGATACATCAAAATTTCAAAATATTTGAAGTAAAATTAATGAAAATTGGTTACGTAGCTTTTAGATATATATATATATAGTAAGTTATAGTAATGATTATGTATAAATATATTATATAATATATATATATATATTTGATGAAAAAATTATTATCTATTTTTAGTTCCAGTGGTAAGAGTGAGGCGGAAATTTAAATAGAAATTTTAAATCCGCGCCATCGAGATTTAAATTTAAATATAAATATACGTTCGCGCCATATTACTCTTTATCATTTTAAAAAAAACATGTATCTTTTTCATAATACAATAATACTTTATGAATAAACATAAATGTAAGTTTTTCTTGATAAATAAATATAAATATATCTTTCATTTGATAAATAGACACAACTTTTTAAACCAAATTCTTCTATAAATACCAAATACTTGGTCCAGCCAAGTAACGTTCATTGCTTACAGGGTTTGCCAAAGGCAAATCAAACAACAGCAACCTCGGTGAGCAATCTTACAAGCCTTCCTGGTAAGATCTTGGTTTAATCCCTTATCTATCATACAAAAACTTTTTATCCAGCCTAGTAACGTTCATTGCTTACAGGGTTTGCCAAAGACAGATCAAACAACAACAACAACGTCGTTGAGCAATCTTGCAAGGTAAGATCTTGGTTTAATCCTTTTATCTAGAACACAAATCAGAACCTAACTCGTGTTTCTCCTTGCTAATGATTCAGAGTAAGACTACTTTGAGAGGCCGACACCGTTATCGAAAATCAAAGCCACCAACCTCATATTTTTCCAAGGTAATTCGATTTGGCTAATATATATATGTCTTTTTTTGTGTTATTTCGATGAATGGATTCCCAAAAGTTTTGATTTCTTTTTGTTCCTTTTTGTTAAATCATTTAATCATTGAGGTTATACATTAAACAGTAAAGGTATATTCATGGTGTGTTTCATCAATATATATATATATATATATTCGATCACATCCCAAAAGTATATAGAGATTTAGCCCTCAATTTTTCATGAAGAAAACTTTTATTTTTTAGATACATGTGAAAACTCTTTTTCAGTTTATAGATCTAATTATATAACTCTAATATATTGGTAAAAAGTCGCGTAAATAGATAAAAGTTAATAATTTTTACATAAATTAACTCAATTAGCTCTCTTAAGCAGAACAATCTTTGTTTTGATAATCTATCAACTATTGAGTTTGATTCTTTGAAAATGTATTCAAAGTAAATGCCTTGGATTTTACTATTATAGTTTTTAATAAGGTTGTAGATGAATATTATTTTTAAAGGATTACGATGTTTGTTGGTGGTCCATAGAATTGCATTTTTGAAGTCACTTCTTATAATTAATGACTAAAAATTTATCCAAACGGAAAAATAAAGAAAGAGTTAAGTTAGTTATAACCGTTAGATCATTTTCAAAAAATAAAATTGTAACGGTTAGTTTATTTTTATTAAAATATTATGTGAATATCTTTGAATTTTTTTCCTTTCGAAAAGCGTATATATAATATTATGAATAGATTGCAAGCTAATATCTTATCCTATTCTTTTCCCTCATCGTTTATGTTAGATCAGATGGAAGGGGAACGTGATAGAATAAGCGACTTGCCTGATTCACTTCTTGAACACATCCTCACCTTTCTTCCAACAAAGTATGTAGTTCGAACCGGTGTTCTATCAAAGAGGTGGAAAGATTTATGGGTTTCACATCCCTATGTTTCCTTGAGGGACGACGGGATCAATAACCAAACAGTTAAAGTTTCAAAATTTATGAACTTCTTGAACAAGATCCTGCTTCACCCCCAGGCAAAAGTTAAGAAGATTCAACTTTCATCCCGAGAAAGACTTGAGTCTCCTGAGTTTATTAGATGGTTTCAAGCTGTCATGATGAAGGATGATCTAGAAGAACTCGATCTTGGCTTTAGAAAAATTTATCATACACCTCAGAGCAACTTAACTGTATGCAATACCTTGGTGATATTGAAGCTGGATTTCGGAGCATTTTCGGGGAACAAATTTCCGAAATCCTTTTGCTTCCCTAACTTGAAGACCATGCACCTAAATGGTTTTCTTTTGGCCTACAACTTCCCCAATCAACTACTGCAATGTCAAAATCTTGAATCTTTAATCATTCGCAACTATATACTTGATCTTATGTCTCATGGTCTAGTGCTAAATGGTTCTGATGATCAGAAGGAGGTTTTGTCCAATCTTAGCAATGCTCAGATAGATAGCTGTTACGGGTTCCACGGGGATGTTAGTGATCGCTCCTTTTTGAAGAATATGATTAATGCAGTTTCCAATGCAAAGGATTTGGACTTATCATTGTCTATTATGGAGGTAAGGTTGCCATTCTCTCATGTTTTGTTTTTCCATGGCATTGATTATAAACAAATGTCTTATTTTTCTTTCCCTTATGCAGTACCTTGATCGAGTGTTTCCAAATGATATGCTTGAGTTCAATAATCTTAAGCACATCAAGCTTTACCTTCGATCTTCTCATGTCGGAGCCTTGGGTTACATACTGCAGAAGGCACCTAACCTTGAATCTCTTCACATAGAGTCTGATGGACCCTACGGTAGTGCACATGATGCATTGATGCTAGAACTGCTGCGTTCTTCTTGTTCGAGTGCAAACCTGAAAGTAATCCGAATGACAAATTTCATTCTAGAAGATCCCGTTCTGGAGCTTGTGCAATTGATTTTCGACAGTGCTGGTTCCTTAGAGGATATAGTCATTGAGCTGGATGCACGACTAGAAATGAATAACTTTCTGCAATGCGAAAAATTGTTGAAACTTCCAAGATTATCCGAGGATAGTGTACTTCATCTAAAATGGGAGTTTGGTTACTCCCCTCATTACTTTGGTCACTCCCATAGTTACTACCATCCTTGAATGACATTGCATGTTGTTAATTTTTTCTTTTTGAAAAGTAAAATTTCATTGGAATCAAGATTAACTCTCCCTACAGATAATATAGAGAAGATTTGAAGTCTTTATGCTCATACATGTAAGGCATATAGACTTAAAACCTCAACGTTGCATATACAAAAATCTAACATAGCACTGTCTCCTGACACCATCAACAAAACCCCCAGCCCATAAATGTTTACGATTAAGCCAAACAACACACTAAGGCACATAATGCAATCTAAACACAATCTCAAAAATTAGCAACATACAACTCAAACTTTACACATTGTCAGATAACCACATCGCATTGCTTGTTGTTAAACTGAGTAATCTATCTTTTCTTTCCATTTTATTCAATGGTGAAGGTTGTGGTATTTTAAGAAAATCGTTTTATTTTGATTATTGACTTAAAATTCTCAGTATAATTGTTTGTAACTTTTTTAAATTGTTTGAAATCTAATTTACAAACAATTTATTTATATGTTAATATATATAACATTTATTTTTAATAAAAATTAACGAACTAAGAGATAATGTTATGATTAGTTGCATAACCAGAAAAAGTTTTCGTGTAATCATATATTAATACGTATTATATGCATGCATATTTTTTTATATTATTATTACAATAAAGTTATCTAATGTGTTATAATTTGGTTATTATTTTTCTTATTTACCTTTTACTTTATAAAAGATATATTTAGATACCCTCGTCTCGATCATAAACCAAGAAATATTCTTATACCAATACCAATAATTTATACCATCAAAATTGAGATGAGACCAAAATGATTTATTATTATAACAACTTGGATTCCAGTATATATGAATTTTGGAAAAAGTTCATCAAAGAAACAATAGTGATGGACTCTTGCTGAGTTCCTTAGCTACTAGTAGATGATAGAATAAAAGAAAGCAATCATAAAAGAAAGCAGAAGCCAGCCAGCCTAATTAGCATAGCTGCACAGCCCATAAAGGCACGAGCTTCCCTTCTTGCACGCGTTGTTGCAGCGGCCGCAGTGGTATTCGTCGACCGATGGGTTCACACACCTCCCTTGGCAGCACATCTCCGAGTAGCTGCACCTCTTGCCACACTTTCCGCAGTTCCCTTTGTCTGTCATCACGTTGACACATTGCTTGTTGCAGCAGTCCGAGCCGGGGCTTCCCCTGGCGCGGCAAACCGTGGGGTACTTGTCACAGGTCATTCGAGCTGGTGCCCGGGGCCCATCAGCAAGGAAACGACCAATTCTTCCCTGATGATAAGATGGCTCCTCAGTTTTGGGCAAGGGAAAATGATCATTGGGGTTCTCCTCATTCGTAGTTGAATGTAGTTGGGCAACAGTTTGCACCGCTGACAGGGTAATGGCCAAAGCCACTATGCCTAGTCCTAGCCAGGTAAACATAATCTTTGATGATTTCATAATGAAATTAAATGTGCTTAGAGGAAGAGAGAGTGGGATATAAAGATATATTCTTTTGTTGTTCGGAAATGGAAGTATGGTGAAGTATTTATATGCAGCAAACAGGGGGATAAGAACAACTATTTCCACAGTGGGTGTCATTATCAGTAGCTCAATGTGGAAAGTTAGGCACACGATTGAGAATCATATTTGAAATATGTTGGGATCGAAAATTGGAAAGAGGAGTAGAACCAAGAAATTGCCTGGAAAAATATACATATATCGACTCATTGAAGCTGCAGACGAAACTTCCCTATTAAAACTTAGACTCAAATGACATCTCTTAGGATGAGCAATTTTCGGTTAAAATTTAATTAACTAAATTAATTGAATAAATTCGATTAAATTGATCTACTAAATTAGATTGTTTAATTCGGAGGCAAGTGTAATTAAATTAATAAATTCGAATGGTTTCGATTTAGTAAGATTTTATTGGATTAATCGAATTAAATAATTCACGATCCTAAAGCTATTATATAAAAAAATTGGACTTGAATGCATCATACGACTAATATGATTAATATTTCATTTTCGATCGATTCGGTTAAAAAAAATTCTTAATTGAATTAATCGATTTAATCGTTTACTCATCCCTAATTAATTATATATCCCATATATACCAATTAAATCAATGCATGATCAACTCACCTCTGCTAAGAAAAAAAAAACTTCCAAGCCAAATTTAGTTGTCAAATTTGGAAGAGTTACTCAACTAAGGGCTTTTCTTTTCGTGGCCAAATGAAACCCCATAGCCCACGTTGCTAAAATTCCAAAGGCAAATGACTTTCCGTACTCTGATTTAATTCAATCTGTTAAAGAAGCACTTAATATTTTTTTTTTTGAGAATTGAGATAATAAATCTCTTATTTTCCTTTCCTTTGATTGATACCATACGGCTACCCTTTTACATTTCTATTCCGATTTTTAGTTTTGACTTCCAATTTTTCCAATTTCCAATTCCTAACATTTGGCCAGTGTTTGGCCCTCCTGCAATGAGGATTTTGAATATACTTTTCATTAAGGAAATTAAGTGCCAATTTTCTTTCTCAAGTGCACCCACTGGTAATGTGTTTCTCCCCCCTTTTTAATAAAAATAAGGGTATTTAATTGAAAATTTTAGCCCAATGTCTGGCAAAATGTCTTAGGAAAATTTCCCATTATAAATCTCTTTTTCTTTCTTGTCAGTTTATTCCATTCCCACGCTACCTTCTGAAACATTAATATATATAGAGGATTAACTAAAGCATTATGCTTCTTAATCAATATAATTACCATGTGCTATATATTTCGTTTAGTCAACACAATACCCTGCATGTTCTAGCAAAAGGTTTCATGTGTGACGAAGAACATGTAAAAATTGTAAGGTAAAAAAGGAATATAGCAAAGAAATCAAGCATAATTGCACATTCCGTAAACACAGAATTCGCCCTTTTTGCACCTCTTGTTGCAGCCACCGCAGTTTCTTTTGTCAAATGAAGCATTGACGCATTGCCCTTTGCAGCATATTTCACCATACTTGCACTTGTACCCACACATTCCACAGTTCATGCGATCTGTCTTCACGTTAACACATCTCTTCTTGCAGCAATCGGGTCCTGGGCTGTTCTTCAGACGACAGATGCGAGGAAAGTTGTCGCATGTCACATTGGCTTTGAGGTTCTGCTGAGCTAGGAAGCGGCTCAGCCCTCGTAATGAAGTTTGTTTTTCATCAAAGTCAGCTAGACTTGTTGCAGCAAGGATAGCAATTGTTGCTGAGAGTGTGAAGAAGATCGTCAGCAACTTCATTGCTGTGTTAATGAGGGGGAAAATATGAGAAGCTGGTGTTGGGATTGGTTTATGGAAGGAGATGGGATTTTATAGACATGTTTGGAAGAGAGTTGACATTAGGAAATTGAATGTACAAGTTTTGCTTTATGGTGTGTGGTCTTAATTCAATTGACTGCTTGTAAATTACTGAATGTCTCTGAAATGAAATCAATTGATTGGATGTGAAGAAAGGATGCTTCTCCCATTGATTATGCATCTCCATTTCAAGTAAGATGGAAAACAGTTCATATAGTACCAATTTACCATTATTCAGTTAACCCATCACTGAATTTAGCCACTTGCTTTATCAAACTTTTAACCAAAGGAAGATGAAGAGAAGGGCATCCTTGAGACCTATAATCAGGTCAAACATATTTAATTTCAACCCCCCACCATATCAGATTCAATTCATGGTTTTTGAGCCTAGTGAGCCTCTTCCACCATTGGCAACTCCTAGGCTTTTAACTTCAAATCAACTTTTTGAAAGCCAAGTTTACATGTTTGATCAGTTTCTTCACCTATTGCCAATTATGCTTTAACACACTTGTTTGGAAAAAGAAGGGAACAGAGAAAAGCATGTGGAAAAACTAGCTAGAAAAGCAAAAGCCTGCTAAAGATGAGAACAATATCTTATTGTTTAATGCTATTAAAGCTAGACATGATTCCCCAGTTTGGTAAGAAAAGCACATATTCTAGACAAGCCAATAGTACATAAAGTGAAATGTTTGTACATCATAGATGTGAAACAAGTTTCGATTAAGACTGAGAATCCCATATAGTTTATAATAGCACTGCAACTATTCTGTTAGTGGGGAGCAAAAGAAACTGTTTTCATTGATTGCTGTTCCTATCACAATTCTAACAAGCAGCTGAGAAAAACAGTTTTCAGAAATTGATATTTATTGTCTTCCCACTGAATATATAAAGATCATGACCTTCTATTGCCTTGTATTTCTCAGTTTGATCTTTCCTTTGCCATCAATCTCTGCCCAAGTTTCTGTATGCAATGAGGAGCTCTCTTTCGCAACACTGGTTGGAAAAAACCAGGAGTGGCAAGTTGACAGAACTTTGTCAGATATGGAGCACCAGATACAAGCTGCTTCAGTTCAGAGCACGGAAACTGGTGCAACAGCAGGCCTTAGACCATGGAAGGGTCAAAGAACCTGGCGTCACCGGCATCACCTAAAGAATGTATGTAAAATTACTGAATGTATATAGTCCCTTGTGGAGATTGTAATTAATCAAACAGTGCATGAAAATGATTTGCATGAGACTCTAACAGGTGCATGGCATTCTGAACATCTTGGGATGGGGGTTTCTATTGCCCACCGGAGCAATAATTGCCAGAAATTTCAGAAAATTTCCTTTGAAATGCAATGAATGGTACAATCTATACGTCCTGTGTCAAAGTTCTGGGTACATAGTTGGTACAGTTGGATGGGGAATCGGCCTATGGCTGGGGAATTCTTCAAAACAATACACTTTGAAGACACATCGCATTCTAGGAATCATCATATTCACATTTGCAACTCTACAAGTAAGTGCAGACCTCCTCCTTTCTTTCCGTTAATCAAGCAACAGATTCAGCTTAGATTTTCATCTCACCAAAGTTTCTTGTTGTGGGTTCAGATGTCAGCCCTGTGGCTGCAACCAAAGGCAGAAGATGAATGCCGCAAGTGCTGGGAGATATACCACCATCTCCTAGGGTATGCACTGATTGTTCTCAGCATAGCCAACATATTCCAAGGGATCAGCAATGTCAAAAGCCATGCCGCAGAGAAATGGAGGTGGGTTTACGTTGGGATGCTCATTGTTTTAGCTTCAACCGCTGTAGCATTGGAAATATACAGATGGATCAAGTCCAAAAGTCCACAGCAGATGGCATTTGATGAGAACGAAATCTATGCTTCAGAACAAATCTAGGCTCTCCTTTGTGTATACTTTGGCAAGAAGCGGAGGAATTAGGATCTTAGCCAACTTTAATCATTTTTCAGTGACATTTTCAAAATATTTATGCTTTCAATAACAAGGGAGAACCCTTTGCTTAATTTTGTAAATTTATTCCATGCTCTAAGAAGTGGTAATACTAATTTAAAATTAGAAAGTCTATATAGTATTAATAATTAGAAATGTCAAAACTTAAATGATATTTAAAAATGAGCATTTGATTGGTTCGGTTTTATAATATCAAAAATCAAAATGATTAAATTTTTATAAAAATAATTGAAACTGATCTAATTATAATAAAAAATAAAAAATAATCGAAAATTACTTTTTTCAATTTGTTTAATTGGTTATTTCGATTTAAATGAAGGTATTTTTGAGGTATATTTAAAAAATATTATTAATATTTATATAAATATATTTAAAATATATAGTATTCATGATCCAACGCACCGCATTATCCCAAGCTTAAAACGCAACCGTCTTGCCTAATCTTGACGCTGAACTGAGGAAAAGGAAAGAAAAAGACAGCGAGGGAAACACGATCACAAGAAGCGCTGATGAACAATCCAGAAGAGTGTGAGGCCAACGACCTGCAACAACGAAAACAACAAGAACCAGAGATGGCAGCCTCATCGGCGGCGATGGATGGGGTGGCAGCAGCGGCTATCCGGTCTGTACTCCAGAGAGTCCACCAGGCCGCTGAACGGTCGGGTCGGGAATCGCAGCGGATCCGCGTGGTTGCCGTCAGCAAGACGAAACCCGTCTCTATCCTTCGCCAAGTCTACGACGCTGGTCATCGCTGTTTCGGAGAAAATTACGTCCAAGAACTAGTCGAAAAAGCCCCTCAGGTTCTTTTTTTTGTAAAAGCATCGAATTTGTCAGTGTTTGTTGCATACAAGAAGTGATTTTCTGTTCATTCATTTAGAATGAAAAACACCAAAGTTAGAGACCTTATTTGTTATTAACCGTTTTTGATTGTGCAATTGCAGCTTCCAGGTGACACTGAGTGGCATTTCGTTGGGAATTTACAGAGCAATAAAGTGAAGCCTTTGATTGGTAAGAAAGATTCGTAGATGGAAATTCAATGCTTACCCTTTTGTTCTAGGAACTAAAACAGTTGGAAGATTAGTACTACTTTCTTTGTGGGTTAACAGTGTTTTGTTGATTTGGGATTTGAATCATGTTCACATCTTAGTTTATTAGTTTAAAAGCTGCCCCTTTTTCATGCATGTTAGAAAGAGAACTTCTACTTCACTTGGTTTTCCTTGTAGTTCTGGAGAGAAATGTGTGGATCGTATTAACTTATCATTCATTGTTGTGCAGCTGGAGTGCCAAACCTTGCGATGGTGGAGACTGTAGATGATGAGAAGGTAAGTTAAGGTGTTATAAAGTACTCTGTTCCTACATATCAATAATCATTATGGCATAACAATTGATTGATAATGTCGAGAACATTGGTCATAATGCAGTCAAATATTTGTTCTTTTTTTCATCACTCATCAGTCATCACTGAGCACCTTGCTTTTTCTTTTGTGCCAGATTGCAAATCATCTTAATCGTGAAGTTGGCAGCTTTGAAAGAAAGCCTTTGAAGGTCTTAGTCCAGGTGAATACCAGTGGAGAGGAATGTAAGTTTATTATATCATGTTAGCATCAAATATAATGTTGTAGTATTAAGGGTTGCATATTCAAACTTATTCCCATGACTTTGTTATCGAATTTACCAGATAAAACTGGTTGTGTTTTTACAGCCTTCATTTCTATACTATGTTCTATATGTATGGTGCTAGAAATAGTAGAAAAAGACTCTTGATCATTGGAGATGAATATGCTGTGTGATTAGGTTGACTATATTTGCCAACAAGTATGTTGCTTTCCTGTAGTTTACTTCCTTCAGTTAGTGTGTTCTGAGATTATTGCTCTGCTTCATATCATTGCAGCAAAATCTGGTGTTGAGCCTTCAGGTTGTGTGGAACTTGTGAAACATGTTAGTTTGAACTGCCCGAACCTTCAGTTTTGTGGATTGATGACAATTGGGATGCTTGATTATACATCAACCCCAGAGAACTTCATGGTGGTTGCCCTTTCTATTTTGGTTTTATCTTTACTTCTTTTTGAGTGTTTCTTTATTTTTCTTACAAGACAATTTGATATTGGCAGACATTAGCAAATTGCAGAAGTGAGGTCTGCAAGGCACTTGGAATACCTGAAGAGCAATGTGAACTATCAATGGGCATGTCTGGTGACTTTGAGCAAGCTGTAAGGATTATTTTCATATTACTATCTAGCATTACATTCTTTTAAATGGGTAGGAGAGACTGTTCATCTAATGGATTCTCTCATTGTTTTTGCAGATTGAAATGGGCAGTACCAATGTCAGAATTGGATCAACCATCTTTGGGGCGAGGGAATATCCAAAGAAAAAATGAAACTAGCTTACTAGTTACATGACAAGCACGTTCCTTTGATCGTCATTGCATTGTTATAGAAAGGGTTGTACTCAACTCGATCCTCAGGATGTTATTTTTTACACTGGGTTGATGTGGTTCAATCCCAGCCTGTACGGTGGTTGTAACCATATATTGAAAATGAGAAAGTACACTGATCTTGGAAGCCATGGAACTTGTTTATTCCATCCAAATGATGCTAATAAAACTGTATTCAATTGATCTGAAATTCAATTCTTGTAGTTCAATTGAACATTTAACCCTCTGGCTTGGTGTAGCGTTTACCTTACTAACATGATGAAACGGGTATAAACCATGAACTAGACATACAAGCAAAGAACTAGTCTTTGTAAAACCTTCCCAAGATTCAACTCTGGGTGCCTTTCAAAAAGATAGGATGAGTGATGAACAAAATAAGATCCGTTCCTACCAGCAGCACTAAATCCTTCAATTCCATCATCAACAACCTCTCGTCACAAGGGTCCTACCATGAAGTCCTCGTCACCTACACGACCATGCTCAACTCTAGCACTCCTGACTCCTACACGTTCCCCAGCCTCCTCAAAGCGTGCACGTCTCTAAACCTCTTCTCCCTTGGCCTTTCTGTACACCAACACGTTATACTTCGTGGGTTTTCTTCAGATTCTTACACTGCATCTTCTTTGATCAATTTTTACTCGAAATTCGGTCACACGAAACACGCTCGCAAGGTTTTTGATAAAACGCTAAACAGAGATGTTGTTCCCTGGACTGCCATCATTGGCTGCTATGGTCGTGGTGGTGACGTGGGCAATGCGTTTTCTATGCTTAATGAAATGCGATACAATGGGGTTGAGCCTAGTCCGGTTACTTTCTTAAGCTTGCTCTCTGGAGCATTGGAGGTAGCACACGTGCAGGCTTTGCATGGATGTGCGGTTTTATGTGGCTTTGAGTCCGATATAGCTGTGGGAAATTCGTTATTAAATGCGTATAGTAAATGTGGGAGCATTGGGGAAGCAAGAGGTTTGTTTGAATTGATGGACCAAAAAGATAAAATTTCATGGAATTCTTTGATTTCAGGTTATGCTCAGTTAGGGAATGTTGAAGAAATTTTGCAACTTTTATATGCAATGAAGATAGAAAATATGGGACCTGATCAGCAAACTTTTGGTTCTTTGGTTACTGCTGTTGCAGCACAGAGTACGCCTGATATAGGAAGGGTGGTGCATGGGCAGATTTTAAGAAGTGGGTTTGATTCAGATGCGCATATTGAAACAGCACTTATGGTTATGTATTTAAAATGTGGGACAACTGATGCTGCATATCAGATTTTTGAAGGGGTATCACAAAAAGATGTGGTTTTATGGACAGCAATGATCTCTGGGCTAGTGCAAAATAATTTTGCGGACAAGGCACTGACAGTTTTCTATCAGATGATGAAGTCAAGAGTAGAGCCATCTACTGCCACCCTAACTAGTGCTCTTGCTGCATGTGCACAGTTGGGTTCTTTTGATTTAGGGACCTCCATCCATGCTTACATTTTAAGGCATGGATTGACAATAGACATTCCAGTCCAAAACTCTCTGGTTACCATGTATGCCAAGTGTGGTCATTTGGAGCAAAGTTGTGCAGTTTTTGAGAGGATGGATAAAAGGGATTTGGTTTCTTGGAATGCAATAATTTCTGGATGTGCCCAAAATGACCATTTATCTAAAGCCTTGTTCTTCTTCAATAAAATGAGGTTAACCCTTCAAAAACCTGATTCATTAACTGCTGTCACCCTGCTTCAAGCCTCTGCATCTACTGGGGCTCTCCATCAGGGAAAGTGGTTCCACAACTTTGTAATTAGAAGTTGTCTTAGGCCATGCATCTTGGTGGATACAGCTCTGGTGGACATGTACTGTAAATGTGGTGATTTAGACGCTGCCGTTAAGTGCTTTAGGGTGATGCCAGAACAGGACTTAATCTCATGGAGCACAATCATTGCAGGATATGGTAGTCATGGCAAAGGGGAGATGGCTTTAAACATGTATTTTGAGTTTCTGCACTCTGGAATGGAACCAAATAAGGTGATTTTCCTTTCAGTTCTCTCTGCCTGCAGTCACAATGGGCTTGTGGATGAGGGTCTGAGCATATTCCAGTCAATGGCTAGAGATTTTGGGATTCAACCAGAACTTGAGCACCGTGCTTGCATTGTTGATCTCCTTTGTCGAGCTGGAAGGGTGGAGGAAGCTTACAACTTCTACAAGGGGAACTTTTCAGAGCCCGCTGTTGATGTTTTAAGCATACTCCTTGATGCCTGTCGGGCAAATGATAACCTGGAACTTGGTGATGTTATTGCCCAAGATGTCATCAGGTTGAGGCCTGCAAGTGCAGCAAACTATGTTCAGATAGCACACTGTTATGCTTCCATGAGTAGATGGAATAGCGTGGGGGAAGCATGGTCCCAAATGAGGTCTCTTGGCTTGAGAAAACTCCCAGGATGGAGTTTCATTGACCTGCATGGTACAGTTACTTCATTTTTCTCTGGTCAAAATGCACATCCAAAACATGAAGAAATAGTTGCAACACTGAAAACTTTGAGCTGGGAAATGCGTGAAGTGTGCATGAACTTCAAGATGCATGAAATTCTTGATATATTCTTAGAAACTCAGTCTTAGATGAATGGGTTTAATGAGAAAAATTGTCGAGTATTTTAAACATAAACTGTTGGCAAAGAGGTCTACAAAGAAGATGTTCCCTATTCTGCTTCCTTGCAATTAATCAGGATATTAAATGCCTCTGAGTGCATTCACTTGGTCAAAACTGAACAGCAACAAGATTCTCGTACTCAGTTGTTCAACTTCCGTGAACAGGGAGAGAACAGAGAGATGAAAATGACACTGGAACACAACAAAAGCGGTGACAATGGCAAAGGTTAATGTGGATGACAGGACACATTATGGGACTGTACTGGCAGTGAAGGTTGGTATTTTTGGCTTCAATGCTTCTAAACCCAAATAGGTCTTTTCTTTATTTATTAGGGATCATAAATTTCAATTTCTACTGTCAAATTGAAGAACATTTTAGCGTTCGGTGGTCGGGTAGGAAGATCGAATTAATTTCCAAGGTTGGAATTTACTGATATAGTTCTGTATTCTAAAAAATTAATTGCAGTAATAAATTAGTCTGAAACATCCACACACATGAGGGCTAAGACTTTTTCCGGGATATATGGTGAATCACATGTAATCCTTTCCTTATTTGTTATACAAAATTGGATGTTGCAATAACAGATTTAGAAAGTTTTCCCCAACTGTCAACTTGTTTTGATACTGTGCTGGGACAAATTCCCAAGCAATGAGATTAGGAGTGTGCAGTGGTCAGTTGCAACCGAGCAATCAACTGCCACCGTCGATTTTTGTAACCAATTCCCAAGCAATGAGATTAGGAGTGTGCAGCGGTCATGCCAATTGGCCTCGTCGGCTGATCGGCTCTATCCTCGGGGGGGACTCCTTTCCTCCCGAACCGACTGAATAACTGGTCGGTGATTGCCTTGGTTTTCATGGATGGTGAAAGTACAAAAATGTCCCTCATTACATACTTTCCCTTCCGCTGCCCATAAGGGTAACAGAGGAAATTCATCCTCAAAAACCCAAAACCTGCCTTTCACTTCTGCAGACCGTCGGAGCCTAACTCTCATATTTTCTCCCTTTCCCCCGACAGCCCGACGCCCCTTATTTTCTCCTTGGCCTTGCCACCTCCTACCTCTCTAGTTGAACCCTAGGCCAGCAGTCGTCTCATACAGCCATACTGGTGCCTATTACCGGTGCTTCTCACTCAAATCAAACTGAGCCCACTATCTCCTAAAATCACACCGAAATCGATCGACCCGTCTATCCCAAAAACCGATCAAAATTGATTTTAGGGGGGTTGCGGTTCAGTCGGTTAATTTGGTAAAAATTTTTGATCAATTTTACGAAAAATGGACTAAAACCAACCCACAACCGACTTTGCTCACTCCTAAATGAGATAGAGACTTGAGGTACAAGGCATGATGGGCCTCCAAGGCCGCCCAACACAGACCCACCAAGCTCTAAATTTGTCAAAACTCGAAAGAATCAAAAAACTGTCACCCTCCAGTAGCTCAATCTAAAGGAAATTTTCTTTCTCAATTGAATTTTTTTTTTAATTTAAGAAACAAGATTCGAATGATATTCTTTGAAATAAAGAGTAGAAATAATCATTGTTATAATCTTTAAAAAAAATGGTGAATTTCACAATTCATATTAGTTATTTATTAAAATACGACTGAATATTTAAATATTCATATCATATTCAATTTATGAGATATTTTTTTTATTAAATAAAATCGTAAAACTCGATTGATATATAGCATGATAATCACCATGTGCCAAATGCACAGTCTAATATATTCTGTATGCATCTTTAGGTGATAGGGAACCTTCTAGTAAAATACCACGCACCTGTATATATATAAAAGTATACATGTCATATATTTTTATACAAAGATTTTCTGGCACCGAAGGTACAAATGGGGATCACTTGAGGACAGTTATTGCATATCAGAAGTTGAATTTTGGGCCCAACCTCAGTAATTGCATTTCAGTCCTTGCTTTCTCAAAAAGCCATTATTATAATAAGCAGGATGGAAGGTAAGGTCAATCCCTGTGCTACGTTCCCAGAATCACATTTTTGTATATTAATATTATATTTCATTTGCATTTGCCTACTTCAGAGACTGGGGGTGGAAAAGAGAGGATGAGGAACACTTGTTTTATGTTGCTTCTGGGAACAGCGTTAGGGGTAGGGATCTTGGTTGGGGTTTGTAAAGCTCAGCTTGCTTATGACTACTACAAGTATTCATGTCCGAACGTGGAGAACATTGTGAGAAAAGTTATGCTCGGGGTTGTTTTGGCCGACCCCACTGCACCGGCTGCTTTCCTCAGGCTCTTGTTTCACGACTGCCAAGTTCAGGTATTTCATGTCTTCTTTCTTCTAACCATCTAAAAAGCCTTGGTTTTAATGGCTAATGGCGATCCATGGTTCTATCTATCTACTCTGGGTCGAGAGTCTTGGATGTGCTAACTGTGCCAGTCAACCTTGACCCCAAAGCTTCTTCGCAGCCACTTAGCTCACTTTTTCTATTATTGGTATATTTACAGGGATGTGATGCATCAATCCTGTTGGATTCTGGAGCTCTGAAAGGCAACTCTGAAGTTGTTTCTGGAAGGAATTTTGGCATTAGAAAGCTGGAAACAATCGAGTATATAAAATATATACTCGAAGCAGTGTGTCCAGGGCAGGTCTCTTGTGCAGATATCATTGCCTTGGCAGCCAAGGAATCAGTTTCACTCTCGGGAGGACCCAATATTCAGATCCCTCTTGGAAGAAAGGACTCTACCACTTGTAGTCGCCAAGCAGCTGATACCCATCTTCCTTCACCTGATATAACAGTCGATCAACTACTCAACATCTTCATGTCTACAAGGCTTAAACCTCGAGGAATCGGTTGCCATCATGGGTAATGAATCAGGCCGAGCTTCAATGAAAGCTAGAAAGCTTTTCGTTTTATGATCTCCATGATTGTGACTTTGCTAATGTTTTTCTTGCAGGAGGGCATACCGTAGGAGGTGGGCACTGCATAAACATCGCGGGCAGATTATATGGTCGACATCCTGACGACCCGATGAATCCTGGCTTTGAGGGCTTGCTCAGATTGTATTGCCCTACCAAAACTCCACTAACCAACCTCACCATTGTGCCCAACGACGAGACTCCCTTGATCTTTGATAACCTGTATTTCAGAGATGTTTTAATGGGAAAGGGCCTCTTCACTGTTGATTCAAGCATTTCCAGAGATCCACGCACTGCACCCATAGTCAGGCAGTTTGCTGCCAACGTTAACCATTTTTTCCAGGTATTTTCTTCTGCATTCGTGAAGCTATCTTCCTCGAATGTCCTTACGAAGGAAAAGGGGCAAGTTAGAAGGAAATGCAACCGAGTGAACTAAGAAAACAAACGATAAACAGTAGCATTCAATCCCAAAATAAGTGTAAAGCTTAAGTCATGCTAGAACATGACTAGCTAATATTTAGATAGGCCAAATGCTGGTGCTGTTGATTTGGAATATCTATAAACATTGTAATTATGGAGTTGTTACACTAAAAATAATTATAGAAGATGTCATAGAATTGTCAAGCTTTTCCTAGCATGTGAACAGTATGATCAATCAGACTTCTCCAAACATTTAATTGGATTATGATACTGCTCCAGCAATGGTGTATCCTACTCCTGCAATATCTCTGATCTTCCAACTCTTTATCTTCTGAGTCAAACAGCATTATCTGAGTCATGATATTCTGTTTTGAACTAAAAGCTATTCTGCGTATATGATAGTGTGGTATATCAGCAAAACTTAAGCAGGCATTCTGCTTGCCACCCGAATTTCATTTTAGAAGTTGATGAGCTGAGAGTTAGAGTTGTTCAAGAAATTGTGATTGCAGATCATGAGGAATTGCCTAATAATGCAGAGGCTTCGAAGTGGCCAACCACCCCCTCGCTCAAGAGGCGCATGGCAGCTCCTCGGGAGAACTTCCTTGCAAATAAAAAGCAGGGAACAGATGTAGAGTTAGTTTGACACCACTCTGTCCGGAATTCACTCTCATAGTACACATGGTTGATATCCTGTTCAATTAAGCAACACAATAAAGCATTAGTAGAAACTGGGGACATAAACATGCAAAACAAAGGACCCAAAAGAGGGGCCCAATATGAAATAAGGTTTCATTCAGTAAATAAATCAATCTAGAGAGATTATAAGATCAATACATCATCAACGGCTAAGCAAACTTGAGAATCATAAAGATCAAAGCTTAACTAACAAGACTATTTAAAATTTTCTATCTTTTGTTGAAGTAGAAGAATTCATATGAAAAAATATCAGGCCAATACATCCTATAACTTGTCCCATGCCATGTAAAAAGCAACAAACAGTAGACGAGGCAAAATGATAACCTTTATTTCCTTTATTTTTTTAGGGCTTGCATCTGCATAGTTGAACATAACAGGATGCCAAGCTTTGTTATCCATTTTTGCGGCAGACTGATTCCACTGGGTATAGGTCAGTGTTCTTTGTTCTAGTTCACCTTCAAGCTCACTCATCTAACAAGAAGAGAGAAACGAGGACTAATTAGAACACGTGGTTCCAAATATAACAAATCATGAAAAGCCAAATATAAGATTGAAGAGACCAATTTTACTTATTCAACAACAGAATTCGAGTAAGACCATTAAAAGCCAAAAAGAAAAACCATAAGATTGTGGGGGAAAGAAAGTAGGAATAGGACAACTGATTCATTACTTACCGCAAACAATGTCTGCACATAATGTTCATCTGGGATACAATTGTGCTGCTTTTGAAGTTTCTGCCCAATCAATTAAATAGAAATTATCAACACATTATCAATCACAATATCTGAAACTACACTGAAGGGTATTTGCATAACGAAAGAAAAGTACACCACATACAGAAATCAGATCTCTCTACTAAATCAATGATGTAACAATAACATAACAAAGAACACTAAAACTGAACCTAATAATTTTAGCCACCGAATCTAATTTCAAAGAGGTAAAAAGGGCTGTGACCAGTGAGCCCGGTTGCATTCATTAGGGGATTGAACTCACTTACAATATTCAGCTTTCCTTTACCAGTGTCCATAGGAGGGCGTCGCTGCAAACCAAGAAGCAAATCAAAATTTCAGATTCAAGCTCTGTATGATCCAATTTATGAGCACATGATAACAAGAAATTGAAAAACACTAATAGGGAGTTGTGTATGACATCAAGTGGACACCCTACAAGACTATTTTAGAATAAAGTTTCCTTTTTACCTAGCTTTAATTTGTTTGATAAACATCCACAAACCCTCTGTAAGCAATTCAGTAGATCAACAAAAGAAGACCTATATATTATCATAGCATTTATGCAGCAGCACTACATGCCAAAGAAGAAGGGGAAAAATGACCTCTAAAAAGAGATACTTTGTGGATAGGAATATTTAGCAATAACAAGGACCGATGTCCAATTGAAAATGAAAACATTAGACAATCAACTGCATACCTTGCAGAATTTCTTAAAGACTGGAAGAACAACCTCATCATCTACAATGACTTCTGCATGACTCCTTATCAAAGAGATCCACTGTGAATACAAGTGAAATTCAAGTGACACAATAAATAAGTGTACTGAAGCTCATACAAATGCACAATGATGATGACAGAAATATGAGCAATTTATCCATTTGGCTGCTGAAATAAGTTGGCTCTGAAACCAGGACAAACAGGCAAATAGCTTTTTATTACCACAGCAGTTCTCAAAGTTAAAGCCAGTTATACGGAACACATATGATAGATAAGAGACAAGATATTCAAAACATGTTCTGTTTCAGACAACGAATTAGACAGGGCTATTAAGAGGTTCTTTTAAAAATTTGAAGTCTGAGATCAATCCACATTTCCTTTCATCTTTCTTAAATGTAAAATCATAGCACAAAATAGATAACCTGAGATCCTTTTCGCCACTTCTCCTTCGGTATAACAGGAGACATTTTTGGGTGGTAACGCCCATCCTTTGCATCAAGAAAGCTGCAAAACAAAAATGTAATTTCTTCAAATAAAGACCAGAACCAGCTTAAAACAAATACAACTCATTTTCTTTCTTTCTCTTTTAATTAAAACCATAAGCACAAAATTAAAAAATAAAAATAAAAATCAATGCTTGGCACCTCAAGAATGAAAAAGGCTCGCCATCTACCTGTCCACGAAACTCCTAGAAGAAGACATCAGATATCTGTATATATAGCTGAAGTTGTACAGAGGGACACAACTGCACAAATATAAATTTGTCAAATTGTTATAAAAAAATACTTTTTATTTAATTAGTTATAATAAGTTAAACCCACAAAAAATTAACTAATTTTAAGTTAAACAGTACAAACCTGTCAGAGAGAAGAACAAATCTTTGATTTGCTGGATCCTCAAGAGCAGATTCAAGCAATAATCTTTCTGCTTCTATCATAGTCGATTCTCCCCATATCACCTGCAACGCACGTGACATACACTTATTGAAGCTTTGACCAATCAAAATTCTTATTTTTAGTTGTTTTTGTTTTTCGTTTTCCGCTGGTAATCACCTGAATGCTATTAGTCAATTGCCGATCGTAAAAGAAAAGCGACCGCGTAGTCGACTCGTCGAACACGAAGCCAGGAGCCGAGTGTATATAAATGGAGAAATTGGCCACGTCAGCATTCTGTAACAAAGTCCCCACATCAAAAATTTGCTGAAATTTCGCAAAAAGGAGTAGGAAAAAGGAGGGGAAAAGAACAGAACTGACCTCGAAGAAGCTGCCCCAGAGAAAATCGAGAGGGAGGTTGAAGCGGGCAAGGAAGAGGAAGGCGATCTTAGGGATAACGTCGAACGTACCGCCAGAGGTTCGAGATCTCACGCGGGCGGGACGAGACAAAGAGTTCGGGGAAGAGAGGTCGGGCGAGAAATGGAGTCGGAGGAGAGCGACGAAGCAGAGGGCGACGGAGAGGAGGATGACGAGTTTCCAGCCCAACCAGAGGACTTGGCGCGCTGGTACTGGAGCCGGGACCTTCTTCGTCATGCTTCTTCCTGCGGCCGATCACACTTGGCTTAAAAAAACACCATCTTTCCTATTATTATTACCAAAAATGGATCAAAATTTATCAATTCAGAAAGAGAAAGGAAGAGGAGAAAAAGTACATTGAACGGTCTTACAACCGTTTTGACTGAGACAGACAGCAAAAAGAAGGCATTCAGAAATTGTGTGTGGCGTTTTCCTGCGGCTGGCTGTCTTCTTCTGTGGTCCAAATGCTGAACAGGGATGTTGATATCCAAGTGCATGTTCTAGTTCCTACAGGCAGACCGCCATCTCAAACGTCACCGTACGATTGATAAAACTATATGGCCTGATTTGGGGCTAGTTGTTGGGCTGGTCGGCGGCCCATCCCCATTTAATTGAGTCAAAAACTACACTGTGCACTAAAAGAATTATAATTTATTATTTTTTTGTCTTTATTTTTTTTATTTTTACAGAAATTAAGATAAAAATTATTTTAAAATTTTTTATAATATAAATGTTTAATACTTTTTAATATAAAAGATAAAAATACATCAAAAAATAATTTAAATACTTAAGAGATTATGTATGATTTGCTCATATTTTAAAATAACAAATTTAGATAAAAAATCTTGAAGGTTTGAAGAGACCTTCTATGATTTATGTCATGGGTCATAATTTAAAAAAAATTATAAATCTCACACCCACTGTATATTAAAATATTAAATTACACTAAATATTTAAATATTTATATCATTTTTAACTTATGAGATGTCTTTTGTGAGATAAACTATGAGATTGAAACTGACAATATTTGACAAGTTAATGTACCAAGAGTATAATACAAACATGTGATTTCCAATTTATTTTTGTCGACAAAATTTCTGGGACATACAATTTAAACATCAATTGTTGTTTCTATACATGGATGCCCAAGCCAAAGATACAGGTACAATTTATAAGCCCTTTCCAACAGCCGGTACCTTCTTACATGTAGACAATCCTCCAGGGAGCTGCTCCTGAAAAGTAGAAGGTAAAAATGTTCAAAGCTAGTGCAAATGCAATCTGTTTCTTTTTCTGACTTCTCTAGTGTGCAACAGTTGAGAATTTGACTAAAGACGTAAAGCACTCGCACCTCCACTTTTTGACATTTGCATTCTGTTTGCAGGGTAGATGCCAAGTTGGAACAGCAAAGTAACAATGTGAACTCAGAGCTGTTTCTCTGCACCTAAAAATGTGCGGCACATGCCTGTGAGGATTATTGGACGCCCACCTTGACGTTTTGACGATCCAAGATAACATTTAAGATCTTTCCAGGAACAAAGATTCTCTTTTTGATAGGTTTCCCATCGAGATACTTGGAGAGTTTCTCGTCTTGTGAAGCTAATGTGAAAGCATCCTCCTCTGAACATCCTTTTTCAACCTGAATTGTACCCCTAGTCTTGCCATTTATCTGGACTGGTAGGACAATGGTTGATTCCTTCAAGTATGTAGGATCAGCCTGTGATCGGAGCATGAACGAGATTATGAGGTGATCACACCCCCACCATCCTACAGGAAGCGACCCTACAAAGATAAGCTGTAACTATAACTTGGGACAGAAACTATACCTTAGGGAAAGGCGCATATGCCATTGAATCTTGATGACCAAGGCGAGACCAAAGCTCCTCGGCCATGTGAGGTGCATATGGTGAAAGCAACAAGACAAATGCTTCGATAATGGATTTCGGATGTTTATCCCACTAAAGATGTGAAGACCAAAAAACAAACAAAAAATCAGATCGTAAATGATCAAAGTCAAGCAACAAACAAAAAACTGGTAAATAATGGAAGAGGCAGTCTTCCAGACATCACACAAAAAAAAAAATTGGTTTAACAGGATGTAATTAAAAACAAATTAAAGAAAATTTTTCAATGCTTTGCCCATAAGTGTGAGCTTTTGCAAAGTAGTACCTAACCAACTTATGTAGGTAGATCACAAGCATGTTCAACTTCACTACAGAACTATAGATTGCACATTCTAGGTTTAACATAAACCTGACTACCCCCCATGATATCACAAGGCATTTAAAAGCCAACAAAATACTATTCCTAAGCAATTGCATATCAAGCTCATTAAGAAAAGGAAACCCGGGGAGGAAGAGCTTTCTAAAATGAACCTCCTCCAGACTCATAAGAGGACTTCCAACATTATTAAAGTATTCATGTCATTCATTCCATGTGTACTAAAACCAGTATAAGCTCTGCCTTGTACCATTTAGATAATCAAGAAAGAGCCAATAAAAAACATCAAGCTCCAATTGTACAATGAAATAAAACCTTATATGCTGCATTAATGAACTCCATCATTGCAGAAATTCCAGTGTTGAACCTTGTCCCTTCAATTTCCTCTGTAACCTGTGAACAAAAATTAATCATCAGTCAGAAGCTAATAAGGAATCTTAGGTGTCAATATTAATGTTACTTGTGCACTCCTAAACTGATGAAATACCCTTAATGGGCACATTGACAAATATGACCTAATCTGGACAAATTCCTGGGTTAATTTACTCAAAGGCTTTGAGTACATTATAAACCACCTTTAGTCCTGCAGCTAGTGCATACTTCTTTGCAGATACGACAAAGTCATGGTGTGTAGAAGATAACCTTAGCTATGCATTTATGGAGAGCACGAAGCTGTTCCATGGTAGGTTCCTCATCAGTAACCATAGTTCCATCTCTAAACATACCATGAGGTAAAGGTGAGCCAACAATTAGCCTCCAAGTTCTTCCCAAAAAACGATGGACTCCTTCAATGCCATTAGTATTCCATGTTTTTGAGTCTCTATAAGCATTATGCAATAAAATGCACAAGTATGTCAAGAAGGCATCTTTGTTGGTTTCCATCTTTATAAATAATGATTAAAATATACTAAAATAAATTCAACCAATGATTACCGAAATGGTCCCATGAACATTTCATATAATCTAAGAGAATCTGCACCATATTCAGCAACGACATCATCAGGATTGACGACATTTCCCCTACTTTTACTCATTTTATGAGCACGGGCAATCAAACGAATGTTTGGGTTATCTTTCAACACAAAATATTCCCCAGACTTCACAACCTACATAAGGATTAACCAAATATGACAAGATGAAATGCCAGAATTGATAAGCCTAACTTTGATATTAGTAAATGAATAAAAATAGAAAGCAATTCATAGCAAAACGTGTCAAAGAACATACTCTTTCCTCAGGAATGATTTCTTGAAAGTGTTCACCCAACTCATTAGCCGAGTCTGCAGATATATAGTTTCCATCTGTGCCTTTGCAAGCCACATATTGAACCTGCCACTCCAACCATGAGATACGCTTCAAATGGAATTTTCACTTTACTATGCACAAGCAAGTATACTTACTTCCCCAAGAATAATTCCCTGGTTTATGACACATTTGAAAGGCTCTTTAGTCGATACGACACCAATGTCATACAGAACCTGATACATAGAATTAAATACAGAAGTATCAGTAACATGTAGAAATAAAATTAGACAGTTTTGCTCCCACTCTTACACAGCCCACAATCGAGTTAGTACTGCATGCCTTGCTGGATCCCTACCGGAATCTGCCAGCCATATAAGACAGCAATACCCTGGCTCGGGAGTACTAAGCTTAAAGACAACCCATCTTTTAGGTTTAGGCTCTAAATATGTTACATTGGACCCTATGCTAGCCCAAAACAATCAGAATTAATAGCAATCCTGACTGTCTTTCCATAAGGTAGACATGATTTTCATTTAAGATAGTAACATGCATTGGAAATACAACAAAAACACATGCTAAATCATGTTCCATAGACAGTTCTACAGGTAAAAGTGGCCCATGGCAATCCCATTGCAAACTTTATGCACATAATTTACAGAAAAGACAGAATACAGACTAACCTTGTGCCAGAACCTTGAGTAAAGTAAATGGAGAACAGCATGCTCAGCACCACCAACATAGATATCAACTGGGCTCCAATACCTGAATGTAGAGATATATTTAAGGAAAGCAAAGAAACCAAGGCAATAAAATGCACACAAAAAAACTTTCTTAGGTTCTTTACAAATACCTAACAAAGAAAACTTAAATTTCTTAAGAAAATTTTCTACTTTAAACTAATCATATCAAAAGACAATCTTACATTTCTTTCGCCTTATCGACTAATTCTTTGGAGTTTTTGGGGTCCATGAATCTCAAATAGTACCTGAACAAAGATGGAAACGGTATGAGGGCTCAATATTTCCACTAACTCATATGAATTTGAACAATTAAAGACTACATTAATTTCTCCATGAAGCCAACAAAAGCATTCTCTTACATGTCAACAGAGATTCCCAACTGACCTGTGTCGTATTCCTCAACTTTAACTTTTAGATGACCTTTATTCTTCAAAATGATATTCTTCTTTCAATTATCTTATTTACCTCTTCATGTGAAGGATCTCAATGTTTCCAAGAAGAAAAGAAAAAAGGGTAGAAGAGGCAACTACTGCAGAGGTAGTTTAATTATAAAATGGAACTACAGATGGTAATAACAGGTACTTTACCAGCAAGAACCAGCCCATTGTGGCATGGTGTTAGTTTCTCGTGTAGCAGGTTTCCCAGATGAAGGATCTATGGTTTTAACCTGAGATAGATGAATGAATCTGATTAACGCATGACTAAGCATATCGCTAGTACAAATAAAGGATAGGAAAAACAGAACCAAGAAGTAAGATGTACCCATGACACTGCTTTGGACAGCGGTGGTTCCCCTGTTCCAGTTGGAGTAAAATCATCCAATTCAGGAAGGGTAAGGGGCAGCTCAGTTTCAAGAACCGGAATGCTCTCACCACTATCAGCCAAGAAGATGACTGGGATAGGTTCTCCCCAATAACGTTGCCGAGCAAAAAGCCAGTCCCTCAACTTGTAGTTCACCTAACAGATAAAAGTCTAACTGTTTAAGCAAAGAACATCATAAATTATACATAATTACAATCAAATCCCTGGCTTTCACTGACAAACAAGTTTCAAGTGACCAAGAAAAGGCACCTTTTTCTTCCCATTTCCAGTTTTCTCAGCCCACTCTATAACTTTGTGAGCAGCTTCTTTGCTAGAAAAACCATTGATGTCAAGCCCCACCATCATGTTGGAAGAATTTATAACAATGCCTTCTCCTGAATAAGCCTTCCCAGACTCAATGCAACTTCCATCATTGGGTGTCACAACCCATTTGATTGGAATAGTATACTTTGAGGCAAACTCATGGTCACGAGTATCATGTGCAGGTACAGCCATAATTGCTCCTGTTCCATAACTGCACAAATAAAAATATGTATGTTCCTTGCATATTGATAAAATCCCCAAATACTTACTAACAGTTTGATTATCTAATTTGCATAAATATCAAGTAATCAACTGACACAGATTCTGTTCTAGACAAAACAGACAGATGGACAGCATAAATGCGTCCACCAACTGATAACAGTCATAAAAACATATGAAATGGGGAATCAAGTAAAACACACCTTCCCAACACGTAATCTGCAACCCATATTGGAATTGGTTCCCCATTTGCTGGATTTTTGGCATAGCAACCACTAAAGACTCCAGTTTTCTCCTTCTGAAGTTCAGTCCTCTCAAGATCACTCTTTCTCGAGGCAATGTCTTTGTATTCCTCCACCTGTGTTGTAAGATTCATTGTCTTCAAGTTACCAAAATTACTAAAAGAAAAATACAGGGTAGCAAAGAAACAGTAACATACACTTTCGCTCTGTTTTGCGGATACTATTGATGACAACAGGGTATACTCTGGTGCCACAACTAAATATCTGCATACAGACGACTGGTAAGAATAGATCATTCTCCAAAAACTATTATTGAAATAAAGACACATAGGAATAGAGTGCGAGAAGTACGTTGCACCAAAGATGGTATCAGGCCTGGTAGTATAGACAGTAATTTTCATGTCTGTTTCCCTTCCATCACTGTCAAGAACATAAAATTCCATTTCAGCGCCCTCTGACCTCCCTATCCAGTTCCTTTGCATTTCTTTGATACTTTCAGGCCAGTCAAGTTCATCCAAATCTTCAAGAAGACGATCAGCATAAGCAGTAATTTTCAGCATCCATTGCTGCATTGGCTGCTTGGTAATAAACAATGACACTGTAAAATTATAAAACATTCACAAAAATTGGGAATAAGAAAAGTATTTTAACTTGGGAATATGGGCCACCCAGCACACAAATGATTAAACTAACATACCTTTCTGATAACAGGATGACCCCCACGCTCACTCACACCATCCACAACCTCCTCATTTGCAAGGACAGTACCAAGAGCTGGGCACCAATTAACCGGTACTTCAGCCTGAGCTCAGAATTTGACCAACCAACAGACCGAGCTTTTGGTGAGGATGTACGAAATTAATAATAGGAATAATGAACTCGGAACTAGTCATAAGCAAAACCTGATAGGCCAATCCTCTCTTTAACAACTGAAGAAAGATCCATTGGGTCCATTTATAGTACTCTGGTTCTATGGTGGATATTTCACGATCCCAGTCATATGAGAAACCCAATGATTTAAGCTGCAAGTAAATAATTAGCGTAAGAGGTTCAAGCTAACCACAAAGATGATTGCAAAACTGGCAGAGCTATCAAACTAACTATCGAAGGTGATCAGAAATTGGCAGACAAACAAGCTACATATTATGAAGACAATTATAACCTCTAAGGATGGTGCTATCCCATAATGGCAAAAGGGCTGCAAATGACCAACGGGGAAGCTTCTTAAATGGATTGTATTTATAACTCTCTGGAAGTGGGAGGACTATGACCACACATTATCATTCTTTTTCTTTTAATAAATACATTATTAAATCCTCTCTCCAAATCTAGTTGATGGGAAATAACCATTGAAGCTAACCAAGATGAAACATAAAGATGTGACTTTTAGAATCTCTACTAAAAGCAATTCGTCATACAATTTCACATACATTTGGTCTCCAAGTACAAATAATAAAGAGTAATAACCTGGGAACGAAAGCAGTTAATGTTCCTCAATGTTGTGAGTTTTGGGTGAGTTCCAGTCTGCGAACCACATTATGAAAACAATTAATAAACTAAATAAAAAAATCATGACATTGCAAAATGTTGAAAATCAAATATCATGATTTCAACTCAAACCTCAATTGCATATTGCTCAGCAGGCAAACCAAAAGCATCCCATCCCATAGGATGTAACACATTGTAACCCTGCATGCGTTTGAACCTCGCAAGAATATCTGTGGCAGTATAACCCAGTGGATGCCCAACATGTAACCCAGCTCCACTGCATCATTTCCATCCAAAACTTTTACCACAAGGCTTCACTCAGAACAACCAAACAAAAAGGACAAAAAGGGACCAGTAAACAGAATGCAACTCTCAAACGACGCAGTTCCTAAAACCCAGCATATTTGTCAAAGGAACTCAAAACTATGAAATTCAATCAACTAAACTGCACAAACATAAACTGTACTTAATAAAACTGGGTTATTGCCAAAAATGTTTTAAATTCACAAGTCTTGGGAAGTAAAAAATAGAGACCACCAAATTTTTTGAAAATAGTACAAAAAAAACGACTATAAAAATAGATAAAAAGCACCTGGGATAAGGGAACATGTCAAGGACATAATATTTGGGTTTAGAAGTGTCAACATCGTCTGGTGTACGGAAGGTTCGGTTTTCCTCCCAATAACGCTGCCATTTGGGCTCAATTTCGTTAAAAGGATATGCCCTTTTCATCACCACTGACTTCTGTTTTTGCTCCTCTTCAACTTCACTCACTGAGCTCCTGATCCTACTTCTACTAACACCAAAACAACCATGGGCTAAAAGGGTATGTTTCTTACAGAGAATGGAAGCAAAAGACGATGACCTTCCAATGGGGGCAGTGATGAATTTTCTTGGAAATGGAAGTTTTTGACCGCTGGAAAAGAGGAATGTAGGGTGGTGAAGAGGAGGAGAGCGAGGGAATGGTTGAACTTTAGCATGGGTTATGTTCATTTTCTGGTCATAAATCAAGGTTCCAGGAAGAGGAGCAAAGAACAAGAAGAAGATTGAAGAGTGGCAAAGGGTCGAAAGAGGGAACAGAATCGGGATAATGTTGGCGGTTAAACTGATTGGTGGTTGTTCTTATTCTCGTTGCTGTTGTTTTGATTTGGGCCTGAACATCTTCAGGTAGATTTTCTGGGCTAGCACGTGTTCGGTTTCTAATCATATAAAAGCCCAGCCCGTATTTCCTTTTGATCGGGCTCGTTTTAAGATTTTTAAATTACATAATAAGGGCTGAACTTTTTTTTCTCTTCATTTAAGGGCTGAATTACAAGAATTCACGTTTAAATTGGGGCAATACTACCATTTTAATTAGTTTTTTTTTTTTGTCGAAATATAATATAAAGCAATGAATGACAAAATCAAATGATAAGGACTTATTTGAGTATAATAAAAAAATAAAAACTTAATTACATAAATAGACGTACTTCAAGAGATTTTATTATTTAATCCCTTTACTTCAACCATGTCCCTTTATGCTCTTCTATATTATTCTTACCTTTTTTTCATTTTTTCCCTCTCAAGATTGGGTACTACTCAACCCTAGTGGTAGAGCTCATCGGGCTTCATACCATCAAAGGCGTCCTTGGTGATTACTTTGAAAATTGAAAATGCAATTTTCTTGGTCAAACTCAGAAATTGTCATGCATATTAAGCAGAATTATAGGGTATTCATTAAGGTTTGTCAATGACATGGGATAAGGGATGTTTTAAAGTGATATTGGCTATGGACAAACAAATTGTTGTAGAGGTGATTCGAATGGAAACATATAAATAAAATGTTAATTCAGATTTGACTTTAATTATTAAAGATCTCTTAAGAAAAGAATCGCAAGTCAGTATAAGTAAATATAACAGGAACATATTATTTTGATATAAATATACTATTTTTTATCTTTTTTATAAATATGATAATAATTTTATACAAGAATTACTTTAAATTTAAAAAGTAAATTAAGCAATAAGAAACCTTTATGAATACAATAGCTTGGGATTTTTATCTTTGGTAGAACTCAATTACTTGTATCATACTCCTTGAATATAGGAATATTGCAAACAACCTAGTAAGATTCTAAAAAGAAAGGGTAATTTTGTCATCTCATAAAATCATAAAAACCCTAACCAATGATTATTTGCATATAAAAGGGCCTCCAACCCTTTATTATTTTGTATCTAATCCTTAGAATGAGTAGGTTAGAGATCTAAGACCTTTCATGGGAGCTGAGGAGGAAAAAGAGTAGTATTCTCTTTGTTTAGGGTTTGGAAATGTTGAAAAGGTAAGCTTTATGTTTTTTAATTTTTTTTTTTTAAATTAGAGAAGGAGATTCGAATCTTATTCTTTAAACAGAGAGATCATATATTCTTTTGAAAGATTTTAATTTACTTGCTTTGTACTTTTGTAATGTTGTTTTCACTATTTTTATTTCTTTCTAATTTCTTTTTAAGATTACATGAATTTTCATGATGAATCCATGAAATTTTTTCTTAGAAATTTGCAATATTTTGATCTAAAAATAAGTTATGTATTACTTGATTAGGTGAAAGTGTGGTTTATTTGATATTTGATAATATCAATGATGCACATATATGCAAATACGTACACACATACATGCAAACAAAATTTAAATATTATTTTTATTTAATTATTATTGTATCACTTATTTGATATTTGATGGTGACAAAGATACACATATATGTATACAGGTACATATCTACACATAATACAAACATAAAATTTTTATATATTATTAATATTTAAGTATATACGGTACTTGAACATTTGACTCATTGGTTGGTGCATGATCCTTTGCCTAGAGAGCAGGATTTGAATCCCGTACTCCAATTATAATATATATATATATATATTTGAGCATTTGATTAATTGGTTGGTGCATGATTTCCTATCTAAAGAATAGGATTTGAATCCTTTTCTCCTAATTAACGAAAAGTGTATATTATTAATATTTAAATATTTTTGTATCTTGGTGTTGCTAATACAGATATATGCATACATGTATATACAAACATGAAATTTATATATTATTAATTTTTAAATATTTTCGTACTATGGTATTGCTTATACATATGTATGCATACAAAGTACATACCTACACATACGTACAGACATAAAATTTATATTTTATTAATATCTAAGTATTTTTGTACCACTTATTTGATATTTGATGGTGTTGATATACAAATATGAATACACTACATACATAAAAATTATATGCTATTAACATTTAAGTATTTTTGTACCACTTATTTGATATTTAATGATGACTACATACCTACGCATACATACACGCATAAAAATTATATATTATTAATATTTTAATGATTTTTGTTATAGGTATTGTACTTGAATCTTTCTTTATTGATATTTTCTTACTTTAAATTCGAAATATTTTCAAAAAATTTGACATATAAACGAGTGAGAACTTTTACAAGCGAGAATAGGCGAGTTAAAGGATTGTCAAATGTCCACTATGCTATTTATTTTTCATTTGTGAAGTTGGAAATTCTTGTATATAGAATAATATCTTATTTAAATTTAATTATAAATTTAAAAATTTTACAATTGAGTTAAAGGGTTGTTGAATATCTATTATGTTATGATTAACTCGCTTGTGAAGTTTAAAACTCGTGTCAGGATGGTCACGAGTAAATAAATAGCAGCATGAAAGCTGAAAAAAATTATATTTACTTACTCCAAGTGCCCAAAAAATTTACTATTAGGTTTGTTTCGAGAGTCGAATTTTCAAAAACTTACGCCCGGGGCACGGCAAAAAGATATGAGCCCATAAGCTTACAAAAGCTAGTATCCGACCCAGATAGTCTTTGTTACTCGACCAACATAAGGCCAAGTCGGATTGTTGCAGGTTGGAGAAGCTCTCAAAGGGCTGAATTCGGAGTTGATACCAGTTCTTCTAGTTCTTTGATAGCTCGTTCTACTCCATAAATTATCATTTTCTTGATCTGCTTACATGGAAATGAGGTTTAGCAAGAGAAATAATAGAGATCAAAGACAGCAAAAGTGTAATAACACCGATGAAAGGATGTACCTCAAGTTTGTCTTCTCTGGCTCTATGGTTCTTGGGAAGCTGGCGGAACTCCTCAGTTAAACGCAGGCACTCCTTGATATTCTCCGGGGACACGAAGTCCACAGCAACTTTTGTGCATGACTGTGGAAACACAAACAACGATGAGAGACTGCAAACAGAGTTGTATGAGAACATATAATGAGGATATATGAATGTATTAATACCTTCAGATTTCTAACTTGGTGTGGACATCCAGCAGGAATAAAAACAGCCTCCCCAAGATGTTGTTCAAACGTCCATGGCTCAACTCCTAGACAGCACAAAATCATTCGTATAAGGAACCCAGAGAGTCAATGAGGTTTTATATTAAACATGAAGCTGCATTTCTTGTACTAACCAAATTCCTCCTTCAGTTTCCTTTTGTGCTCCATAGTTAGGTAAAATGATTGGTCGTGAATTGGATGGATTACCTAGTCATAAACACAACCATTAACAATTGCAGAGCATTTGAGGAAAGTCTAAGAGGGGACAGGAAATCTCAGCCTTCTTAAGGAAGGATAAGAGCTGCTAACTAAAAGAAAAATCTTAGTTAGATGCTTATAAATTACCTGTTCAACTGGGGAGCAATAGGTATGCCTGAATTCTTTAGAGTGCTTCCTAAGATAAGCCTCCAGTTTAGGAACATCCTCCCTCCTAAAAATGTCCCACAGGGCACCACCTGTCTCCTTTCTGCTGGTGTAGAGACCTGGAATTCTAGCTCCAAGTTCATCTGGGGAGGCATCAAGTATATTATTATCAGAGTAGTGATCTTTCTGATCTCTGATTTCCGGGGCATCCATCTTATTTTCCAGATCACTACTTTCTGCATCAAGGCCTTCTTTAATTGGATGCTTGTCTACTCTCTCTCTCTCTAAATGTTCCTTTTCATCCTGTGCCTTGTGTTTCATTTTCAATTCTTCTATTGCAGCAAGTTGCTCTTTGCTTAAGGCTACATTTGCAATATGTGTCAAAATGTTTACCTACACCAATTGATAATAAAAAAAAAGGTCATTAGATGTAATAACAAGTAGTTGCATTGAGGTAGAAAACAAAGCAGTGTATGAAGAGACAGTACGTGAAGAAGTTCTAAGAAGATAATCAACCTATATATTCCTATATCTGAACAGTCGCAACATGAGGCAACCTCATACTTTTACTCATACAATTGATAGACAATTGTATAACTGAAACTCATTCGTATGACCAACATGCAAGTACATGTGCAAGGATAAAAGCAAAAAATAATGAGTATAATCTTAGGCTACTAGATTTTGTGGCTGATTAAGGCATACCGCATCTGACATGTCACAATGAAGCTTCGTCACAGAGTCCCCTCTTCCAAGCTCCTCTGCAATCCCATAAGCAATATATGTTTTTGGCCCCAAGTCTGGTTTCAGGACGCCTGGTGGCAACTTCAGAGCAAGGTTAAGGATACCGGACCTAGGATCACTGTATTCTTGAAATGGCAATGCACTAATAAACTCATCACAATGCCGAGGTAAAAGATCCTCAAACTCATTAGATGGGGGCCAGTCCTTTAACTTGAGCATCTCAGGCCAGAAGTTATCATATCTTCTCCCTTCCATATAGCCTTTGAAAAATTGACGCGTATTAATTTCCACCTGTATACATATATTGACAAAATCAGACTTCAAACCTAACCTAGCCATAAAAGAATGCTTGAGAAAGAAAAAGTAAGTGGTCTAAAAGCTGGGAGGGGAGAACAGAACTAACCTCACAGCCAGCTAGACAATCAATAGCCTTAACTTCAGACATATCCAAACTACTATCTGAATCCACTTTTTCACATAAAGCACGCCACATGACCATTGGTTCCCAGCTTAAACCAGTTGAATTTGCAAGAGCATTCTGAACAATAACTGGTTCACCTTTGGCCCAGTGCATTTGAAAGTGAGAAAGGTCTTCCCCTTGAATGTCACTTGAAGTTGGAGAATATAAGCAATTGTCGTTAGATCCTTCTCTAGAGGCCACCCTCTGTAATGTCTCTCTTCCTGATACTGTACATTCATCCTTCAATATTCCTTGTCTAGTTTTGCAGATGCTCAACATTTCCCCTCCCTTTGCTTCCAAATTTGATATCCATCCCACTGGAAGGATTCGTTTAAGCTCCAATCTGCAATCACCACAACCACCCATTTCTCTTGGAGGACAAGTAATACTTCCATCATTATTGGCTTTCCACTGAAGTGATGGCTCAGACTGAGCCTTAGCTGATTCATGAAGATAAGATTCTGGTAAAGGGTCTCCACCATGAATATAATTGTAACCTCTGTTCCTGTATTGATATGCAACTTCATCTCGGGTAGAAAGGCTTCCCTCCCGAATTTCTTGACAACAACTAAGACAGAGTTCATATGAACATTTTGGGCAGCTACGATGAAGGTCAAAGATCGAAGTTGCACAGTGGTTACTGTTCCAAAGAGATGAAAAAGTGAAGAGATGATCAATGACATTTTGTGAATAACAGATACAGTCACATAATAAGTTGTATGCTTATGTAGAGAATGCTTACCAATAGACACGCTCATCATTACAACAAAAACTCTCTGGTATTTCAACTGCAGATGGCAGCAACCCTAAACAGAGAACCTTTAATCAGAAACTAATTGAATTTCATAGAGTGCTTGCAGCCACAGTTTGGAAAAAGACATACCACGAATGTCAGCCTCAACCTCTGTCTCCTGATTTTGCATTTTGCAAATTTGTTTCAAAAAGGGAAACATTGACTCGATCAAGTATTTCAGATGCTTAATCTTTTCCTGATCTGTGATGTCCCTCTTTGATGTCTGTAGATTAGGAAGAAAGAATTATTAGGTGACAAAAATTTTGGTATTTCCCAGGCCCATGCTAGGAAAAATTTTAATCAAGTTTAACAACCTAAGAAGCAAAGACATTAACATTTACGCACAGCACCACCCTGATGAAATCTGTACTAACATATCAAGATCCTTTCTCTGTATTCTAGCAGGAACACTAGTTATCTTGGTTAATCTGTTTACCACACCATTTAAATAGACAGTTTGTCATAAAGAATAAACCTGCGGCCTATACATAATTCAATTCTGGTTACTTAAAGAGAAAAATAAACCTTAATCAATCCACTTGAGTGCAAACAGATGCTGCAATTGCAATTCCTGCAACAAGAAGGGCACTGCTCTGCAATTTTTTCTTCTGGTATATGGGGATACCTGTAGACACCACAACCGAAAAAAAAAATGAGAGAGACTTTAAGATTATTAAAAGTCAAATATTTAAGCCCATTAGGTTAAAAACGTTACCATTGTCTGATACAATGGATACAATACACTTTGTCTTCACATTTCATGCACGGAACAACAATTCTCCTTTCAGTCATACACTGATGACACTTGAACTTATCTCTCTTGGCCTGATTAAAGCAAAATTTCTGATAATTAGTATTGGAGAGAGTTATAAAAGCAAGAAAAGAGAAATTTCAGTTTTAGAATTAAAAAGAAATAAAATACCTTAACATTTTTCTTTGTGCATCTATCACTGCTGCTACCATCACTTTTCAGATGTGACGACAACGAGCCTGAAGATGATGATGACAAAGACGATGAAGAATGCAATAAAGTATCAATAGGATCACAGTTATTCTTCTTAGTCTCCTTAGGGCTTTTTTTGATCATCACACTGTTTGAATTTCTGCTTTTGCTTCGTGCTTTCACGTTCATAAACACAATAGCTTCCTCATCCCATCCATCTGATACATCTTCCTCCTCAGAAGTAGTGATCTTGTCTACTCCATTCCAATGCCTCTTAGGAATTTTCTCATCCTCTAAGAATTCAATTTCTTTACTTAGCTTTCGCTTCTTTGATGGATTTTTCGTTTTTCTTGATAATTGCCCTACATTGTCCTTCCCTTCAGATATTGTCCTTTTATTTTCACGGTGGACCATCACAGGCTTTCTTTTCTTTGATGCATGCCACGAACTTAAGGGTTCCTTAATTATCTGCATACTTTGACCAGTATGACAGTTCAACCGCTCTTGCTTAGCAATCACCGCCGCCATTCTCACTGCAGAGATAAGAAAGTTAACAAAGGCAAGATTATATTTTATCAGAACCCAGCAAAGATTCTTCTTACTATAATACAACTAATGCTAATCAAACTTCAAAGAATTGGCATTCTTATTATTCTTTTATACGGAAAAAACTATTCATTAGTATCACTCAAGGAATGGAAAACACAGAAAAAGTGTAAATATCTCGTATACTTTCTAGTAACCACTTTCAACAAAAACAATGGCTACAAAAGCAATTAAACTCAATAGATTTTTTATATATAATCAAAAGAAGCAGCAAGCAACCAACAAACTTAACAAAGTCAGCCATGGATTCAATGTGACTATCAAGCCAAACTCCTGCATTATATCTATATACATTGTCTGGAGAATTACTATACACATAAACCAGCTCAAAATCAACAATAAAAAATCCCAGCCTAAAAACTCATAACCCTTTCACATAAGACAAAAACAGATAACGGAACCAGATGCGTTGACTCAGGTCAAGTCAGCTGAATTATTCGTTAAAAACCCAAAAATATCATTCAAAAAGAAATATCAATGTGGATTAAGATTCATCAACATTCAGAAAATTAATATCAATTCGAACATCAAATTCAAATTCAAATTCTTTCACACGTAAATCATTACAAAAGAAAATACCAAACAATAAGAAAAAATTGAGATTCTTTAAAGAAAACCAAACGGGAAAAAAAAAAGTATCGATCAAAGCGTCTGAGACTGACCTGTTCGGCGAAGACAGGAGAAGAAGAACAAGAACCAGCAAAGAGAAACGCGCGCAGGCTGGGATTAAAAAAATGGGGTTAATTCTTGGCAGTAGGATTGACCAAAAAATCTCTTTGAAAGCGATCGACCAATGCAATTAACAAAAAGAAAACAAACAGACGAGATGATTCCGAAGAACGAAAATTTACGTTTATAAATAGAGAGCATTGAAATAGGTAAAAGGTCAGTTACGTTGGGCCTGGGGATTTTGTGAGAGAGTGGATCTTCGTGGACGACCTGTTTGTTTAGTAAACCACGCTATTCCAACTAAGATTTGGATTAGACACGTCAGAAATTCGGAATTAAGAAATAAAGATGACTGTATTTAAGGATTTCCTTTCTCTTTTTTTAATCCATATTTCAAAATAAAATCTTTTAAGATACTTTAAAATAATTTATACTAAAAATTAATATAAAATACATCAAAACTAAAATTTTTATCTTAAATTTTTAAAAATTAAAAAAAAAGATAAGAAAAAGTATAATTCAAATTTCCAAAAATTTTAAAAATCATGGTAAATTTGGTTTTTATTTATAAAGGGATATAAAAGTTCGCTTTAAATATTAGCCTTTTTGGGAGGGAAAATATATGGAATGTTCTGAATATTCGGTGGCAATTAAAAGAAATCATTACTTGTATAGTAAGTAGCCATGCAATTACTCTCTCTCTCTCTCTCTCTCTCTCTCTCTCTCTCTATATATATATATATATATATATGTATGTATATCTCAGTGCTGGGTTTCTTGATTAAGAAGAGAGAAAAGCTTGTTCTTTGATGGACTGCAGTTCTCCGATCCATCAATGACGACAGAGGTTGCACTTGAATCTTTGTTTTCTTCAATCGAAGACGAGCTCTTTATCGAGTACCATACTCAGTCAACGACCACAGAGGTTCCAGTACTTGATGGCGAGCCGGACCTGGACTACTATTATGATGAATCAATGATGACAATGGTTCCGTGGGGTTGTCGGTTTGTTCCGACGGATGAGGACCTGATTCTCCACTACCTCTCCAACAAGGCAAAAGGAGAGGCGTTACCTTGTCAAGGTATCACCGACTGTGAAATCTATGGTGATGAAGACAAGGAGCCATGGAAGATTTTCGGTCGGACCTCAGCCGAAAAGTTCTACGTGTTCATCAAGCTGAAGAAGAAGGGTAAGGGAAAAAGGATAGAACGAAGAGCTGGTCGTGGGACATGGAAAGGTCAGAGAACCGATCCTGTAATAGATTCTGAGCATAACCCTATAGGTTTCAAGAAACTGTTCGTCTTTGAAATTAAAGATGAGGATTCCAACAATGTCAAGCGATGTCATGGACATTGGTTGATGTATGAGTACTCACTTCCTACCGAAGTAAGTTTCCTTTTTTTACCACGTTGTTCCTACTTGTATAAAATCTGATATATTTAGAAGGTATATGATCAATCTGATATTTGGGGTTTTGTACATTTTTCACTGCTTTTACAGATTGAATTTTGTGATAGCTTTGTGTCTTGTTTGCCTATGATTTGCTACTATTTTACATTGATATGTGATTTTATTATTATTATGAGAACATTTATGCAAGTTGGACAGCACTAATTATTTAAAATTTTTTCTTGTAGAGTGATTATGTACCGTGTGCCATACGCAACAAACATGCAACAACAAAACCGGCGTAGAGGCAGCATTGGTACCTGAAACAAGAGTTTGTTGTTAAAGTTACTTGCAGCAAAGGAGGGGACAAGTTGGTGTCAGTACTGAAGGGGTATTTGATGAACTGGGTCTTAATGTTGTTCAAGCAAGAGCAACCATTTCTTTTATATAGAAGCCATTGTAGTAGCTTGAGACCAGACCAGTCAGGAGCTGGATAATTTTAAAAGCTTCAAGCTAAATTTTTAAATGATAATTTTTTATTAAAATTAAAAAATAAAGTTCTTTTTTTGGAGTTAAGGAAGAGCAAATGAGGAAAAAAAATTCATAAATGAATATTATAAATTGAAAAAACTAATTAATTTTATATATAAAAAATAATTATTGGATACTATTAAATACATATTATCTTCAATTTTGTGAGAATTGTAAAGTAATAAAAAATTAAAAGTTATTAGATAAAAAATAAAAAAATATATCATTTTCGTAATTATTTTGATTTTTATATATTTTTAAATGAAAGCCTTTTTTATTCAGCCTGTCACTAGAATTGACTGGTAATTAATTAGTGGGCTGAATCTCAGTCAATGACCCTTTGAATTACTTGGGCCAAATTCTGACCCTTTAAATTCATCTGATATGATGAGCCCATCATTTACAATGAAAAATTCCAAATATTTATAAAAAGAAGTATATTATAAAATTCACAAATTATAATATTAATTGTACAATTATAACATAAATATAGACAAGCTTATCTAGTGCCATCGACCCTTGGTTGCGCCTTCGGTTGCTATGATAAAGACTATGGTTCCTTTCGCAGTGAAGGGTTTTTGTGAAGGTCAATTAAAAATACTGTTTATAGAATTAAAAATATAATAATTTAATGTTAATGAAAAATTAAGAATTTATATTTTAATAAAATAAATAAAATGATTTTAAAAGTTGTTGCAGTACTTCCAAAGAAACATTACCCATTTCGGCTTTTTGCTTATCTTTCATCTCTTCTCCCTCCCTTCTCTGACGTATTTGCTTTGTTGGAATTGGAAAAAAGAGTCTCACATGTTCTCCAAGGCTCATCTATTAGTCAAACTCCGGTGTATTGTCTCTGCCTCGAAACATCAGTTGTCAACAGTCACTGCTGTTCGAATTACCGCCACCTATTCGACGATATGCCAAAACCAAGCTGAAAACCATACGGAAGCAGCTGTAGAGCCTCCGAGGGACTCTGCGGAACTTTTCAGGAAATGGGGTTGCAGCGAAAATGATTTAGGGCAGATCTTTTCTCGCCAGCCTGCTTTGCGCCATGCTCAAGTTGCTCCCCTTTTATCCAAACTCAAGTTGCTCAGTGACTTGGGACTCACCGCTTCCGACATTGTTACGATGATCAATTGTCGCCCTCGTTTCTTTTGTTCTCGTATCAATCATTGCTTCGACGAGCGGCTTGATTTTTTCCTGACGCTTTTCGGGTCACGAGAAGTGCTGCGTAAAGCCCTTGTTAGGAACCCTTCGCTTCTTACATATGACTTCCACGGCACGATCAAACCAGTCATTGCGTTGTATGAAGAAATGGGCATTGCCGGAAATGATTTGATTGCCATGCTCATCTCGCGGCCCACGTTGATTCCTAGGACTTCGTTTAATGACGAGAAGATGGAATATATAAAGAAAACAGGGGTTTCAAAAGGTTCCAAAATGTATAAATATGTGGTTGCTCTCATTGGCATCTCGCGGATTGAGACTATACAGGAAAAAGTGACGAACTTGGAGAAGTTTGGGTGTTCAGAGGACGAGGTATGGAGTCTTTTGGGACGGTCTCCCCTTATTTTGACGCTATCAGTTGATAAGGTTCAAAGGAACATGACTTTTGTTGTGGGCACCATGAAGCTCTCTCCAAAACTGGTGCTTCAGTACCCATTTTTGTTGTTCTGCAACCTGGAAGCTGTATTGAAGCCACGGGTATTATTGGCTGGGAAGCTAAAGGACATGGAGCTTCACCCACAGATTAAGGGAGCAATGATGTTGAGGGCACTTAGGATGAAAGAAAGTCGATTCTTGACTGCGTTTGTTACATGTCATCCAGAAAATGTGGCCACTGAATTGCTAGAGTTTTATAAACATGCTAAATGTGTCAAACGATTGGCGGAAGCCTCAAAGATGAAAGTGCGTAAAGGATTTCCCTTTTGATCCATGGATGGTGACAGAGGCTTCATTTGAATTTTGCTTTCTTTGAAGATGAGCTCTTTATCAACTACAATGTCTTCGATGATCACTAAACGAGCACAGAGGTTACACTTGATCAGTTTTTTCGAATCGAGATCCGATTTGATGAGGAGCTGGAGATTGATTATGTACTCTGTGAGATTCGCAACAGAACTGGCATAGAGGCAGCATTGATACTTGGTCGAGCACTTACAGCGGGCCCGTATGCTGGTAACAACTGCAATATGGGACTGTATCTGATGCATTAATGTTATGCTGCTTTTATAGACTCCGCAACTTGTCTGAGATTTTTTCAGGCAATTCCTTAGGTTGGGATATGCTGCTTTTATAGACTTCATAGCTTTTCTATGTAACTTCCTTATTGGAGGCAATGCCTCCTTATGTACTGATCCATATTAATCAGAAACCTTCACAGGTAATTAATAAAATTCACATATGAATTAATACCTTTTGAATTAATATCGATTCATCCGTGAGTGATCAGACAGTCGAACAATGGTAAATAATGATATTCTATTTATATTATTAATTGTATGTATTTATGTGTACATATATACACATCCATATCATTTGTTCAACAGAAGCATCACCATAAAAAATTCTTTATGTTTAGACAAAACCTCCATAGATCAACATCAAATATGTAATTCTTTGGCTTTAAAAACTAAGAAATTCCTTTAATTGCACTACTGCAAATTCATTAGTCAACATATCAGAAGAAATCTCAAACAAATAACCTGCACAATATTTACTCCATCATCCTCTAAAAGGCCTAATATTGGAGTTCTTTCCATTGATAGCCACAAAATTCACAACTTGTTCTCTTCACAGAGTCTCAAAAGACCAACTCGTCCCTTTGGGTACCTCTTCTTCCGCTATTTTGTTCATTTAATTTACAGTGCCACCCTCTTCACTTCATGATGTTGCTCAGAGTCTAATATACAGTATAGTGCCAACACCAACTCGTACTTTGTACCTAATTTAGGGCTCTGAATGTTCAGGAACAGCCTCCGGCAACGATGGTGAGGATGCACCACTAATTCTGCTAGGCACTGGTGTGTTCCTTCGAGATTGGCGTTTTGTGGGGACCAACACACTCTCATTTTCTGACTTAAACATAAAGTCGTCGCCGTCATCATCATCTTCCTCTTTGAAAACTGGATGGACATATGCATTGTGAAGATAAGGTTTCAAATTGAGGTTTGGTTCCCTTGCACGTTCCAAAGTGTCTTTCATCATTGCTTCCTGAAACACATAACAAAAAAACATAATGACAATGATAACAAGGAAAGCAAAGATCAAGCAAAACATCATTATACATAATGTACATAGATTATGATATGGCAGTCATTCACCATATTCATTAGAAAATGACTGAGATAAGAATAGCAGATTGAGAAAGCTTGTTACAAATTGAATCGTTTAAAACATATATAGCCCAGCAAAACAACAAACCTGTAGAGGATATCTAACAAAAGCAGGTTCATATCGGGCTTTGCAGAATCTGTAGAACCAAATGGTGAGGACAGCAAGAGCAATGAGAAATGGTGTTGACTGAGCAGCTTGCATTGTACTTAACAATCCTATGAGAGCGATTTGCGAGATAAGCAATGCAATTATAATGCGTCCATGGACATCAGGCCAGAATGCTGCAGCACTCTCATACTCTTGATTGTAGACATTAATGATCTACATTTTCAAGGGGAAAAAAAAATCAGACAGAAGCAAAGATTCATTTACCACTGTAAGGAATATTCCATATCTAAGTTCTTTACCTGATGACGGAAGACAACATAAGCTAGCCCAAAGAAAACTATAATGAAAGGAAGCAGAACAGGTGTGATAGTAGCATAAACCATGCCAAGTAGAAAATACAGTTGTATACGAGGTTCCCCGGTGTTGAAGCCCAAACTTCCCGGATCCATTGCCTCCTCCCTATCCTTTTCCGTTTTCACCAACAAAAAATTCTTCAAGTGATAAATTATAAGTGGTTTCAGCATCAAAATCTCTGCTGCTATTCCAGCCCATCCATCGACCATGATGTAAGTAATGAAAAAAGTTGCTCTCATTGGTACAGCTACACCAATTGTCTTAGGAATTCTGCAAAGAAGATAAAAAGATGAAAAAAAACTGTCTATGTTGTAATGAAGCAAATTTCGACACCAAAAACAGAACAGAACAGTAAATGCAACCCAGACTGATGCAGCTAAATATATACAACTCCATCACAAATTATATACATTCCAACTTTTGAAAGGTATGGTACAAAAAATTGTAAACTTAGAAGTTCATCCAAGATTCAGGTCCATAAAGGAATTTCCTAATGATTCCATAAGAAATATCTTCACCCAGTGCAAATTAAATTCTTAAAAATCTAGCATATGGTTTCTGCTAAGTCACCTGCCAGAAATCTAGAAATCTGCAATTTAGAAACCCATTCTATGCATAAAATTGTAATTACCCAATTAAACTGTAACTGAGATACTCTGTCTGACTGCTAGATGGTTTCCTTGTAAATGTATCCACTTTGATGGAGAAACCAAACTTAATACCATTAGAACCAGTCAACTGAGAATCTATACCAAAAGCACTATCATCTGACACTAAGCACGCGAGGATGCATAAAACGCAATTGCATCACTTGAAGCAGATATACAAAGATGAAAATGGAATACATACTCATTTGCTGATTGCTTAATAAATGTGTTTAGCTGTTCCAGTGCACTGCCAGCAATTACGCTGCCGAGGAATACATTCACTAAATTGAAAAGATAGTATCTAGTTGCTGATCTCCTCTCTAAAGATGATATTGATGTAAATCCTTCAAACTTGGACATAATCATCAATATAGTTGGCAGAAAAATGAGAAAGAGCTTCAATACGATACCAGGCAGAAAACCTTGGATTACCGATTTTATAAATTTTCTGCAAAGACAAAAGGGAAAATCAATGGTTATAGTAATGCAATCTAAATAATGACTCAAGACTTGAAACTAAAAAGGAACTCACATTTCAATTAGGGGCTTTAGGAATGGTGCTGCTTTCTCAAGGCCCTCAATGCTGGCCAGAGCTTGTACAGATGCAATTGGGATCATGAAAAAGAAAGTCAGGAAAAAGAATGCTACAGCCATGATCAGCCTCCTAACTGCTAGTGAGACGTATGGAATTGCCAGGTTTTGCCAATATACATCACGTGGCTCAGATGCCCACTCTGTTAACCACAAAGTTGGATTCCTGGATTGTTGGGTTTGAGCACAAACAGCTGCACCCCACCGAGATTTAAAGGAAACAAATGCTGCTGGCATTATGCATTTAGGATCTTTCTTAACCCTCTCTCTCTCTTCAGCTATCTGAATATGAAAATGAGCAATGCACATCATCACCCTTTGAAATACAAACGTGGAGGAAGACAAAATGCAATAACGCAAAGCAACTCATTTTCAATAGAAGATCATCTGATACAACAAAGACAGATATTGCTTCTTGGGGTAGCAGCTGTTTCTAATTTTGAAAGCTTAGGCTCAATAAACTAAGCCAATCTAGAAAATAACTGAGGCTTGGATGCAGCACATAAGAACAGGCTTAAATCTTATGAACAAGTAATAGCAAACAATCTCAAAAGAATGTGCAAGTTGAAAAAGAAATACTTACTTCCTTGGATAACTTCTCAATTTCAGATATGTGATGATCAATTGCATCAACTTTTTCACCCCGGAGCCCAAGAAAACCAGTCTGGTAGAGAGAATAAGCTTATCAAGAAATAGAAAATTTAAAGCAAAGCTGAACATCAGAAAGAGGCCAGCTCTTAAAGCAATGAAAGACTGCAGTAAGTTACCTTCATAAAAGGCCTTTTTGCACTATTTCTGGAATACTTCAGTTGGTAATAGTCAAGCCAATTCTGCTTACTTTTCCTCTTCTTCACCAATTTAGCAAGTTTGTTTGCATTGCATACCGCCTGCATATATTTTCAAGGAGAACTATATCGTAAATGAATTCCATAAAAGGCCTTCCTCATAAATCATAAAATGAGTTCTATAATAGACATCTTTGGATGGGAAGTATGTGCAGTAGAATATTGACAAACTAGAAGAAGATACTATCATTATTATTATAATAAATGCAAAAGGAACACACCTGTTGTGTAAGATAGGTATCTGGGTGATTGACCAGGAAAAAATGCTCCACAGACTCACTGACAGATTCATCTGGATCTGGTGGTACATTCCTAACAAGTACCTACAACAATCAAACTCCATTCAGAAGCATTTTAAATAAAAAACCTCAATCCAATAATATTGCTCAAAGTAGAAGCACTAGCCCCTCAGAGATTTGTAATTTAATTAACTTTCAGCAGAAGAATACATTTATCTTCGTTTAACTGCAGTAATTCAACTAAACCACAATTGGAAACCAGAATACCTATCAAATGATATCATTAACCCTCAAGATCAGTATAATCATTAGCGAAATTCACCTTCCAAAAATGTGTCTATGCTCGAATAAAACAAAGTAATATAAAGGAAATCCCTGACTTCTTCAAAGTATATGGCAAATTGCAAATTCTACATAGATAAACAACATTTTAAGGCCTAAAAAATCCAATAAATGATAAGTTGTTCCCACTTCTCTCAAGAACTTCACTTATGTCAACAAGATTCAAGTCAATGCTAACAAACTTAAAATGTTAAACAAAGAATTTCCAGAACGAAAAGCCAATCAACAAGAAATCATATCTCCTCGAATTTACGATAAAGAACAAATATTACATGGAAAATAATACATAATAATAAAAGTATATATTTAAAATTCATTTTAATAATAATGAAAAGAATGATCTTACAGTAAATTGGTCTGGCCGGCGTTTTTCTGATGCAAGAAATTGCAACCGCATAGCAGCAACTGTCTCATACTCCTTTAGCAACACATAGAATGTCCAGAAGGTAAAGGCATAAGCCACTACAATATGAGTCCAAAGCCTACAACACAGGATTAAATATTATTCCACTGTAATATTCAGTTATTTAGAAAAGAAAGAAAAAAGGGAAAAAAATGTTATAACACTAGAATGAGTTCATCTGAATTACAGGTTAAGATAAAAGAAGTTGGCAATGACAGAAGATCTCCTACCTATCTGATCCAAGTCGAATGTTTGAAATCGAGAGCTTATCAATGTCACTTGAAGTTACATTCTTCAGCTGCAATTCCAATGTTTTATTCGTGTAATTAACTGGCACTAAGACTGCCCATGCAAGGAACGCGATAGGGACAAAAATCTTTAGCCTGCAGGCAAAATAACAAGAGAGCAATCAGAACAAGACAACAGAATAAGATGAAAAATGATAAGGTGGTTCCATGTCTTCACAGCATAGAAACAAGTTTGACCAGCAAAGAAACACCACAAAGGTGAATAATTTGCCTAACATTAGCTAACGCATTTCATCAAAATTCCCATCATCTTAACCAAAAAAAGATGAAAAATTTCAGCAACGAAGCGACAAAGTAAAGCAAAACATGAAGAATTAAGATAACAGAGACGGCCTTGCAGCATACCCTATCAAGTAAATGCGCAAATAAACAGCCGAATCCAATCCAGCGTGTTCAATAAGCTCGGGTTCTGGCATTTTGAGTGCCTCAGGCATCCAATGCAAGAACCTCAAGTAGGAACGGAAATCCAAGTTGACAAATTTCCTCACAAATGCTCCAGACCTCGAAGGACTGCTTCTTAAACCCTTGAGATACCATTTCGGGAAATAAACCCTGTCGTTGAAAGGTTGAAGCCTCAAGATGGCAAACGCTAGAAAGAATACAACCGCACTTAGCAGATTAATGCCTGCTGCAACCCCTATATCTCCTAAAGTTGCCATCTATACAAAATCTCCCCTGCATAAACAAGGTAATTCCAAATCAGGAAATCTACCAAAATCAAACAGTTAAACAGGAAAAAATCACTACTTTTCCGTATAAGAATAAAAAGAAAGTACATTTCACTAGTCAAAACAACTACTTTCCAAACAAAAAAGGAACTCAGTAACATATAACTATATGGAAAATAAATCCAATCCCAATCACCACAAATCATCAAAAAGGAGCAAACATTCAAGCAGGAATAAAAATCCTCACTTGCTCCTATTTTTCGATGTCTTCGAAGGAAAGAAGGAACAATCTTTGGGCTCTCTAAAAAGCAAAAGAAAGTTTCTTTCTTGGTTTTTGCAGATCAGAAGTTGAATTAGGAAGTGTTCGGATCGCTTCAGAACTCAATCAAAGCAAGAACATTCCTCCGCTACTTGGCCAGGGAAAGTGAAACGCACGAAACCCAGAAACCAAAAAGAAATCCTTTCTTTCTCCTCGATAAGATAAGCAGATAAGAAGCCAAAGCAAAACTAAAGCCAGAAACAGGTATCGTGTAGAAGCCAAACCAACAAAAAGTAGAATATCTTACAATAATTCGAGGAATTCTTTTTCTTTCTTTCAAAGATTTGTTCTGATCAAAAAGAGGACCCGGAAATGGTTACTACACTGTTCGTTTTGTTCGGTTTGGTTTGATGTTACGTTGTCCGTTGGGTCACTTTCTTTTATTGTCTGTATCCAAATCGACGGGTTTGATTTTATTTTTATTTATTTTTAATTAATAGGAAATGGTAGCCTTAAATGTCGGCAAGCTGCCACGTGGGTCTCCCAACGGCTACTTTGTGTAAGAACAGGGAGATTTTGGTTTTGACTCGCGGTGGAGGGGCGTGGAAGTCACGGATGAGCGAGATTTGAAGAGAATCCGAACGAATGGCGAAAGCGATTGATGTGGATTGGCTGTCGGCGAGTGTCGGATTGGGATTTTGGGTGATGTGGCCGCGTGGATATAGCGTAAGGTGCGTGGGTACTGTAAGAAGAGGACACATCAAGGATTTAGATTGATGAGATTTTTTTTTTATGTAAATAAAAAAAATAAAATAAAATCGAGATAAATCTCTTGTCATGTGGGTCACCGTCACAGTCGTATTGAGAGTTTGACACGTAGATTCTAAAGTAACCATTTATCCTACACTGAATTATCCTCAAACAAAAATTTCTATATTAAATTATTACAACTCAAAATCTAAAATATAATTTGATATAAAATAATTAACACATTTATTAAATAAATCAAATTAAATTTTATATAACATCATAAATTCTTTTAAATACATTTAATTTGTATAAATAGATATCATAAACAAAATAAACAAATCATATTATATAAATTGATATAATAATATATGAATTAAAACACAAAAATATCATGCTTATAAAGGTACAAAATACGATAATTTTAACTTAAATTTGGTTAACATTGCATTAACAGTTCAATGCTTAACATTGTTGCTGTGTTCTTGGTTACCCCTCTTAAACTTTAAGATTAGCTGGCAATAAAACATGTTTAGTTGAACATTGGGAATTTCCTGAAGCCGGCGGTGGGCAGGATGCCGAATGCAGGCCAACGCCGCCAATGAAAATGACTGTATGCATTAACGGCCAAGAACGGGATTTTGTCAAACTTATCCAATAGAGGAACGGGGTTGGTGCTTGGGCACAGAAAAGGTGTGTGTTGTTGCGGTGGATGCCGCGTTAAACCCGTGGCTAAAGCTTAGAACTCTTGAACGGGAGGCCACGCTGAATACCGTATGGCCGCACATTCAGAAATGAACAGCGGTCAGTTTACTTTGCTTAATTTCTAATTAAATTAATACCTAGCCATCCTCAAAGGATAAAATTTTCACATGTGCTGATTATTTATGTTCATAGTTCAATTAAGTCAAAAGTTTGTGTCATGGAAGCCAGCTTATTAGTGATTTCTTTAATTAATTCATTTTTTTCATTTGGATATTAATTAATTTATAAAACAATTTTAAATTAACTTTCGATATTCATAATTTACAATTGAATCGATCAAAAAATATTTTATATAGTGCTGATAACTAGCTTAATACGAAAGTAGAAAATTTAATTAATTTTTTTAAGTCAGAAGACTGTGTAATGGGAGCCAGCTTTTTTTCTTTCTCTAAAATGAATTCCAACAAATTTCTAAATCCATGACTTGAGTTTGGTCAGGTGGAACGCTGCCTTTCTTTGATTCTAAGTTTTAACCTTATGCATGGCCAAAAAAACAGAGTTAAAAGCCAAAAAAGGAGAATATTTATATATGGTAAGGGACAGAATTTTCTTTTTAATTTGGTCAATAGAGAGAATCAATCAATAATCCCAAAATGTGCATTGTCATATTCAACAAAATAGAAAAAAAGATAAAAAAATTATCTTTTACTAGTATTTTTTTATAATAACAATACATTTAATAGTAAGTAAATGTATCATGAGTCTTGATATGCAGTCAAATTATAAAACTCAAAAACTAAAATCGAAATGATTTCGTTGAATATATACTTTTAAAATTTTATTTTAATTTTATATATTTAAAGATGAGTCGAAAGAAATCTTAAATTCATAATCATCATACATAATTAACAAAAAATATCTATAGAGAGAGAGAGAGATGTGATTACATAAAGCTTATATTCTAGCATTTGGGGGCCATATATGTCATATAATATTTGGTATGCCATCATGTCTTAATTGGAAGGTCATAAAGTATATACCATAATAATGGACTTTACAATCTGTGGGTTGGTTGGCTAGCTGTTCGTCATCTTCTTCCACTTCCTTTTCTTGGGCAATTTCTTTTTCTTCATTATTTGAGTACCCTATAGTGGTCTTTATCTTCATTATTTAAAGATAGAATAAAGAAAATGGAAGGGGAAACAGTATAAAGAGTAAGGAGGAAGACGTGAGATCATGTAGCAATGCACTTAACGTTACTTGAGTTAGAATTCTTATATTTGAAAAAAGGACAAATCAATGGTTATGGATCCCTTTCTATCTGTCTCTAATTCATTACAAAACAGCGATTGAAGAGACATAGCAGACCCACATCTGCAAATAAACACGTGATCTGCCCATCATGGATTTTTGTTTAAGCCTTTTTCAAGGAATGGGGTGCTTTCGATCTTGGGAATTTCGACATGAATGTGTCACTGTTAAGTTTGTATGGTTGGATTTTCTCACTCAAGAACATGAATTAATGATGCACAGACAGAACCGGGAAGTGTACAATCTATCGTTTAGCTCAACTACCATTCTCTCCAACCTAAAGTTCCTCTTCAAAACGTACAGAAAATGGAGCGTATGTGTGTGTAACCATAATTATACAAAGATTTGCTGACCACTTTTTCAATCATTCCTCAGCATATACATAGATTCCAGCAGACCCAAAATTTTTTCTCAAGGAAAAAGGAATAGGAATAAGTGAACTGAAGGTACTGTACAGTACTTGGATTCAAGTATTCACACATGTCAAGAGGGATCTAAACGAGAAAAGGGTACTTCTATCAAGGTATCACTGGTTAACTCTGCGGTGGCTAAGCTACCTTCCTGGCATCAGGTTGATTAGAGCTTTGTTTTCGTACAAGGAGCCAACATCCCAATCCTCGCTTGAAGATGACAGTGCCATGAGTGCGACAACGATGGATCTCATGCTTGGCCTCAGCTGGGGATTTTCCTGCGTGCAAGCTCTGGCAAGACGTGCCATCTGGTAATCAAAAACGGACGTGACAGCTTGTTAGATTGATAGAGAAAATGAGTCCATACTATCATTTGCATACCGGGATCAGAATTATACCTTGCAGACTGCATCGAATGAGTAGTCATCGACTAGCCTAGGGTCAACAAGTTTTTGCAGATCTTCTCTTGGATCAGGTTGATTGAGAACATCTTCAAACTGCGTATACATCGAAATGAATTAATCGAAACAGGATCATGGGGGACTGGAATTTAGTACTAGTAACTTTAGTAGGGAAAGACAACTGATAATTGTATATACCAAAGCAACAAGTCCCATCGATTCAGTCACTTCTTCATTGGTCTTGACGATAGCTTCCCTGGCAGATATCAGTTCGAAGAGAACAACTCCAAAAGCATACACATCTACCTTTGGGGAAACTTCACCATACTGAGCATACCTACAGACAATGCCACATTGAGACAAACAAGTTTCACATGCACGAAAGCCAAAAAATGATACTATATAGGTATGTATGTATGCATGTATTCATACTTACTCTGGTGGCATGTATCCGAAAGTACCCACAAGACGTGTTTGCAATGAATAGTTTCCAAATTCAGATAGTTTTGTCAGCCCAAAATCAGCGACCTGAGCACCAATATATACACCCAATTAGTTTGTAAAGCATCTGAGTCCATTAGTGTTTGCTATATAGAAATTTATTCAATAACCTTAGCACGAAAGTTCTTGTCTATTAAAATATTTGCAGACTTAATATCACGGTGAACGTAGACAGGCACAGTGTGTTCATGGATGTATTCAAGCCCTCTAGCTGAATCTAAAGCAATTTGCACCCTTGCTGACCACGGCAATGGATCTCTCTCTGAAAGAAAAACGTTTCACCAATAGAATTCGATTGGGTCCGAGTGAAAATAAGATGCTTATCTTGCATAATTGAAGTCATAAAACACTTGTTTCTCACCTCGCTGCTGGCGCAAATGTTGACTTAAATTACCATTCTCGATGAACTCATAGACTAAGAATAAGGAACCTTCAACACAGTATCCTATTAAACGCACCTGCATGAGATTTTGGTATGCAGTCGCATAAATGTTCATGATCACATTGATCAGATGATCAAAGACTACTTGAAATATTATTTGAGGAGAAACAAATAACTAGCAATCAAAGAAGAGTGAATCCTAAATGATGTCATAGTTCTGCCAGTGCCATTGGTATAAGTAAACTGTTGTCCAAATAAGATATAGGAGGAGGCATATGGAAGGCAGAATACCAGGTTAAAGTGATGAACATGTGTTAAAACCCTCAATTCAGCAAGGAATTCCTTTGATGCTTGCATATCCATCTTCTTGATTGCGGCTTTCTGCATGACAGGAGAAAAGTTGGATTCATGATGGGACAAACTTAGTTTGCAGGTTTAAACATGATGATCCCTACAATAATAATCCTCATATCATGATCTAGGATTCTCTAAAACGGAAACTTAGGACAAGGTACCTCGCCTCTTAGTTCTGCAAGGTAAACAGATCCAAAGCCTCCTTGCCCGATCTTATTAGCAATGCTAAAGTCATCCGTTGCCTTGGCAAGCTCTTCATATGAGAACTCCACAGATTTGTCCACTGTGATACCAGTGAGGCCTGGAGAAGCAAAAAGAGCAGTTGTTTCGGAATTTTTCTGCAGGGTACTTCCGGAACCTAAATCATCAAGACCACAAGATACAGAAGATTGATCGCTAATGAGATGCAAATTTCAAGCTTGAATTTAGCTGTCCATTTTAGAATCAATGTTTTCACAAGAACTATGCAAAGATATTCATAGTAAACACTTCTGCAAAGAAACCATTTGTCTGCCCATCAAAACCTGACATTTGACAACAACCTTAAATAATGGTTACAATTAAACTATTGCCTCAGCATGATTTTCTGGTAACTTGTCCCTCCTAGCTACCTCACATAATTAACTTACTTCCCCAGTTCAAAGCAACTTTAGCTTAGAATATGCATCAACTGAATATAAAGAGAGAAAGCTCACACCTCCATGTTGAATGTAGTGGTCTGGGGATGCTTCTAGGAGTAATGATGCTTCCACCACTTTCTTCCTTTTGTAAAGGCCAGCGTATATACAAAATCCCAAAGTTAAAGCCCCAGCAACTCCTGCAATAGATATGCCAGCGATAACTCTACTCGAGATTCCTGGTTCAAATGCCACAAGTTAAGCTCAAGACAACATCAAGAGCATCCTTGACAAGCATACTTAAGAAAATCAACGCAAGAGGCTTGAACATTAATAACTAATACGTAGAGACTGATCCTACCAGTTGTGCTGCAAGACAGAAAAATCAGAACAACAGATAGAGTCATTAGATGAACTGAATAATTAAATGGTCATATTAGCATAACAATTCAGTCAGGCGAGACATGAAATACCATCTAATACCTGATCTTCAACGGTGGAAAGTTTCCAGTTTGGTCTGCAAAGGAATAAAACGCCCGGCTTATTAATGAAAACCATCTTATGATCAGAATGATACTCATTAACGTTATGACAGAAGAATCTCCACTATATTTCATAAGAGAGATACAAAGAACAAGAATTTGGCAATTGAAAATACCATAGCATATTCCAACATCATCTTCTGACAGGCCAGATTATTTTAGAATCCTTGGAGAACGACATAAATGATAATTCAAAGAGCAGCATTCTTTTTCTCCTACTGTTGTGCATAACTTAACTAATATCTGTATATATTCAAGAACCCCATGTTTAAATAGTCATTTGCAGGGGTAATTTTTCCATAGATTTCACTATCTGTAAACAGGGATTGGGCCACCACATTGAAAGTGATTATAGCATCATACCAAACCATGTCATGATTGATTAAGGGAATTGTTCTTATTCAGCAACGGGAACAATGCATTAAAAAAATAACTATAATAACTAATGATTGGAAGGCGACAAAGCAACCCCGATCAGTGATTTTCTCTCTCTGTAAACTCCTGAGTACTGTGGTTTCGTTGATTGAAAAACTTTAAGAAAGATTAATTAAGTTTAGACCATTATAAAATCTATCTTTGTTATGATTGAAATCTAATCAAGTAATGCAACATACATGTACTTGTATGTATGTATATACGTATGGAACGAAATATTTTATCTGCCAAGAACAAGACAAAGCTCCGAGACTCATGCCGTAGAACAAGGGAAAGTGTCAAAACTCTGAAAAACTCATTCCGTGTTTGACAAGGCCAAGTGGCCAAGTGCCAAAGTGATCAGAATTTCTCCATATGACACAAAAATGCATGAAAAGCTTTGAAAATTGACTAACCTTTTGCCGGCACAAACAGGAGTCCAGTCCCCGCACTGAAATTGGACCCTGGATTGTACTTTTCCAGCAGCTCCGCGGATACGTTGGACTCCGCTGCAATGAACGATAAATTCTCACCTGGACGGAGAGGGTACGTCGTGAACAACCCGTAATCTTTTGAGACTTGTCTAACACCACATGAACAGTTAACCGTAACATTGATCAGCATGTGATCAGGTATTTTCGTTGCATCATAAACGTTCACCCTACGCACCCAATCCGCCGTGGTCAGGTTAGCATACCAGTCGCTAGCAATCTTGTCGTAAGTATCACCAATCTGGGTGAAGTAACTAAAGGTGTGACCCAAAAAATCTCCATTCAAGCAATCGCAAGAAAAGGGTACGTTGATCCTGGTCCCAGCATCAATTTTATCCTGACTTGAAACATGGGGATTGTACAGAAGTATCTCGGAGATTTGCTGGTTAAAGATGGTGCTAATGTACGTGAGGTTTGATCCTTCCCATACATAATAAGAAGCAAAGGCAAGGCTGCAGCCAGTCCTACAGTTGGCTTGGACTTGGACGAATAAGTATAGAAGAGTATGAAATACTAGCAAGCGTTCTGTTGGTGTTTTCCTTTTCGAGAACATGACCACTTTGTAAGAGAGAGAGATGATCAGTTTGGGGTTTTGGAGATCATCAGTGATAGCAAAAGCCAAGAGGCGAATGGGATTTGTTGGTTTTGGTGTTTGGTATCTACCATGTAGGCGTATGACAGCTTGGTTTTTTGTTTGCTGTTGAATGTGGACCAAAGGCATTTAAGTATTTTTTTTTTCAGCTTTGTCTATGATTCGTTTTCCTTGAATTCTTAAAACCATGTTTTTACTGTCAAAACCAAGTCATGTTACCCTTTTTTTCCATTTTTCCATTCCTCATCCCTTCGGCTACGATTTGCTTCAGGACTCAGTACTCAGGAGTCAAACCCAATAAGGGAATGGGTCCTGACAGATTGGTTTTCTGATTGTTCTGCCAAGACAAGTGACCTTTCTATGCCACTGCTTATGATAAAGAAGGTGTACTTTCCACGTGTAGATGGTAGATATTTTGGCAGTGAACTGAAGATATTTCAGTTCAAAACAGAGGTTTCAGGCTTTTAACTTGGGTACTACCGCCCAAATAAGAAGAGAACTTATCCCAAAATCAAAGAAGCGACCCGAGAAGTCCAATCATTCTTCACAGTTCGATATATCCATCATCCATGGAAACCCTTGCTGTTCTTCCACTCACTCAGCCCCCCTTTCTCCCTTCAAATCCAATGAACAAGGATACGGGTTTTCCTTCTTGGCCATGCAAACAAAGAAGCTCCTACTCTTCCACCCGCTTAAACTGCCAAAAAATGTTTGTCCCTGGTAAGTATTCCTTCCTCAAATCCTTTCTCTGTATGTATGCATTCTTGCCCAGGGTTGTCTTTTTCCTCTCCTTCCTAACTTTCTCGTGATGAGAGTCTTTATGAAGGATTTGGAGAGGCATCACCAGAGGCCAAAGCAAGCAAAAACCTCCACAATTTCTTCAACTACATAGCAGTTAAGATAGTCAGTGCACAGCTTCAGGTTCTTTTCTCCCTATTCTGGTTATCCTCTTCTCTATTTAGATGATTTCAATCTCGTAATAACCCGTTGATTTCGCCGGGGCAGAGCTATAATCCTGAAGCTTATAAGGAGCTGATGGAATTCCTGAATACCCACTCGCTGAATGATGGGGACAAGTTCTGCGCCAGCCTGATGAGGGAATCCTCAAGGCATAAAAGTCTAGGTAAGACTGCATGCTGCCCGTCTTACAAGTCAGAAAACGTTCCATATTCTTCATATATTTCCAGAATTTGACTGTTAATTAATGAGTTTGGTTTTCCATTTGCAATCACTTGACAGCCCTGCGAATCTTAGAGGTATGTTGCTGCAAAATTCTTCTTTTGTCTTCTACTTGATTCCTGCTTTGATTTGCTAAAGCTTTATTATGTTTCTCATAGGTCCGATCTGCATATTGCAAACATGATTTCGAGTGGGACAACCTGAAGCGCTTAGCTTCCAAGGTCAGAAAAACATTTTGTTTCTCTTTTGATATCATTCTGGTCCCTGTTGAATGGTTCAAGAATCGTCGGGGTTTCTTTTTTTTCAGATGGTGGATGAATCCAACACGAAACTCATGAGGGAATATGTTTTAGAAACCAGTCCTGCAACTGAAAAAGAAACCGGCAAGTAATCGGGACTCTCTACTCCGGGCTCATCCAGGCGTGGTTGGGCAGTTCCTATGTAGGAACCATTCCATAGAATCATATATAGAACCAGATTATTGTATTTAGAATATCCGGTATAATATACAGAACGAATCAAAATACGTATGGAAGTATTAGCTCATCCAGGCGTGGTCGGGCAGTTCCGATGTAGGAACCATTCCAGAGAATCATATACAGAATCAGATTATTGTATTTGGAATATCCGGTATAATATATAGAAAGAATCAAAATACATATAGAAGTATTACTTTATTCGAGGGAAATAGATTCTAAACTTATTCTTTTTGCCTTTTAAGTAAAAAATTATACATTTATCACTAAATTAAATGTTCGAATGTTTATAGTAGATAAAGATGCGTGTGTAATATCTACATTTTCCAAATAACAGCAAATTGTAAACTCCGAATACACAGGTAGCAACAGCAAGTATCTTTCTATGAATCTTTGAAGAAACAAGTATATAATAAGTTGGTGGCTGTAAAACCTACTTGCAATCTCCTTCAATCATCCTAATCTGTGCTTGATTCATTTTCCGTAAATGGCTGGAACCATAGCAATAGCAGAATCAAGCATGGAGGTATACGTAAGATAACCACTATTTAACAGATCAATGATTATCCATAAACAGCTAAAGTTCGTATTCTTGAATGCTTTTCTTAAATACCTGAACATATCGTCTTACATCAGAGGAACAATGGATGTGGCCTGAGCTGAAGTATGAGTGAGCATATTCTTCAATAGTCTCTGGCCTGCAGGTCATTACAGATCCAATAAAGTTAGAAATTCTGATAAAGTTAGAAACAAGATTTTGTTATGAAACTGTAGAAGTTCATTACAGATCCAATTTGCACATCTCTTGAGAAGCTATCGAATTGGGCAGTAATAAATTGGGAAGCACCATGAGAGAAATTAAAGTTTCTTCACCAAATGAGGTGAAAATTTTTCTAAAAAAGAAAAGACTGATAAACAAAAGCCGGCTGTGATAGAAAAATTACCTGTAGACATAGTTTACCATGATACCTGCACTTTGGCGTAGGCCTTTTTCGGATCGGTCAGCCATCCAGTTTATTCTTTGAACCATCTGTTCCATATTATTAAGTTATTAGAATCTGACAGTACAAATCAGTACTTGAACAAGAGAGAGGAATTCGCATCTTCAAGAACATGTGCTCTCTTGGTTCCCAATTGTTTAATCCGTTAGTGCAGCTAATTTTGTATTATAAAAATAGCATATCACTTATATAATCAATCTTTGCACCTAAAGAGATGACTGTTCCGAAAGAAAACCCCTCGTGAAACTATTTAAGTAGTATGGAGGAAGATCTAGAAACTATTGATTCTGCCGCCAAAAGGACTTTGCTGATCTATGATTGAAACTGCATTACATACCGCTCCATTCTGCAGATGGAAGTTTGCAACAGAATCTAGAGCTTTTCCTCTCTTTTTCTCTTGCAGAAGGTACCTAATTTTGAAGAATCAGCATCAATCAATTTTACCCGAAGAAACACAAGCTCCATATATTAAGTACAGAACCAATTAATTTGACTCCCTCCAGTTCCATAAGTTTCCATGTTTCAGTCCCTTGTACAACAAGAATTAAAGCAATTAAAGATGTGGCTACTTGGTCAAGATAATAGACAGCAATTTTATTGGAGAAATATACCTTGCACATAGCCGCATTAAAGCTGGTTTAAATGCTGAAAGCAATTTCGAGGAATTAGTCCAATCATGACTTGTAGGTGTCAGCAAGTTTAACATTATTTCCATGCCATTTTTTCCAGCAGCAAAATCCCTGTAACAGATTATGGCAATATGCAGACTCCATAAATCACATTTCAGAAGCACAAGACTGAAATATGAGAAAGCCTAAATAGAGTAATACAAGATGAAGAAAGTATCTATCCATATTCATCTGTTGAAAACTTCTTGAAAAAGCGATAAGTATGCAAGGTTGAACAACAGCACGAAAAAATAAGAAGTGTTCTGGCGATGACAGGCTTTTGATCAATAAGGTTAGGAAATACAGACAAATGATAAATCGAACATACATGTTAGCAAAATCCATCATACTGTAGTTCCAAAATGTTGATCTTCCCTCTATTTAAGTAGTACCATTTCAAAAAATAATCTGAGTGTTGGACTATCACAGATTTTTCATGCAAAGCAATGAATCAATAGCTCATAAAATTTTCACAACTCAATGTGCTTTATTGTCACTCTATTACCTAAGAACCACAACAGTCACAAATAGGAGAAAATTATATGTAGGACAGGGCTTTGCTTTGTCAACAGCAGATGAGTCAACTTCCAGTAAAAGCAATATTCCAGAAGGCATGGAGAATGATTTGGTAACTGTTGATCTTCAGAAATTCCCTTCACACACACACACACAAAAATATCTGAATGAACACATATGAAGCTTACCCAGATGATTCTATGAGTCCTCTTTCTTCTTCTGGTTCAAGTAAATTCTCATAGAAAGTTAATCCAGATCTATCAGCTGATGAACATGATATGTCCTCTGCTTCACCAAGTTTCGATTGAGATGCCAACTTGGACAAAAGCCACTGCATGAATCCAGGGATAGGACTAAGCGTAGCGAACACCTAAGCAGTAAGTGGAAAAGAAGTGTCAGTAAGCATGGTCTGAACCAAGACTTCAGATAAATAAACAGTAAAATACATGTGACTGTCAAATATTTGATAATATACATGTATCTTGAGTTGCAGATGCAACATGGTGCACTGATCATCCTGTATGATGCCATATTATATTATCGAAAACCTATTGAAATTCCTACTGTGTTCAAGATTGAACAAAGGCAACATACTAACTCATAATGCAAAGAGTTCAGTATAACCACCATTTTCAAAAATTAGAAAAAAAAAAGAAACTAATTAGAAATCACTAAGAGAATTCTCACTGAACACGCAAAAAATAATCTTGCAGCTCATTTGATTAAGTAATCTAATAAGAAAAAGGAGTACTTACAGAAATATGTGGCATATCTCTTTTCACCAATGTAATAACCCTTTTAATAAGAAACTTTCCAAGGTTGATTCCTGCCAAGCCAGGCTGCAAAAAGTCAGAAGTAGGAAGTCAGGTTCATGGAAACAGAATATAATAATTTAACTAGGAATAGTTCGTCAGTACAAGTAACTACACTGTATTATCAATACACCATATAACAAGCTGCCCTGATATCATTCTTTATGTTTCATGTAGTTAATATCATTTACAAATAAAATAGGTGGTGGGGTGGATAAAATTAGTACCTGAGTTGATGATATGGAGTAAAATAATGCACATGTTGCCTCACTTTCAAGAATGGGAGGGTGATCCCACAAAACTTCCTATCATTCACAAGAATATTAAGAACAAGAAGACAAAGGGGAAAAGGAATCTAGTACAGCTAAAGAGAATTGACCTGTATTGTCTGTGCTACAGCCTTCAAAAGTGCAACTTCAATAAAAATAAGGGGTTCACCTGAAATAGAGAACAGTTAGAGAGAGAGAGAGAGAGAGAGAGAGAAGAGGAAAGGTGGATTNGTAGAGAGAGAGAGAGAGAGAGAGAGAGAAGAGGAAAGGTGGATTAAAGGCTAGTAAACATGTTCCCCCTATCCAAACACACCAGGTGAACAGTGAAAGGAACTAGTTACCAGGTATGGCTGAATGAAAATATCCAAAACAACGACGACCAACTCCCAGCCTTCTCTTAAGATCAATAAGGTTGCTGATTGGATGCACTGCCTGGACAAATTATGGTTACTAGATAATACACAGGCTGCACCTTGCAAAATCTATATCCATGAGAGGTTAAACCTAATAAGCAAGAGGGAAAAGAAAAACAAACCTCATAAGCCACAATTTTCTCCAGCAAAGAAGCAGGATCATCCCATGTAATCTGATGGAGCTCTAAAGCAGCAGGACTAAGCCAAGTACTAAGCTTCTCCTTCAGATAGGAATCTAATGCTCGCAATGAGGAAATATTTTCTTCTCTGAAATTTACAAAAATTTCAGCTCCTTGTGTACATTTCTTTTAAATAAGTTTCAATTCTTCAATAAATTAATATACAACTGAGTTTTGAATACACAACAAGCAACAACACTAACCATAAACCGTATAAAGAAAATTTTTAAAAATTCAGCTCTTCTACTTTTTCAACCTTCTGGCATTCCAATTCCAAAAACCAATCCTGTTCATGGTAAAGGATTTTATAAAAAGGCAAATGCAAATTATCCAAGATAGCACTTCAACGAAGGTAATGATGTAGTCATAGCATCACCTAAACCTCCCACCAAAACCTAAGATATAAAATTGTAAAACAAGGAAAACAATATTAGTGCTTACTTTCTTTGCAAGAACCATGAGGCTCCATCCTATAAGAGCTCTTACCTAAACTCCACTCAAAGGAGAACAAGATCAATGCCCAAATGATGGACTATGATACAAGATCTCTCATGCCCTTAGGAAGTTCCATAGAACTTTAGTATGGGATCTGTCTTGATGACTTTGTATAAGAAATTAGAAGTGAAAAACCTCCTGAGCTTAGGATTTCTATAACATCCTTTTCAATTAACATGTTTTCAACTATTGATAAAAGAAGGTAAGATAAACGTAAGAATATGACGATCAAATCAAGATAAATTAAGGTGGAAACACGTAAAAGGACTATAACCTTACGCGAGAATAGATAATATATCAGCCCGAAGGATGGTCAAAACCTTCAGCCCTCCAGGGTGCGTGTTGAGTCGCTCAAAGAGAACTTCATACACTGGCTTAAGAGAATGTCTCAAATTTCTCTCTATGCGATAGAAAGTTGAAAGAAAGCCTTCATCTTCAACCCCTCCCGATTGAGCTTCATTCCCTGAAACTAGAAACCTCTACACCACTCAACTCCGCTAAACACGAAAATAAGTGTTCAAAAAATGAAAACATATTCAGGTGAAATACCAACAGTAAACTTACCACCAGGTAGCTGAAGTCCAAGATACTGTTTTATAAGTTCACGAACTTGAGTCCTGTTTAGATCATACTCTTTGGCAAGCGTCAGCAATAATTTGCGGCGGTTCTCAAAAGAAAGGCTAAAATAGCCCTGCATTATACCACATAACATTATCAAGCACTAACCGAAACATGAGAACTCAAAGATAATCACTAATCGCTTATTGCCTAATTCTTCACCTCAGAAAAATCATTAAGTACAGCATCAAGAACTTCTGTTTTATTCATTGATATAGCTGAGTGCATCGAATCTCGTACAACCTCGAACGACCTAGTTAACAACAAAAAAAGAATCCGAAACTTAAACTTCAAGAATTCTCATTTGAGATTGTATGCCGGGAATGCTTCGCAAGAAATAAGGACCTTTGCTTATTGAGTTTTTCATTTCCATCTTCAGTAGCATGCGGTGCTTGGTTTCCTTGAGAATTGGATAGCATTTGATTAACCTCATTCTGTTGTGAAATTAATTCAAACTAAATCAGCAAATTCTCCTATTTCTAATCACAAATTTATTAATCTCGTGATAAATAAAAATGCTTAATCAAACAATTCAACCAAACAGAGTACGATCAATCAAACAAGAAAAATTCAAATTAATAACAAAAAAGAAAAAGAAAAAACTTACAGATAGAGGAGAAAGAGCAAGCTTGCTTGGATCGTTGGGTCTCATTCTGGCTCGCATCAAAATGGCCAAGGCTTTCTTTTTCATTTCAATTATATACAAAATTAAATATAAAATTTAATTTAATTACCATAAGCGTTTAGTTTCCGCTGTGTCTGTCCACACGTCGTTTTCCTCGAACCGCTTGACTCTTCCCGGCCAGAAACAGGGAGAAAGTGAAGGCGGACGCATGCCTTCACCTCTTCAAATCCTGGAAACGACAGCGTTTAGGACGCACGAATTCATAAATGGTATTCAAGCAAAACGAAAACGGTCCAAAAATTTCGCTCCCTTAAAAGAAAAGATCAGCGAGGGAAAAACACAAAAACCCCGCGAAAGATAAAAAAAAAAAATTTACCGCACTCCTTCTAAGGTAAAAAGTAAAATATGAAGTAAAACATTAATTGATGTCCACACCAAGGAATTCAAGAGATTATTTCATATGATTTAATTTGATGGATGATGTTTAATTGATTCTTTCTACGTGCGAGAACTAATGACACGGTCTTGTCTACAAGCAAAAACTTCCTTGGATCCATCACTTTGTGTCCCAAGCAATCAATCAGTAATTAATTGTGTCCCAAACAATCAATTAGTAATTAATACCTAGAATGGAACATTAATCGAATCAACATATATTAAAAAAGTTTTTTTTTAAATTGAAAAAAATATACAAAATACAAAATTATTTATCAATCAATTAATAAATTAAATATTTAAGTATTTAAATAAAATATTGTAAATATATTATATAAAATTAATATACATCGATTTTAAATTTTTTAAATTTTAAAGAATTTAATTTTTAAAATTTATTTTTCGGCTAACATGTTCAATTAGGAATCATAAGTTTGGGCCACATGGCATTTGGGTTTACTTGACTGTAGAGCATAGATTTGCACCCATTTGATTGATTGGCCACGTTGTTCATATAATAAATTGGAGTAGGCTTTAAATCCTTTGCAGAATTCTCTTTATTTGTCAAATGTCAATTATAAAAAGAAGCTTTAGTTCCTTTTCCTTTTTTTTTTTTTTTTTCTCTTTTTACCGTTGCGCCTAGTGTGGGTTCGGTGAGGTTTGGAGTCGTTGAACCTAACTGTTAAGGATTTTTCCTTACAAGGTAGCCTAATAAAGTTTACCATGACCACTTGGTCCATACCCCATATGTTTTCAAATGAATAGGATTGACTTAGATAGTCACCTCCTACTTCTTTTAATATAGTATTTAAATTTTTGCTTTAATTCAAAAAATTATAATGAATAATGACATCACATCACGTAATCAAAGAATTTTTTTTTTTCTTGCATATTCATATAGATAATAATTTGTTTGCTTTGATTCGTAATGTTGTCATTTTTTTCTTCTTTGGAGTTTAATTAATTTTCTGACATAAATGGAAGGTTTGTTATTCAATCTAATCTGTATTTGATTATTAAGTTTTGGAACCTTGGAATTACTTATTAAGTTGTTTTCTTTACTTATTTGTGGGTAGTTCAAGCGCTTCAGGTTATGTACACTGCATTGAACAGTCCTGCTAAGTTAACAAATTGGAAAACTAATGGCGGTGATCCATGTGGAGAGTCATGGAAAGGGGTTACTTGTGAGGGCTCGGTCGTCGTTTCTGTTAGTGTATTTTTAAAATTAAAAGTTATTTAACATGATGAATAATTATCATTAGCTCAAAAGTTATGTCACGAAAAGTGATATAATGTATCTATTAGATATAGACATATTTTCATATGAATAGTTATGTCTCTTGAAAAATGACATTCAAAACTTAAAAAACATGTTAAAAAGACATCATTATTCAAAAGTTAAAATGAAAAGTTATTGTTTCAAGTTATAATTTAAAGGTTATAATTTATGAGATGAATAATTGTCTATTTATAAGATGACTATTGAAACAATAACTATATCTAAAAAGTTATGTTGGCAAAAATGTAAAGATATCTTTTAGAAAAAGAGGTATCTTCGTGAAAGGATTGTGTTCTTGAAGAAGAGACACTTGGAAGCTTATATAAAGGGTTTGTTGTCAACTATTTTGACACACAAAAAAAAAAATCAAAAGCAAAACAAAAGCAAGAGCAAGATAAGTGTTGTGTTTTATTATAAACATAAACACTTAAAGCTCCCACCATCTAGAAGATATTTCGAATTCTTTATAATCTACTTGCTGCAGAAAGTTTGTTGTAAAGCCAAACAACTTTACAAACTCTCAAGTGTATCTAGCGGTTTACCTCGTAAATGTAATACGAAAGTTAGACGTTGACTTCATTGTATTCTTGAGACTATTTGCATTATTCCCCTTTTCATACTCAGTGGTGGAAGTGAAATAAGTCTTAAAGATAGACGTTTATTTGAAAAGTTCGATTTGAAGTCAATTTTGCTTATTCTTAAATACCGTATAAAATCCCTCATAACACTAATAGTTTCTGTGTACGATAGTGTATATTTCAAATGTAGCCATTTGTTTTTGAAATTTTGAAGCTCGATCAATTTATGTTTTGGTTAATGGGTGGTTGATGTTGTTGTTATAACAGTGATATTTCTAGGTTAAGACTTTCGATAACCATGGGATATTTGCTGCCATTGATGCAGCATCGAGATGATACAGTACCACCTTGCAAACACTATGAACAACAGTAGCAAGGATTAATGGCCCAGCACCCTTATAAAAGGCCTTCACGTCCTCAGATTTGACAACTTCTCATCATCATCCTTCTGCTTACAATATCTAATGGATGACAAACCAGCTTGACAGGAAGATCAAACGTAGTGTTTACTATAGCTCTGCCCAAATAAGTATTATACAAAAAATAAATATTTCTTAACTGTTTAGGTTATTCCTGTAATCATAAATTAGATAGATGACATTGAAAAAGGATAGTAAAAAATAATGATGGTGGAGAGAAGAATACATATTGGAATGAAACTGTAGTTTAATAACATAAAAGAAAAAGAAGAAATTATGAAAAATAGTCTTTTTTTATAAGAATATTTTAAAAATAACCATTAAAATAAATTTAACTGTTTTTAGCTATATTTAATCATGACTTGATAAAAATACTCTTGAAATTATTTCAAATAAATTTAACCATTCATCACAATTTCTCCCTATTTGTGTTTCTGATTTCTCTCTCTCACCATCCTAGTCTCTCAAATTTTATCGATTTCTCTCTTCAGCATTCGTCTGTTATGCTTCCGATTTCTCTCTCTTGCATTTTTAGATTTTTCTTTTTTACACTTTCAAGACATCAAGCAATAGTTTTGATATGCTTGAGTGGGTGGCCATTTGAAAATTTTAATTTTTAAGTATTTTGGGTAAAACTAAAATGGTAGAAAAGATCACAAATATTTGAAATAGCTTTTAATTGAATCAATTTGGGACCTAAACGCTAATAAATTAAAAAAATTGAAATCTATAAATATAGGTTTTCAAAGGAATTTTTTTTATTTTTAGTTGAAATAAGTGTTTTTGATAAGAAAATTTATGTTTTGATTTAAGAAAATATGTTAAAAACACTTTAATAGGTGTCAAATTGTCAAAAAATAAATAAATGAAGAGAGTTAAGAGGATTTGAAGTTTTGGTTTGTAAGTAATAACATTTTAGATATGAAAGTGTAACAAAATATTTTTGAATATGGTGTGTAATAATAATATTTTTTTCAACATAGTATGTAACAATAGTATTTTTTTCAAAATGGCGTGTAACAGCCTTTTTTAACCATGACGTGTAACATGTTTTTATACATGGTATGTAACAATAATATTTTTTTCAACATGGCGTGTAATATGTTTTTGTACATGACGTGTTACATGTTTTTGTACATGACGTGTCACATGTTTTTGTACATGACGTGTCATATGTTTTATGTTTCTGTACATGACGTGTCACATGTTTCTGTACATAATGTGTAACAACCTAACCATGACATATTACATGTTTTTGCACATGACGTGTAACATATTTTTGTACATAGCATATAACATATTTTTATACATGACATGTAATATCATATCGTATAATTTTATTAAGAGTAATTTTGTCCAACTTGATTAAAAATAGTTAAAATTATAAAGATAGTTATTTTTAAAAATATCTTATCTTTAATGGTTATTTTTAAAAATACCTCAAAGAAAAACGAAAAACTCTCACTGACAGAAACTCTCACTGACCCGTGTTTGGAGATACAAAGAGTGACGCCATGGCGTTAAAAGAGGAGATAGCACCTTCTCCACACCAAGCTGAGCAAGTGCCATTGTATATCCACGGAACATTCCAGCAATGCCATCTACTTTCCATGTTTTTATGCACACATCAAGTGTACCATTAAACTGCCAGCCGGTAGTTTTGACATCAGTTGCCATGCATGTTTGAGCATAACGCAATGGATAAGCAAGAAACAGATATAGAGCTGAAGAAAGAAAATCCGCCAATTTTTTCTGAAAAGTACTCCACCGGCTCTCTTGACTTTTAATGTATTCATCGAATTTAACCTTTTGGACCTGTAGCACATAAAGGCGTAAAATGTTACAAAATACTAAATCATGAGAATAGGGCAGCTTCCTATAGGACAACTTTGGTGGAAGTTTCCTGGCCTAAAATATGTGTCGAGGGTCTTGGAATGTTGCCTCTCCAAAGGGAAAGGATACCTTCATTTCTGATTGTTCTGTCAAAGCAGTCAAATATTCCATTATATGGTTGGGTCAGCCGACCTGACCTGATCATCTCGTTCTGGTTTTGCATCAAGAGCTTCACACGCTCAAATGGAGCAAATGCTATCCTCAGAGTAACTGTTGCAGCCACCTCAAACAGAAAAGGGGCTGGTCCGGGGTCTGACCCTTTTTGCTGTGAGGGCCATCTCTATCTTTCTCCAATAGGGCACTTACAAACGTTGGTGTAGATTTCCTGTTCAACAGGGCACCATCCCCATGAAAATTTTGCACTCTTGGAGTGTAATTAAAATGTCTGACTGGGAGGTCAGGTTGCCAATGTATCTTTTGAGATACAGGTGGATGCATTGGCCCATGTTCCATGCTGCAATTCACTCTTTTAACCTGTAAAGAAATAACCATACGGATAAGATTTTCTTGGTTTAAGAACCCAATGAAGCACATTCATAAGGATAACGTATAGTTGAGAAGGTATTGCCAAAATACATATAAAAGCCTCAAAAAGTTTATGGACAAACTCATGTGTCATGTCTATGTCCTGTTTATTAAGAAGAAAGATGAGTAAAAACTTGGAACAAGGAACATGAAGCTCAATAGCATATTCGTCTTCTATAGAAAGAGAACACCAAAGGTTTCTGAATATCATCTGCACGGCAAACTATCCAAACGGAGACTAAGGAAAAGGAAAAATGATCAAGATTTGCTCAACAACCCTCTAAAGTACCATTCTAGATCAACGTGATTGGAGCCAATTAAGATTAATTACTAGTATTCTCCTACAAATCAGCGTGTTAGCATTCCAAAACTACTTCTGCTTGGACAAAGTGTTAGGTTTCAATTTAGCTATCTAATAAAGCAAGAAAAGAAGAGAACAGGATTGTGGCTTACGTATATGACCAAGAACCGATGCAAACATTCACTAGAAACTACAGAAAAGAAGAGAAACCAATATAATTCATGTCAAGAATCATGAATGGCATAACACAACATTTCTTTTCCTACCCAAGTAGGAAAATTTCACGTCCAACCCAAGAAACGAAAGTTTCGAAACCAACAATAAGTTCTCACATAAGATTCAAGTTCAGGAATCGAGTAAAGTAATTTAGCAGCTACTTACTCTGTTTGATTCTTGTAGAAAAGGAGAACAATAATTAGAAAAAGAAATGCATGTGCCCATGTTTTAGATTATTAACGTCCATTCAACAAGAACCAAAGAAAGGTCTAAAGAGAGGGATAATGAGAAGAGAAGCCAATACGAAGAAAGATACTACCAGTTATTACAGAAGAAATTGAGCAAGAAAAGCAACAGAAAGAAGGAGAAAATACCCAGTTTTCCATCTCAAGCAAAAAGCTCTGTTGCGGTTGTAGTTGGAAGGAGAAAGAAGATTTTTGCATGTTAAAATGAGAAGCAGTTATGAGACGTACCGTTATAGTACTATTATATATAAGGTCACCTCAAGGTACGTTCAACGAATTAGCATTTAGCTACAGTAATAAAAGAAATATTTTTTATAGTACCCTGTATAAGACACCTTTACTAGCTACTAAGACTCTTTCTGGTTCTCGCTATTTGCTTTCATTAACCAAAACGTACAAAAATGATGAGGAGAAACGAGCACCGCATAGAAGCATATACCACCCAGTTTTCCATTTGAAGCATAGCTTACTTGCGCTGGTTGAAGTAGGAGAAAGAAAGGAAATGCATACAAGACAAATGGCCGTACAATGATATTCCTCGTGCTATTCATTCACAATTGTCCTGTACGGGCATGCTCTCAATCTGTCTTGGGCTAGATGAAGATGATGTTAATGGAAGTTACACCCTCAAATAACTTCGATGAATTAGACCAACCTTTCATGTTGACAAAGAACAGAACATCTTAAATCCATGTGCTTGTCTCTTTAGGACTTCATTGCTTTGAGATGAAAAAAGGGAGTAACTTTCTTTTGCGGAGGTTAAACTATTATATGCTTTATTGGGCACAAATAATCCCCAAAACAACCAGTTTCAACACTCTTTCATTTCCTATGTAAAAGGAGAGGATCTAAAGTTCAAAACTTAGCCAACAAGAACAGAAAAAAAAAAAAAAAAAAGAAGGGAAAAAAGCAGCATATTATGCTGCAGTTGTGTTTCATTCTTCTAACTTTGGTTGTAGTTTTTTCAGCCTGTAGGTAATATGATTAGATATGAGTATATAGTCCATCTATACTTTTCAATATTTTGCCACTAAAAAGGGCGCATCTTTCTGCTCTGCTACTTGTCTTGGCTGTTTACTCTACTTGCTGCTGCCATTAGCTTCTTCATTCCAAAAAATGCTCCGTATGTACACATGCCACTGGTTCCAGCAGATGCATGAATTCTCATGAAAAGACATCATTACTTCCAAAGCTTAACACACTGGTCATGGCTTGCGGAGGCAACCATTTCAGTCTGTAGAGAATCCACCAGTGAAGAAATTAATCCCCTGTGCGCTTCAACTGTCCATGTTTTATTGCTCTCAAGTGGACTTCATAATTCAAGAGACTGACAAAATTCGAACGATTAGATCTCATGACAGAGGAACATCAAGCACAAGATCACAAAAATAACATCAGCAAAGATTACAACAGGCAGGCAGAGAGATATACTGAACATCAGGCCAAGACAGCAGTTGCTGTTTCAGCCCGTTCGAATTAGCCAACCTTGTGTTTTAATGCAACCACTAGTTTCTGTTTAGTTTATTCTTAACCCCCTTTCCTGAATAAGAGGTTCACTTACATTTTTGTGTATATGTTAACACATCAAGACATGATAAACATCTATACCAAAAATGGCTTGCAAGCTAGTTATTACGTTTCCAGACATATGAGAAATAACCAGCATTTGTTGAGAATGCTGTATATAAACAGCATTTAGTAATACTTGACAACAATAATATTTTGAATACTTTACCTGGTAGCCACCAATAACCAAGAGTAGTGAGTACACTGGATGAAATGTGCAGGACTGGAACTTGTTGCCTGTTGAACACAATTCGTGTATGCATTCCCCATCAATCATTGACCAAAGACGTGCACTGTCTTCACTGATGGAGGCAATATAGTTGCCACTTGGATCCCAGCAAATTGAAAGAACTTCTTTGTTATGTCCCTGAAAGAATATAAAATTCGTTCAGACGGTAGGGAGACAATGGACTTGGATGCATGTGAGCAGAGCTCTAATAACATATAAAGTGAATCAACCTTTAAACAGAACTGGGGCTTGTCAGTCTCAAAATCAATTATATTGACAACATTTCCTGAAACAGTTGCAATTAACTTTCCTAGTTGAGGCTGGAATCTAACTTGTTTAGTAGCTCCCTGCAGTCAACTCACAAGGAAATAAAGGTAAGTGAAAGCAGGTTTTAGTTTGAGAACATAGAATTCTAATGGGGGTAACACCAGATGTAAGTTTGCTAACAACAAGTACCTAAATATTCTAATGGTTGACATTCCACAACCGCATCTCATTATTACTATCACAGGAACAAAGGAGATCCAACTTTCTAGGATGGAAATCTAATGACAACACCTGTTCAGCATGCCCCACAAGCTTGCAAAGTGATTTGCTTGGCTGCAATAGCAAAGAAATGAAGACCTAACGTTTACTCTGTGGTAATCAATTTTGGCTAATCATAAGAAAATAAGAGCAACTAGTCTGCCTGTCTATAACACCAAAAAAGGAAAAACAGCATCCTATAGAGACATGAATTGCATACAACAGCCTTTTTTTTCTTCATTCTGAACAAGCAGGCAGAAATTTAGAAAAATACAAAATAAATATCTGAAGTTCCAAAGGAAAATGCTTACTTTCGTAGAATCCCATATTTTGACAGTTTTGTCAAAGGAGGATGTTGCAAATATAGTTGAACTTGGTTTAAAACGAACTTCAGTAATGAGATGAGAATGGCCTTCTGAAGTTCTAACAAAATCAAGAGTTTCCATATTCCATATCAAGACCTGCCAGAAGAAAACTATAATCAACTCTAAGCCTGTACTACATATTGTGAACAAAAACCTGTATTACTAGTTGATACTACCTTCTTTTCATGTCCAGCACCAGCTAGAAACTTCCCATCTGATGAAAAATGGCAGCACAAGACTTTGCTTTTGCTTGAGTGAAGGCAACTAACCTCTCCAAAGGTGAAGCCTACACCAGTGATGACATATCATCGTGTTAGGATTACTGAGCAATATCTTAACTGCTATACTGACACAAGTGAATCCTTGCTGACAGAGTTCATGTTATTTTCATACGACCAAGCACAATATATATATATATAATATACACCAAGTTTGGTGGAAAGGGATGTGAGAGAAAGCTTTCATTGTCAATCTGGATTAGGGGGTACAACCAGATATAGTCTTCCCACGCTATTAAGTATTTTTCTGCAATACAACATGGTTAGGGGAGGCTAGCAAAGATTTGGGAAGTGCTTAGGCAGTCGGAGGTGGGTTGCACTTTCTCTACTGAATAAATCAATCATTATAAAGATTGATGTATATTATCTTCGTTTCCATTGCATCAGTACCTATTAAAGTAGACCTGCAAAGCATTTTTCTGTCTAGTCCTAAAAGAATTACCTTTTTGTTCGATTTCATTGGAAGGGTTATAACGGTGTCTTAAAACACTGAAAGGTGTGCTTGTACTATCAACATTATCATCATCATGGGACAGAAAGGATTCAACAGTGTCATCAATCATTATAAAACTACAATGCTGTTGCTGCAGCATATTATGTTGGTTTTGTTGTTCTTCAGTTTGCATCTGCTGGATCATCATCTGGTTCATCACCAATCAGTCACTAATGAGGAAAAGAATTATGATAGTTTTTTATAAATGAGAGTTAATGAGCTTCTAACAAATAAAACTAACAAACACTAGCATTCAAGTTAAATGTTACATGCAATTACTCCTCCAAGATCTCTTTATAATTTATGATCATCATATTTATTGAAGGGAGAGGGTTGATTCTGAAAATATTGTCATGCATCTCATCATGGAATCTTACAAAGGGTATCTACTAACACATCCATTAGATGCAGAATACTTCATTTTTACAAAAAATAAATAATAATAACCTTTTAAAGAAATCAACTGCCCCAAAAATTTTTAAGACACTGTTTCAAGTGACCTGTCTGTTATTCCCATTTATTTCAATCTTAGGAAGTTTCGGATTACGGTAATTGAATTTGGCAGAGCTTCCAGGAAAGGTAGGGGTCAGGTTTCTGGGCATATGTGACAGCCCTTGAGCTGATATCTCAGGTTGAGACTTCAATATCTGAAGTTGTTGCTGACAGTTTGATGCCTGAAAGAGTAAATTTAAATCTGATAGGCTGATATCCAAACCATGGTAAACCAGGCTCAACTACAGAACTGTTTGTGAAAGTTTAAGCACACTTCTATTCACACTAGGAAGGACTTAACATTTACTAAATCAACAAGATCACAAAATTGGTGCTAGCAAGGCTCCAAAAACAGCTACTTAACATGCTACTTACATCCAAAGGCCATCCATTAAGGGGTGCTAGGTTGATTGAGTCATTCAATCCTGAAAGAGAAAGACCATGCATCAGATATATCTAACATATATGATGTTACAATGCCAACAAAATAAACAATCAAGGCCAACACTGCGTGCATCTCCTGTCTTGTCAGAATAAAGCACAGATGAATAATTCATCACACGTCCTTGAATAGTATAGCATAACTAGAAATTGCAAAGGTCATGTGATACGATCAGTTTTGTCAGCATTAACACTGCATGAACTCAAATCAGAAAGATGGCCAAGCGAACCTGCAGTGTCAGGTCCAGTTGCTGGAAGTATGCCTTTCTGTGCCCCGTAGGGGGTGAGTGGGTTTACAGGAATGGTTCTCCCCAAGGTAATGCCTTGGCTGTGTTCCTGCACATTGATGAACATTTTATATTCACTGACATTCATAATAACTTGGTGCTCTTGTGAACACAAGTAGATACTTTAGAACATACCCTCTTAACTTGATGCAGGGCAAAATTTATCTGTTGTTGCTGACGGCTGATACATGAATGAATGTTAAAGAGAAAAACTTAACTCTCAATTTAGCAATGAAGCATATTACCATTCACCAGCATGAATGATCATGCATATACTTCCTTTCTTAATCCAGATCATACTTTTTCAATAGGAAAAAATTTTCCTATAATCGATTCTAGTTTCAAATTGCAGTGAATCATGAAATATTTACCAAAGGGTGAAACTCTTTGTCTATTAAAAAGTCGAGTATTTCCATAATAATATCTTAGTTTTCATAATAAGCTCTGTGCTGGTATAGGGGAAATAAAGAAGCCAAAGTGACTGTCAACTGATTGTAATTATACAAACCTTTTACTTGTTAAAATTAGAAGTTGCTGTGCGAGGTACGGTTATATAGAAGATCACCCCAAAGCTAATGTTTATACACATTGCTATATATTATATGAATTTAATTTAATAATATCCAACCCTTTTATACTTACAGAATAATAAATGAACAAAAAAACCAATATTTCTTAATTATAAACATACAAATGATGAATGATAAAAAGTAACAAATAATTACAGAAGGATGAAATTTCACGTTAGCTCAAAATTTCAAGGAAAAGATTAATGATACTTATGATAATTTTCAAGGACTGGTATATTCTACGGTCTCAGCTCTGTCAAAATTGTTTTCAAGTAACAGAAACACATGATCCTAAGGACCCCTTCCGAGAGGATGCATCGATAGCTAATGGTACTTCAGAGAATGTTTTATGGAGCCATCCGGCCATTGATTATGTCAGGAAAAGACACTGCCGAGTCAGCTTCCAGCAGCCTTGCCAACCCTACGAGAGAAAGTGATGGCGGACGCATGTTTTGACCTTTTGAAATCCGGGAAACGACAGCGTTTAGGACACACGAATTCATAAATGGTATTCAAGCGAAACGTAAACGGTCCAAAAATTTCGCTCTCTTAAAAGGAAAGATCAGCGAGGGAAAAAACAAAAACCCGCGAAAGATTGAAAAAAAAATTTACCGCACCCCTTCTATGGTAAAAAATAAATATGAAGTAAAACATTAATTGATGTCTACACCAACGAATTCAAGAGATTATTTCACATGATTTAATTTGATGGATGATGTTTAATTGATTCTTTCAACGAGAACTAGTGACACGGTCTTGTCTACAAGCAAAAACTTCCTTGGATCCATCACTTTGTATCCCAAACAATTTAGTACTTAATTGTGTCCCAAACAATCAATTACTAATTAATACCTAGAACAGAATATTAATCAAATCAATATATATATTAAATAAAATATTTTTTTTAAATTAAGATAATAAGATACCAAATACGAGATCATTTATCAATCAAGTAATGAATCAAATATTCAAATACTTAAATAAAATATTTTAAATATATTACATATTATTAATAATTAAAATTAATATATATTTATTTTTAATTAATTTTAATTTAAATAATTTAATTTTTAAAATTTTAAAATCAAATTAGTTAATATTTATTTTTCGGCTAACATGTTCAATTAAGAATCATAAGTTTGGCCCACATGGCATTTGGGTTTGGTTGACTGAAGAGTATAGATATGCACCCATTTGATTGATGGGCCACGTTGTTCACATAATAAATGGGGGAAGGCTTTAAATCCTTTGCAGAATTTTCTCTTTATTTGTCAAGTGTCAACTATAAAAAGAAGCTTTAGTTCCTTTTTTTTTTTCTTTTTCTTTTTTACCGTTACGCCTTGTGTGGGTTCGGTGAGGTTTGGAGTCGTTGAACCTAACGGTTAAGAATTTTTCTTTACAAGCTAGCCTAATAAAGTTTACCATGACCACTTGGTCCATACCCCATATGTTTTCAAATGAATAGGATTGACTTAGACAGTCACCTCCTACTTCTTTTAATATAGTATTTAAATTTTTGCTTTAATTCAAAAAATTATAATGAATAATGACATCACAACACGTAATTAATTTTTTTTTTTTTTGCATATACATGTCGATAATAAATATATTTAAATTTAGAATTTATATATATATATATTTATATGTCAACAAAATGGACCACCCAACCCCCCCTTCCTTGGCATCGTCAATTTGAGTAAAACTTAATTAATTAATTCATCCAGGCTTTTTAGGCGTTGGGTAATCGGTTCTGCCGATGCTTTACTAACTCCAAGGATAAATAATGCTTAAACTCGCGGTAGTTAGTTTGTGCTTTGAGTCAATCGTGCACGAGAATCTGATATTCCAAGAAGCCAGCTTTTGTGTACCTCAGAATAAGATTGGCCCTCATGTGCTCTACTGTTAATCCATATCTTACTTATAATCCAAGAAAATGACAAAACACTAAGTGGATTGCATTTCACAACTGGTTTGGATTCTTTGCTTCCTTTCCATCTACTTTGCAAATCTTTGCATTATGATTCTCTGTTCCCTTATAACCTATGAAATTTACTAAAATAAATTGCATTAAAAACAAAAACATAAATTACACGTAACATTTTTTTAATTAGTACTTTATGAATAACTTTTATTCTGACAAAAAATTAAACTGTTAATTTTTTAATAAAATTATAAAAAAAACCCTTAAATATTAATAAATATATTAATTTTAAATTAAGAGTATTTTGATAATTTTATTGAGTAAAATTAACAGCCTAATTCTCTATAAAAATATAATTATTTGTATGATATAAAATACTAATTAAAAAAACCATAAAATGTCGTATGAGAAAATTTGAAATCATGAGAAATATAAATAAAATTTACTCTAGAAAATTCTCTAACGACTAAAACCTAAAAACCCTTTTATCCTTTGTTTTCTACTAAATACAATCGGCAAAGGTTCGGTTTTTTTTTTTAAATTGGTATTTTTGCTTAAAATTAGAATGCGAAGGTTATTACGTTTTCCTAATCCACTTTCTGTTTTATGCGAAAATTAGACTGCAAGAATTCCATTTTGTATATATAACTTCGTCCAACAAAAATTGAAGATTCTTAAGCTTTCCTAAATCCTAATGCATGTTAGCTCTAAATCAAGCAATAATTAAACATTAAGCCATTTGATGATATTCTTCTTTTATGTTGAACTTTGACAAACACGGTTCAACAAATTGAGTCACATTAATTCAATTTCTTCAAGACAAAACTATATATTAAAACTAATAAATCATTCCATTCCTATAATTCATTTTTATAAATTTATGAAATAGACCCATGGGAAGACAAGGAAAAGATTTGGACGTCCCAAACCAGTATACGGATCAAAACTTGAACCACATGTATTTTATGGGACCGACTGGATCGGAGTCGGTGGCCAATTGTGCACCCAAGAAAGTAAACAATTTGATGAGACGGCAGGTCCAATAGCGACGGGGGTCCCATATTTTTCCCAGCATTCTACTGTCTTGCATTGTGTATCGTTGCCCACCGGCTTTCTTGACCAATCTACTCCATCGCTTTCTTCATTTTCTCTTTGATTTTGGACTTTGCCTCTTTTTATGCAATTTTTTCTTATTTTAGGACATTTTTTAATTTTGATTTAATATTTTAAAAAATATATAAATTATTTAAATTTAATTTATTAATTTAATTAAATTTTTATATTTTTATTATAAATCAAATAAACTCTTATACTCAATAACTTATTTAATAAAAATGACACTTATCTTTTTATATTATATAATATTGATGTATATATTGATATATTATAATAGATGATGACGTAATATGTTAATATGTTATGATAGCATGATCATATAATTTTTTTAAATTTTCATATCAACATCACATAAATATATATTTAATGAGATATATTTGTAAATAGAATAAAAACAATCCACTTCCTTAGTACCAGCCTGAAATCTTTCCACGGCAAATTGTTTACGAGGAGATCAATTATTTGTGGATCTGGGGAGTGAATAGAGGAACAAAAGGGGCATGTTCATTAAGTGGGATTGTTCCCTTATTTTTTATATGGTTGAAGGAATCTAGGACAGATCACGAGCAGCATGTTGCTTTCTCATTGAGCCAAATATGGAATAAAATTTACAAGTCGACACAAGTCATCTCGATTCTTTAAGACCTTTGTAATTCAATTTGTCTAAGGAAAGATCGTATTTATATTAATCATTTTTTTTTGTCTTTTTTAATCTTTTTTTCATCTATTAAATGATATCGAAATAGATCGGTGTTCTCTACACGTGAATGAAACATATTTCCTATTGTCGTTGTCTAGACTATGGAATTGAAGTTTATTCAATTGAAGAACCTTAACTCAATCCTTCTAATATTGTCTACCATATGAATGATGATAACAGTATTTTATTATCAATAAAGGGGAAATAAACATTAGTGGGTTCTTCTTAGTTTACTCTATAGTATTAAATTCTCTCTTTTTTCTCTTAAAATTTTGCAAACTTTTGTTAGGTGAATGATTGTTCTTTTGCACATAAGTTGATGATAATTTTCTAGTGAGAATTATTATCAAAAAAGCAAAACTTAATTAGCTGGGTTCCCACCCTTTTGATCACCCTCTAGAAAAAGTGATGGAAAGCTTCCAAATCCAAAGTCAGAAAAGGGAAAGGGTTTCCTTGCTCCCCATGAGTTCACAACTGGACATTTTAGTCAATTTTAGAAATTCCTCTCAAACCCCACCCGCAAGTCTCAATCTGCCTGGCCAGGGCGCCAGGCTCAGGCTCAGTCAGAGCCTGGCCATTCCAGGCCACCAGGGTCCTGCTTCCCTGAACGAAAAAGTGGCAAACAATGGTATCACAGGCAATAACATTTTCACTTTCGGAAGATGGATCGTGACATTTTTTACCTCCCTTGTTCGCGTTTTCCATCGTTGCCCATTCTTCTCATGCTAACAGCTACGTGCCATGGGGAAAGAAAGGAGAGAAAGTTTCACGTTTATTTTACGAGTAAAAAAATCAAAACAGCATAACAATTTGTCGGTTCATTCATTGTTATTGTATTTAAAAGATTGATCATCTCCTTGTTAAATTTAAATCCCTTTACCCACCTTCAAGTTTGCTTAAGAACAAAAATTTCACTTCCAAATAGTAGTCTTTTAAGTTAAGATTCTATTCAACACCCAAAAAATTTTGGGTGATGAATTACAATATCAAATAAATTTTGATCATATTTCAGTCTAAATCTTTTAGAATTGCAAATGGATACTTCACTTCAAAACTTATAAAGGGAACGATAATTTACCCATTGATACGATCGCATCATATGTAACATTGGTTGCCATATCAGTTACCATAGGACTCGTATGAAGATATGGATTGCCATATCAGTTACCACAGGACCGCGTCAATGGGGTTTAGCTAATTCCAATTTCCAACACTGAAACGTGGTAAAAGCGTTAGTTAAAGTGAAAGGGCAGCAAGCAGGACATACGGGGAAAGGGAACAAGCTAAAGCAGAGGATCGAACCTCGAAAGTGACAGTGAGAGAGAGCAAACACCACCTGAGAAGTGACGAAATGTCAGTACCTCGCTTGCCTACTCTGAACCAATCTTTTCCCGTGTTTTATTGGTAGTGTACTGTTGATTTTCCTCGAAAGTTTTACTACAACTTTTTTTTGTTTTCTCATTTTTGGCCGACACAACACCCTTCACAAAAAAAAATAAAACACACTCTCTCTTCATTACTAGTCTCAGGCTTCTAGCTTCAGGCTTCAAGCTTCGAATCTCTCTCTCTCTTTCCTCTGGCATCTTCTTTAATGGCGATGTATCCTACCACTGAGCCTTCCAACAACTACTGCGACTACCCTTTCTCCTCCTCCTCGTTCATCGGCTGTGCTTTTGCGTCCATGGTTCTCTACCATGTGCTTCATCTCACCTGATCTGCACCTCTGAACACAGCTAAAATCAACTACTACAGCTGCTACAAGACGAAATAACCAAAAAGAAAGAAAAAACCAACAAAAAGAAGCCAGGAATGGCTTACAATAACAGAGCTTTTTCTCTTTCTCTGACTCGTTTGCTACTCACTGATTTAGTCTTACAATGTTTGATCTTGGCTTTCACTCCAGTTCAATGCACCACTGATTCTACTGATGGTATTTTTGTTTTTCCTATTGTTTTATATTTTGTTTGGGTTTTTTTATTGTTGTTTTAGGCATTGGCTTCCTTGATTTCGTTGCATGAAGGTGGTGGCGCCGAGTCTGAATTTTTTTGACATTTTGGGGTTAGATGTGATTAGTCAAGAAATGATCTTTGACTACTCTGCATTATTTTTTGATTGGAAAGTTTGATCTTTTATGCTGTGTCTGTTTGCCCAGAAAATGCGGGAAAATTTGGAGAAAAAATGTGTTTGCTTTGATTCCTAATGTTGTCATTTTATTCTTCTTTGGAAAAATGTTGATTTTTGTATTGAATTGCTAAAACTGTACAATTTCTGGATTTTAATTAATTTTCTGACATAAATGGAAGGTTTTTAATTCAATCTAATCTGTATTTGATTTGTTAATTTTTGGAACCTGGGAATGACTTATTAAGTTGTTTTCTTTACTTATTTGTGGGCAGTTCAAGCGCTTCAGGTTATGTACACTGCATTGAACAGTCCTGCTAAGTTAACAAATTGGAAAACTAATGGTGGTGACCCATGTGGAGAGTCATGGAAAGGGGTTACTTGTGAGGGCTCGGCTGTCGTTTCTGTGTACGAGAGTGTATATTTCAAATGTAGCTATTTGTTTTTGAAATTTTGCAGCTTGATCAGTTTATGTTTTGGTTAATGGGTGGCTGTTGTTGTTATAACAGTGATATTTCTGGGTTAGGACTTTCTGGAGCTATGGGATACTTGCTCTCTGATCTTATGTCTTTGAGAACACTGTAAGTTAATTCCATTGCTCTCATGTCTGTGTGTGCCTTTGAGAAACTCTTATTTATCACCTAATTACTTAATGTCTTTTTCTTCGTATTTTGTTAGTGATTTGAGTAACAATAACATTCATGATACAATCCCATACCAGTTGCCACCGAATCTTACGAGCCTGTAATGTCTCTGATTCATTATCGATTCTATTTTTTTAAGGATTATTTTTATTGCTTTGTATTAAAATGCTTGTTTGTTACATGATGCAGGAATCTTGCAGGTAACAACTTAAGTGGGAATCTTCCTTACTCCATTTCTACTATGGTTACTCTTACTTACCTGTAAGTGGCATATCTCAAATGCTATGATCTTTTGTTTACTCATCACACAATTGAGTAGCAAATCAAGCTTCCTCTCATTTCCTAATTCTCAATCTTTGGTTATAGGAATTTAAGCCATAATTCACTCTCCCTGTCTGTTGGAGACATTTTTGCTAATCTTGCCGACCTTGGGACCTTGTAAGAGAACTTACTTAACCTTGTATATTTATTGTAATCTATAAGTTTTAATCTATGTAGAATTTCTGTGATCTAAGCTGCTATTCCTTGTTGCTGTAAATTCTTCTGTATTCCACTTATTGCTCACTTATTCCAAATTGTTTGTAATATAAAACATTTTAAAGGTGTTGAAATCCGTCGATAATTAAAGCTTCAACTGGAAAATTATATTTGGATTTTGGTTCAACTTAAGGTAGTTTTGTCTTTCCTATATTTTAATTATGTGGAGATATTTTTCTGCAACCATATTGTTTTTGGATTGAATTCCATTAAGGATGAGTGATAGAGGGAAGCTTTGACTACCTTAATAACAATTAACTATATTCTGATAGGTACCTGTAGGCTGTTTTCTTACTAAATATTTTTCTAACCACATTATGGTTTGGGTACCTTTGCTTGTTAATACAGGGATCTTTCCTTCAACAATTTTAGTGGGGATCTTCCTAATTCGTTTAGCTCATTGAGCAATCTTTCTATGCTGTAAGTAAAGTGTTCCTTCATTCTCTAAGAGTAAAAAACAGGAGGAAAAATAGGGTTCAGATTTGTGGAGCTTGACCAAGTGCATTGATATCTGAATTTGTGGCAGGTATATGCAGAACAATCAATTGACTGGTTCCCTTAATGTCCTTTCCGGTTTATCTTTGACAATTCTGTAAGTTATTTTTCTCATACTGTAGTTGGGTTTTTACTCTCTGTCAGTCTGTTCTGATGCACCCAAGATTTTGAACAGAAATGTTGCGAAGAACCATTTCAGTGGATGGATTCCTCAAGAGCTTTTTTCACTCCCAACTTTTATGTAAGGCTTAAAGTGGCATTGCCACCAATTTACTTTTCCATATTTAGTTTATGCAAAATGTTTAACTTTGCTTCTGAAAATGAAACAGATATGATGGCAACTCCTTTGCCAATGGTCCTGCCCCTCCTCCACCACCATATAGTCCACCTCCACCTCGTAGATCTCATAATAAACATAATTCTGGATCAGGAGCTCGTACATCCCCTGCTTCGGATGGTCAATCATCAGATTCAGATAATGGACCATCAGCCCAACTTATTGTAGGCATAGTTCTTGGCTCTTTGTTACTGGTTGTCCTGGCACTACTTGCTCTCGTTTTCTGCATCCATAAAAATAAAAAGAAGGTGAGTGGTGCAAGAGCTTCAAGGGGAAGTCTTTCAGTTGGCTCCAACGATGGTAGGTTTTCTTCTTCATAATTCTGTTCTCTCAGCAGTTCTTTGACTTTAATAAAGCAATCAATTTTAACGAAATTTGTTGGCAGTATTGTTTCTCCCTCACGATGCTCTTCAAGTTCACTAGTAATTGGTGCTTACAACTCTCTAACATCCTAACAATGCTGGACCCATATTCTGCTTCATTTTTGCAGGACATACTGAAATGCAAGAGCAGAGGGTGAAAAATGTTGCTGCTGTAATAGATTTGAAACCCCCACCAGCAGAAAAATTGACGGTTGATAAGATGTCAAAAAATGGATCTCTAAAGAGAATGAAGTCACCCATCACTGCTACATCATATACTGTCGCTTCTTTGCAAACAGCGACAAATAGTTTTAGTCAAGAATATCTTATTGGTGAAGGTTCCCTTGGTCGTGTTTACAGGGCAGAGTTTCCAAATGGAAAGGTAACTTTAACTGTAATAAATATTTAATATTGAAGTGCTCTCACTAAAAACTAATGTTGGATAATGATAACTAATTATTTTTTATGTCACTTGATCTAGACAATGGCTATTAAAAAAATCGACAATGCTGCACTATCATTACAAGAGGAAGATAATTTTCTGGAAGCTGTCTCCAATATGTCACGCTTGAGGCATCCAAATATTGTTACATTGGCTGGATACTGTGCAGAGCATGGACAGCGTCTTCTGGTATATGAATATGTAGGAAATGGAAGTCTTCATGATATGCTGCACTTTTCTGATGATGGCAGCAAGACATTAAGCTGGAATGCACGTGTCAGAGTGGCACTTGGCACTGCCCGGGCTTTAGAGTATGTAATATGTGTACGATGTTTTTGAGTCTATCTCTTTCTCTCTCTCCTACCCATGGTGCAAACACATATATTACTGAGAATTTGGCTGCTTGCATGGCTTCCTTCTGATAAAGCTCTTGTTTCAGGTACTTGCATGAAGTGTGCTTGCCTTCAGTGGTACATAGAAACTTCAAGTCGGCAAACATCTTACTTGATGAAGAGCTCAATCCCCACTTGTCTGACTGTGGTTTAGCTGCTCTTACACCAAATACTGAGCGACAGGTAAAAATTTGCTTTTGACAATGAGTCATTGGTGAACAAGTTTTCATTCCAATGCTGCCAGTGAATGGAAGTTTATCCTAGCTCGTTATTTATTTATTGGTTTGTTTCCATATTGGACAGGTTTCAACACAGATGGTTGGATCATTTGGTTATAGTGCTCCTGAGTTTGCATTGTCAGGACTATATACTGTAAAGAGTGATGTGTACAGTTTTGGGGTGGTGATGTTGGAGCTGCTGACTGGTCGAAAACCACTGGATAGGTAAAACCCATTTTCCTTCTCTAGATAATGATCTTTATATCTTGGCATTCTTACAATGCAATGTCTATCTGTCCAAGTAAATTTTGTTTTGGTGTATTCTGCATTGTTTAGTTCAAGGACGAGGTCAGAGCAATCACTTGTCAGATGGGCCACTCCCCAACTACATGATATAGATGCTTTGGCTAAAATGGTTGATCCTGCCCTCAATGGCATGTATCCTGCAAAGTCTCTGTCACGCTTTGCTGACATTATTGCTCTGTGTGTTCAGGTAAAGGAATTTACTAATGCTTAGGACAATATAGATTATCTTAAGAGGGGCACATTTAGAGAAAAGGGTTAAATAAAGGAAGAATAAGATGTAGAGTTAATGAATTATAAGTTCTTTTTTCTCTATGCAGCCGGAACCTGAGTTTCGACCTCCCATGTCTGAGGTTGTCCAAGCTTTAGTGAGGTTAGTGCAAAGGGCAAGCGTGGTCAAAAGGCGATCGAGTGATGAATCAGGATTTGCATACAAGACCCCAGATCATGATGCAGTCGACATGTCATTCTAAAGTGTCTGGTTGAAACTTGGAGCTTGAAAAAAACCGATACCTTGCAATCATGGATGCAACATGCTAAGGTGTAGGATGACTGAAGAGCACACAAGTTAAAAGAGAGAAAGCTCCTAGAAGAGAATCAAAATCGAGAATGAACCCAAAAAAAAAAAGTTATGTAATTATATCTCACACATCGTCACTTTAAACTTTTATAGTTTTACAGTGCAAGTATATAGGTGTATTATTGGACATCATGATGCACATTCACTGTTTTGCATCTTAATAAAAGAAAAAAAAAAAGTTTCCTTCAATTCAAGCAAAGTACATAACATTGCCTTTGATGTTGATTTGCTATCATGAGTTTTCTTGTTTTTAGTCCCTAGTCTTCCTCTCATTGCTGATTCTTTTCTGCAAGAAATTGCCAACACATATTTGTGTCTACCACATTTCCCATCATGGGAGAACCCATTGCTGTAGATGCGATTGGGGAAAGAAAATGTGACAGAAAAGGACAAATTTCGATTGATCAAAAGAATATAAAGAAACAGGTCGTACCACGTGCATGCTTTATCTTATGGTCGTGGAGTCAGATCACTGCCTTTTAGCCAAATTGTTTTAGCATAAACTCTAAAAAAAAAAATCTTTGTATCAATCTAATCCAACGACCCAACACAATCACATGATAGTTGATACGGTTAAGTGTACTAGAATTTTTTTTAATTGTGTTAGTTTGTCAAATTATATATCACGTGGACAAAAAAAATTAATTGATATTAAATTTATGTTAGAGTTAAGAGTTTGTTTGAATTTATATCAAAGTTTAAGAGCTTGTTTGAATAGCAAATGATTAAGGATGCCTGATTAGCAATTTAACATGAGATTTATGGTATGGGCAATTGGCCATAGGCCTTCTTCCTCCATTTTGGGCTGCTCTAGGCGGAGTTACATGGGCTAATCAAGAAAATGGTCAGGTGATATTCAAGCAAAGGCTGGCCCATATCCATGCAAGGAAGATTTCTATTTGACGTTATTCATATATTTTTAATATTGGATTTCTATTTTCTTGGTGAGTTGAATTCTAGTAACAACACATGGTAATGAAGATTACTATGAATAATGATCCCTGATTTAATCCCAATGTTTTTAAGCAAACAGAGACTTTTTTTACCAATTTTCCGGGCCTCGTCACCTCCCACTTTCGGCACCACTTAAGTTGGCGTGTTTATCGCTATGCTGTCTTAAATAAGAAACCTGAGCAAACAGCCAATCTCTCTTTTAACTCTCGGCATTGGATTTCAAGGCTACAAACCTTAGACCCATCAAATCAATGTCTTTAAGCAGCAACGCCAACAATTTCCACAATCTTGCTCTTGAATCTAAACTAGACCAACCCAACACCATCCGAATCCCCGACAGGGTCGATCTCCGGTTGAGCCCGAGGAGTCGCCAAGGGTCCCCGAGTCAGTCCCCGCGAGTCGGCCCCAGCCGGTTCATGAACGGTGGAAACAGCGGGGCGTCATTGGTTGGAGCTGAATTGTTAGGAAAATTGTGGGGTGGTCGAAAGAAGCAATCGAAGAAGGTGAAGAGAAAAGGAGGGAAAGTCTGGTACCAGAGGAAGGGAGTGAAAGGACTTGTCGTGGTGGTTGCATTGGTGGGTTTGTTCTTCTTGGTCAATTGGTTTATGCTTTTGCGGTTACAAGACCACCGGGTCCGACTCCATGACAGATCTTCCAGGAACTCTTCTGTTTCGATTCAGGTAGTTCAACTCTCATTGGCTTTGAGAATTTTTTTTTTAAATTACTGTAAAATTTAAGGAGGTGATTAATTGCACGGGTTCCGGATTAATGTAAGTAAATATTAGTAAGCGTTGGAGATACTTGAAATTGTGTTCTCTGGGAAGAGAATTCTTTGCCGATTGCATTGCTTTTGTGGCTTTTGCAGGGAAAGGTGAAAAAGCTTAGTAAAGGGAAAAGGCAATATCATGGTATTTACGGAAGGATGTTGGCTTTGGCTGCTCATGCTTTGGCAGAGGTATTTGGATATAAGCATTGCTGTCTTCTGGTTCACTCCCTCCTATAATGAATTGCCTATTTCGATAATGTTTCTCTATTCTTCTTATTTTGTCTGTTTCCATTGAAAAAAGTGTTATGACACATAGGGGCAAAATAAACGCGAGCCAAAAGATTTATGGCAGGAGCCTGTGGTTCCTGCTTCTGCATGGAGACCATGTGCTGATCAACGGAACTGGGAACCTAGTGGTCTCTCTCTTTGACTTCTATATGTTTAATTCACTGGTGTATGGGTAATTTAACTAGTTCTCACTTGACATCTTTTGTTATTTTATTATAGAGGGGAAGAATGGATACCTTATGGTCACTGCGAATGGTGGAATGAACCAGCAGCGTGTAGCTGTAAGTGATTACATCATGTTTTTCAATCTCATGAATTTGCGTTTGGGCTGTAATCTCTTTTGGAGTTTAGTGCATATAGTTTCTCATTGATAGATATCTGCTGTTGGTGACAGGTCTGCAATGCTGTAGTTGTTGCTCGATTACTTAATGCAACTCTTGTTGTTCCCAAATTTATGTACAGTAGTGTCTGGAAAGATGTAAGGTGAGGATTGTTCCTTTCTTTTCTTTTTAAAATAATTTCCCTCTTAGTTTTTGATGATTCTTTCCCCTCAGAAGATGGATGTTCTCTTGCATTTAAACATTTTGTGTTGTTTTTTCTTTTCAAATTATGCTGTAGATCTTTGCACACTGAATGAATGGAATTTAGTTTCAGATTAAATTCATTGTATATATGGAAATGACTACTATTTGCTCTACGTGGAAAAGTAACCCCATCGAATTTTCAATTTCATAGTCAATTCAGCGATATCTATCAGGAGGAGCATTTTATTAACTACCTGACTCCTGACATTCAAATAGTGAAGGAACTTCCTGAGGAGCTACAGTCACTAGATTTGGAGGCAATTGGTGGCGTTGTGAGTTTCTTCCTCTAGATCAAGTTCTGATTGGTTTCTGCTTGCAGCATTTGTTTTAGCATGTCTTATTTATGTAGTGATTGTTCAATTGATTTTCCAGGTGACAGATGTAGATATTACGAAGGAATCTAAACCAAGTTTTTATTTGAAAAACATTCTCCCTATCCTACTCCAGAAAAGAGTTGTCCATTTCGTTGGATTTGGGAATCGTTTGGCATTTGACCCAATACCATTTCAGTTGCAGGTAAATTTCTATCCTTAATATCTCATTCCATAACAAGCTCCTTTTAGTTGCTAGCTTTATTCCTTAGATAAATGTCATAATCAGTTCATGGTAATAAAATTGATGGGTATGCCCTTTTCTTTCCTACTTTGCTCTTCCTAATCGTGGGACTTCATCTAGAGACTTCGATGCAGATGTAACTTTCATGCACTTAAATTTGTTCCAAAAATACAAGAAACTGGTGCTTTACTCCTTGAAAGATTGCGTCGGCATTCAGCTCATCCAGGAGCATTGGATCATTTTCTTGTTGGTTCACGTGCAGTATCAGCCATGATTGCAAGGAGTGATCGTGCTGCAAAAGCTTCCAAATATCTAGCTCTGCATTTAAGATTTGAGATTGACATGGTAGCTCATTCTTTATGTGAGTTTGGTGGAGGTGAAGAAGAGAGGCAAGAATTGGAAGCATATCGACAAATCCATTTTCCTGCTTTAACAGAGCTCAAGAAGACAGAAAAGTATGCATAATTTTCAAGTCTTCTTCTCTGACATACCCATTTCTTTCTTTCATTGTAGTTTGGAGGAGAAGCATGAAAATATTGTTTTATATCGACATATGGATCAAACTGTTTTACTTTTTTCAGGTTACCTTCCCCTGCAGTGCTCAGGTCTGAAGGCTTATGTCCGTTAACACCAGAAGAAGCAGTACTTATGCTTGCTGCTCTAGGTTTCAACCGTAAGACTCATGTATATGTGGCAGGGGCACAAATATATGGAGGGAGAGCTAGATTGGCTGCTTTGACGAGCTTGTATCCTAACTTAGTTACTAAAGAGAATTTGCTTTCACCGAAGGAACTTGAACCATTCATGAACTTCTCATCTCAGGTAACAAAGTGGCATTGACACTTCTTTGTTTATTTTAATAAAAGAATTTAGGTTTGTGATTGGTACGTTGATGAGCTGGTTCCTGGCCAGCCGGTCCTACCGAAATTTGAGTTTTTCAGAATTACTTTGATAGTAGCTTTTTTCATTATCCAGAAGATGCTCAATGCATGTTTTCCAGGTTTTCTCCTGCGTTAATGATCTAAGTTCTCATATGGTTATATAAGTTCTGCAATAACAAAGCCTGATGTTTGGAAATTATTCTATTAAAACTTTTTATATAGCATTTTCAGCACTATTTAGGTTAGGTTTCAAAAGATTTTAACATAGAAGCAATTTTAGTGATTCAAAAACGGTTCTCTTGATTGTTTATGCTCGTCTTAATGTTTGTTACTTTCATACTTGGTGTGAGTGCTATGATGTATGATGAGCTTATTTCATCTGTAGCTAGCAGCACTGGACTTCATTGCCTGCACTGCAGCTGATGCATTTGCCATGACGGACTCTGGTAGCCAGTTGTCATCTTTGGTATCTGGTTATCGAATATACTATGGTGGAGGGAGGATGCCAACAATACGCCCGAACAAGCGGAGACTAGCCGCTATCTTCATGAAGAACAATACCATAGAGTGGAAAGTGTTTGAGCAGAGAGTGAGGAAGGCAGTTAGGCAAACTAAACATGTCCAGAGTAGGCCTAAGGCTAGGAGTGTTTACCGGTATCCGCGGTGTAAAGAGTGTATGTGTCTTACAAATTAACATTCTACCATTTTTTAAGCATGTTAATTCTAATTATAACATGTAACATTCTTTGTTGTTTAACATTGGTCTCAAATCAAGCTATATGATTATTCTTCTATCTGTTGTGTGTAATAAAGGCAAGCATATTGTTCTTGGAACCTCTTTGAGTAGATCACAAAAGAATGAAACCAGATGATCCCGGACGGTATGCTTTTCCCTTTTGAATCTGAACATGACGATTCACTTTTGACACAAAGTAAGTCTTGTTTTAAGAACAATTTTGCGCTGCATGAAGCTAGATGTTCTGTCTGTATGCATGAATCTCGCATGTATCTTCCAAAATAGGCTGTTCCCATTGTTAATTTGTCATGTAAAAACGAGAGGAAAATATGGTATGGTGTTTTTGCAGCAGGGGCTTATTGCAATACAGCAAATTTTATTAGCCCAGGACATAAACTCTAGAATGTAATATCTGTATAGAGAAAACAAGTTGTTTGAGTTTTCGCTTAAACAGTTGAAACTGGCCTAATCGATAATGGTATTCTCACAATGTGATTCAAACTTCCTGTCAATATAATCTCACCGAAGCTGAACTGGTTGGTTGATTGGATCGCATTGATTTCTATGTCCAAGTCCTGGGTTTCTTCCGGGGCTATAGCAAACCAAGGTGGATTCAGGGTAATTGTCGTCCCATTTGGTGGTATGGCGAAGCTGACATACGTCTCTGGTTTGGTTGCTACATTCTTGAAACTCCGCCTCACTGTTACTGATCTTTCAAGTGCAGATATTGTCACTGACGGTAGGTTCAGGTTAGCTGGGAGGCCAAGGGACCGACTGCACCATACTCCAGTGGCAGCTCTGATTGCAAACCGATCAATATTGGGGATCGAGCACAAAAAACTGATGTAATCTTCAAATTCTGCCTCAGGATAAAATAATAGTTGAGGTCAATAGAATTTGGAAGTGGAAGAGAGGTTAATGGGATAGTGACAGGGTTTACCTGATGACAATACTAAGCCTGGATCCATGGCACGACTTGGACTAACAAAGCCAGCGCCAGAATCAAAGTAAGTAGAGGAATACAAGCTTCCAACATCAGATCCTTCGGCCCTTATAAGCTCTCCATTATTATCAAACTTGAAGGCTGTGGTAGAGATTGCGGATGCTATCATTGACGGAGTCCAGGAAGGATACTTTTGCTTAATTAGTGCTGCTATTCCCGCGACATGAGGTGCAGCCATGCTTGTACCAGACAGCAGAGCGAAATTGTATCCTGATTAAGTAGTTCGAGTCTGATCAACTCTTGTTATCAAAGCAATCAGAACTATATATGAATGAGCAAGAAGCTTGATGATCATGTTTAATTACCACTCAGAATGGGATCCAGGGCACTCATGGGGCTCCAAGCTGCCCAAATTTCATGTCCTGGTGCAAGAATATCGGGTTTTAGCACATCAGCAGGGTCCTTGTTAATGTCAATGAAATCTGGTCCCCTTGAAGAGAATCTGCTAACAATGGGTGCTTGCCCACAAAAAGAAGCAACTCTGCCGTCTCCTATAGCAGCTCTTGCATTGAACTCCCTCACGAAGCCTCCTGCATCCCTATATGTTTGTTGTTCATAATATTGAGATACAATCTACAAACATAAGATGATGATTGTCTCATAAGATTGTGCAAAAGCCGGTTAAGAACAAATAGCTAATTGTTTGCTGTGGAATGACAAACTATTACCTTAGCATCTGCTACTTTTGAAATCAAAGTGCCAGAAACTGAATAGGGAATTGGTTGCGCAATGAAGTCACCGTAGCTTGGATTTGCTACTAGAACAAAACCCATGAATCCGAGAGTTCTTGCTGTGTCAATGATGGCTGTCAGGGTGGATGTCTCGTTGGAGAAGCCAGCCGAGAAAGTGCATATAACGATACTACCCCTCACTATATTAGGGTCCAATGCTTCTGGATATTGGCACTCTTCAACATACGGTGGAGTCCTTGGGAATGCCCCTTTTAAATTGACTGCATCCTTAGCCAGCACCAACTTATAGAGTACTGATCCATTTCCTAAACTTGGAGCTAGGAAACAGAAATGTTATCAATTTAAAGATTTCAACGAATCACTGTTGAAAGACAAAGAAAGGATGAAAAAAGAAATAAGTCTCCATTGATTTGACACTGAAACGTTACCTGTTAACCCCACACCTGAAATATTTTGACCATTTCCTAGGAGAAGAGAACCAATGTACCTCCTGTCTATCCTGGAAGCGGCCGCACCGACAGCCCAAGGGCTGTAAGACACCACTGTTGAAGGACCCGGACCCTGATTTCCTGCAGCCTGCACCACGAAAATCGCAGCTCTTCGTGCAAATAACATGGCTATGTCGAACATGCTCAAGAATGTGACTGTATCTTGTGGTGGCTCGTCTACTCCAATGGAGAGCGTCAAGATATCGACTCCATCTGATACTGCCTGTAATCTCACAAGAAATTAACACATACAGTTATTCTGATTTTTTGCTATCTTTTCAGTAAAATCACCAACCTTCTCCATTTCCGGCCACCTGTTCCGGGGTGGATATCTATTAATATTGTTCATGGAAACACATGAAAAGCTAAAGTACTGTAACAGATCATTGCATGAAAGCATGCATCGTGTTTTTCAATTTTACTGATATGGAATTCAGTGCCTACTTGATCAATGGCTGCAACCACATCCGCAAGCGTTCCCACTGTTGGATAGATAGCCTTGTAAACAGCAATTCTATTCAAAAAAGAAAAAAAATCAATGAATATTGTTAGAATCATATGTTAGGAAGGTAATAAATTACTAAGAATAATCCATTTACTTGCAGCACAGAACTTGAAGAACACACCGTGCACGCGGTGCCATCCCACTGGCTCGCCCATAGTATAAGCCGTTCACAACCACAGGGACCCCAGCATTTCCAGCTGCAGTTGATGCCACGTGGCTAAAAAAAGCACAGTTTTTTATCAGCAGCGTTACAGACCAATGAAGACAAAGTGAATATGTAACAACCTACCAAAAAAGAAGAAAGAAGAAAGAAGAAAGATTGAGCCTTGTTTCATATATACATTTGATAATTACCTTCCATGGCCAACGGTATCAGACGGTGAAAGAATGTCCACTGAAGCGTTGAGAGAAGCAGCTGCTTGAGCTCCAGCTGAGAAGAACTTGGCAGAAACTATCTTACCATTGCAAGAAAATGGTGGGAATTCAGGACCCGTCTCGCATGCACCAGAGAAATGAGAAATATTGGACGTGAAAGGATTGACTAAGTCATAAGCAAAGCTTGGGTGTGATGGGTTGATGCCTGTGTCGACGAAACCAATAACAATCCCTTCTCCGGCGTTTCTCTCTCCTCCTTCCTGTGCCCACACTCCTTCAGGTAACCCTAAGAACTGAGGGGTGTAGGTAGTCATCAATTTGGTTCTTCTATCTCTCTCAACCAGCTTTATTCCCGGAGCATGTTTTAGTTTCGTAGCCTGAAAATTTTCCCATAACAATTACCAACTGAGAAAAAATTTCTTGTTTCCCTTGTTCATCAGAAAGTTTCTAAGTGGAAGAGACACTAAGGCCAACCTGAGAAGGTGCAGTGTGGACAGCAAAGCCATTAAGAACGTTTGTGAAGCTGTAGAGCTTGTTATAGCTTCCAGTCTCTAGAGTGCTTTGCAGAACTTGATCGTGAGAGTCTACCAGCTTCTTGGCATGAACCTTGGAAGCTTCACTATTTGTCGATACAGAAAGCAAAAGCTGTGTTAATGGATAACGAATTTGAAGATCAAAACGCCATTATTTTATGCTCAAATGTTAAGATTTACAGATAAAATTAACTTTCAATTTTCCTCCAATACGTTAAAGATGAATACGCCGCCTGCTGTTCCAAGAATTAGAAATGGAAAAGAAAAGAAGGCGATGATGCTCTTTATAACCTCTTGGGGTCAAATTTTCTGCCATGTTGGCGGGGTAGACTATCGCCATTGAATGCTACTGCTTCTCCTTCCATTAAAACTAAATATATAGCTCTCTCTTCTGCAAAAGCTGCAATGAAACTCATAGAGAGAAGAAGAATTGCAGAGCTCGATGCAGCCAATGCAGCAACCCCATTTGCCATGTTTACAATGAAGGAAAATATGTGAATGAATCTTTCGGAGTGTGCCGCATGTTTAAATATAAACGGTGATGGAGGTTTCAACTCTTCACAAAATTAAGCGCAAAACGAGTTCTTATCCACAATGTTAACGTGAGTAAAAGCTTTGTTCATGAGCTGTTAAGGGGAAAGGTTCCGCCCCACTTAAGAGAGAGAACTAACGGTTACCTTCCTTTTCTGCTTAGATTCAAAGTTAATGCGGCCGCAATTAAGTATTAAATGCGGTTTGTGCATGCTTTGGCCATGCCATTCACACCGAACCCACCGAGAAAGGCGCAATGCTTTAGAGAAATAACTGGAGAACTATTGGCAGAATTGCACGATTACGAGTCAATCAATTGCACCGCTTATTTTGATCATAATCTCTGCAACTCCCTGGAAATGCTTTTCTCAAGCTCTCAACAGAAACTTTTGCTTAATCAAATGAAGAATTGAATTTGGCTGAGGAATGGAAGGTGATCCAATCCTGGAGTAAAAGATAGTTAGCGCAATGCATAATCAAGAAAGGAGAGCAAAAGATAGGAAAGGTGGTACTTGAAAGTTTTTCCACTGGAAATATTGGTTCAACATGAGAGAACTACAGATCAATCCTCCTGCACAGACTTAATCTCCTAAACCTAACACAGATACAGATCTCTCCATCACATAAGTTACTAACAGCCACCAGTTTGGGCAAAGCACACAAACTCCTGCACTATACAACTCACACAACAACAGGCTACAAGCTAAACCTGCATAAGGAGTCTTCTCCTCTCATGCAACAAAATTTCCCCATTGTTCACTTATCTCTTCCTTCGTTTGGGCTCCACCTGGCAAAGATTGCAAAAGATGAGTACAGGCAGAACCTCAAAACACAATATAATTATTTTCAAAGCAAAGAATTCAGATTAATGGACTTTTCTCTGTATGAAGTGACATTTTTATATCAAAAATTCCCTCCAAACTTCATGTCTAGTATGAGATGATTGCCTACACCTCTCTGTGATGTTGTGCAAGCCCAATTAGCAAAAGTAATAGAGTATGGGCAACAACACAAACCATCTGCTAAGGCGCCAGGTAAAATGTTTGGATACATGTTCGTACCAATCACAGTATTGACCAGCAAAAGACACTGCCAATCCTACAAATGTAATGAAATGGAAATAATAACCGTGCACACTGCTGGACAAAGACATGGAACCAATCAACAAATCAGGCACATGTGTAGGTATGAGTCAATAATATACCATGAGATATGGCAGGCAGTCAGACCAAATCTATATCAATAATGACTAGAATAGATAACCCTGCCGTATATGAACCCTAGCATTTTATCCAAAAAGCAGTAGCACTGAATAGAAATATAAGAAGAACCTGCATCTAACACCTCCCAGTTAAAAAGCATTGATTAAGGTCTTAGCATTCACTTCATCTTTAAATTGGGTCCTATAAGGTAAAAGCATGTGCATCAATTACCATTCCTTAAATGATCCCCTAGTAAATGAACTTTTCTATCCATTTATAAATAGTAGTACTAACATATACAACCAACATTAACTTAAGGATGTCCAGTAAGTGTAGTCTATATATGCTATACATGCCAATGTTTAGGAATGCATTTTCCAATTCATTGGCTTTATGAACAGCCCTGTAGCCCAGAATATAATTCAGAAGGACATGAGAATAATGGCACCTAATGAAGAATTTGCATGCTACTACTGAATACAATAAACCCAGTAAAACAAACATCCACATAGAGTCAAATATAAACCATATGGAAATCTAATAAGTTTTCAACTATTGTTTCACATTCTGCAAGAAATCAAGAATTCTTGTCATTGTTTCAAACAACTTATACGACTTAGCAACCACTATTTGATAATTGTTATTGGAACAACAATGTATCAATACCCTTTTCACATTGCATGTGGTTTGATGCATGTTTGCATAGGATGAAGATTCCCATTAATTGCTCCTTACATTCATAAACTTCCTCAGAGGATACCAAAAATAGAACTGGCAAACTGTGTATCACAAGGCTAGCAAAAACTGATTTGACTAAAGATATAAAGATAATCGGCCTTGAATCATGAGAAATTGATCAAAAAATGGTCTTACCTTGGCATCAGATGCTGGCGATGCATGAAATCCATTCTGTGATCTTTTGACATCATCCTCTGAACATTCAGAACACACGAAGTGATCCAACTTTTTGGCTTCTTCAATTGTCATGCCCACACAAGCAGGATGATACCTACAAGAATGATGAGGAAAACATTCCAGCAGTCATAAAAATTATAGGGCAGGTGGCACCAGTAAATCATTAAAAGAACTATAGAATTAGAACCCTACCAGTCCTTGCAGCCCTCACATTGCACCATAAGATCATCAGGGTTGTATGGCATCTCACATTTGCAGTACCTTCAAAACAGAAAGGCCCAGGGGCACCAAGATCCATCAATGCCATATTGTGAATAAGTAATAATCACGTTTCACAAACTAAGAGATCATACTACTCACACAGCAACTCGGTCAGGTGTAAAGGCTCCAGTAGCAGCTTTATACTCGAATCTACAATAGTAATCCTCAGCACCAACATTCTCAAGCTTAGTATAGTTCTTGAAAGAATGAACAATACACTTCCCTTCAATGGTGTGAGCACTCTGCACATCATAGTGGTCAGACAAAAACAGCTCCTTCACTCCATGGAACTGCCTCCTTCCTCCAAGGGACTCCTCAGGACGATAATACCACCGCACTCGAACCTTCACATTATTCCTGCTATCCACTTCAATTTTCTCAATTTGTGCCACATACGGGGGCTTACCGGTGTCCGAAGGACGCATCAGAACACAATCCCCAGCTGCAAAAACATCAAACTTTCACTCTTAGGCATCACAATTTTACATTTCTTATAATCTATCTACACCTCTAAAACACCCTTATATGCATATGCATTGATGTTAAATGCAATTTGATAGATGCATTAACAATCCCCAGTTGCAAAGCCACCACCTTTCCTCTGCCAACAGACTCATATCTTTCCACACGAATGCCTTTGAATCCATTAGACCCATTAACACACAAAAACCCAACTCCCTAAACAAACCAAAAATTCACTTCTTCACCCTCAAAACCAACGTTACTTAACATAATTGAAAATTTCATATCGATAAACACGAAATGCAAAGATTCCAAAATTCCCAGAAAACATTTTCCCACACCACCAAAGCAACTATTTTTTTTTTTTCTGAAGGCATAAACGTATACGTAGACGTATATCTACAATGTAAAAAACATGTACCTCTGACAACTTTGTTGGTGCCTCTGATGGTGTAAGAGTCAAGGTCCTTCTTCCCTGGTTTAGGCTTGGTAGCAGAGAGCCCTGGTCTTGTTTTTGCCATGGGAAAGCTAGGGTTTTTCAGCTAAGGTCAAGATCAGGGTTTTACAGGAAAAAGTTGCAGACTTTTTTCCTTCAAAATGGTGAAAAAGAAGAAGCTTTTGAAGAATTAAGGGGAGAAAGAGAGACAAACCAAACCCTAAGTTCCCCTCATGGGAGAGAGCAGAGACAACTCAGACAAAGAGAGTACTCTCTGGAGACTATACAGAGCTTGAGTTACAGTGAATTTTTATTTTTATTTTTTATTCCAACAAAACAATGTGGATAATTTAAAACTGTAATTTTGGTGTAGTAATTCTGATTACCCAGGTAAGCATGGCAGCTAGATTTTCATCTCTCAGTTGTCTTTTTGTTTGGCTAATTAGATATTGCCACGTTCACACTCACTGCAGCGAAGGATTGTCTTCATATCCTCTCCCATTTTCTTTCATTTTTGCTGTAATAGTTTCACTGTTGGGCTCCATCTTGAGACCCACACTGTCACATTTCAAACTGCTGGGTATGGAGAGAAAAGGAGGCCCATACTCTCTTTTCAAAAAGATTTATTCCTCTATTTTTATCCGTATGGAATAGATAATACCGAGAATTCCGACCATTTCAAAATGGGGTTCCCTATTTTTTTAATACAAAAGTTAACCACATATTGACATGATCATTCATAGAGAATAATGTTGAAATGAAATGATCCTTTCCGTAAACAGAACGTCTGTTTAACGCTTACAAACCTGAAAAATTGTTAGGAGCTAGAAGTAAAGTTTCTTGCACCTGGTACCATGATTCTACACAAAGTCGGCCCTTCAGGCCCATGGCTTCAACAGTAATGATTGACTCACAGGGGCTAAGCCCCCAAATTCTGTGAGACCTTTGACCTTTCATCGTCACTGGTCCATGTTTCGGGTACTAGGAACAAATGTATGTCGAGGAATGAAGAGTCAGCAGCAACACGTTTCCAGTGGCATGAAGTTCGTGTCAGAAATGCAATGTCTAAGGGCAAGAAAATTTATTGATTGATACCATGTAGGAGGAAAGTTACAAACTTGTCTTAGTTGCCGGAAAGTCGGCAGCACTGTGTTTCGGCTCACCAAATTCGGACTACAAAATTAATTGCTGAATGTGCAATGTTTGATACAAATGAAGTACACATCCAGCCATGCATTTGAAAGTTTTATCATAGACAACATACAATTGTTCGGGCTTCTCTTTTTCTCACCTGCTTCTATCAAAATGAAAGGCTGCCTATTTTGAGAGAAAACTAATGGAAGAAAAGGCACATGATTCTAGTTCAGCGGTTGATTGGAGTGTGCATTCGCTCAACGATCCTGTTAACAGCATCACGGGACATCACTAATGTGTCGTGCAGCAGGATGCTATAGACATTCAAGCCCTGGAAAACACATGCATACCAACTTCAGAAATAGCTTATTAAAGCACTCAAAAACACAGAGCAGTCCCCAAGATTAACATATCAATTTGAGGGAGATACTTAGAGCATTGGAATAAATTTAAATCCAAATCATCAAGATGACAGTGATAATAAAACAGTACTTCACCATGCCATTGTTGACAAAGGCAAGCCAGCAGTTACATTATGTATTTGGTAACAAAGGAAACATTGTATTTTTATTATTAATGCAACTTACAATTGATGGCAGCACATTGACATAATGCAGGTTTTGTGTAGCTAGCTTCAACTTTTCATTTATGGGGCCACCATCCACCAGAAGAAGTTTCTTGGTTTTCTCCATTTGATTTACATAGTTCACAATATTTTTGGTTTTATGAGTAGGGACCTCCAAATCCTCAAAGACAAGAAGCTGTTGAATTGTGCAATATTCACCAGTTAGGTTTCACAACTCAATTAGGACTCAAAAACATTGTAATGCATTCATGCATAAACGTATAAACTGTCATATTATCAAATGAAAATGTACTAAGAATCTGAACTGTTTAATACACAAGCCATACCGAATGGATGGTAATGACTAACCTTTCCTTCTGCAGCACTAGCAGACAGTGCAATCTTCAGTCCAAGACGTCGAACCTTCTTATTCAGCTTAATAGCATGACTTCTTGGCTTAGGGCCATGCATTGTAGCACCACCTCGAAACTGTTATCAATCAATAAAATCAATTAAAGGCCATAGAAAAAAGACTATATAGCTCTGAAACTTCTCACAATCAAAGTGCAGAATAATGACCTGGGGACCACGCAACGTTCCATGCCTGGCTCGACCAGTACCCTTCTGTCGCCAGGGCTTTCTACCAGTCCCACTAACCTCACTAATAGTTTTGGTTGAATGTGTTCCCTGTTGACCATAAAATTGGCATTAATTTTAATGCAATTTATGTTGAACATAAACAGTGTATAAATGTAGAAGAGCAAAATTAACACTACCCCTCCAAATGAAAAAAAGAAGGAAAGAAAAGAAAAGTTCCCTATTCATGAAAAAATACAAGGATAAAGAAGTAAGAGAATAAGAATGTATTAAATTCAGAACTTATAAGAATAGTCTGAAGATTTCATATGAACATCAAGAGGGCCCTACAAGTGTGTGCTTCAAGTTTCCCAAAAGGAGAATGAAATGGCACCTGTTGTCGTTTTGCAAGCTGCCATCGTACAACACGATGGATAATATCCTTTCTAATAGGTACATCAAAAACATCACCAGCCAAAACCATTAAGCCCTTGTCTTCATTATGAAAATTTGTCACTGGAATTACTAGGTCCTGATAAAGTCCTGCACGACAATACACTAAATCAATATATCACTGCTCCATAATTTAAACAGAAAAAAATACCATCAATCTATTTCTGTTATCACCGAAAGGCTTATAAGCTGAACTGATAATTTAACTAACACAAGAAGCCAAATAGAAGGCAATATAAAACCAATTGCAGATATTCAGGTTCAAAGGTCGCATATGTCAAGATAATTCTTGTGAGCAATTTTACCACAAAAACAATTATATAGTGGCTTAGAAACAGTAACATTAGGCCTCAATCTGTGATACTCTTAAAATCAAAGAAAATTCTACCAGTTTCCTATCAAATTGTATTGGCTTCAAAAACTACAGCAAAATGAGAGTACAACTATCTCACTTTAAAGGCAAGCAGTTACTGTAGATCACGAATATGGTTTCTTTTTTATTATACCTATAGTACGATCTGGTGTAAGTACAGTCTTTGCAGACAGTAAATCAGATGGAAAAGCACTTTCAGCTGAATCAGGAGTCAAAATTGTCGTTGCAAACTTCCGACAAGCAAGGAAAGACAAACCACCCTGCACCAAATAAAATGTAGGACAGGGTCGTTGATAAAATACAAAACAGCCATGAATGAGAAGAAACAAGGGATTAGCATGTTAAATGCATAAACACAACATCACGATCAACAATGGAAAAGAGACTAAAAGAGCAATAACAGATTGAAAAAAAGAATCCAGAACTCCTATGATGTCTAGAGTAGGTATTTACCGTTCAACAGATACAAAAAAAAAATATCCCTGCTTATTCTTCTAAATTAATAACAAGGATTTAATCGTTAACTAAGTAATCTAGATCCCTCTTCCTTTTTCCAGCTGCCCAACTGTTTATTACATAATACAATGCTAAATATCCTTTAAAAATAAACAGAATGAGCACATACCTTTGAAAAGCTAAAACATTCTGCATGAGGCAAGTTATCCCCAGAAATACAAGCATTCAAATCTGTAAAAACAAATACCAAGTCAAGTATGCAATCAAGATGAGCAAAATAAGAGTGGTTGACATGTTAGTATATTACTCTTACCAGAAGCTTGAAACGAATGAGATGGAATACTTAGAGAATCCCAGCGAGCTAAGGCAGACAATGACCCAAAAGAACGTAAAATCCTTCTTGAGATCGACAAAGCCATACTCCCAAAACAAGGAACTACTTGATCAATAGCAGCAAGAAAAACTCACCTGTTCATCAAAAATCCGAACTTCATCCGGTTTATAAACTTAACTCAAGATTAAGTTCCATAAATTTAGCCCAAAATGTTAATAATACATTCATAAAACCATTTAAATCGAATACTTGCATCTAACACTGCGAGCACAATGTGTTTGATAAAATTCCATATACCAAAAACTAGGGAAAAAATAAAAGCAGCTATAGTTTCGTGAGGTCACATGAAGCTACAATAAAACCCAAAATGATGAGCAATTCGATTCAGTTGCTAATCAAATCGTTAAACATCTATAAGTATAAACTTAACAAATCCTTAATGTAAAAACGGAAGAAGCAAATGTGAGCTGAAAAGAGAAGTAACCATGAGGACGGACGTGGCAGAAATCTTGCCGTCGAAATCAGCCCGGAAAACTTTGGCCGTCGATCGTCCCGCCAGAGGCCGCCGATCTTTAAGAATGGAGGCAAAGACAGCGTGGGTTTTAGTCGCATCGAGAAATGAAAAACCCCTTCTCGCTCCTTTCTTTTTTTTTTTTTCCTTTTTCTCCTTATTTTTCAAATGTTGGGCCGAATCGAATTTTCGGTTTGGGCTTAAGTCGAAAGTTCTCAATGACATGATTTGGGCTTTTATTTAGACAAGCCCATTACATTAGTGAATGAATAATTTTATTTTTCTTTTTTACAAGATTTATACATCTATTTATTAAATAAATATGGCATGTAATTTCTTGAAAATGTCATAAACCTTTTTGTATATTCATGATTTTATTACTTTTTTATTACTAAAAAATAATTATATGTTTTTTTTCTGAAAATAAATTATATGATTAAGGGTTTGTTTGGTAATCAAAAAATAACAGAACATTTTTTCAGTATAAAATATTTTACAGAAAAATTTAATATTTTTATTATTTAGATAAATTGTCGAAAATATTTTCTGTCGTTTGTATATCATGTGGACAATATTTTTCACCATCGCTAATGAAGTTTTTTAGTATTAAAGATGATACATAGGGCGTCATTTGATTTTTATTAATTTTGAATTAAAATAAAAAATAGAGATGAAAATAAATAAAATAAATAATAATATTTTTAAAATATTTAACCTCGTATATATAACTATATGTAAAAAGAAGCTCATGCCTTATCTTTACACCACATCTGTGTGAAATTCCATTTGATTGACATGTTGTTGACCCACTAGATTGAAATAGTGGAAGCAGGATAGATGCATGGCCTATCAACCTGGCAGTAAATGCTGTTAGTTGCCTCGCACCTCTTTTGCATCCATGCGAAAGTGGACCATTTGTTCGTACTATTAGTATAGAACCCGATGCTTTTTTACTGGTAAATTATCTTCTTTTAAATGAAAAATAGTTTGCAGCAATTAAGTTGTTTGAATCCGGCTAATGATTGTTTATAGATACCAATTAAGCATGGTCGTATCTGAATATTTTATTTAATAATTAATATAATAGAATCATTTATACAATTCTTTAATTGTTATACAATGTTAGTTTATAATTAAAGTAAAATTGTAATTTAAAAAAAAAATTTATTTTATCACTTTTTTACCATATCATTAAAAATATCAATATTTATCAATTATATAAGACATTCAAAATCAATATTTATATATATTCATTAAATGATTATCATTGAAAATTTTTTATTATGATTATTAGTAAATTTATTCAATTTATTAATGAAAATTTTAATTGCATTAATTTTTTTTCATTTTCATAATATCAAATAATTTAAATATTAATGTATTTTAAAAATTTTTAATATTTTAAATTAAATATTAATATTTATCAAATCTATGTTTTGTTATTTTCTCTTAAAAATGTCTTATGTTACTTTAAACCGTAAGATATTTTTTGTGATCAATAAATTTTTTCCGCTGCCTCAAAATATTTTACATTTAAAATCAATTTTTTACTTTTCAAGTAAGTATAAGTTCTAAACATTTTCTGAAAAGTATTTAGAGTAGTTCAATTTCAAGAACCATTGAAATGTTTATTTTTATATTGAATATGCATGCCATTATTTGAATATCAAGTTATGAAGGCTTTTTCTTGATACTAATAATTACTATTGTAAATAAAATATTTTTTAATTATTTCAATATTTAGGTTTACTTGGAAGGATTTTCATTTTGGCAAAACCTTGCTCATCCAAGGAGCCTTTTATCATGTTTGATATTAACATAAATCTACACGAATTAAGACAAAAACTTATATTATGATATTTTATATTGAAATTTAAAAAATAATATAAATGTTCACTACTTTTTAATATATAAAAGAGAAATATTAAATATCTAAACAAGCTTTATTTTGAAATATCTCAAAAAGAAAATACGAAAAAAGGAAATAGTGTATGGAGGGAGCTAAAACCATAATGTTTAGAGAAAAATCATCTAGAAATAGATTAACCAGGCGGAAATCAAACAACGAAAAATTGAAAGAGTACATCTCCCAATTGCTCCCATAAATCATTTCATCATATGCTTAATGTAACGGTTTGCTTCCGATCTTGATGCAGTTTACCCTTCCAAAAATAATATCTCATCCCCAAAGCATTTGACCAAACTATATGAACAGCGATACACTATTATATACTTTTTAACAGTCTGGAACTTATATATATAGAGAGAGCATAAATAGCCTCAGAGTGCATACAGGAGGTATGCATATGATAATATGACATAAAAATACCCTTCAAATTAATTATGACAGTTTGCATATCAAATGCAGTTGGCCTTCAAGCTTTTCCGGGTGGCCGCAGCAGCCGTGAATCCATGGTTACGTTTTTAGAGAAGTGTGGGAGAGAGATCCATCGGGAAGGGATTGCCCAAAACATTGTCCATGTAGTAGTGTGGATGGGTGGCATCCATTACCACAAACTGCATATCTTCAGAGGGCTTCCAGTGCCTTTTCCTTTGGTTGATGAACCAGTTGTTTATTTGCTTCTGATCCAGACCAGTAGACTCAGCAAGGGCAATCTTTTGAGACTCCTGTTGGCGGTGTTCAGTTTCACCACAGAGATCATGATTAACCAATAGCCATATCATTATCATACTGAAAAAGAATCCCTCATGATTGCATGTAAGCCATTTATTAACAAGAGTGTAATATGTTAAGCAAAGTTCTATATGCACAAATTAAGAGGCAAATATAAGTTTAAAATCAAGAGCAGTCTTGATAACAAGTTAATGACATGTGCCAAAGCAAAAGTTTCCAGTTAGCAGTAGTCCTTGTGTAATGTAATCAAGTCTTGAATCATGGTGAGCAGCCGACGCACTTCTAAGAGGAGAAAATGTTGAGAGGCAACAATCATAAAATGGCAGTAACATCTAAGGCACTGAAGATTATTAAAGGTAAATAAAGCAATTTTCGAAAGGTTTTTAAAGTCCATATCTGGATCTTCAAAAGGTTCATGGTTTCTCAGCATTCTCAGAAAGGAGGAAGCTTTGGTTTTGCTTTAGCATTTGCAATGCAGAAATAGATACAACAATCCATTGATAAGTTGAGCAGACGTGTACTTACTGATGGGTAAGGCCATTTGTAATGTCTACCCCACCAATCCAGCAACTGTTGTCTGGCTTCCTTAGGCAGCTTCCCTTTCTTCCTCTTCTTCATAAACTCCTGCTTCAGACTGCCTAAATATCCACTGTACTTCCGCAAAAGCTGACCTTTAAGTTCTCGATCTTCTGCAAGGGGATCTATGAAATTGTTGTTCACGTCAACTTCTTCCTCAGATGATCCATTCCTGTCAGCAGCTTCTCCACAAGCTGAATACAAAATGAATTGGTAAGCATCTCTAATGAAAATATATCTCCTTGTTATTACTCAAACCAGAACAAAATGGTGACATGTTACTTAATTAATCAAGATTTATAGTATACTAATTCCTGTGTCACCAGAAAAATCCTATTCTCTTGTCGACAAACGAATTCATTGAAAAATTAATGCAACAATCAAACCTGATAACAGTTCAAAAACTGAGCTAGCTAATCTCTATATCTAGTTCGTTTTTGTATTCTTGCCCCTGAGTATATGCTCAACAGAAAGTCTTCTACAGTACCTGGGTCACTAGGAAATCAGTTTCTCCTTCATATAAAATACACACACTAGTGACTAATCTACTGTTAGAACCAAATCATCAGGATACATAATGTATATGATCATTTCATTAACATTGCCTTATTCGGCATAGAGGTTCAAGAATTTCTAGACAAACATGTTCTGATTTAGCAAAAAGGAAAAATGATTGAATAGGCTTTAAGTGCCTCAAATGCCTATAAACCCAATTTGACCTTTCATGCTCTATAGAGGGTGCTTTTTCAGGCTCATACTAGTTAGAAAAAGGTTTCCCCCCCAAAATGCAGTACCTCTAAATAATTCCAAAGGAGAAATTTAGCAAAGACAGTGATCACACCAAGATTTATATTAATGTCTTCAAGAAAATCGTCATCTGACTATTGGTATAAGATGAAAAACCTTTTAACTCCTTAAGAATCAAAAAAGACAGACCAAAAAGATGAAACAAAAGAACAATACCTACCCTAAATCACCAAGGTTAATGAGGAGGCAGCATATATTTAGACGCTAATTTAAGAACTACCGAAATGCTGATTAAATTATAGAAACCTAAATGCCAGAAAACGTTGGAGGGGACTCTTAAGATGTGCTCAAAGCATGATATACGGCAGTATCTGAGAAGAACTCGTTATCATTGAGCATCTTGATTACAAAAAAGGTAACTGCATATCTGCACCATAAAGCATCTCACTCAACAATAACAATGACATTGGAGAAATATTAGTCTTATAGCTTAAGCTCATATAGGTTTAATTTGTTGCTCACCTGAAGAGAACACTCTGCTTGAGATTTGAATTACTGGATCAGTCACATAACCAACCATAAGGCCATAAAGATATAAAACATTCAAGCATGTTAGGTGAAGTTTGAATCCTACTTGAAGCATGAAAATTAGGGCCAGAAAACAAAAGGGCTGCAGATTGCGTAAATTAATGTATCAGAATCAGAGAAAGAAAGAGAAGGGTTCAAATTATTTTCTTGAGGACAAATTTTGTACTTCAAAAAATATTCCAATTTTGTGTTAATTATATTATCAATGAATTGTAAATGCAGCCTCATAAAACAAATATCTCGAATTTCTAAGTAAAAAAGTATGTGTCTGGAATAGACTAGTGCCATTACTTTACGAACAAAGTAATTCAAAATAATTAAAAAAAGTATCATCAAGCACATTTATGTAAAAAAGAAATCACCATGGTTAACTGCAGTCAATGGAACAAAGAGCTTTAGTTTTCAAACATATAATCTTCTAAGGACTTCCACTGCTCATGGCAAGTGCAGCAAGCATCTGATGATCAACGCTCTAAAAAGCACCACAAAGAGGTACTCATGAAGAATTCTAGTGGCCATTCATAAAACATATCCTTTACTCTCAAGAGCATCAGTCCCTATGTATGAACCTTTCTGCACTTCGCATTACCGTTGCAAGCAAAAATCCCCAAATCTGCGGTTGTAGTTCATGTATATCTACACTCAACTTTGTAACCTAGGAACCCTAGTTTGATCTAACCCTAAATTCTTACAAATTCTAATAAATCAGTATCAGATCATAGATATAACGCTTGGTGTATATAGTTAAACCTCCTACGCAACAAGCATACAATTATTACTACATCATTGCAAACGATGTGGGCTGTAGCCCCAACTAGCTGCAACATATTCCATTTCCGGTAGGTTTTGCAACCAAACTAGCTGATAGCTAGACAGTAGCCCAGAAATTTCCTTCTTCACTTCAAATTCTTCAATATAGCAAACCAAAGTTTACTGGCTTTTTCATTTTCCAGGATATACATCTCCTATGTTACAGCTAGCATAAGGTTGACAAGCCATTTCCTTCCATGGTTGAACTCCGAAAAGGTGGAAAAACGTGTCGATATGTAGCATACCAGAAGAATTCACAAGAAAGCACATCAAGAAAGTAAATCAAAGCAGGGAATTATGTACTATTGTTTAGCGTGGATACCCTAGTTATAGTAAAACACTTCTATGCCCATTGTGAAAGGAGTAGCAAAATTTTAGGGGAGTATAAAATAAGATGTCAAAAGAGTTAGGAAGAAGAAAAAAAACCTTAAAACACCGGTCTGGGAAAGAAGCTCCCATTACAATACATTATTTGGTCAATTATTGAAGCTACATGTCCCAAGAAACATAGACATGCATGGCAGATTGTTTTAATCTTAGCAATAATCCAAAATTCATAACATGAAGCAGTCTGAAGGGTGGAGAGATTAAGAAAGCACAGGCACACATAGACAAAAACTAGAGAGAGAGAGAGAGAGAGAGAGAGAGAGAGTATTATCACCAGAACTCGGAGAGGAAACTGTGAGCGCTTTGAACTGGCACTCGACCCTTTGGAGGAAAAGCATGGCTTCCTTGAAGGGTTTGGAGAGCTCTTGCTCGTACTTTGTCAGCATCTCGCAATAAGCCTCCATGAACTGATCGAGAGCTGGATCTTCACCTAAGCAGCCGGTGCCAGAGGGACCCATAGTGGCGGCAGATGCGCATGCTTCTTCTAATCTCGCCACCACTTCAGGTGGTGCTCCTACCTGCTTTGGTTTTGTTAAATAATGCTTTCATTAGAAAAACAATGATCTCTCTTCGCTATCAGGAACAAAAAATAAAAGAAAAAGGAAACTTAAGACTCATGTCTCTATCACACGTATATCTTACTCACAAAGAGTTCTGACCTCTCGCTTTCATGACAGAAAAATCTTCAAGATGCAGTAAAGCAAAACATGAGAAACTAGTTCGATGATACGGGTATAAAAGATTTTCCCTCTCAGCTAAAAATCGTTCAATGAAATGACACAAACAGTTAAGTGTGTCCACAAATTCAAAGAAAAAGAGGAAGCGATGAGTGCATGTTTTGTGTGTGTTCTGCTTGTGAGAAAAAGACTGGCCGAGAGAGTGTGAGGGAGAGAAAGGGAAGGTTTTATGGGCAAATGGGTTGCAGGTTTATGAGTCAAGTAATTTGGTTTTCACCTTTTGACAATTGACATAGGCCGCCAAGAGACGGTGGTAGTGAGGATGAGCCATGATCTTGGCCTTGACAGAAGAAGAGCTGCCATCGTTGGTCTCCATGAAATAACATCCGGTATTGTTGTTGGTGCTGTTGTTGTTATTGTTGTGATCGTCAAGAATCATGGAGGAGCCACTGCTGCTATTGTGGTTCTGGTCTTGATTGTTGGTGGGAGGTAGGGGAAGAAATAGCGAGTTTGAGTCTGAATTCGGAGGATGATGATGATGATGATGTTGATGATGAGGATGAGAAGTCATGAGAGGCATCATCGTCATAGGACATAGTCCATGACTATTGTGTCCAAAAGCTATCATGCAAGAAGTGCTATTGGAACCACCTTCCATTATCTCTCACTATCTTATCTTTCTTTTTCCTAGTTGTTTCACTTGGGGGCTTTGCTATATAACAACATAAGCCATTCTCTCTCTATCTTTCCTTCTTTTCTTTCTCTTGCTTTCTTGGTTTCTCTCTCCTACGCAATCCTTTTTTGCCCTAAAGATTGTTTTATTTCCAGAACTCTCCCGAGATTTATGCTACAAGAACCAGGCTTTTTACAGGAAAATCCTAAATAGTGATAGCAGTAGGAGTAGGAGGAGCAGCAGCAGCCAGCAGCAGCAGCCAGTCAGTTGTAAATGAAATGTGGGTTTTTACTCTCTTGGCTGGCCTGGCAAAGCCTGCTCAGATTTCCTTTGGAAAATGGGTGTTTATCTTTCTGCTCATTAACAGCATTAATTCTCACTCTCTATTCAATTACACTCTCTCTCCCTCTCTCGAGCTTTGCTCTTCTTTAGAAGAAAAGAAAGAAAAAGAGAGAATAGAGAGAGAGAGAGAGAGAGAAGGGTTTCTGTGTTTCAGTAGGATTGCACAGAGCGCACGCGGGGTATACAGAGAGAAAGGAAGAGAAAATAGAAGAGAAGGGCAGTGGTTCCATGCTATGTGTTGTTATCTTTGAGGCACTGGATGCAAAGCTTTACCTTCCCGATGAAAACTCTCCTCCCTCTTTTCTTGCACTGCCACTGCTGCACTGCCATTACTGGCAAACATTAGAAAAAGAGAGGAGAGAGATGGAGATTAGATATACTCCCATACTTATTTTATTTGTTTTTTCTCAGAACTGAAGAGAAATTAACAAGAATACAAGATACAATATAAAAGGGAAAAGAAAGACAGACGGAGAGAGAGAAAGAGAGGAACGATCAAATCGAGGAAGAGCCAAGAAGTCTACTAGTGACGGAAAGAGGGAAAGGTTTTTGGGGCACGGAATCACAGTTCATATACTCTTCTCTCTCTCTCTCTTTCTGTAGGAACTGTGCTCTTTCGCTCACTGGGTTTTTGATAGCAATCTGTCCACTCATTTGATATTCGCACTTATGTTGTCCGCTTCTTCCCTTCAAAACCTACCACACTTGTCAATACCAAACTAATAATTTTGACAGGATTTCTTTTCTTTTCTTTATACCCTTCCTCCCAAAGTGAAACACAATACAGTATAGTAATATACTATATTCTTAAATCTCTAGTTTGTATAATGGAAAAGAAAACTATACCCTGATTTGTGGCTTGGGGTCTGATGAATTAGGACATAGTTCAACGAAATTGTGATTTGTTTCTTGTTGGGTGGCTGCTTGCAAGCAATCTCTCAAAGGAAATAAAGCTTTCCAAAAGGTTCCTAGATAAGGGTCAGTGAAGATCAACACACTGGACAAAATCTTTTCCTAGAGATTTTAAATATCTCTTATACACTCATTGTTAGTCTCAGTCATAGCATCTAATCCGCAATTATTTAACATAGAAAAAAAGTTGGCTTCAACTAGAAAAGCTGGTAAAGCAAGTGGGACAGTCCGAATGTCTCTCTCTTTCTCTCTCTCAAATTTAAAGGTAGCCGTAGTAGCCCTCTCTAGCCAGCTCCACTGCCCCTGTGACTGTGAGGCACCATGGGATACAGCTCCAATTAAAGTTGAACAAATTGTCTCTTTTCCATTGTCTCCCTATGATGCACCTAATTGTTCTAACAGTTCTCCCATGTTATGCTATGCTCTTTACTACTTCTACTACTCCTAGTTTGTCACACAACTTTTCTGCAATGGTTACGAAGGATAGTACTGACTACCAATGCCTTTTTTCCAACGTTTCAGACTACGTACATCAATACGTATACATTAGGATTTTTCTTCATTTATGGATTTTACTGTTGCTTATTGATTTGTGCCGACTCCATTGATAAACTTGATCATCATGGCAAACATGCATGGAGTGATAGCTTTCTCACTTCATCTCGGCAACTTGCCTGGGTGTCTGATTGGTGGGCTACATTTTGGCTGCATGCTCTCATGACCAAAGGATAGATCATGTCGTGCATGATCAATCCAAATTGTAAGAACAGATTTGATAGCATTCCGAAACTTGTTCTGATTCTGCAATTTAAATTCAAACTCTTATACACTCGGAGAATCTTATAATAGCTTAGAAGTACATCGAAAGGGATGTATACTGCTGCAAAATAGCACTGATGTGCTTCTTCCAGGGAAAAGAAGCACCCAGTCCTTAAGTGCTGTGGTAGTAGTATTTATTCTTCCCGAGTGAAAAATGTGGAAAAACTTCAGTCGATCTACTGTCCATGCATAGTTGTTCTATAAAATCCTGGTACACATGGCACCACCTGCCGTGTCAGATTGCAAATTTCATTTCTTAACCTGGTGTTTGACGTTTAGCTGCATTGCCATCCGAGTCCCGCTTGGAACATGCCTGCCGGGTTTGCATTTTCTTTTTCAGCCAATAGAAAGAGCTCTATCATTCGAGAAAGTAGAACAATACAGACACACAACATATACCAAACTTTGCTGCAAAAGAAAGAACATAGGCAGACGCATGATTATTGATACATGAACCACAGCAGATTTTTCCAATCAGTAGGTATGGTGGTAAATTCCATCGTGCTTAACAAATCAATCCGAGATTTGACCCTTCCCCCACTCAATTATTAAGCAAAATCAAGACAAAGGAAACAGTTTCTGCGGCCATACTTCAGGTTTTTGTGGTTTTTCTTTCCTTCTTTGTGTGCACAACACACTACAGTTCTCCAATTTGCATTAGTCTTTCCCTACAAAAGCCATCAAAGGGTTAACTTATTTGTCTTTCCCTCCTTTCATTTCAACATCTCAGTTAAGGGTTCGAGACTCCAAGTCAGGGTTAGGGTTAGGGTTAGGGGCCAAGGCCAGGGCTAGGGCTAGAACTTGAACTCGGAGAGAGAGAGAGAAAGAGAGGGTATAGTACGCGAATCCGTCACAACAGCGTAAGAATAAAAGCAGAAGGAAAAGAAAGAAAGAGGGTTAGAGAGACGTCACTGGTTGTGTGAAGTGAAGCAAGGCTGGGCGTGTGTGGTTGATAGTTGGAAGGCTAGCTCCCAAGCTCCTTTACAAGCAAAAGCTTTTTTTTTTTCTTTTATTTTCTTCCCTTCTGAATCACTTTACGTCATTTCCATCAACAGTTGCATGATGGGTAAGGTTTAAAAAAAAGGAAAAAGAAAAGAGGAAGGAGAGGGGGGAGAGAAGGAACAAAACACCTGCTACTGCTGCTTCCTGGAGATTCAATAAATAAAGTTTTGAAGTTTGAAAGATAGATGGATTAGATGTTGGGGGTGAGAGTATATTTTCCCAACCTTTCTTTCTTTTTTCCTCTTGACCACCTTGTGTCATGAGCCCCTGCCCCCTTCCTTCAAAGGGCAACCAATCAACAAGCAAAAACACACCACCCTTTTTTCCACCATTATTGTAAGCTTAATTAGTTCATCTTTTTAAGTTTGTGTTATCTCAAAGCTATCATTAGAAAGATAATCCACTTTTTGAACCGTATATAGCCATATATGAACCTTTTCTATAACATGCAAGCAATTAATCTGAAGGATGAGGATCATGTGGGAATGGCATAGCAGCCAATAGACAGGATAATTGAGGCTAGACTCTAAATTTTCCAATGATTCCTTTTGTTATCAACATCAAATGAACTTGAAACACTTCATAAACAAAAAAAATTAGTGCTAGTAATGTAAGACTCAACTAAATATCGTACATGAACAGTACTCTATAAATTACGATCGAATTTGGCTATGCTCACTAATAATCATATCAACTACTACATTCGATATATAAATTTTATTATGAATATAAACTCGAATTGTGACTTTTTTTTAATATTTTTAAGATATTTTTGAAAAGTTAATTTTCTTCATTGAGTATTTTTTGTAATTATTTATGTTTCATTTTAATTAAATGTTTTATTTAAGGGTAACAACATTTGAAGTAAGTGTGGGAAACATGTAGTATGATATTATTTAGGGGTGAACATATGTAAATCGAACCGAATCGAACTGAGTTCAGTTTTTTCGATTCGATTCGATTAGTTCAGTTTTTTGCATAGTTCAATTATTAAAATTAATTCGATTTAATTCCAGTTATAAAAATTTCTAATCGAACTTAAATAATGGTATTATGGGGATTTTGTATGAAAAATAAATCCTAAACTTAATATCTTCTCTTGTTTAGTTCATTTTAAATTATATGAGTATCCATGTTATTTATTATAATTTTTTAATATTTTTATAGTATTGATTTATTAAAAAAAATACAATATAAATAAATATATAAAAAAATTTATCAAGTTCGGTTTTCAAAAATAGAATCTAACTAACCGAATTAATTTAGTTTCAGTTCATTAGATTATTTGTATAATTTAGTTCGACTTCGATTATTTTTAAATATGAGTTTAGTTAATTCAATTATTAAATATCTAAAATCAAATTAACCGTTTGTACAACCCTAATAGTATTTCCCAACTTGATTGCATTCCAAAGCTTAAAAGTACGGCAATGATTTAACAATTTTAGTTCTCCCACCATGCGGTCATTATTTAATCCTTTGGAAGGGTCGTCCAATTGCCTTAAAGGAAGGATTAAGGGTTCAAACATCAAACCCAATGTTTAGAATGACATAACTTGGGGACAAGGGGTAAAGGGGTAAAGTTTAAGCTTTGTACTTTGTTTCCTTTTTTAGTAATTAGCTGAAATATTTTTTTATATATTGTTACGAAAAAAGTATTAAGTGTTTAAAAATAGAAATTGAATTTCATGTATCATGATAAATAAAAAATAAGACAAAAGTGTATTGAATCATTAATTAATTACTTTAGTATTCTTCTTATCTATTATTTTCCCGTTAAGTGGGATCGTGGGAATAAATAACCATTTTTAGATTATTAAGTACAACTAATATTATTATTTTAATGCTAACTTTATTAACATTTATTTGCAATTTTTTTTTTCTCCTTTTGGGTAAAGACAGCCATGTTTACTTGTTGAAGTACCAGTAGTATAAACCAAACTTTCACCTCATTTTTGGCACTTTCCTAATGAAAAGAAGATCATTAGTTAAGTGCTTTCACAGAGGCATCCCACCTTGGTTACTAGGATAATTATAACAGTTAAACAAAAGCATAATCCCTGAGTTTGACAGCAAAGCAGCTTTTATCTTAATTATTATCAAAGCATTGTTCATGACCATAAATAGGATGATTATGATTAGAATCATGGGGTCAACTTGCAGAGCTATATTAGGGAATTCCCCTTTGGAGAAACAACTTGCCTTTCAGATCTCACCTTCACCACACAAGGAGAAATACCCCACCATGCATCCTTATCATAGCAAAGCAAAGCAAATCTTCTCAAGGAGTTGGATGACACTTGGACTGCTTAGGATGTGGATTTGACATAATAGATGTTTATTTTTGTATTTGATTCATAAATTTAAGACGAATAATACAATAAGTTTTGACGATAACGCAACTTTTTATGTAGTGAAATCTTAAGAATGTATAAATCCTTGTTGTTTCTTTTCCCTATCAGGTACCTAGGTCATAGAGGCATATTTATGTTCTGTTTCATGACAAGACTCCTTTCTACCCTAATATACTGATCTCATTATTCAGTTTATGATATGGTATAAAGGCACCAAAACTCAAAGGACCATGTATCAGACTTGTGGTTCGTGGCTGGCACATGAGCCGGGGGGGGGAGGGGCCCTTGGTCGACCAAACCCGATTGCATAAATCTTTCTAATGGGGAAGTATTTGATAGTTCTGGCCGACATCTTGCTTTTTCCCTGTCCAATCTATACGCCACCATCAATGGAGATAAAAATACTGTTGCACTCGTGCAAAGGTGAGATGCTAGACCCATTCCCCGGCCAAGCCTCTCCCCCTTTTTTACCAGAGCATCAAGGGTGGGAATCGCACATGGAAATATTGGTGAGCTTAAGAATAAAGTGCATATGGTATAGAAACTTTCGGCATGTATGTATCTGTTATCGATCATGTATTGGAAGAAAAATAGCTGCTCGGAATGTGCTTATGGTATCACTTCGAAAGCCAAAAAGAAAGGATTAAACAATTCAATCCAATTCAAACACAATCAGGCCATCAAAATCTGCTACCTGTATATAGTAATGGTTCATAACCGTTCAAGTTGTTGGATATTTTTCCAAGTGGTACAATAAGCAGCTTTAGTAATGACTCGATTGATACTTTCCATGCAGGCCAGCTAGAGTTTCTGAATGACCACGGAATTGGCAAGGCCTGCCTGCTCTATGGTTTGGGTTGGATCAGTAAGAAGTTTTGGAGGGAATCCCATTATCTGCAATTGATAATTTATCGCACTCCCTGGCCTAGAGGCATTGATAAAGGCACGGATGTCATCAACCGTCTGGTGGAAATTGAATTGGGCTATCATGCGAGTCCCATCAGCCAACCTAAGCTGAATTGAGGTTGATGGCAAACTTTCATCTACAACCACGGCAGGAGTAGGGTTTGGAGGAGTGTTGAGAGGAGTGGAACTGATGGTTGGTTCAGGAGCTGCCGAAGTACCACTGCTGCTACCAAGAGTTCTTCCTACACCCTGAAATGCTACATGGCGCTGTTTCTCTGGTTCCTGCAAAGAGACAAACATAGGCATGTTAAAGAAGGACATAGACGCAATTTTGAAGGTCCTTTCCATAACTTTCTAAATTCTACAAATTACAAACTTACTGACAAAAATAATGCTTATATGAGAGAGACTCACAGGGCAGTTCTCATCCCTCCTTATCAGATTGACATGAACAGCTGACCTTCTATCAGCAGGCTCAAGCTCTTTTGGACACTCAGACTTTCTGATGCTCTGCATTGAGATGCAACAAAGTTGTCAATATAACAAGGCATTCTGAAACACAACAAACAGTTAATGTCTGCTTAAAAAGTGAACATGTATAATGAAACGCCTTTTAAAATATTGTTGCAGACTTTCACTCCAAAAAACACCTCCGAATCACATGTCACTTTATTTCTCTTCTTCAATTTTATTTCTTCCGTAGGTGTTAAAAACTTAATTGCTACTACCTCTAAGAAAGATGCGTTGTCAGGATCATCCAACCTCCTCAAAGGGCCATCGTTTACAGTGAAACCATTGCTCCAGAAAACTATGTTGTGAATAACAGACTCAGGCTGCTGAGGTGCAGAAGGTACAGTTTCCCCTGAGAGTAATCTACCAGTTCCGGTAAAACTTCTTGAACTTGATGATGGAAGAAGATGTTCAAGAGGCCCTTCTACAGCTCCCAGTTGCCTAGCTTGATTGAAAATCTCATCTACATCATTGTTCTTTGAAGGATCTTGAACAAGCATGCCACTGCAAAAATTAGAGTTATAGTTGGTCATCCTTAAGCATTTTATTATAATATCATAAATGGCACGTTTGGTATCTTTTTTACATGAACTCTGAGAAAGTTTAGAGTAAAAAAGGAAAAGGCCTTATCAACAATACCTAGAATGATAAATGCATATTTATAAATCAACCTGTTCCTCAACCTTGCATCAGATTTACAGATCAAAACATAGCATCTGGCATTTAACTGGAAATACATCCAAATAACCGGTACTATAGACATTCCAATACTTATCAATAAGAGAAGCAATCTTCTATTGCTAAGATGCAGCAAAACAGCACAAACTTCTTGAATGAAGCCTTATCAACTTTGTCTAAAAAAAATTTAATTTGAGATCATGCATGCCAGTACTGCATGCCATGGTAGGAATAAACTGCATCAACAAGGATAAAATTTGCTTGCAGTGAACTTTTGCGGCATCAAAAAGCTACAGATGATATACTTCAATGTTTAAGTGCTTATTCAAACGAGACAAAAGAGTTACTTATTGTTCACCAAAATTTCCAAAGCCAAACCTTAATGAATGCCTGTCCCAGAAATAATTTAACTTGCACTCCATGCATAAAACCTCAAATTGAGCACAATACAAGTACAATAGAACTGTCTATGCAATTGCACAAAGTGATGCACATAGGCCAACTAAAATGCCTACAAGAGCATCGCCAATGAGTAATGGCTGCCAAACTCGATCAAAAGAGTGCATACACAAAAACTGCCTTGACATAGTAAGACAGCTTATTAATATCCTTTAAAATCCAATATCTTGTACTTAACACTAAAGTAAATCAATGCAATTTACCCTAAGAATCAGTATTTAAAGGATTCATTCAACATGATCTACCATTTTGGGAAATGCAGGTTCTTAGATGCACTTATGTTAGGTTTAAGATGCTCGCAAACTTTCAAAAGAATGCAAGGCTGACCATCGCTTGGTCTCTTATAAACAGCTCATGTAACTTCATCAAGGTGGTCTACGAATAACCTCTCTCAAACTACCATCCAAAGAAAGAACAATCTACCATGCTTGAATGTAAGGCTTTGGTTTATCTTATTATCAAGCAGGCATAGGCTTCCCCATCACCAAAAAACTAATTTTCAATGTGAAAAGCAAAATCATAGCTCGCAACATTAACTCCTCAATCCCACTGACATCTTAAAGTCTCCCGACTAAATCTCCCCAAAGTACAAGGTGAAGATCTAAACTACTCTGGCAAACTCCCCTACTAAGTTCTTACTCAAATCTTCCTCCAAATATTAAGTTCTTATCCTAATCGACATCTTCACTGCATAATTCCAAAGACAACAGCCAAAAGCTCCCCTTTTTCTTTGTAATCTTCAATTCATCCTCAAACATAAAACTTTAATAACTCAGCAATTCTTCAGCAACCCATCAAATAATTCGATGATAATAATAAGGGAAAATTAAAAAAAAAAAGAGAAGACCTTTTCTCGCCACCAGTGTAGTACTCCTGGGGGCTATCGGAATCGCTGTCGGAATCAGGTCCAGACCTTCGGTTCAGATCCGAGAGCGTGCGTATACCACCGGCGCGGCTGCTGCTCGACGGCTTCGCTGGTTTCTTGTCACGTGAGGCCATCGGTTTTGTCTGATTCTTTTTTCTCTGATTGAGAATAAAGTTTGGAGAGAGAAAGAGAGAGGAGATTATTCCCTGGCTTCAGCTAGAGCCTACGAGAAGAGTAAGCGTGATTATTTGTACATGGACACATGGACGGACGTGCTGTTTTTCTGATCTTTTGGAATCAGACTCACATTCGCTACATTTAATTCTCTTTTTCTTCAATCGGTCAACAACTCAACACTGGATCTTGTTGCTTTCAGCTTCCAATGTCTTTACAGACATGTTGTCGGCTGGATTTTATCGTTGATTCGAAGCCCAAGGGCCTTGGACCTTTTCTTAAAAGATAATGGGTTGATGGATTCGCCATTAAAATGGGCTTTGAGCTTGTCAGTCCATTTTGATCCAAACTTGAATTTAGACCCGTTAATCGTTTCCAACTGAAAAAACCGATTGAAATCAAGTAAATTCGATTAAGTTGATTTGATTTGTTGGATTTTGACTTTAATCAATTATTTAATTTAATTTGTTCAGTTAATTTGATTGATTTTTAATATTTAAAAGTAATATTATAATATAAAATATTAAAAATAAATAAAATTGACCAAATCATCTAAACAATTGATTATTTTGAACATAAAGCAATGTGATTATTTTGAATTTAGAATGTAATTCGATCAGTTTAATTATTTTTTTATAAAAATTTGAATAATTAAATTTTTAAAATTTTAAATTCAATCAACAGAGTTAAGTAAAGTATAATTAATTACTTTTTGTTTCAAATTAAGCTTATAGGCATGATCCCATGAACCATGATGCGATCAACTCCTTTGAATTAGTTCTGTTATTTGATAATTAGGATCTTCACTTGGCTTAATTAATCACGTGCCAAGGACTAATCATGGAAACGTAGAAGCTTAGAATGCTTAAATGGCGGGCCCCGCCATGGAAGAAATGCTGACATGGAATCTGCTTCTGTCGGCCTTTACCAACCAGTTCCCAAGTTAAAACCACTGTCGCTGCTGTTCGAACCTTGCTTTGTTCGAGAGAATGGCAGATCCGAATGCTCGAGCAGGATTGAACGGGACGGGCAGCAGCGGCGAGAATCGTCTGAAGTACAACTTCGATGCTGGATTCTTATCCAACGCACGCCCCTCCGACACTCCGAACCTCGACGAAGAAGATTCCAACGATCCGCCGAGTCTTGATTCCGATAGCTGTGACTCGGAATGTCAGTCGACTTCGTTGGCTGATCTATCGGCGAGTCTGCGAGTCTTCTCCGATTCGATGCTTAGGATGGAGCTGGCCGGGATGGAGATGGTCAAGGCGATGGAAGCGTCGCGATGTGAGGCGGAGAAGCGGAGGACGGAATCGGAGGCGGAGTTGACTCGGATGATGCTGCGAACTCAGTCCCAGATCGCTTCGTTTATTGCGGGAGACAATAGGAAGAGGAAGCGTGTGGAAGAAGACGAACAACCGAGGGACTTCTCTGTTAGGTACAGGTAAGTCTTTAATACTATGTCTCTCTGGTTTTTGTTAAGTAATAATCGGCTCAGTTATCTCTTTCGTTGGACATTAATACAGGCAAGGAGCTTTGCTGCTGAGTCTGCTGCAGTGCAACTTGATCTTTTGAAGTTCTAGTAAAATTCTAAAACTTTGTATTGCAAAAATGTGGCTTTTTTTTGTATCAAATCAAAGTGCAGGATGCAAATGAAGGTAAATCTTTTTAATCTTGACCTAATTACGTTATTGTGATTAAATTACTCGATTTTAATTAAAATTTTGTTTAATTTTAACATACACAAAAAACCCAATAATACTTGAAGGATGATTGAATAGAATTTAAATTCTGTCCTAACAGTTGCTCTATTTTGGATTCAATCCTTTGTGATTCTTATTCTTAAATAAAATTTGGAATAGATAAATTGTCTAATCTCTTAGACAAGATGTTTAACATTCATTGCTAAAATTCAAATTTAAGACTAAATTAAACTAAAAGATTAAATCACTTGATTATTTGTATTGGTATTCAATTATCTTGATCAAACATTAACTAAAACTTTAATTAAAAATGATAAATATAGTTTTTACATTTTCTCAATAAACGATGAGAAAATACTCGGATATGAACATGTTTAACTGGTGTCTATAAACACCCATTAACCGAATCTCAACAACTTAATTATTATAAACCCAAAGAAAACATGGGGTTTTATGTAATTAAATAGCAATAGGAGATGATGAACTACTGGCAATAGAAGAGCAATCTAATCTATTATTTAAAATTTTATAATTGAGTATAAACTAACGAAATTGATAAAGAAATTCATAAACCAAAATAAAAGGAATGGAGAGGATAAAAGGAGATGGAGACCTCAAGTGTGCACGTTTAGAGCAAAAGACCAAATTCAAGTCTCCAAACTCAACCAACCCACATGTCAAGCAAGCAATTGGAGCTTCAACCGACACAAAACTATCACATTCCGCGTGACGTAAAGATAAAGTATGAAAAGTTTTCTTTTATAGATACGTGGTTAAATATTTTTAAAAATATTATTATTAATTTTATCAATTTTTATATTTATTTTTTATTTTGATATCAAATTAATGAAAATCAAATAACACAATTACTTTATAATCAACTCTTATTTATTATTAACACCTAAATAACTCCACTAGTGATGGTAAAAAATATTTTTCAAGTTTTTAAATTTCAATTTATATTCGAATAAACTCTTAATTTTAAAATAGCAAGTGGCATTTTATGCTCACATGACCTAAGATCTAACAAACTAATATGATCATTGTACAATTGACATAACTAAATGCATTGACCATGTCAATTGTCTACGTCATATGCCACATGTCACGATGACAAACAGTATCAATTAGTATTGAGTTCAATGACACTTAATTTTCTATTACGATTAAGAGTTTATTTGGATATAAAATCAAAGATTAATGACTCATGTCAGTAGGATAAAAAAAATTAAAAGCTTAGTTAAAGAAATGGTCATTGTTTAAAAGCTTTATAAGATGTAAGTCTTTTTATATATGTAGGAAATGATTATAGTTAAAAATTGATTGAATTATGTAATTAGTTTTCGCAGTATTTTAAAATGATGGATCTAATCTCTAAACAATAATTTGTAAAATTCAATCTCTATACTTTTCAAAATCGACAATTAACAGCATTCAAATTTTTTCAAAATAAATTTTATGTTTATGACATCTTTGGATAGTTTCGACCTTCTTTTCATTTGGTAATAATATATTCCACTTAGTAACCTCATATTGGATAATTTCACGTAATATTTATAAAATCCATGTTAGTACTTGGTCATGTCATGTCAACATTACTATTGTATTATTCGTGAAATAATACATCAATATTGTTATATCATTACATTAAATTTCATATCAGCAAGAAAATATCATTTAAATACAATCAAACACTATATCAACATAAATAACAAATACAGTTAACAATTATGGATTGACATTATTAATTTTGGAAAGTATAGGGATTAAACTTTTATGAATTATTATATAAGGTTTAAATTTACCACTTTGATAGACTATAAAGATTAATTGTATAAGATAACGTAATAATTTAAAATAATAATGAAAAACTGTTTGTAGTTTGATATGGGATTTAATTCTTTTGGGCCAATGGATTTAGAATTGACAGAGTTTGGGTCAATATAATGTTAAACTTAGGTTTTATTAATTAGATTTTGGGCTAAAGACTGCCCAATAAAAACCTTGTTCCCTTAACTAAAGAAGCCTCGAATTTCTTTTTTATTATTATAAATACATTTTTTTGAAAAAATTAGTAAGGTGCATACATACAATATGGGCAATTTGATGTAATGATAAATCTTATTTTATAAGATATGCTGTCCTATTTGATCCTATAGTTTAAGTATATATCTAATATGATTTTATATTAAAAAATTGTTTAATGATAGGCTGATGTAAGATAGCCCAGGACCATCGCTTCCTTTCCTCAAGAGACCAACTCTTTAGTTATAAATTCATATTCTTTTACTTTATTCATGTAAATTTTTAATTTTACATGATTTTATGACTCAATTGATGAGACCATATAATTTTTCGTTACGGAGTCAAGACTTACATGAATAAAATAAAAAAAAATAAAGAATAAAATTGACAAAAAAAAAAAACAAAAGGAAAATAAGCAAAAACCTACAACAACTCTAATTGAACCTTAATCATAGTAGTGTTTACAGATCACAGCTAAAGTGAGACCTAAAGAGAACTAACTTTCTGTTTGGACATGCATTCAAGGGGAGGGGAACTAAAGGATAGGCAAGAAAAATTATAAAAATCTGCAAGTACGGCTTCTGGATTTAGGTTTCCCTAATCTAGGTAGAGCCATGGCACTCTTTCTGTACTTGTTCTTCATTCTTAGTTGCTTGTCCTTGAATGAGCTGTAAAAGCAATGAATGGATGTAAATAGGCATATAGCGCAACATGGTAATGGTAAAGACAGAAACATATTGAAACTCGAGCCATGGAGAAGTATACATACCCGTGCCTGCTTTGCTAGTTCGCACACCTTAAGGGTAGTCAGATATGGCAATGACGTTCCGCTGAGTAAAGAGTGAGAAGCAAGAAAAGTCTTAATCTAAATTCCAAATTTATTATGGTTGAAATAAGCAAAGGAAAGGGACGCATGCATATGAATGGCAGAGGATAAATTATGTTTGCAAAGCTTAGTAGAAAACTTTCATATGAAACAAAATATACATAACAGAATTTGAAAACTGAAGATAACAAAGTCAGACTTACCCTCTAAGTCGAGCAAGTTCACATATCTCACATAACTCAGAGTGTGATAAAAAACCACATACCTCAACATCAACATCTACTGCCATCAAACCACCAACAAAATGCAGAGATAAGCTCATCAACATCTACTGGCCAGAAATAGAAATTGCACATACCTCATCCACATAAGCTCGTAGCACTTCAGCTCCAACAAAACCAGCTAAAGCTCCCATCAAACCACCAACAACAACTATATAGCAAATAATAACAATCCTTATAAGAAAATGCACCCAACATGACATAAGCGCTCTATCTCTCATTCCCCTTGTTAGAAAGTTTCTAGGCAACCTGATCTAAGCATCAGCAAGAACCCTTAAACCTTCAATAAAGCACTGCTCAACCAGCACATAAATTTTTTTTTTAAAAAACAGCAATTATATGCACAAAGACAAAATCTTTCTCCGTATAGCAAAGTTAATGATGGCTTCTGGTTGTGTATGCAGGTTAAGGGCTGGAACTTTTTGTTTTTCTTTTGTACCAGCTGGTTGGTGGATTATTTTACGCCTTGTGCAGGTTGTGGGGTGGGATTTTCTGGGTTATTACCAGCTGATTGGGATTTCATGTGTATAGGAGAGTGTTGATGTGCACTCTTGTGATTTTGACGTACAGGGGATAGGTTGGGTTCGGTTTAGCAACTATAGGATTGAACTCTGTAAGAAGATTTTGCCTCCTAGTTACGTATGAATTTTCAAAAAAATAAAAACAAAAATAGCAAAGTTAAGCCAAAGCAATTTCAAATCTTCAACTTTATACTTTCATAATGCAATCAGAACATTGTCTTTCAAATTAAGACAGAGAGAAGCTTACGGTATTCGGCAGGATGTGCTTAGCGTGATGGAGCACGTGAAGGGATTAGGGTTTTAAGATAGGGGATCTTCCGCCATGACCAAGCAGTCCTTGCTAGTCGCTCCAAAACCGCCATTGAAGAGAAGTATGTCTTTCTTAGCGTCTCCTCTCTTGTGTTTGTTTCAAAGCGTCGAGTTCAGCCTCTCTTCCCTCGTGTTTGCTTCAAAGCGTCGAGCCGAAAAAAACAAAAATATAAATAATGTAAGATACTTAATTTCGATGAAATTCAAACTATATTCTCTTTTTAATCTAATTTACATCCTAGTCTAAATGTACATGATCAAATTTAATTTTACAATTCAGATCAAATTATACTCCTATCTAATTTAATCCAAATCTAAATATACTTAATCAAATTATACTTTTATTTAATGTATATCCAAATTTAAATAAACTTAATCAAATTTAAGAGATTAAATCAAATTATACTTTTATATAATTTATATCAAAATCTAAACATGCATAATCAAATTTAAGAGTTCAGATCAAATTATACTCTTATCTAATTTACATCTAAATCTAAATATACATAATCAAATTTAATAGTCTTATGTTTTATATGTTGATTTAGCCTACTTGACTAAATTATTGAATCGTAAAATAATAAATATGCACACATATATTTATAATATTATCTTAATAAAAAATTAATTATTCGAGTCAATATTAATTGACGTTTTATAACTACATTAACTATGATTACATAACAATTGATAGGTTAAATGTGTGGACAAAAAGTTATAATTGAAGCTGAATTTGATGATTTAATTGAAAAAAATGAGTATAGCATGGAACTTTATACTATTTAAACCCTTTTATATCTTTATCAAGTTGATATTAATAAGTGAGTAGTAAAATATAATGATTTATTTAGATTATAGTTTTATTTAAAATAAAAATAAAATATACCAACACTTCAACTTTTAATCATAATTTCACGCAAGTGTATTAATTTTCAAAATGAATACTTCACTCCAAACTTATGAATGACTTTAATGTTTAAATGTGAAATATTTAAAATACTTTTTTTTTTTTCATTTTTCACTCTTTTCTTTCTTTTAAGACTGAGGGTAGCCGGTCAATGAGGTCAGGTAGTAGTTTTTTTTTTTTAAAAAAATTATAATTTGATAATTTTTAAAATTAATAAAAGATAAAATTATACTTCTAACATTGATATGCCATTAAATTAACGAAATTAATTAACAACTAAATTTATGCACCCAATAACGATATTCTTTTCGAGGTCAAGTATTCATTAACTCACCTAAAATTATGATTAAAAGTTGAATTTAGAGCTGACAAAGTTTGAACCAACACAACGTCAAACTTGAGTTCTATTAATTAGCTTTTGGGTTCAAGGCAGCCCAACAAGAACCTGTTTTATGTTCAAGATATTTGAGTTTTCATTCTGTTAATCAATTTTAACTGTTGACACCGTTGAAGAGAAACGTTGATGTACATTAAACCTAGGAAATCTTCCGTTACGTACAAGTAGTCTGTTAATATTTTGCCTCTCTCGTTTTTGTTAGCAACAATGGCCACTTGTGTCCTGATCACTATCTAAAGGAAAAATGTATGTACAAAGATTAAGCGCAGACTGTAAATGATTACCATGTTTGTCTCTCTGTATATACTTTAATCAATTAGAACTCCATAATCTAAATGAGGTTTCTTCGTACGCAGATTTGAATTGTGGTTTCTCTGCTCTGCAACACTAAGTAGAGCCTTTCTGCGGTTCATGGCACTTTTGATGTATTCTTCCAAAGGCGGAAGAGACTTTTGTTCTTCATTTTTAGTTGCTTGTCCTCGAATAAGCTGTAAAATCCGTGAATGGAAGTAAATAGGCAAATAGGCAACATGGTAACAGTAAAGATCGAAACACATGGAGACTTGAGGGACGGAGAACTATACCTTCGATGCCCATGACCGCTCTGCTTGTTGGCATGCATCACGGATGTCCCTCCCAGACATTCTGGATATGCCAAATGGCAATGCTCAGTAGAGAGTGAGAAGCAAGAAATTCTTAATGTAATTCCAAATTTATTATGGTAGGAATAGGCAAAGGAAAGGGATGCTGTCAGTAGCAGAAAATAAGTTATGTTTGCAAAGCTTAGATATGAATGTTACAACAAAAGAAAAAAAGAAAGTTTAAGTGCTACTAGTAGAAGACTTTTAGATATGAAACAAAGCATACACAAGGAAAAAGAGAATCTTTTGCAACATATGTTTGGTGATATTTGAAACAATCCATCTACTCAAGAAGTGAAGATAACAAAGTTAGACTTACTCGTCTGTGACACGAGCAAGTTCAATTAACTCAGATTCTGTAAGGTGCTTTGCATACTGAGCTGCTATTTCCTGACGGTTTTGCTCATCAGGTAGGCCAAAGCCAATCATTGCATCAAAACGACTGAGAACATAAACGGTGTGATTCAGAAACATTTCGTCAGCTTAAGGTATAATTAGCCTCTGCATGAGAGACTGCATCTTCATACCTAATCAATGCAGGATCAAGATCTTGTTTTCTATTTGTTGCAGCAATGACAACTACTTTCTTGTCCTGTTCAAATCCATCAATCTGTAAAAGGAATAATACATTTTCATTATGGCACCATAATAGCATCGTTATTTAGGTCTCCAAAAAACTTACTCATACAAGAGAGTGGGTTGCAATAAAAATGGTTAATGCATAAAGCCTGTGTATGATAAAGACAAAAATATGATTCTTGGAATGCTTTCCATGGAGCATGATTAGTAATCAAACACCAGAGATGAACAAAAAAAAAGGCACAAATACTATAACATTAGGATTTCTTCTTCACAATCATTTCTTCTGTGATGTTTAAGCATCGTCTTGGATTCTGGCAATAGCTTACTAATCCATACAGCATAACAGTTCGGCAGAGAGACAGAGTCAATTACTAGCAGGCTGCAATTGAAATGCAGGAAATAGCCTGGGTTACTCATTTCATTAGCTTGCCTATTTCCTGCACGTAAATAGTCATTCCCTACTAGCTATTGCTTTTGTTTTTTGGGTAAAGGCCATTGCATGCTGGAAATAATGAGAAACAAAACTCTTAAAACCTAAAATAACCAAACGCTGATGTTTTTAACAGACTATTAAGAGGCTCATTTTCACTAGAAGCGGGAACCACCAGAAAATCCAGTTTCACCTGTCGTAATAGTACTGACAAAACTCGACGTGTAGCTTCATGAATTTCACCATCACGAGCAATGGCGAAAGCATCAACCTGTAACAGAGGCAGTCTTATCAACAATCTTACACAACTTTAATGCAAATTGACTTAAAGGTAACAGTGAGAGTATGGAAACCAGTGTCTCATAAATACTCAGGAAGGAGCTATGGATTAATCATTACTTGTTCCATTTACCTCATCTAAAAATACGATAGCACCATCTGGGAGCTGATTGGCAAGAGAGAACACTTGCCCCATCAAACGTTCACTTTCACCATAGTACTTTGACATGACAACCTCTAGTGGCACATAGAGCAACGGGACACCCTGCAAAGCATGAACATTCTTCAGTTCACTACAGATGCAAATAACACAATCTCCTGGAGACACCATCATTTTAATATGACTTATTCTACAAAGAATAAAGCAAATTATTATTCCAAGCAACATATATTATTTTAAAACTTTAATTAAGAATGTGTGTATGTTCATGGTGATTCCCATCAATGTTCTAGATTAAAAACTTGTTACTCACCGCCTGATTAGCAATAACACGAGCACAAGATGTCTTCCCTGTACCTGCAATATTTAAAATTTTGACAAAAATGAATTAGCTGAAAATTGCATTTTCAAGAACATAAATCTATAATTCATTTTCGGTTGAAAGCAAACCTGGAGGTCCTTCAAAGAGCACAGCTCTAGGTCTATTTGACTCAAATTTACAACGAGTCCCACGAGCAATATCATCATATACTTCAGGGCTATTTAGAGCCAGTAAAATTGTATCTTCTATTTCTCTGAGACAATGAAAAGTTATATATACATATATCTTATATTTTTCTGAAACACCATCTTTGCTTGCAAATCAAACAACTGTATGAGTTAAAAACCTATGTTTGACTGAAAATGAATCAACAAGGAATATAATAGTCATTGAGTTTTCTACGTACCGTTTTTGTTGATCATATCCAGCAATATTGTCCCATGATATCTCACTGTATGAGGAATTCTGATGTGGCGCATCAAGTCCATAAATTCTCACCCCCATGGCCTCCAAGCTAGCAATTGATTTTTCTGCAGATGGCATCTGTGAAGAACCTTCCCTTGGTTTTCCTACCCGACTCTTACTTTGTCCCAACTTTCCACCAGCTAGTTGTAAGACAGATACCAAGGCATCAAGCTCATTGGGATTCAAGCTTCCTTGCTTTAAAAACTCAATTTCCTATAACAATTTTGTACAGCTGATCAATCAGTTACTTTGTGAAACATAAAAAGAATAATGCAATCTCATTCATAGTACAATATTTTCAGAAACTATAAGAAATGAAGACCAACCGCTTTATCTGAACTTATAAGTGAATGGAAAATGAGGATGCATAAATTCCCTCCATCTCCATTCCTATCTACTGAATGCCCCTCATTTACTCCAGTTTCCTTCTGTTTCTCTAGTGGATTAAGTGTCAGCTGCCAAGCTACTGAACTGAAAGAACAAAAAGTTGGCAACACTTGATAACTTCACATAATTTTAATGTCAAAATAAGTGCAACAACAGGAGTTAAAACTAAAAAGAAGTTTATCATTGACAACCTGTCCCATGCACGCAATAGCATATCCGAACCACCACCACGCTCTTCAACTTTCAGTCCAAGATTGGAAACTAGGTTTGCAATCAATTGTGCAACTTCACATGAAGGAGGAATCTGGAACTTGATTGTAACCTATAACAAGTGCACTCCTATTAAAAATGCTTGAGCTGGCCAGAAATAGCACAAATCCAGTTATACACATACTACCAATTTACAGATGAAAAAGAGATTTAATATAACAAAGAACGCACTATAAATCATCCAAAAAAATTAAAAAAAAAAACTAGTTCATTCACATGATCCACTCTTTCTAACCCATCAATCAGGGTAGGGTATCAAGAAAAAACAGAAATAAATTGAAACGAAATAAAACAACCTTTTGGCCCTTGATAGCAACAGTAAATCGTGGATAAGAACCAGATTTCATTCCTTTATCTTTAAGCAACTGTTCAATTCGCTGCCGCTCTTTCTTGGCAGTTTCCTCGAGGTTGACATGACTTGCAGGAGTTTCTGATGGAAGAGGAGGTTTGGCAGCAACCTGCAAGAGGCTGGTTTCATTTTAAAATCAATTCAAATAATGCAACTCAAATCCATCATAACAAGTAAAAGCTTATGGCACACATTCTGGCAAACACTTTAAGCATTGGAGAAAGGAAAGGTTGCTTGACATGTTAGAATTAACATTGAGTGAAGCACAGCATAGGTCAGGTGCTAATTTCAAAAACAAAAATACAAAATAGGCAATTAATAAAAGATGAAAAATAAAAATGCAGAGAGACATCGGCAACTATTCTCTGCCCAGAAATATTAATTGCACAAACCTCATCAGCTTCGGCATAAGCTGTTTCTAGCACTCCAGCTCCAAGTAAACCAGCTAAAACAGCTGGAAGCATAGAATATGACCCAGAAGAAGCAGCCACCAACCTTAGCTGCTGGGTATCCAATATACATTTTAAGCATCCTGAAGAACCTGCATATGCCAACAGCCAATGATAAGAATCCTTAGAAGAAAATAAACCCCAACATGACATAAGCACTCTATTTCCCAATCCCTTTGCTACAAAGTTTCTAGGCAACCTGAACTAAACGTCAGCAAGAATCCCTAAACCTTCACTAGCAATAAACCACTGGTCCACCGGCATATATGCACAAAGAGAAATTGTTTCTCCAAATAACAAATTTAAGCCAAATCACTTTCAAGTCTTCAACTTAATATTTTCACAAAGCAAGTCCGCACTGGAAAACGTCAAGAATCTTGATTATCCGGACTTTCGTATAACATTTCAAAAACCACGTTAATCATCATGTAACAGTCAAATTTTATGAAGTAAACTCCTTCTTGACTAGATTGCAAACAGCCATATCTGATTCCTAATTTCCTCTCACCAAGCTTTTAAAACGTTTACTGATTACAGGAAACAAAAGAACAAATAAAGAGACACAAAGAGAAGCTTACGGTGGTAGAGAGCAGAAGGGAGGTCACGTGATGAAGCACGTGATGGAGTTAGGATTTTTGGAGAGGCGATCTTCCGCCATGAACGAGCAGTCCTTGCTAGTCGCTCCAAAACCACCATCGGCGAGAAACACGTCTTTCTCAGCCTCTCTTCAATCTTGTGTTTGTTTCAGACGATCGAACGGGACGAAGCTGACAGTCTACCCTAAGTCGGTGGTTAATTGGAAAGGGCTTCTCAGATGGCGACGTTCGGTGTTGCCAACTTCTTCCGCGGTCAGTTTCTTGTTCAACGAGAAATCTATACTACCCGGTAATTCCTTTTAGAAGGAAAAAAAAAAAACACTAAATGAGTTCATTTTTCAACCACCTAAATAGAAAGGTCTGATTAGTTAAAAGGAAAATCAATTAAAATTTTAAATTTCTACTATAATTAAATAAGTTTCTAAATTTTAATTTATACTCAAATAAACTCTTAATCTTGAAAAAAATTAATAGTAACCAAATCCAATTTTAATTTGTATTTTATATTTACACATATGATCTCACAAACTGATATAATCACGTAATAATTGACGTAACCAAATACACTAACCTCATGTCATATACTACATATCATGTTTACAAAAAATATACTTTGATATTAGGTCTATAAACAATTATGTTAAAAATTTCCATAATCAAACTTAATTGATGTACAATTTATCATATTTAAAAAAAATGTTAGTTGATATTAGATCTAATCGCAATTAATTTTTTGGTAAGAGTAAAAACTTATTTAAATACAAAATCAAAGATTAATGACGCATTTGAATAAGATAAAGATTAAAGACCTGGATAAAGAAATTATCATAGATTAACAGCTTTTTACTGCGCAAGTAATTTTAATATTATCTAAAAAAATCATACTTTGTTCCTTGTTTGGTATGTGCTTTAAATTTTTTGGGCTGGCGAATTTAGAACTGACAGAGTTTGGGCCAACAGAGTGTCAAACTTTGGGTTTTAAAGATATAGTGTACCGTTCGATCCTTTATTTTCAGAAAATATTTTATATATCTATTATAATGCTTTTCAATATATATATATATATGTTATGATATTTATATTATAAAAATGTTTCATGTAATATCTGAAATTTCATTCCGTTTATCAATTTATACCAAATCTTAACACCGTTAAAGAAAATTATTAATGTATCCATCATTTAATTAAAAATTGACACATACATCAATCAATTATATTAAAAGTATCATGTATGTATTAAAATCATCTTCGACGTTACATGACATTTCTTTAATCACATGTCGATTTTTGATTAGTTGATGGGTACATCACCAACTCTCTTTATTGATGTTAAGAATTTAAGACGTATTGTTAAATAGAATGTAAATTCTGATATCATAATATTTTTTTTAAAAAAATAGAAACATCACATTAGATATTTTTCATTTCAAAAATCAATTTTAAAAAACTATTAAAACACCTTTTCTTTTCTTTTTTTAATTTTTGCACTTTGTAAAGTCTCAATAGCAACAAATAGTATAATATCAATGCAAAGCCATTAGCTGCTGTACAACAAATAATGATAGGCCAGCCCAGGACCATGGGCCATGGCAGAACAAAATCTTTAAGCAAAAAGAATAATACCAAGCATACTACTAATATATTTGTATTCAAGATGTGGAAGATGTCTATGTATTCACATAAACCCTTAATCCATAATCCGTGATGAAAAATTAATAACTATTTAATTTAATATTAATTAATATTTTATGTATATATGATAATTAAATTAAAGTTTTTATTATAAATTAAAATTTTATATAAATACAAGAAAAGAATAAAAAATAAAATGACAAAAAAGTGAAATAACTTTTTAGAATCGCGAGATTCGACATCTCTAATTAAAACTTAATCATAGTACTATTTAACAGATTACAAGTAAAGCAAGACTTAAAAGAGAACTAATTTTTCTGTTTACACAGGAATTCAAGAGAGGGGAAAAGCAAAAAGCATGAACAAGAAACTTATGAAAATCCAACTTAATAGTTGATTAAAAAAGGTTAATAATGATTAACACACTTTAGTAAACTTTTTTAGTGAAGAGATTACGCAAATTAAAAAAATTACTACCGCTTCCAACGTTAGGCCCGCTGCTTCTACCATTTGCGCCGTTGCCGCCGCTTCCTCTGCGGCTGCCATTGCAGTCGTCGCTGACGCCGGCAAGCATGGCACTGTTTTCATCGGTTCTACAACTCAAATGATGCCTGTACCCGATACACATTGGCACGTTCAAATTCAAAACCTTGGCTTTATTACCGTTTCCACCGTTACTAGGGGCGATTTTACCGCAACGCGTTTCGGTAACTTCTTTTTTACTGCCACTCTTTTCAGCGCTCCGAGACGACACGTCGAAGGTCCGGACACCAGAACCTCCACGCCGGACCTGCCATACGGGGCTGCTTCGGCCCAAGTGAACCCCTGCTCGACTGGGGCTGCTCGGCCACTTTCTAGACTTGGATTCACCCGCCGAGTTGCTTCGGGAACACGGGGCGCTACTTACCTTCCGGGTACCCGCAGCCCCGGCAGTCATCCTGGGTCGGGTCCCGCTTGTACCCGAGGATCTGCTCCGTGAAAAAGGCCAAATATTTATATTCAACTCAGCTGGACTCGCTCCGCTTTGACTCTGACTCTTCTTCTCTTTCTTCTTCTCTTTCTCTTTCTCTTTCTCTTTATCCTTGTCTTCTTGATGTTTTGCTCCATTTTTGCCCTTTTCTTTCTTAAAAATATCCCTCCACCGTTTCGAAGCTGACAAGACAGTAATCGGCTCCGATGTTATAAGAGGGCCAGGTTCGGGTTCTGGGTCGGGTACAGGAGGTTCTGATGCCGACGAGTTTGGTTCCGGTCGTGGGCTCTCTTCGGGTTGTTTGTTCGGTATGAGATGGAGAGGTAGCAGAACGCCATTAACGAAGAGTTCATCGGCTGAGATGAGATCGGGTTGAGGAAAAGATGGGTTTCGGACCATCCAGAACTCGAATTCTGGTGAACTCGAATGGCTGCTCGTGCTGCTCCTTCTTCCACTGCTGCATGGTGATAGATTCCTGGCTTCTTTGTTGTTTACACTTCTTGGGTCTCCATTCTTTGGTAGAAAACAAAGATGGAGAGGGAAAAGGTGAAGAATTTGTTATGTTTTTGAGAGGAAAAAGGTGAGACTTTTTTTTTTTCTTTGAGTGAAGGACCAGAAAGGACGGGGACCCAACAGAGAAATAAACAAAAGAAAAAGGAGAATATGAGAGACAATGAGATTGAAAGAGAAAAAAAACAAAATTTTGTTTCCATTTTTAGCCTTTTAAGGCATTTTATCCTTCTTCATGGGGATGCAATTGAAAAGGACAAGAAAGTTAGGGGGGACTTTGAGAATTAAGAATTTTTGGGGGTCCATTTATGATTGTAAGAGGGAGCATGGGAAATTGTTATTAGAATCTAAAAAAGCTAATAAAAAAGAAAAATGTACAATTAGATACTCTAGCTATAATAATAAATGATATTTTAAGTAACATGGCTGCCATTTACTCCCTTCTAATTTTTCCTTCTCTATGATTAATTATTCTCTCCTTTCACCTTCAATAAATTGTCTATTATTATTGTCATTATGTTGCTAACATTAAAGTATAGATATGAGTGAGCAAGAATAAAGAAAAAAAACTTTTTTCTTTAATCAACAAACTATAGATTTGTCTTCATCATATATACAATTATTAAGATAATTGCTAAAAAGGGTAATTTGCATTTATCATTGGTTATTGAATTATGACCACATTTACATATGGATATACATAGTTAAGTGGTTTTCTTGTCACGAATTATTGTACCAAAAGATCTTATTATTATAAAAATAAATAAATCAAAATGCGAAGAATTAAATATATAAAATGGGTTTATTTAGAATATCCTAGCCGTTTGATCCTTGAACCTAGGAAGTTGATGTGCTAGATTCTGGATGATCATATCCTAAGAGGAGGAAGAAGAAGGTGATGTTAACTTGTGTAAATGAGATAGATATGCAAGTGGGTTGACCTATGTGCAAATATGGCCACTCCCCGAAGTAAAGAGTGATGTCATATCATGGTGGCATGTGGGGGAGGGTATTGGTGCTCACATTCATGGCGTCTCTTCATTATGTAAAAGCAGAAAAAAAAGAAGAAGCTTAACCTCGAGCGTTGACATCCAGCATCTTATGTTCTTAATCTCCAAAGTTATATCCTTGACACGTGCTTTACACAGATCATAATCTCTACTTTGCTTTGGTAAAGTGTGAAACTTTTTTTGATTAAGAGACAAATTAAGCAATAATTAAAGCAATCCTTAAACGGGAGAGGACCCAAAGCCGTGTGTTAGGTAGTTCTCTCTGTCACAACTAGCCTATTAGCTGGCTTTCTTCTTTCTTATCCATGAGAAAGATTGGTCCCCTCCAATGGCGAAAGAACAATTAGGGAATGAAAATATTGATCCAATACGATTCCATTTTTTATATAGTTTAGGTGTTATAACACAAGAAAAAGAAACCCTTTTTTTTTTATAAGTAGATCGAAACTTGAATCTAAAGTTTTCAACGGATTCTTTTATATACATGACGTTCTAATTAAAAAAAGTTTGGAAAATCAATATAAATACAATAATGGAACTGGTTGAAAATCACCAAGTACTTGAATGGATAGAAGGAATGTTCAAGTTTAGGAGGTCCCACGAAAAAACAATGAACCATGAATCTGAACCATGGATAGACAGAAGTCAAATGGTATTAAAGAAAAAGAACAAAGAGAGAGAGAGAGAGAGATCACACGGTTGAAACCATGCAAAACCATAATTGAGGCTAACAAAAATGACAATTTAGCCTGGACCCCAGGAGGGGGAAGGGTGATGGGTAAGTGGTTGGGTTGGAGGAGAGTGTGGTGTGATGGTGAACAGTGTGGGGACTAGGAATCTAGAAGGAGTAAAAGAGTGAGAAAGATTAAAGAGAATGGCTGAGATTTTTGAGAAGGATTTTTCCCCCCTTTGTCAATGGCTTTTTGTTTGTGACCAAAATGATGAGCCATGTGCAAGCAAGCGAAGTAAGAAAAAATTGCCTAAAGACAACACCCATTATTTCATTTGTTGAATTGGGTCCCACATATCTCCCCAAAAAGGACCCCATTTTCTTTGATGGCAGCTGCCTTGTTGCCATTGATATAGCTGTGCTTGCACTCTTCTCGCCCTATGGCGTCAAAGAGTATTGATTGATGATCCAGTACTGTCATGGCTAGGTGACCAAATTTATCTCTTTATTGTCTACCTCAATTTCCCTGCTTATTCATTCTGTGCTGAGAAAGGAAATCGGTTTATGCAATGTATAATCACAAATGTTTGACAATTTGATTCTTAGAAGAAAAAAAAAAAGGGTAGTATCAGATTAGAAATGCAATCGAATTAACTGTGAACATGCGGAGATCGGGCACGATTTTCAAGAACACGAGAACAACACAAAGGCATAAGATTAAGAATGCATTGAAATATTCGAGTAAAAGGGTTTCAGTGATTAAAGCCATTCTTCAGTGTTGTTCATAGGTAGCAGAGCTTTTTCCAGCAGCAGTTCCGTGGCAATATTTGCATTGGTATGGTTTCCAGCTTTCCATGTTTCATGGGGTTTGTAGTAATAAAAAAAATATCTTCATCTTTCCCTGTTTTCCTCTTTTAAATCCCTGCAATAGGTAGGAGGAGCTAGAGTGCCCCCCCAGCAGCACCCTACAACAAAAAGTACAATGGCAAATTGGCACTGCGCATACGATGAGGATGCACCAAATGGACAGGTTAGCTCATTTATTATATCCATTGTTAGCATCAGATGGTCCACTGCCATTTTAAAAAGCTTTAAAAGGGTTAAGGTGTCGTAACTGTTTAATCTTGACATATCGAGAATGAGACATGTGCTGTTTTTATGTGTGTTTATGTCACGCATTAGATGATTGATATGTAATAGTTGTGATCTTGTACCTCTTTGAGAGAATGCATTGCCCTTGAGTAAGGCGACTTGATTAATATTCATTTTCCCATTCATGCTAATATTATATATATATATATATATATATATATATATACTATAAGTTTTTTTTTAAAAAAATGAAAGATGATGGTTTTACTTATATAATTTTTTTTTATTGGATGATGTTATCTTGTAACGATTAAATGTTAGATTTCTTATGAGTTTATATCTTAGTTGAATTTCTTTATCAATTATTAATTAATTTTAAATTAAACACTTAACGTAATATCATATTCAAGTTTATCATGTTGTGATTATAACTTAGGAGCTTATTCATGTGCTAGGTTTCTGTGTTTCGCTTGTTAGTACTATATTGACATGTGAGGGAGAGTGTTTGGTGCTGTTGTCTCACATCGTTGGTTTTAAGTTTGATGCTTAACAACTTTTTTGCCAACTTTCTTTAATCCTGTTTAATCTCTTGTCAATGATTACAAACTCCCTAGAATGGTCCATTACCCAATTTCGGTATTTCAATCCTTTCACCCAATTTCCTAATAAGGCTTGTCATACAACAGTAAAAGCCACCATTGATGGTCAATGAAAATGAAAAAAAAATATACAATAAGAAAGGATAAATTTGCAAATTTTGTAAATTCCATCCTAATTCAATGATGAAGAAACAAAGTCCTCCAACAGTGATCCCTCAATGACAAGGTGTCAATTTTAGGGCTCCAACCTTGTTCTACATGGTCGCAACATCCTTAAATGTTTGAACCAGTAGACTAGCGGACAACCTAAGACAAGCTAGGATTGCAATAGAAAAGAGGGGAGAAACTAGGACTGATACAGTCTCTCAGATCTTGAAAGGACTAGTTTCTGAATCTTCAGCGTGTCAGTGTACTGTTGGCTTGGAAGCTGCAGGTGTCAGCGTGAGGCATGGCAAAATAGAAAGGTAAATAGAATTCTTCAGTAAAATCTTTATTTTATTGTAACTAATTGGGGAAACCAAGCACTCGGAATGCTACTAGAAATGCTAGTAGCATGGTAATTTTATAATTAAGATTGCACACGAATAAGGTATTTTAGCATAGTAATCTTAATATTTTAAATACATTCAAGCATAGCAGTTGGTTTATTGATTTATATATTATCTTTTATTTAAAAAATAAAATTTGAATCCTCCCTTTTTCAATTACAAAAAAAAACCTTAATACTCTAAATACTATTTGTTAAATATCCGACTGTGCAATCCTATCCGAAACAAAAATCTCTCGTCCCAAACCAAGGAGAAATGAGCAAAATCAGCCAAGGTGAAAGTTGAACACTTTTGTTTGACTTTATGTGAAGTGGAAAGTGGAATGGAGACAGTGGGGAAGGTGGTCCATCTTCTGAGAACTGTTGCTTTCATGGTTTCCCAAAACAATTGAAAGGAATTAACGTTTCTGAAGATTATCTATAGCCTTTCATCATTTATCCAAATGGCATGCCAAGGGGGAATGAAACCAAAACCAAGACTCGTTTTCCAGGCTTGGGGCGGGGGCGGGGGGGGATAGAAAATATGGTAACCCTTCTTGATTCCTCTGGAGAAGAGAAAATCCAAAACAGGGTATGAAAAGTATTGTAAAAACCAAATCGCCATTATATCACTGTATTGAAGGGCAGCCATGAAATTTACAGAAACGGATACGTGCATTGTATCATTTCCTGCACACCAAAGAGAAATACTTGGTAGATGACATAAGAATTACTAGTGACTTGACATGACCTGTTTTATTCTCTGTTTTCTTTTTCTTTTTTTGGAGAGGGGGGTGTTGTGGGGAGTGGGATAAAAAGCTGATCTGTTATCAGATAGGAATTTTCGGTCATTGAAATTTAAATTCAGCATTAATATATACCACAAGTTATTTTGAATCCTTGCTATCACTTTCTGCTTTGATCATAGGCAGTTTCTGTAATATGTCACATTCTTGTAGATGATTTTAAAGCCTAGAGTTCTTGTCTGCTTGCCTGACAAAAATCTGGACAATTTTCTTTTACAAAATTAATTAATTAATAAAATTAAACATCTTTAAACAATGTTCTTATCTAGTTACCCCCGAGAAGTCCCATGGGCAAATGGCAGGGACGTGAGACCAAAGCAGCCATGTTTCTGTACCGTATTTGGCTCATAGCACAAGGACCTTGGGCTTCACTCTTTTTCTTGTAAGGAGTAGTAAATTGCAAAATACTACTACTACTTCAAAGCTCCAGGACAAAAAGACAGGTATATTTTAAAAAGTTTCTATTCCTTCCAAGTCGTTTGCTTGTTTTATCATTGTCTCTTGCACAACTCTTCTGGATGGTTATGATTTGATGCTTACCCAACCGGTACTCTTTCCAATGCTTCTTTTCGAAATTATTTAAAATGCTTAACTAAATTGCGTGCTCTCTCTCTCTCTCCCCCCCCCTTGTGCATGCGAGAAGAACATTGTGCAACATGTGAATGCAAATCTCCTCACCATTTGACATATCTATCCTGAAAGCAAAAATTGCTTGATAAAGGTTATTTGGGACTCATCTTTCTTGCATGCATTTGGACTTATCTCCTAATTGGTTCAGAGAGGGAGGGCAAAGGTTCAAAGTTTTGGAGGGGTGAGAGCAACAAAATGCTTAATCCCATCATTTGCTAAACCCTGAGTCATGGGCGAAAGCTTTTGATACTAGTGGCATTAGGTTGGATCATTTGACATATGGTTCCACTTTTTCTATATGGCAAGAGGAAGAAAAACCCATTTTTGATTGTACTCTATTGGCATATATGGTATTCGGGTCGTTATAATTATGAGGATACATGCATGTGCCTAGATTATCTTTTGCATTTGCATGGTTGTCTTGTAGTATGGTTTGGGTCATCATTTTGCAGAGCTGGCTAAAAGTAACAAAGGATTATTTCGAGGTTGACCACTCTTTCACCTCTTATTTTCCACAATCCACGTGATGGGTTCATAAATAAGCAGTCAAGCAACCTCTCCATAGGCAAGGTAGAGCAGGGCAAGCAAGAGGTGCCGGCATAGCTTTCTCAATCTTTTGATTAGGTTGGGAATGATCCACCGCCTTTCCCTGGCACTTCTGGCTATAGTGCATGGCAGAATAATTTGATTGGATTGATGCTAACAGATTTGCTAGCGATTTTGCCGAGGAGGCACTTTCACTCAATAAGACTAATGGTGGATTGGCTGATGTCCCACCAATCTGATAGATCTTGCAAAACAGGACAATGGCGGCTGGTTCCTTGGGTTTGAATATCTGCTTATAGCGAGAAAGCAAACACAGAGCAGAATCGGATATGTCGAGGAGAAAGCATGGGGTTCTAGAGAAAAGAATTTAGATTCCTGATAGTACTCATGGATGAGATTAGGTTGCTCATTCTGACGGGTCCAGCATTATTTCAGGTTTTGGTCTCATTCTGACATGGTTTTTTCTTTCATATTGAACCCTTTGTTTCGTTTTCCCTTTGCCATATATTAATCAACAAAAACATTGGAGAAGTCCAAACTCAAGTCCTTGATGCAGCAGATACTTGGTTCTTTAGAGCTTGAAAATCCGCACATGGTTAATTTCATATTCCAAAACCCACAAAAGTATAAATGTCAAAATTCTTAAAGACGAGAGAAAAAAGACCTTCACAAGCAAAACAGACTTTAGGTTTGGCCCGCTGTGTCTAGACACTTGAGCTTCTATTCAGGCAGTAATTTAATCAATAACTCTAAGCTTGAGCACCGAGTTCAAGGAGCAGAGTGTGGTTAACTGCATTGGAAACTGGCCCAACAAATTGAATAGGTCCTGCAACCAGAATTTCAATCAAGGAGAATACAAGTTAAAGATAAACCAATACTTCATTCAAAGGCAGTGAAAGCTCTATATAAAATTCATAACCAACCGGGACTAATGTAGCAATTCTTAAGAGCCCACTCCTCCCGCATGGAAGAAAATTTCTTGAATGGTGCACCTGAATAATGGTCATAACAAGTAACTTGCAGCTTAGTTTCGAGTTCGTCCAGCAAAGAAGCCAGAATCTAGAATAGCATATACAATATACAACTTTGGCAGATCTAACAATGTGCCAAAACAAATCTTACCTTCCAGTTCTACCATTGCCTTCTTGATCACAGGCTTTAATTTACCTGCAACACAGATACAATGTTTAACAAAGTGCTTGAATTATTGAGCAGGAACGTAGCAAAAAAGAATCGCGCTGCTTATGAGGAGGTCAAGTTAATTTCTGAACACAAATTTCTTGCATAATTTAAAGCAGAGAATGGCTTGCAATGGCTGACCACCATAACCAGTGATGTTTTTCTTTTTAAATTACATTTTACTCGTTAAAAACAGCTATTCAGTTTCATTAAGTAAATGGTATGGAAAATTTAACCCAAGATAGAAGCTCAAGTGCATTCTATGAGTCTTCTTCACCAGCATATAGTGACAAAGGAAATGAGAATGAAAGTTCTGAAGGACACAGTTGTTTGGGGTAATGAGGTGAATAGTTACTATACCATGCCTCCTCTCCACATCCATTAATGATGTCAAAGCAGTCCCTCCCACAGTCCATTCTTCAACTGGGGCACCCAAATTTCCTACCTGTTGACATTATGAAATGTAAAAACAAAATAAGTAGCTCATTAGGTTTAAAAGCACAACGGAATATCAACGTCAACCCAGAAGGAGGGCTGCAAAAGGACAAGGGTTGGGTGGTGGCAAAAAGGCAGAGAAAAAGAAGAAAACAGACCGATGATATCAACCCTGTTTTTCCACTGTGGAGGAGAGCTCCAGCACCGTAGCCCAATGCATAGCAGTAGGATGCATCGAAGTTAGTTGGCAAACCACATCTTCCTTCATATCTGCAAATTATAAATCGGAAAAGCAAAGATGTTGTCAGGATCAATCAAGTTATTGATCCCATAATCAATACACTTACGGGTCAGGCTAGTCAAGTACCCGAAAAAGTGCGACTGTCCTTTAAACTGGCCTTTATAAGAGCCTTCCTGCTTCCTCTTCTCCAATTCAGTTTCGACCATTTGAATGAGCATTTTCTCCGTTTCTATTTTTGCAACCTAATGGTAAAAAAGGCAGAAAAATAAACTTTGATAGCAAACAAATACTTCAGACAAACAAAGTTCAGTAGAGGCACATCATTAGTCCATCACAAAGTAAATACCTGAACATTTCCATGCGGGTCTCTTTCAAGCATCAATTGTTCTTGGATTGCTTGAGGTAAGAACTCAAAAAGCTTCAAAGATTGATCAGTAAGTTTCTTTTTCCATAGCCCATTTTCATCAACAATATCATGAGCCAGAATTTCATTTAGTTCAGCAATGAGCTGCTGGACCTGGAAACACATAAAAGCAAATACATCAGTCAAGAAATTGTACACATATGCAGATGTCTGCAAATATCAGAGCATTAGATTTCCTAAGTATAAAACCATTATGAGAAGGACATTCGATTTGACAAAATAGACCTGCAGATGACCAACAGTACCTCAGGAATGAAGTCAATGAGACCTTCAGGAATGAGAATAACCCCATAGTTGTAACCAAGTTCAGCACGTTTGCAAACAACATCAACTATGTAGTCTGTGACATTTTTCAGCGTCTGCTTCTTGGCAGCAACCTGCAACAAGATATACTCTGATCAACTTCAAATTTGTGTGGAAAGCTTTACAAAGTATCCTAGAAACTGTGGGCAACATTATTATCTTCAACCAATCAGTAAGAAACCTAAAAAATTCCAACCAATTCTCCACAGAGAATATAAATGCTAATAAACACAGAAAATGTCCCAAATCTATAGAAATGTGAAACTTCTTTAAACTTATTAGCAACAAGCAACAGAAGTTGTCAGAGAGCTAAGCATAGTAGAATAAAGTACCTCTTCTCCAATAATGGTAATGTTAGGGTGAGTCTGCAAAGCACACTCCAAAGTAATGTGTGAAGCTGCACGCCCCATGAGCCGTACAACTGTAGAGACAGAAGAATTGAACGGTGTTACCAACATAAATAATAGCACACTAGCTAGGGACAGAGAAATCAGTTCTATCCCTAACCACAGTTTGAATGGTATGCAGGTGTTTTACTGGTGTAAACAAGCAGACAAATTAGAAAAAGAGTCAATTTTCTGTGCATCACACAAGTATGAACCTTTTTCAAGAAATTTGAAAGCTGCAACCACTTACAATGATAATATTTTCCAGTTGATCGTGCATCAATCATGACGTTTCCAATCATTTCAGCATATATCTATATGACAGTAACCAAACATCAGTACACATCTAACCACAGTGGCATATACAACGATAGGGCATCTAAGAGCTACTTGCATAAATGATCAAATAAATAAACTAAAACATATATTAGAATTGTAAAATGTGAATGCAAATATAGCATTACCCTGCAAGCAGTGTCAAATCCAAAACTGGTTGGAACCTCTTTGCATTTCAAATCACCATCGATGGTTTTTGGGCATCCAATCACTTGAGTTTTCAAATTTTTAGCCCTGATTGACAAATTGAAGAAACAATGTCACACCAGGGAAGCACAGAAGGTATACTTTCCATCCGCAGCTATATATCTCAACACAAAAAATTCTCTAATTATACCTGAAATTTTCAGCAAGGAGGCAAGCATTTGTGTTTGAGTCATCCCCACCAATAACAAGAAGCCCATCCAAATCAAGCTTCACCGCTGTTTCTTCAGCTTGCTTAAACTGAAAATCATACCCACTTGACTCAGCCACTATTAGTTCATAAAAACTCAATCACTTCCACGAATCATGCAAAGAATCTTACCTGCTCAGGAGTTTCAATCTTGTCTCTCCCACTACAGATCATATCAAAGCCACCCTGGTTAAAATAAATAAAGAAATGCAATCAGTTGGGATCTCTGTTCTAAGGGTCAGCACATATGGGTATATGCACAGATATAAAGCTAAAACTAATGTGCATAAGATGAACCTAGACTATTATTTAGGTGGCATGCCACATTGCCATGCCTTGTTCTTTTACACTGTTTAAACTGTTCCATTTCTCCAGAAAGAGCAACGTTAAGCTGAGGCTACTTTATCGTATACTCATACCTATATCTTTTACATGTTAATAATGTAGAAATTTCACACTAATTAACAATCAAAATGCCCAAAAGCTAATAGTTACTAACACATACACCTAAACAATCAGCCAAATAAAAGCTCGCAAAGAATACCTGATTTCTGTAGGGGTAAATATAATCTGCAGTCAATTCTACGTATTTGCATTTCATGATCCCAGCAGGACCTCCCCTAAATCCATACAAAATGCTACCTTTCGCGCAATCCTGCAAGTAATCTACCGTCGCCAAAAGAACAAAAAGTTTTACTTCCATTCTCATATTTCATATCATAATTCTAGAAACACATGCAATGCTATTGAAACTATGCAATCGAGAAAAGAACTAACCGAAGATTCCGGAAATCACATTGTGACCTCCAGGTGCCTGTCCTCCAGACAAAACGACGCCGATCTTCAGTTTCTGATAAGATCCGATAGAGTCAGCTCCGTTTGGCACCAACATTGCAGATGGTTGCCCGAACAGATTTGGAAACAATTTCGCAATCTCATCTGCCAGAAAAAACAAATCCTCACATTCAAAAACTCAAACTTTTTTTTTTGAGCAAAACTCCAGTTCAGTGAACTGAGCTAAAGACTGCTGCTTTACTTGCATGAAGATTTAGATAAATAAGAAATGGATCGAAAACAAAAACTAACAAGAAGAGAAGCGTAAGAGACGAGAGAGACGAACCAGGGTTGCCAGCGGCGGAGCTAGGCGGACCGTCTACGATTTTGAAGGGATTTCTGAGAACAGAAGGGAGAGGAAGAGCGTGGTCGATACGACTCGTTTGCACCTCACTGTAAACAGCTGCTAAACGTCCGGCAACCGGAGCGGTTTTCACGGTGGCGACATCGCCGTTATTAGTGACCAAAGACGGAGACATCTCTTTTACCTTGTGTGTTTGGTTTGGTTTGGTGGTTTAAACCCAACTCACTACTCTGTTTCAGTTAAGCCTCGCGAGCGTGAATCTATCAGATTTGTCCAGAGCTCGTACGCACGGTCGTTCTTAAGTCAAACTCAAGGGTAATAATGTCTTTTTAGGGACTGTTTACATTCCGGGCTTGGGAGACTCCGCCATGGAATAAGGTACTGATCCCTCGAAACGGCTGGGTATTTCGGGAATTTTAACGAACTAAACGACAATTAAGAACGCAGTTTCGTGGTCCAGTTGGCTGAAGATGAGGCCGGGTAAACATGATGATGGGGGGCTCCTGTCCTTACCTAACCTTCATCTTGGTAGGTGGGATCATCAGATTCAGATATATTAAACTTTTTGTAACGCTAAAAACAGAATATTCTAATATTCCATATCTTAAGGCCCTGTTTGGTACATGATGATCTCTTTCATCAGGCGATTTATTCATCCTGCTTAGATCATAATCGAGAATGATTGGATCACTTGTTTTATCTAATGATCCAAGTTTCATCTAAACCAATAAAAAAAATTATCACGAAAACATTTTAGAACAAATTTACTTTTGATGGTGCGTATCAGAACACATAAGTATCTACTTTTTATTATTTTTATTATAAGCCAACTTAAATGATCTTAGTCTTTGCATAAACATGTCAATAACCAAATGTTACCTAATAGTATTATTTATTTATTTTTTGAAAGAATATTATTTATTTATATAATAATTATAGGTATAATCATAGAGTAACATATTGCTTTCATCAATTGAAGCATCAAGTTTGTTTAAGTAGTTCAAGATACCCTTCTAGGCTCTTAGCTTTAAGAAATGAAAAGAAAAAGCAACTCAGATTCTCCTCAAGAATAATCGTTGTAGAACAGAATGTTTGATCATGAGCCATGAATGTAGAATCATTGCTGGAACTGGGATGCCATGGGCTCGGTAGCTCCAGGGAGGAAAACCCAAAAAAGTGGACTTCTTGTCCAATTCTTTTGAGTTGGTCCCAACATATCGGGGCTTATCTAAGTGTGGTTGAGCTTGTGACCTGGGTCAAGGTCTGATCTGACCCAAGCCCACTAGGTCTCGAATGGCTCGGGTTTGGTCTTTCTGTAGAGTTGAACTTTGATTGGAAATGGTTCTGATAATCTTTCCTACTGATTTTAATGGTGGGTGCTTTCTAAAATTAATATACAGGAACTGGGGTTCGTCCTAATTCATTACGAGTGTCACCAATGAAGAGTGCATCTTTGTGTAGAAGAACGCTAAACAATGGATCACCACCATCGCCGCCACCACCACCATCATCATCATCATATTTTTATGAGCAGATATGATTTGCAAAGCAATCTCGGGTGCATGCGAGGTCGAGAGTTATAAAGAAAAACATTGCTAGAATGCTTTGGGTGTTCTTCAGATGGATGGCAATGGCATGCATGAGCAAAACTAGCTAGGTTTTGCCCCACCAAATCATAAAGACAATCAACTATGTCGGAATAACAAGGAAATAATGTCTGCCCCTAAGACCCAGAGCCTGATCCTGACAGCATACAGAAAAATTAAATGACACCTAAATAACGTGCTGTTGATGACAAACTGGAACCAGAATGACCCCAAGTGCTCAAATCTGGAAAGTTTAAAAGAACTCACCAAGTCCTACAGATAGGCAGCGTCCTCTTAACTTGAAGGCCAAAACGTGCTACTGCACTTTTTCTGTCCTTTACCCTGTTGCCCTTTCCTCTTTTCTGTACCGTGAACTCTGCAAAAGCCACGATTTTGATGAACATCCCAAGTCATTAAAATTCTTCTCTCTTTTCCTGTTCCCTGGTTCTCTCGAAAGTAACCAAAAATGTCAGGGGAACACCCTGTCTTTTGATTACGCCTAGGCTGAGGGCTTGGGCTTTACCTTTTTCAGATGATCATCATAGCAACATGTGCCATTGTGGCGTGGTTAATACCCAAATTTCTTCCATTAATTTCCTAGTAATTAAGGTCGGTAATTCATGATACACACAAATGATTATCACATGCTAAACTCAGAGTGTTTTTATAGTAAGTCTTACCCCTTTCATAGTTTTTCTTCTTTTTACCTTCTTTTCTTCCTCCAGGTCGAAAACATAAAGAAGAATCCATAAAAGAGATTCCGTCCAGCTAAGCAAATCTTTATCGGATATTATCCATAATTCAATTAGGCAACCGGTAGGCAGTAGAAGAATGCATGCATTAGACTCTGCAATTACGAGAAATTCAATTTAGTTCATCTAATCATTTGCAACCCAAAAGAAGAGTTGGAATAAAGTTAGCTAAGAACAAGTGGAAAAGAAAAGAATATGCTTTGTTATCAAAGCAACCGTCTTTTGTATATCATCAAAACCTGGACCCGTCTCATGGGGCAGTTCTTTCGTTTCCTATCACAGTATCTGATCAGGTTCATGGTAGTTGATCAGAAACTTTCTGCTAGCAGACTGTTTGCATCGTTTAGAATATGCTTCAAGTTGATGATTAACACTTCTCTCAGGGCCGCAGCAGCAGCCATTGGCTATCTAAAGTCCTTGAAGTTCAGTTAGTACTCACTAAAGCTGATTCCCTCAGGGCATGTGAAGCCAACCAAACCCTTTTTTTTTTTGGCCATTTCTGACTTTAATTCTTATGATGGTAGCCTAAACTTTTGAAATAAAGGACCAATTTAAAGGTTTCATGGAGCCTGTCCTTTCCATTTTAACCGAAACTTTGATGACTAGGCCACCTAACACTACTTCTATAAAGGATAGTTCTATTAAAGATATATACATCATGATCACAAGCTCATTTAACAATGGAAATGTTCCCCAATTGCCTTCCAATCTAACCCTTCCAACCACCCCTAGTCTTTTACGTATTCATTGTCTCAAACTCAAGACACAATCATGCTTAACGTGACCCACTTGCCATTGTTCATAAATGATTATTTTGGCACAGATTTTCCTTCAAAGATCCATGCCTCATGCTTGAAGATGAAAGCCTCTAAAGAACACAAGAAGCAGAAGCTTCAACAGAGGGGATGCAGGGCCCTGTGTTGTAGTTGCAGGCTGAGTGTGTCTTCTTCAGAGGAAGCAGAAAGCTCCAATTCTGATCGGTTTGCATCCATATCAAGCCTAGCGCACGCCATGGTCCAAGAGAGGTTAGACCAAATGATCAGAGAAAGGCAGGAGACGAGGCACATAGAGCGGAGGCGGCAAAGAAGTGAAGGGACTAAATTCGTTGTTATGGTAGCCATGGAAAAGTGCTCTTACGATCCAAGAGAAGATTTCAGAGAGTCTATGGTTGAGATGATTATGGCGAACCGGATTCAAGAGCCCAAGGACCTTCGCAGCCTCTTGAATTACTACGTTTCAATGAATTCTGAGGAGTATCATGGGATTATACTAGAAGTTTTCCATCAGGTTTGCACTAGTTTGTTTTTATGTTGTAAATGCCATTGAAAACCAATGTGATATCTTTTCAGAATAACTGGTCTACTCTTGAACAATTATGAGCAATGTCTACTGCATGGGAGGACTGTTCATCTGGGATTTTTCTGTGACTCTGGGCTAAATAACTAAATTAGTATATTAAATATGAAAGCCTGCCCTGTAGAAGCAATGAAAAGGTTATAATAAAGGACGAACATTGATCCTTTAGAAAGCAAGTACAGGAATTGTTTTGTTATCTATCCAGTGATTGCAAAAGTTTCAAAATTCACTGTTTCTGATAGGTACAAGGAGGATAAGAATCCAATCTCATCAATTTCAAATTAGGAAAAAAGACACTCAAAATCTGATTTGTTAAACAATAATCTGAAACAAAACTTAAAACTCTCTCAACCTTGAAAGAAAAACTATGAATATGGGTTTGAATCATCGGGGAAGGATCGCATGATGAAGTAACAGTCATGTTCTGTCCTTGTTTCTTCATCAGATGGGATCAAAGCCATTGAAAAAGGAAAAAAAAAACGTATGCCCTTTTTGGTTGTGTAAACAAGAGACATCCCAGATTGGATAAATGATGGATCGAGCAGGCACGGGTTCCAGTTCGTCCCATTGCTTCCCTGGCATGACGGGTAGGCTCGCTAATAGAAATTTATCCTTTTCTGATTTACCAAATCTGATTGCAGCCTGCAATCAGGTTATGCCGTTGTGTACATGTGTTGCTAGTTAGATATAGAAAATGATGCTAGTTGATGATTATAAAGAAAGAACATTGGTTTTGACTGCTTGTTTCTGAATGATAAATCAAGCCAGATAAGTACATTGATTCCTCATGTGCTACGCACCAGACAAACTTGCAGAGAAATTAACAAAGTTTTGATGGTTTACACACAAAATACAAGGGTAACAAGCAGCAAAAAATAATCTTAATCAATCTTAATTAATTAGGCCTAAACCGGTCTAAATCCCAGTTCCCAGGTAGAATCGCCTGTATGAAGTCAACAATGCTTCTGATAGCAGCGACGGTGTACTCATAATAAAGAGGGAACTGAAACATCGCAAACACACAGATAGGAAGGAATGCAGCAGCATACGTGAGAGTTGCAGTCCACTTTTTCTCTAAATGAATAAGGAGCAAAATTGTAGCTGTGAACGAGAGCATGGTCGCCGTCACGGAGAAGAAGAGAAAGATGAAGCCAAGCATTAGCTTTCGAGGGAGAGTCCGAAGAAAATCATCGATCTCAAGGGAAGATGTGAGGACGGAAAGAAAGACCACCACTGAGGTCAAGGAGCTTGCCAGGCCTGCAACGTCCATGACAGTGAAGAAAGAATAGAGAGGTCTTTCGAGGAGAAGGGGTTTGCCGTTTGCTGCATATAGGATCATAAAAAATCATTAATGCATATATATATATATTTAACAATGTTTCTTTCAAGGAAATTGTAGCAAATAAATTCACCAACAAGAGGCCTTACTAAGGTAACCTCCTGGTGCGGTGTATGCTGCTGCGAAGACAACAGTAGCAACAAGGACTGCAACAGTCGAGCAAGACTGAGAGGTGTTCTTCACCCATTCTTGTGCAGCTTTATGTTGGTCTTCGTGCTTCTTGTTGAACGACTCCTTTGCAGTGAGATTCTCCTTGTTGCGGTGCATGGTATAATATAGGGGAATTCTATGTTGCACATCCTGCATATATATACAAAAACAACAATGAAATTCTTCTTCCAAGGAAAGAAATAAATTCGGATTATCAAGCAATTCAAGTTCAAATCTTCCTTAAGAATCAAACAAGGCTAAGTTAGAAATGGCTGACCTTGAACCATTTCAACTCCTCTTGCAGTTTGAGAGCGACAGTGGTGCTGGTTCCTCCAGTATAATATTCCATCACAGCAGTATAATGCAATATGGTGCAGCCATAATTGTCAATCCCCAAAACCAACCTGTGGCTCGCCTCTTTCCTCTGATTCACAAGATCAAAGATGTGGCTATGACGGTGCAGGATGGCAAGATGCAATATGTTCTGTCCATTTTGGTTAACGTGCTCCACTGCTTGCGGGTACACCTCAAGTATCTCCTTAACAATCTCCTGGATCCCTGTCCTAGCTGCTGTAAGCAGCGGGGTATCAGGTAATCGACTTCTCCTCTTTGCTGAAGGAGCTGCCTCCATGTCTTCTTCCTCTCTGTCTAAGCAAATCAAGTTGTCCTCCTCTGCTTCATGGGGCACCAACCACGAAGCATCCCTCCTCACCAGCATCCCCATCAATTTAACCGCTGATGTATTCATTTTCTTTTTGGTCCATAGCTTCTCAATGGTTTTCCATCCTATTGATATATATATATATAAACGTCATGCAAAACTTGGATTAGTTTTATTAATCCTGAAAAAGAAAACTACAAAAACCAACATGAATAATACGGAGTAAAAGGAGAGAAGGTATATCAATCGCACCCTTAGCGAGACATCTCCATAAACGGCGGTACATTCTCATCCTGAAACTTGTATCACTGATTTTGCTTGGCTGGCCGCGGCCGCGTTCCAAATCTTGGGTCCGAATTGATGAAATTAATGGATTAAATTTATCATCATCATCATCATCGTCATCGCCTAAACTGTCCGGGAGGCCTGCGGTAAATCAAGTGCAATCTAAATCAGTAGTTTTCAACAACCAAGAAAACGATTTGAAATGAATCTTTGAGTTTAAATCAAATGGAAGAACAGCGGTTCACGTTGGTGTGACATATATAAATAATTAGAAGACATACGATCATAGAGGAATTCTGCGAATATGTTCTTGCGAGAAGTACTCCTGAAAGCAGTTGGCATGCTGGCGAGCAGGTGAAGACATGTGTTCCCATCCTTCTCCATCTTGTAACTTGCTAGGTTTGGATCTTTGTTCAGTAACCATATAGCTGAATCTGCATTGAAAGCCAGAGATAAAACTGATGAATTTTGCTGAGTAATTAAGCAGCAACATAGCAAATATATGTTAAAAGCAAAGATTTAACTGTGATTTTGTTAGCATTTTGATTTAAGTTTCCACCACATGCATGCATTTTCTCAAGTTTTGTATCATCATATCCTAATGTGTAAGACATTGAATGAATTGAAATATATACCAAAGTTTTGGTAGATGACAGCAATATGAAGAATGGAGATTCCATCGTTTCTTTTGAAGTGATCATGAAGAGTTCCAACTTCTTCAATTTCTTTTGCCAGATACATAACCATCTTTGCGCTTCCAAACGCTGCAGCCCTATACAGAGGGGTTTCGCCTAAATTGTTTCGATCTGCTAATATCTCTTCCCGTTCGCGGATATCTTTCTCATGGACAGTGCTCGACCCGTGAGGCAACAGCAGTGTTGTGACCAAGAAATCTGCTGCTTTCACTTTCCCAGAGACGGCCACCTCATGCAGGATTGTGTTCCCATGAATGTTCTTCAACTTCAACACATCACGTTTCCTGGAGGGCGGCACCATTTCAAGCAGAACCCGAAGCAGTTCCTCGCTCCCTCTGTAAGCTGCAATGTGGAACACGGTATCTTTACCTGCCGTGATTGGCATGAACAGTGTATCATCAGGTCTGCAGCTGTAGAAGTTCTTCAGGGATGGGGCGTCATCTTGCAAGGCACTTTCATAGGGCACTCGTGTATGTTCAAAAACAGTAGCCATCTCTGTCTGGGTATCTATTTCTTTCTCCATATCTCTCTGTTCACTCTTGATGGGCTGCTTGGCTAGCTAGCAAGGTAGTCTTATGGTAGTCTGAAGCCTGGTTTTATAGATTGCTCTTTGCTTGAAGGAGAGCATATGGAAATGGTATCTTCACTTTTCTTAATTAGCCAGGCTGAACATAGAAAAGAAAAAGTTGCAGCATTCGTAAGAATGTAGTAAAGTGCAGAAGCACAAACAGACTTCCTCCTTGCAGATGCCGGAAACTAGAAACCACAAGCCAATCTTTATGCTTTCCTTTGTAAGCATTCACAACGATTGCCTCGCCCTTTTCAGCTATGTAACTGTGATATGTCCCTTTATCGATTGCAAATGTATGTAGAGGTTACTGCATTTCATATGGGAAGTATTTCTATTCATATAATAATTAGGTTTCAATTTAAAATTTTTACTCAATTTCTTATCTAATCGGTACTTAGGACGAACTTAGTGATATAATTGTCATATACATACATGATATAATGTAGGTTCTAATAACTTTGGTTATTTTATATTGTTGTCATGTATTTTCAAATTACATAACTCGAACTTGTTACGTAAATAATTTACTTATAATATTAAAATATTAGAAAAAATTTTTAAAATCCTTTATATTTATTTTTAGGAGGGAGGATGGAAATAAAATAATCTTGAAAGGTTGTGGTCACAATTCATGTACATTATTTAGAAAAGTTAAACAAAACTTGAGTAATTGTTTTTATATTATTTTTTTCAAATTTTTTATTAAAAAAAATATTTTTTATATTTAATTCAACGATGGGTGCATGATTTCTTCTTAAAAAGTAACTTACACTTGTTACGTCAATATTGAAAGTACTAAAAAAAATTCAAGACCATTTATGTTTATTGAAGAACATCAGAGAATTCATACACCAATATTCAACGAAGCAAGAAGGGGAAGCTACACATGTATTGTTTCCAGAACTGAATGAGAAAAATTCTAGTCATTGGAGCTGGTCCATGAACCAGGTAAAATTTTCTTCATAAAGTCCAAAATGCTAGTGACAGCAGCCTGGAAGAACAGGTAGTACAATGGGAATTGGAACAGCGCGAACACACAAATAGGGAGGAGTGCAGCAGCGTAAGTGAGACTCGTGGTCCACTTCTTCTCCAAATGAACGACAAGGAAAATGGTGGCGGTGAACGTGAGAATGGTCGCCGTCACGGAGAAGAAGAGAGAAGTGAAGCCGATGGACATCTTCCGAGGGATAGTACGAGCAAACTGTTGCTGCTCGAGGGAAGATGTGAGGATGGAGAGGAAGACCACCACCGCGGTCAAGGAGCTCGCAAGGCCAGCGATGTCCATGACTGTGAAAAACGAGTAGAGAGGCTTTTCTGTAGTAAGGAGGACGGGCCGACCGCTTTGTGCTGATACCATGGACAAAGGAGTACGTGTCACTTGTTATGCCATGATGTATAGATAAAAATATAAAGAAATAGGAAGTACTTACCATGGAATCCTCCTGGTGCAGTGTAGGCAGCGGCAAAGACAACACCAGCGATGAGAACTGCAACAGTTGAGCTCGATTGACAAGTATTCTTAACCCACTCTTGTGCTTGTTTAAGTTGTTCCTCATGTTGCTTGTCGAACAACTCTTTTGCGGTGTGATTTTCTTTGTTGCGGTGCATGGTATAAGGATGGGGAATTCGTTTTTCCACATTCTGCAGAAAACCAGACAAGTAATTACACGAAGAAACAAAAATGGAAAAACATTCGTAAGAATTGATGATTGACAGAGATTAATCAAACCTTGAACCATGTCAACTCCTCTTGCAGTTGGAGGGCAGGAGTGGGTTTGCTTCCTCCATGATAATATGTGGTAACGGCGGCATGGTGCATTATGGTGTAGCCATCGTTGTCAATGCCCAAAACCAACCTCTTCACCGCCTCTTTCTTCTCCTTTTTCACAAGTTCATAGATATTGAACCGACGGTGCAAGATCGAGACGTGTAAAATGTTCTGCCCATTTTGATTGACGAGCTCCACCGCTTGAGGGTACCTCTCGAGTATCAATCTCACGATCTCCATGATCCCAGTGCTGGCTGCAATCAGCAAGGGAGTATCAGGCGATTTACTCCTCCTCTCTGAGAGTGCAAGGTTCGTGGAGCCTTCTTCTGTTTTAGTTTCTGCCTCCTCTTTTACCTCTCCTTCTAAACAAATTGTGCTGTCCTGCTCTGGCGTATGGGCCAAAGCCACACACAAAGACGCATCCGCCCTCACCAGCTTCTCCACTAGCTTGACTGCTAGAGTATGCGTTTTCTTACTCGTCCAAATATCCCCAAGCGTTACCCATCCTATAACCCACAGATAAACATGCAAAAGAATTCCATTTTAAAGATCATGCATGAGGTAGTATAGTCAAATTAAGACAATTGAGCCTTACCTTTAGCAAGGTACTTGCAAATAGTCTGATTCATCTTAGAATCTGCAAACGCAAAGTAGGATAAACTATGACGAATAATCTAAACTCTTAGATGATAAAAAGCTTGGAGAGATTGCTATGAAAAATCACAAGCTTAATTACGTAATACAATGAGGAATCTGTTACAATCAATTAGTAATAAGCAGAGTGATCCTTCACTACTGACCAGGGCAACGTCTGTTTTGATAGTAAGTTGAAATTTTAGAACTTCATCCAATCTAAAACTATATCATTACCTACATAGCGCTTTAATAGATGGTGGATTTCGCTCAACTTGTCATACTCCAAATCATTGTTCTGACTTGAGGAAAGCAGACCTGCTTCATTATCATCATCTGAATGGCTCGGAAAGCCTGTAAATGAAACATACAAGCTAAATAATTGGTGCAAATCTCCAAAGTACAATAAGAAGATTCAATTCAAAGGATTGGAACCAGAACCAATAATGTTTTCTGATCGTGTTAGAATACTTACAACTGTAGATAAACGCCTTCAATCTGATCATAGGAGTAGTACTCTTAAATGCAGTTGGCATCTTAGCTAGGAGATGGAGAATCGTCTTGCCATTCCTGTCTTTGTAAGTTGCAAGCTGTTGATCCTTGTTCAGTAACCAAATAGCTGTCCCTGCATTGGAAAAATGCCAAGTAGAACTTTGAGTTAAAAACAAAACAATGATCATCATTACGTTGGTAAAATGGTGAAAACAGATAGAGATACCAAAGTGTTGGCCGATGACAGCACTGTGAAGAATGGTGACCCCATCATCTCTTCTGTAATGATCATGCAGATTTCCAATTTCTTCAGCTTGTTGTACCAGGTACTTTACCATTTCAGTGTTACCAAATTCTGCAGCCCTGAACAGTGGGGTTTCACCTAAATTATTTCGAACCCCCAAAATCTGTTTCCTGATCTCCCCAGTTTCTAGTTCATCAGCAACTGTTGGCCCCTTAGATGACGACAACTTTGTAATCAAGGAATCTGCATCTTCAACATTTCCAGTGGAGGCCACCTCATGGAGAATTGTGTTCCCCTGAATGTTCTTCATCTTCAAGAGCTCGAGTCTCCTCGTCTGTGGCACCATCCTAAGCAGAACTCGAAGTGCTTCTTTGCTTCCTTTGCGCTGAGCTGCAATGTGAAATACAGTATCTTTATAAGCCGTGATTGGATCGAACAAGGCATCTGCAGGCTTGTCCTGGTAGAATCTCCTAAGACCACGAGCGTCACCTTGGAGGGCTTTGCCATAAGGTAGTCCTATGTCTTCAACTCTCTCCGTCTCACTCGCAATAGCTATTTCTTTCTCCATTTCTCTCTCTCCTTCCTTGTCAATCTTGAAAACCAGTCTCTGCCTTTGTTTTGTTTATAGACTCGTATTGCTTGAAACAGCACCGAAATGCATCTATTACTTTGCTTAATAAGTTGATAAAGCTAAATCAAGAAAAGAAAAGCTGAACCATTTATGAGAATATAATAAAGTTCAGAAAATGCACTGCAGAGTAAAGACTCCCAAAATTTATTTATATATGCCGGTACCAAGCCAACCAACTCGGGAACAATTCAATTTTAGTCTGAGTAAGGAATTTTCTTTCCCATTCTTTTTTTTTGGCTCCACCTCGCAAAGTTGATTATGCTTTGTTTGATGTTCACTTCTCTGCAAAGCTGGCATAGCAGTGTCAAAGGACTTTCGCTTTTCATTATTCACGTGGAAAACAAAGTTTTTTCTTTTCTGAAACCCAAGAACTATAACCAAGAGAAGAATTTGAGACGGAGAGATTGTGGAATAACAATCAAAACAACTGTAAGGATTTTTGAACTTTTGATGCATCGTTTTGGCCTGGTGGTAATGATTTCTTGGTTCCTTGAACTCTTATCATGCCAGGTTCAGGTCGTCCTGTTTCTGCTTGTTTCCAGGTTTAAGGTGCCTCTGCTTCTGTTTTAAATTGTTCAAGGTGGAAGATTCTTGCTTCCTGGTTTTACTCCAGGTGTTGTGCCCTGTTTTCGCAGATCCTGTACTGTGCCCTTTTTTGAGCATCAAGCTTATAGATTTTGCTGAGCAAGAAAATACAGTTTCACAGTGTTTTCTCTCTTTATCTGATACATTTTAGAGTTTTGAAAAGCAAATCGATTTTTTTTTGCAGACAAGAATAGCAGGGAGTTGTAATTATCTATCAAAACCCACAAATATTTAACCAATGAACACTGGAGCTACTCGGAGTTCCTGGAAGGTTTCTTTGTTTCTTTTAATCTAAATTACTCTCAAAACTGTATCTTGGAACCCAGATGAGGGTTTAATTTGGCCCACTGGACAAGCTTCAATCATTCACAGCAGGATGACGACTTCAGGTTACCTGTAATCCTACAACTCTAATGAAGAAATCAAATGAAACTTAAAGTTTTACTTCAACAGCGAGCGGTATTATTGAAGCTTAGTAGGGCACAAAAACCTACTAGAAAATACACCAATAAAATTCAATCCATAAATAAAAGGGCATTGAAACAGATATTGGTTCTTAATCATCTTTAATCTGAAGAAATTCCCAGTTTCCAGGTAAGTTCCTTCTAAAAAAATCAAAAATGCTCTTGACTGCAGCAACAAAGTACTCGTAGTACAGAGGGAATTGAAACAATGCGAATACGCAGATAGGAAGGAATGCAGCGGCATATGTTAGACTTGCAGTCCATTTTTTCTCCAAATGAATAAGCAGTAGAATCGTGGCTGTGAAGGTGAGCATGGTCGAGGTGACAGAGAAGAAGAGAAAGGTGAAGCCGAGCGAGAGGTTCCGAGGGAGCGTGTGAAGGAAATCTTCAAACTCAAGGGAAGACGTGAGGATGGAGAGGAAGATCACCACCGAGGTCAAGGAGCTTGCCAGGCCAGCAACGTCCATGACAGTAAAAAACGAGTAGAGCGGTTTTTCCAGGAGAATGGGACGACCATCTGCAGCAAGCCATGATACAAGATCAAAATTTAAATGTAAATATGTTTTTACAACATTGGTATCATTACATTGAGCAGAAACAAGACTATCATTAGGTAACTTACCCTGCAGGAAACCCCCGGGTGCGGTGTAGGCAGCTGCAAAGACAACAGTAGCGACAAGGACTGCGACGGTTGAGCATGACTGAGAAGTGTTCTTCACCCAGTCTTGTGCGGTTTTAAGTTGCTCTTGGTGCATGTCCTTGAACAGCTGATCTGCTGTAACATTTCTTTTGTTGCGGTGCATGGTAAAATGTGAGGGGATTTGATTTTTCACTTTCTGCATTGAGGACAAGAACAATTAGGACAAATCATTCTGAAAATTACTAGTAATGAATCTTGGGCTTTTGATTAAAAAGGACGATATAACCTCGAACCAGGTCAACTCCTGTTGTAGTTTGAGAGCAGGAGTAGGTTTGGTTCCTCCCTGATAGTACTTGGTCTCGGCAGCATGGTGCAAAATGGTGCAGCCATCATTGTCGATCCCCCTGACCAGCCTCTTTGCCTCTTCCTTACTCTTTACGACTTCAAACACTTCGTACTTACGGTGCATGATGGCCACATGAAGTATGTTCTGTCCGGTTTTACTGATGTGCTCGACTGCTTGAGGGTACACGTTGAGTATCTCGTTCACAATCTCCCTGATGCCAGTGCTAGCCGCAATGAACAACGGCGTATCAGGTTCATCCGATTCCTTTCTCGCCGCTGCACCCTTCACCCTTTCTTCTTCTTTTTCCTTTCTTTCTAAGCAAATCGTGTCGTCCTCCTCTGGTTCATGAGGCTCAAACCAAGAAGCGTCCGTTCCCACTAGCATCTTCGCCAGTTTAACAGCTGATACATGCATTTTCTTTTGGCTCCACAGATGATCAATCATTGTCCATCCTGCGCACATATAAATTATATAAACAATTCACACAAAAAAAAAAAAAGAAAGAGAGAGAGAAGAAAATCATTTAGTTCTTACCTTTGGCGAGGCACCTCCAAATGGCGCAGTACAACTTGAAGCCTGCAATTGATGGTTTCCATTTAGCTTTGATGAAGAAGATTCATAGTTAATAAACAAGAACTAGATAACCATTTTGCCAAAAAAATTACCTTTGGATCGATCTGATTGATTGAGACCTTTGCTTGGATCGCCATGCTCCAAATCCTTGTTCTGCTGATTTGATGGAAGCTGATCACTCTCATCCTCCTTACCTGGATCGCTTGGAAGGCCTTCAAACAAACAAGTAACGTCGTTTAGATGAGTGATGGCGCTTAATTTTGAGCTTAAATACTCTAGATCAAAGGAACGAGAGCCACAACTCCTTCGAGTTAATTATAATTAGAAAACATACAGTAATAGATGGCTTTTTTCAATATTCTTGTTATGGGAGAACCACTCTGGAAAGCAGTTGCCATGCCAGCCAGGATATGAAGACTTGTCTTGCCATTCTTGTCTTTGTAAGCTGCAAGTTCTTTGTCCTTTTCCAATAACCAAATAGCAGTCTCTGCATTAGAAATCGATTAGAATATCGAGTTAGACAAAACAAAAGAGTTATCAGAATTGATCGAGTTCAGAAATGGAGATGACAGAGAGAGATACCAAAGTGTTGGCTGATCACGGCAATATGCAGAATTGAGACCCCATCATCTCTTTTGTAGTGATTCTCAAGATTCCCGTCTCTTTCGATTTCTCTTGCCAAATACATCACCATGGTTTTGTTGCCATATTCTACAGCCCTGAAGAATGGGGTTTCGCCTAACTTGTTCCGATCCGCCAGTATCTCTCTCCGTTCGCGAATATCCCTTTCATCGTCTGATATCCCGTCAGAGAACAACAGCTCCCTGATTAACAAGTCTGCTGCTTTAAGACTGGCAGAGGTGGCAACCTCGTGGAGAATCGTGTTACCATAAATGTTCTTCATCTTCAACAGCTCACGTTTCTTAGGCCGCGGCACCATTTGAACTAGGACTTGAAGCACTTCTTCGCTCCCTCTGTAAGCTGCAATGTGAAATATGGTATCTCTACAGGCCGTGATCCGATTGAATAAGGCGTCAGGATTTGTCTGGTAGATTCCCTTCAAGCCTTGAGCATCATTTTTCAAAACTTTCGCATAAGCATCTCTCATTTCATAAAAGATTCTCATCTCTGGTCTCGAGATATCTACTTCTATCGCCATCTTTCTCTCTCTCCCTTTCACTCTAGATGATCGATTAAGCTGCCTGAATTGAAAGAGAATCTCATATCTATCCAAGATAAAGTTCACAATGCCGGGTGTTTTATGCACTGATATTACTCGAAAGAGCAGCGGAAAGATATACATGGTATCTGTACCTTGCTTGGTTGCTTGATAAAGCTAAAAGGAGAGAAGAAAAGTTGAAGAATTCCTCTGAATAGGATAAAGTTCAGAAACTGCAGAAGAACAAAAGCTTGCTGTTGCCGATTCCATGAACACAAGTCAATCATCTTTCCAGGACAAACGTACTTGCTTATGTTTTGCTTATGATGCTGTACTATGCACCTCATTGTGATTCACACCACACTACGAAGGAGATTTACACTTTTACATATAGCTGGCACCCAGGCCTTGCAGCAGTGGTAAAGAATTTCACTTTTCAACTTTTTTATGCTTTTCTTAAATTAAAAACAAAAAGATTATGCGAGTTAATTATGAAAAATAAAAATCGTCTGTCTCACTTGATATCTCGATTAATATTCCTTTGAAAATCACTATTAAACAATAATATACTTGGGCATCTTAGGACCAGCCAGAACTGCTTTTCATCCTGATTTAGTCTGGACCCTGCAAATTATACTTGGGCAGGATTTTTAACCTTAAGACTGAAGGAAACCTAAGCCTTTTTCACCATGTTTTGAGTTTGAATTCCTATAATTCATGAACTTTCAAGTCTAACAGCATTTTTGGATTGGGGCAGGGGGGGGGAGGGGGGGAGAGAGAAAAGTTAAAAGGAGGAAACTGAATTCTGCGGGTTTGCGTTGGTGCTTTAATAGACTGAAAGCCTAAAACAGTGAGTGGAAGATAAGTATAAATATCAGCTTCTAGTATTATATCAGCTCTCACTTAGGAAGAGCAAGTTAGAATCAAGTCATATAACATGTATGCACACACTAGTTATAATCTGGCTGTACTAGAAACAGCTTTCTGTACCTTTACTGTCTTGGGCATATTATTAATGAAAATACCTTACTAGTTGAGCAAAAAAAACAGATCTAAAGTTTAGTTCATGGTGTCAAGAGAGCACTGCCCTCCTTGATGAGCACAAAGACACTACCAGCATCTCCTCTCGAAATGCGCAGTTCTTCGTCAAGGTATGTTGTAAGTAACCATGATTCTGCATTGCTGTTTGATAACGAGAACTTCAATGGTGGTTGGCTGGAAATTGTCTTTGCAACAGAGGAAGCTGTGTCTTGCACAGAGGTGAGCAAGCCTTTAACAGGAGTTAGATCGATTTTTTGTCCCAGAAATTCCACATTTTCAGGTAAAACTATGGAGTCTGTCAGCTGGGGAGTTCCAATTATGCCTTCTTGAAACTTGATCTATATAGAACAAATAGAAAAAAGAGCCATTTTAAGTGACATTCAGACCTCTAATTTCTTTAATGTATTAGCAAGCATAGCAGTTTCCTCTAATAACATAGTCCTGATTAAACACTATTTAGCTGCCTGTAAAAAAATATTTGGGGACATTCAAAGAGGAAAAAGGGTAATTCAACATTGTTTACTATGACATTTGAATTTAGAGATAGGTCCAGTTGCCATTATTATGGAGAAAATTCCAAATTTTCATGAACAAGAGATTGAAATTCTAAAACCACTTTTGCTTATTTGCATGAAGATGGCACAGAACCCTGCAGATGTGAGGAAAGAGTGTAAATTTTCACATCAAAGTTTAAACCTTTACGTTCCAAATGCTTACTGTGAGAGATAGAACCACTTCTCTAACATTGGTTTAACAGAAGAAAAATATACCCATAAATAACATACCTGCACACGCTTGGGGCTTCGGACCTCAAATTTTGCATTTGTGCTAATTGTATTTGAGGCCAATGGCCCAGAGAACTGAACAGAGTTCTGCACAGTGAAACTTTCAGCATCAATGGTCTGTGATATTTCCTCCACCTTCACTAATGGCAGTTGACCCCTTGACAACAGTGGAAACAGACCCGGGAAAGATGTGTACCTGTGCCATAGTACAGTACATCACATATCAATATACGTACACTACTGCCTCATGAAAGAATTAAACAAAATGCTTAGAGATATAGCTGGGGTTTTATTTTCTGTTCCATTTTGAAACTTACTAATCCCTTTGTTATACTATCATATGCCGAGACCAGTAACTAATAGCTGCATGATATATTAAGCATCAGTAACAAGAATCAATATCAACATTGTACTTTATGGCTACATCCAAGCAGAAAACTAGAAGAGAGGAGAGAGGGAGTTTCACCCTGAGAAATGCCACAAATAGAGGAGAAAAGCTAAGTAACATTGATGAAAACAATCCCTATTGAGTAGCAGCATGAACTTCAACTACACATTTTTTGTCATCAGTTCATTTAAGAAGAAACAGACACACCCTCAAGCTTCATTCTATCCTTTTTGACCAAATTAAATGTTATTCCTGAAAAACATCTTTCAGCAACTAGTTTCGGATGTATAAAACACAGTGAAGGGTACTGCCAGGACATAATACATATGTATTAGATTGCCAGTATCTTATGCTGCTTGTGCTTTTAATCTTTTGGATAGTTTCTCTTCAGCCTCTTTCATAGGCCAGAAACAACTTGCAAATTCCAAGACAAACACTAATGCTTTTACAAACCAGATTGTTGTATATGTTCTTTTAGCTGTTTTACGTACCTAGATCCTAGTTAGTTCCATGCCCTCAATCCATTTACTCTAGCAGTCTATCCATTAGAATTAGAAGAACTGGCTGTAGAGTAGACTCAACAACTAAAAGGTAAAGGTGCAGAACGATTACGCTGATTGAACATCTAATCTTAATGAGATGTCCAAATTCATTGAATAGTACAAGAAAGAAACTTAATTAAACCGAAGTGCTAGACCATGATGTTGCCATAGCCGGTACTCAGTTATTGCAAAAGGCCTAACACTAAATCCTAGTCTAGCTCCTCTTTCAGAAGCACTTAGCAAAGCATATATCGCTAGCCTATTTCAGCTTGAATTATTGTACAAATTAATGCCCTTTCATTGCGAAGGACCAAATCCTGTAAGGTCAGGTCATGCCATGTCTAAGCATAAACTTCATAACGTCAACAAATGATGGAATCTACTGTAAATACTTAGCCTTTAACAATAAAGATATGATTAACCAAAATTTAACGAGAATTTCTTTGCATTTCCTATTTCCAGGATAATAGTCTGAGCTACATATGATTCATAATTCTGTTTCTTTATCAATGTTTGGTTAGCAAGAAAGTAGAGAGCTTACGCGAGAATCCATTTTCCATTGAGCAGAGTCAAAGCCTCAGTTGGTGCTGGGGTTGGGTTCTTGGCCTCGAGCTGAGTTATAAGCTCGACAATCTCAGCTCTGGTCTCACTGGTAGCTTTCAAGCCACGATTAGTCCCATAAAATGAATCCACCAAAGCCTTTTTCAAGCTATCGATTTCGGACACTTCTTTAGGCTTCTCCTCTTCTGCCACCGCCACTGCAGGACTCTCTGTCACTGGCTGCTCCTCCTCCTCCTCCTCCTCCGCCTTGTCTGGGCCATACTCGTCATCGTACACAGCACGGACCTGAAAAACGGGCCTTTCCCGGACCGCTTTTAGGGTAAAAAATTGAGATTTCTTGATCAAATTCTGAGTCGGTTTAGTAGAGTTCTGAGGCAGAATTGAAGGTTTCGAGGCCAAGTTACGGCTTCGTGGAGTCGATAAGAAGGTCTTGCATGGAAATTGATTCAACTGAGAAACTGTAGCCATGGTTTTCTTTGGATTTTCAAGATGGAAAAACTCGACAGGAAGAAACAGGGAACTTATGAACAGAGAAATGAAAAACAGGGGAGATTAAGTAACAAACAATTCAACTTCGACAACTACCAGAACAAGAAACCACAAGGGCAATCACTAAACAGCTGTCGAAGACAAAGCTCAATGACCATTTTATCCTCGATTTTATGTCTCTTCTGTCCATGTTCTTGACACGTGGGTGAGTGGACTCTTTCCTTTCCAGAACAAAGCCAACAAAGAGCGTGTGAGGCTGGGAGGGAATTGGTGTTCTGATCGAATTCAGTAACTTTGTCAGGGCGGACTGCATGGGCGCACAATTGGTGTGGAAACTAACTCTGGAAGCTTCTAACGCTCAAATATCTCCCCCAAAGCGAATGAAAACAATACGCAAACTGAAGCAGAAATAACTCATTTTGTTTGCAAGCTTATCTCTACATAAGAATACATGGATGTGGTTTTCCCATATAGTCGAAGCCATACATTCTTTTGATTTTGATGACTGAAAGCATATGACATAAATTTTGTGACTATGTCCGAACCCAAGACCAAGATGGGTATTAAAAATTTTATTCGAATTCATTTCCAATATGAATCTTTTATTATCATGTTCAATACTTGCCAATATTTGTATAAAATCAACCTGTTTACATCTCTACTGGCCTTCGAATCTATTGGGGGTTCCTTTTTTCTCTATATTTGGAAATTGGCTATAGGCCCCTTTCACAAGTAAAGGTGTTTACGGATTGGTCTTATATTCAAGTTTTGATTGAATTAAAGTTTATACTTTCGTCACCAAAGCGTTAAAATCACCTATAAATAGGTCTACTAACATATATTAAATGGATATAACTGAATTTTAGTATAATCGAATTAGATTTATTAATTTTTTAGGTTTATAATTATGAGTCGATATTATCAAATTTGTGATTTTTAAAATTAAATTTAAGTTTATTTGATCGGTTAAAAAATTATTAATATAGTAAAATATTATTTCATATTAGTATTTTAATATTTTAAAGTATAATATAAATTTATTTATTAATCAATAATTTAATTGGAATTGGATTGGATCAGGCTTTCCACAATCCATTGGAGGCTTCAATTAACATGTGACTAGAGGGCCCATTTGGGCCTTGTTTCTTCAACCGCAAAAATGGATTAAACCTGCAAGGGCCATGGTTGAAACCCAGAAAGGCACATGAGCTCTGAATCTCTACTCCAACACCTCCAACGTTTCATCCAGCGCCCGAACCAAATCAAACAAATCCATTCCCTCCTGATCACCGGCGGCCTCCTTCTCCATAACCACTATAGCACAGCTTCAAAATGGAAAACCACCCTCCTTTACAACACCTTAATAAGAGCCTATCTCAACGTAAAGCCGTTTCACCACTCACTCTTACTCTTCACCCGCATGCTTGGACATCAAACACCCCCCAATTCCCACACTTTCCCTTCCCTTTTCAAAGCAGCCGCTGCTGCATCTCTCTCCTTGGCTTCCCTCACTTGCGCACCCCTCCATGCACAGGCCTTGAAACGCGGGGTATTAAGCGACCCTTTTGTGCAAACATCATTGCTTGGAGTGTATGCTAAACTCGGTAGGTTAAGTAATGCGAGTAAAGTGTTTGAAGAAATTTTTAACCCTTGCATTGTCGCGTGTAATGCAATGCTTGATGCTTTTGGGAGAAATGGCGATATGGGTTCTGCTCTTTTGCTCTTTGAGAGCATGATTGAAAAGGATGTGGTGTCTTGGACAAGTGTTATTAATGGTTTTGCAAGGAGTAAACAGTTTAAGGAGGCGATTCGGGTTTTCGAGAATATGATGGAATTTTGGGTGAAACCGAATGAGGCTACTTACGTTAACGTGCTCTCTTGTTGTGCTAATTCAGAAGGGGGAGGTAGTCTTTATCAAGGTAAGCAGATACATGGATATATGCTCAGAAATGAGGTTGTTATGACTGTTTATATGGGAACAGCGTTGATTGATTTTTACGGGAAGAAAGGTTGTTCAGAGACTGCCGTGAGAGTTTTCAATCAAATGTTGGTCAGAGAGGTTTTTACTTGGAATGCAATGATCTCCTCGCTCGCATGTAATGGCAGAGAAGAGAAGGCATTGGACATGTTTGAGAAGATGAAGGTGGAGGGAGTGTGTCCCAATGAGGTTACCTTAGTTGCTGTTCTTACGGCTTGTGCTCGCACCAAGAGAGTGGAGTTGGGTTCTGAACTCTTTCAGTCAATGTCTTGTCAATACGGCATTGTGCCAATGATGGAGCACTATGGGTGTATGGTAGATCTTCTGGGCAGAGCAGGACTTCTGACTGAAGCAACTGAGTTTATAGGGACTATGCCATTTCAACCTGATGCATCAGTTCTGGGAGCTCTTTTAAACGCTTGTAAGATTCATGGCGCCATTGAACTTGGGAATGAAGTTGGGAGAAAGTTGCTTGAGTTGCAGCCACGACATTGTGGGCTATATGTAGCATTGTCTAGCATAAACGCTGATCTGGAGAGATGGGATCGTGCAGCTGACTTGAGGAAAGCATTGGTAGAGGCTCGGATCAGGAAAGTTCCAGCTTATAGCTTGATTAGTTCCATGTAAAGAGTCATGTCAAATGCAGTAGATGTGTCTAAATTAATCACATGGATTCTGCAGTAGAGATATGCTGCTGGTAAATATTGAAAGGTTGGAATCTTTTGCATTGAGCTCCCGTGGGCTCCATTGATTTAAACAATAATATATATCTAATACTTAACATTTGATTCATTGATATGTGTACGAATATCGTTGCTTATATGTAACATTTGATTCATTGATACATGTACAAGTATAGTTGCTCACGGCTGATCGTGTGCAGCATGAGGGCATTTAAAAAATGCATTATACTCTGATCGTGGGCCATTAGCCTGGAGTTTTGGTCAGGGAAGTAAGAGAGATGCCCTGATTGATTTGAACTTGATAGGCCAATCATTGTCTTAATTGACCTTAAAAGGAATAGAAAAGGCAAAATAGCCCGTAGGGGTTTGACACTAAGGGACAAGAATTTGAATATCATAACAAGAAATTTCTCATCAATGTTTGGTTAATGATGATTATGATGTGGAGAATAAGACGATCTTAAATAGTATTAAAGTTTGAATATTACCAGAAAAGAGGATCAGTACAGCTCATATGAGCTTCACCTCATTACAAACTTATAGACACTATCACTACATATGGAGTTTGGACTTAAACCTTTAAATATATGAATAAAGAAATAGAAGCAATTCCAAGAGTGGATGGAGGATCACTTGCATCCCTAACACAACTTTTTGTACACCTCACGCAAATTAAGTTTTTGAGCCTTTTAAGGCTTTAGCTTTACATAATTAAATGGTATTACGGTAATAGAAGCAAGGGCTTATTTAAGTTAAAGCCACCCCTTAAAGTCTAAATTTGTAAAATTCTAGGAGTAAGCATTCAATCGGTACGACTTTAGTATTTTAAAAATCGAATTAATCGATTTTTAAAACAAAACATAATCAAAATATCAATTTCAATCAATTAACTCCCTTAAATTCAAATTTAATATAATCTTTATTCTCACCTTTAATTTGACTATTCTTTGTTTGATAAGAAAATGTTATCTTGCAACTAAAAATACGTAAGCAATATAAATTTACAAGTAACATAATCCCAAATTATTATTATTTTTGTTTGAATCACGTCCCACTTACTTGTATAGAAGTATCAATCAATTTATTAAAATTAATTAATTTTTAATAAATATTAAATTATCAAAGTAAAATAACGAAAGAAAAGCGAAGGAAATGTATTTTCCATGCATAATGAAACACTTGGTAAGACCTCGGTGGCCGCGCCGGCATCAGCGACCCTTTTGACTTGGATTGTTTGGCCGGCGAACGCCATGTCCGAATTACTACACAACAAAGACCTCACCTTTTTAACTAAATTCATCAAAATTAGTACTACCAATCTGAATAATTAAATCCTGAATCTCACCAATTAAAAATTAATCAAAGCCCAGAATCAAACACCCAAAGTTCTGCTCTTTGCTCCAACTCCAAGAAAAGCCATCTATGAGGAAGTAAAGAACCCTCCAAGCTCAGGGCACCCTCCTTTTCCTTTTTGTATGCTTGCTCTTCTTCTGTTTTGTCCTTTCTCAGTAACGGAGGAGTTACGCTCAAAACCTTGCAAAAAACAGCTTTTCAAGAGGCCGTTTTTGGTTTTGATTCCTTTAGTTCTGTCGTTTTCACCGGTGTGAATTCAACGCCAGAGGTGGGTTTCTCTTTATTGGTTTCAAGCATACTCACGGGACTTCCATGGCTTGCTGTGTGCCTCCCCTCATTAACAATCTTCACACCCTTTTTTGCTTTGCTTAAATATGTTATGTTTCTTCTGCCTAGCTAGTTGCTTTCTGTGTTTTTTTTTTCTTTTCTTTGCATTTGCATTGTTCTTGTTTGAGCAAAAAAATGAGTCAACTCAGTGTGATACTGCAGGAATCATTGCAAGGGGAAAGGGGAGCAAGGACAATCCTGAGATTTCTGAGAGAAGAAATGGACGGTGTAGATAGGGAAAGGAGGAGGAGGAGTTTCAAAGAACGGCTAGGATTTAAAATCGTGGGCTGTTGTGGCGCCACCTGGGGCCTCGGGTCAACGACCATAAGCGTTAGAGACGACGATGAAGTTGAAGTGGTAGAAGAAGAAGAAGCAGACCAACAACGGGAACAAGTAGAAGCGACGCATTCGGGTCATAATCCGGATCCAGGTTGCATTAACCCGTCTCCCGTTTCGTCGGGCATGAATCTGGCGGCGGCTTTAGCAGCCGAGAGACACTTTCGGGCAGCTCAAGAACCGGAGGGAGGTAACGCGGCTCCGACGAGTGATGGGCAGAGTAATGCGGGGCTCAGATCGCCCGGGACGCCGCTCAGGGTGTCGTTGATGAGGCTGTTGGAGGAGGCGGACGGCTTCTGCGGTGGTGGGGAGGAGGAGAAAGGTGGCGTGGAGATGGGGAGTGATTCGATGTGCTGCGTGTGCATGGGGAAGAAGAAAGGCGCGGCGTTTATCCCGTGTGGACACACTTTTTGCAGGGTGTGTTCGAGGGAACTGTGGTTGAATCGAGGGTCTTGTCCCCTCTGCAACCGTTCAATCCTCGAGATTCTTGACATTTTCTAAACAATCAGGTCCTTCCCCTCCCCCTGATGATTGCCATCATGATGATGATGATGGTGATGGTGAATGAATGATGATGATGATGATGGTGATGGTGCCTCGAGATGGTCAGACCTTGGAGGGTGAAGGTGAAGGGAATTTTGTCATGGGATTGGATATTCTATACTATTTACTGCTTGAAAATCTTATTTTACTTGAAACATTATTCTTTTTCGATGTTCTTTCCTCTCCTCTTTTGCCAAAAATACAGCAATTAGTGGTTAGTTAGGATCGACATTTGGAAATTTGAAGACTGTAAAATAGAGTTTATTTTCCTATTTCTGAGAGAGATCCTACTCTGTCCAAAAGTATCCAACTGTTCAATATTGTATCCATGGACCTTTTGATTCCAGCAAGTCCTGCAAGCAGGCTGAACCTGCTTTAATGGGCTTAGTCAAAAAAAGTTGAGCTAAGCTTTTTCCAATCATGCCCCAATTTGCCAGTGTAAAGGTCCAGTTTCAGCTCTCAGGGTCATGCCAACACCTAGTTCACTAGTTAAGACTCTGAAACAATTCAGATTCAAGTATTACTGGTTCAATAATGATGTGATACGAAATGGGGAATTACAGATTCTTTATAAGATCAGCTGGAAATGGAGTAGGACATCGAGAAACTGAAGTTGGCTAGTCAACTAAGTGCACCCAGGTTAACAAATACCAGTGAACAGTACTAAAGAAGAATCAAAGTCAGAAACAAATTTATAAATGAATGACCGGAAACTAAATGCATTGAATTAGTTTGGTATGCCCCAATTGGCCACGGCTTAAACATAGCCTAAGATACTAGAAGCGTCAACAAATTTTCTGTGGTATATGGTCCAAACGTGGCTCCACTACTGATGGGAAACGTTGGCCCTTCCATTTTTTCAAACCAGTCGATCAAAATGGGCTGTCTGTTTATGAAGTCTGGACTCTTGGTTGAGGTAGTTCCAGGTTAGAAGGGCCGCCGGCCCTTTGGTTTTAGCGAAGTCTGTGAGCCAGGTTGAGCTTGCTGCACTCTCGATGGCCTTGGTCTAATTCAGCTGAGGTTCAGAACTTTAGATTCTTCCTGTGCCGACATGGGCGAGTTCATAAAGAAAAAGCAACAGGGCTGCTGCCTTCTCCATGTATGTATCAACACAACTTAAACATCGATTGAGAAGCTAAAAGTTGATACTTCAACCTCTAGGTTAGTGCTTTCAGGCTTTGATTTGCGTCCGAAAAGGACTAAACAGAAACGAAACAAAGAAGAGGGAATAATCAAAGTCATAGGTCTGACAGGAGGAACATGAAATAATTCTGATGAAGCGTAAACTGATTGCATGCCACAAACGTGTGACGGCCATGGCCCCATCCCAACAGGGAAAGGTTAGGCAACTAGGTATCCCCCAGACAGTAGATAAGTACCAAGCTGAGCCCGGAAAAACCATTATGAAACACTGTGGGATAAACACGAAGGATCGAGGACAGGCATATGATTCTGATCGATCACGATCAAATAAGTTCTGAAATCGATGTTTTCTAGGAACATGCAATGGTAGTAACTTTCAACAGGGGGAAAAGAAAAGGGCTGTTTTATTTGGACTCAGTGGGGGTTCCGTTCGATTACGCATCAAAGATAACTTTCAGAAAGCCTCTTTTGCTTCCTGTAAACATCATGTGGCCTGAAGTAAGTGCATTATGGAAATCTCTTTCGTCTTTTACATGAAAACCATCATCGATACGTGCCAAAAGATGCTTCATTTGGGCGTATTCACAATGCATTTTTCCTACTATTTCTGTGACCGATGTTGACTGCAGTGTGAAGGCACTCTTTTGGTTCGTCGGAAGAATTTTTCTGTCCAAGTGTAGACATATAGCTGCAGAGAGGCAAAGTTTAAGATGTTGGCACCGTCTCTATAGCCATCCCCCCTCTTGACTAATATGCGGTCGAAGAATCAAAATCAAACTCTTTCTTCCCGGCACCGGCGCCAGCGCCGGACAGGACAATCTTTTGTTTTATGCAATTTTTCGAGACTTTTTTTGTTTCTGGAAAGGAGATCATTAAATTACATTATGATCTACCTGAAGACCTTTCAAGACCACGACGTTTCCTTTCTGCTTTTTTAATGTTTTTGTTCGAGGGTATGATTATTGAATACGATGTTCCCTTAATGCATGATTAAAACTTGAGTGACAAAGGCGTGATTAGCAATAGATCATTAAAGGATTAAAAAACAGAATAAAAAAAAAAAAGAGGTTGTAATAAAGACATTGAAGTTAATAAAAGAATCTAATCTCCATCAAAGACAAAGGTCAAATGTCGTTCGATGAAGTTGTCCGACCGAGGTTTACTATAAATAAAACCTTGCTCTAAAAGTTAGCATAAGCCGATTTACAAATCAGAACTTGTCTTCTTTCCATAAAGGGGAATAATAAAAATTGATTCAGTTGTAATTAAATCATGAGTCTTGCTGAAACCATTTCTGTCGTGGGTCCATTGTGCATAAAAATAATATTGGAAGCAAATCAACGGTCCAAAAATGCTGAAACCCATCCGTTGATCTTTGATGAATATCTTGATTGGGGGACCCTTTTGCTGATTATCATCAAATTATTCTTCTTCCTCGTATACTCGTGCGGTTCACCAGTGTCCCATGGATCGATTAAATATATACTAAATTTTCATGTGAAGAATCCTCATTGGTTTAGATAGTTTCAGCTTGTTTGAAGCAAAAACAACATCTAAAAATTATATATAGAATGGCAAAAAAATCTCCGATGCTTCAAACTTTCATGTTAGGTTGGTATTTTCGAATTCCTTTCCTGTTAAGTTGGTTTTTAAAATTATAATAAAAAATCGCATCATTAATATTTCTTTCAAACATATTTTATAAAGATAAATTTTACTGTAAATGGATACGTAAAAATAGAAATTTTTTGTGATTGAGATTTCTCTACCTTTTTGTTACGCGAGGAATTCTACCATAACGTAACTTCTTCCCTCTTTTTGTAATACCCTTTCACCGATAGAGAAAAGGGATTCATCTTGATCGAAATTATTTCGATCTTAGTGAATAAGTGAGTAGACTCTTGAACTTATAAGTGGTCATTTTTTGCATTGTAAACATGTTTTTTTGAATTGAAAGTGTGAATTCTTGAGACTTTTGATCTTTAATAAATATGTGCATGTATGATTATGATTACGAACAAATGTTTTGGCTCTTTTATTTTCAGGCAAACCCATACCTATTGGCACAAACTCGAAGCTAAACATGGCTGATATTTTATGTGGTTAGCAGCATATTAATTTGTTGGGGAAATAATAATACAGAAAGGGCCAAAGGGAATCTGATGGGGTCCACGTCCAGCATCGTTTAGTTAACCAAAACATGGCATGTGCACCCAAATACCTAAAGGAATGTCTCACAATTTTGGGGTCATTGTCTTTTGCAACCGTTCATGCACTGAATATACAGCACATTTTATGGGGGGAAACAACGGGAAAGCTGATACTGTGAAGGATATCCTTCCAAGTCGAAAGAAAACAATCTAATTTGAGCTTTGGCACATAATGAAAGGGAGAAGTACAGGTGAGGGTCGAAATTATTTGCAGACAGTGCCCATTTACCATACATCAGGACCATGGATATATCATTTGAAAAGATTGGATAACAACACAGAGAGATTTAAGTAGGGCAAGAAAAGGAAAGTTCATGGAACCTGGAACTTGCATCCAAGACCAATGGCATGTGCTATGTTTTTCCTCTGCATCCAGATTTTTCGAACTCTAGGTTCTTTCTAGTTCCTCTTATAAACATTTGGGATTCCATTGCATGAAGAACCCTTTCGATGATTAACAAAAAAAACATGATAAAGCAAGTGGTTTTCATGAACTTTATTTCATCTCGTCCACTCTATTGCTATAGCAAGCTTTATTAAAGAAAATTACGAAGATTAAACACCCTTTTAACATTTTCTTGATGTAATTATTATATGTGTCTAGCCGTTGAATTCTCTGCATTTGTGCATGATGTTTTGAAATGATTGTAGTTTGATTTATATTCTTCCCTTTTGGCCTTCTATTTGAGAATTAGTATATGATTTCAAGATTGGTATTCTCCATTTGTAGTAAGCAATTATTGAGTTTATTCAAACTACTGTAAAAACTAAATCAACAGTGTATACATATATACCTTACAATTTTTTATCATGGAATAACATGGGAATGACTAGGTATCTGCCTCCAACAAAGAGAATTGAAATTTGTTTGCATGTGGTTGTCGTTCCTACGTCGAGTCTTCATTAGTGAGGACAGAGGAGTGGCATGCATTCCATCAATTAATTAATCAAACCCAAAGCAATCAGAGGGATTGAGGTTTGTAGGCACGGAGGAATATAAAGATGGAACATTTGCATGTGACTGGAGAGATCCAAGGTGGGAAAAGGATCTGATAGGACACGACAAAGAGTCGCCGGAAGGCTCCAATTCTTCTTTCCCAACTATATATATATATATATATATATACATGACAAAGAGTCACCAGAAAGCTCCAAGTCTTCTTTCCCAACTACGTATATATATATATATATATATATATATAATTATTTCATTTTTTATAGGAGAAAAGGCCCATTGTTTCCCTACTGTTGAATTTATCCAAACCCCCTGCTTTGGTTTTGGTAATACTTACCCGATTAAGAAGAACAAACAAAGAGTAAGGTTGTGCTTTTTCATTTAATTGAGCCGTACATAAATATTCATGTCTTTTTTTTCGATATCCAATCTTAATCATTTATAACCATGTTAACATAAATTTAATGTATCTATACGTATATAATATCTTTTTTCTCGATATGCAATCTTAATCATTTACTATCATGTTACATACATACGTAAATTATGTGTGTGTATACGCACACTTCTATTTCTATGCATATTCATATGATTTGAATTGAATTGAGAGTAAGGTGCTCGATGCATCTTCCCATATCTCTCCTTGGGGTGAAAAATTTTGTCTGTCAGAAAAACCAGACCAGTTCCACTTCCAAGCAACGTAAAAGAACTTGTTGATATGTCATGTCTTCTTTTAAATGCATGCGCATGCAAAATCAAAGTTATCTTGCTTTTGTCCTGCACATTTGCTTTTGATTTGTCTCGCTCTTAAGTGCACACCGAGGCACTGTGTTAAACCCTTTTGTTAGTTCCACAGTCATCCCAAAGCCAAAGGCCCCCTCACCGATCTCCCCCTACAAAACCCATCTTTTTCCTCATCTCCTGCTGCCCTGTCTGCTTCCTTTTCTTTTATGGCATGCCTTGCTTTGCTTTTTCTAACTTTCGATATGATTTGATGTTTATTCCCATAATTAAGTTGAAAAAGATAAAGAAAACATGATTAATTAGAAAGGGTATGAACAACTCCATCAGTATTTCGAGCTAAGTATATGCCATTACTTCTACACACGTGTTCTTTGTATGCATGCATGCACATGCACATGCATTAACTTTTCGTAAAAAAATTTATTATAATTTTCATACAAATAAAAAAGAGAAACATTTAAGGATCGAAAAAAGTATATAATAGTTTAAAAGTGTGAACGAAATCTTGATTATATTGCCTTTTTTCTTTTAATATTTGGAGATTTTTTCCATCTAACTGAAAGAGACTAGAGAGAAAGATTAGGGTATAAGTAAGATTCGAAAAAAAAAAACAGCATTAAAGACAAAGACATATACTTGATTTTAATGCATGGCATGTCGAGTCACATCAAGTCAATATTAAAACCTTTTAACAAAAAAATTTATTGAAGGATTGATTCTGGCGGCACGTACGTGGGTTCGTCGGCCTCTTTCTAGCTCTCACCAAGCCTGTCTGCTAATCTTTAAGGTATGGCCAACTTGGCGAAGATGAAATAATAATCTATTCAAGATATTAATTCCCTTAATTTATATTTATCAGTATCAGGGACAACTAGGAGGTAGAGGACAGTATCACCTCTACCTTTAATGGATGCCCATTTGATCGAAGAATTTCCGAGATTGGTGTCAGGTTCTTGGCGATGGGGGAAAAGTAACAGGGGGGGCAAGCAACCCTCTCTCGGGGCTTGGTCAAGTACTGGGAAGAAAGCAAAGGACATGAACGAAGGCTACTACAAGAGTGGGTCCCTTCCCCGACCAAGAAAAGAAAGTTCAGATAAACTCGAAAAGAAAGAATATCACAGGTCACACACTGGATCATGGCCGTCGCTTCAGGACAAAACTAAAGATGGGGTTAGGGGGTCCAAACGAAATTACCAGCTCCACGAGTCCCTGTTCCCTCTTTTATTTTCCCTTGAAGATTATGGATTCTTTGTTTTACATTTTTTTTATGTTTAATCTTCCAAGTTCCCCACGCTTTCACCCTTTTTTTTTTCCCCTGTTTTGCCCCTCCTTCTGTGCCTATAAATTGCACCCTTTCCCGTAGTCCCATCTCACACGCCTAACTAGAGAGTTAAGCATTATCCCATTACGGAAAACAACAGTAAGAATCGAGTTCAGACAATGGAGACCACTTTCCCTGTCATTGACTTCTCCAAACTCGATGGTGAGGAGAGAGGAGCCACCATGGAAATGATCAAAGATGCCTGTGAGAATTGGGGTTTCTTTGAGGTACTATAAGCTTTTCAAAATGTGTGTTTCTATGGTAATGCTTCTTGTCTAATTGTGTTTTTTACTCTTTTTTCTTGAAAAGCTGATGAACCATGGGATATCTCATGAGCTGTTGGACACCGTGGAGAGGCTGACAAAGGAGCACTACAGAAAGTGCATGGAGCAGAGGTTCAAAGAAATGGTGGCGAGTAAGGGTCTTGAGGCTGTTCAATTTGAGATCAATGATTTGGATTGGGAAAGCACCTTCTTCTTGCGCCACTTGCCTGAATCAAACATATCCGAAATCCCTGATCTTGAAGAAGAATACAGGTCAAAATTACAGACTTTTTGTTTTCACTTTCTTTTAAGCGGTGGGAGTGATGGAAAATGGCTAGCTTTTATGTGCTAACAAAATGGTTTCTTTTTTTATAACAGAAAGGTAATGAAGGAGTTTGCAGTGGAGTTGGAGAAGCTGGCAGAGCAACTTTTGGACTTGTTGTGTGAGAATCTTGGGTTGGAGAAGGGGTACCTGAAAAATGTCTTTTATGGGTCCAGAGGGCCAACCTTTGGCACCAAGGTCAGCAACTACCCTCCATGCCCTAAGCCAGACCTTATCAAGGGCCTCAGGGCTCACACAGATGCTGGTGGCATCATCTTACTCTTCCAAGATGACAAGGTCAGCGGCCTTCAGCTCCTCAAGGATGACCAGTGGATCGATGTTCCTCCGATGAAGCACTCCATTGTGATCAACCTTGGTGACCAAGTTGAGGTATAACCAAGCCGTTCACCCCTGTTGTTTTAGCACTAAAAGTTCAAATCTAACTCAAAACTAAAGCGATTCTTAATCAGATTCAGCATTAGGATGTTTGGTAATAATAAAATGGCCACTTTGCTGCGTACAGAATATGGAATATCATTGCAATTAACATCTCCATGTATAAAGCGCAAAAGCTTACTTAAGTGGAGCACAAACATGATTCCAGGTTTCCAGCAGGGGATTTCTTAGTTTCCAGGTTGATTCCGTGATTGTTTTCTTGTTGACTCTTTTGTCTGCTTCATACAGGTGATCACCAATGGCAAGTATAAGAGTGTGTTGCATCGTGTGATCGCTCAAACAGATGGTACAAGGATGTCTATTGCTTCCTTTTACAACCCGGGCAGTGATGCTGTCATATATCCAGCACCAGCTTTACTCGAGAAAGAAGCTGAGACATCCCAGTTGTATCCCAAATTCGTGTTTGAGGACTACATGAAGCTCTACGCTGGCCTCAAGTTCCAGGCCAAGGAGCCAAGGTTCGAAGCCATGAAGACCATGGAGTCATCAGTTAAATTGGGTCCTATTGCAACTGTTTAAGTCCTTTCAGTGTGTGAAGAGAACAAAAAGCTTAGTAGTGTGTTTCTGTTAATAAGTTTAGTCTATCAGTGTGGAGCTTAGTAGTTTAAATAAGCTTAAAGCTTGGACTAAGATATCCTCTGTTATGATGCCTCGAGGCTGTGCTTTCAATGAGATGTTCCTGTTGTAGAAAGTAACCCAAATTTATCTGATATGCAAAATTGTCCTTAAGATTCTATTTTGGCTTTATTAGGCTCTAATAACACTTTTGTCTCTCAATTCCCGTCTTCCTGTTTGAACTACTTTGCGCTTGTAAGTTCTCTTTTGAACCCAACAATTTGCTGTTCCCTATTCCCTTAATTCCGAAACCATCATCAATGGTTCTGGTATTGATTACATTGGAGAAACAATATTAACAACTCATACTAGATTTCCAGCATTTAGACACCCCTATTTTGGGAAGGTGGGGGGAAAGAATTTGGAAGAAGAAAGCTGCAGTTGACCCCATAATAGCCAAGAGATCTCTATGAGCAACTGCTGTCAAGCAAAAAACCTCATCTGTCAACTTTTTGATCACCTTTCCCTCAGCCAATGTTAATTTTGTTTATTAGATCATAATCCAGAGATACGTACTAATCAGGTCAGACCTTCTGATATCCACATAATAATTCAACTTCTTTTGAGTGGAAAACTGATAGAATCCACTAAACCCAATGACAGGAAAGTTCTCAGCATCCCTAATTAATTTAACATCACGGAACTTTTTCGATTGCAAACTAACCACTAATTCCATTTTTTACGGTCTAGCTGTCACAATACACTTGAGAGATGGGAGGTTGACGGGTATACTAACATTTAAGCAGACGAAAGCAGATTGGCAATGTGAATGCAAAGGAACTTGACTTGTACCAATGTGAATGGGAGGAAGAAAAGCAAAAAAACCCAATCAGAACACATTCTGTCACGCAAAATGAGCATAATGGATACCAGAGTTCTATCTCTACCTTGGGACTGGCAGATTCAGGGGAACCAACATAAAAAAATTATCCCAAAGAGGATCTTCAATAGTTGGTAGTCGGAAAGATCCAAAAGGCTTTCAGGTAAAATAAACATGGTGTCACAATTTCCAACTTGCCTCTGCAATAGCCAGCCTAATTGGTATGGATGTAGAAAGGAAACAGCCAATCAGAATTCGAGTTCTTCCAATTTCATAACAGAGACAACTACATAGTAGCAAAACCAATCAGTAAGTAACAACAACCAGACATGGGCTGGCTTGCCAGTATCAATGGGGAAGAAAAAGAGGTAGCTAATGAAACAAGCAATATGCTCTATAGGAGCTAATACTGTGCTCCTTGGAACACCAAGGTTGCAACTTGCACCAAAACAAAGTGACATAATACAGCTTAAGATTAACCACTGATGAACCAATGGTAGAGATAATAGGTTTTGAGGCAGTCTGTAAGAGTGAGTAAATTGGACAGAATTGAGGATATCCATAAAAGTAAAATCCAGAAGCAGGTTTAGGATTTGAGCTGTAGCTGTTCTCAAGTTTCAGAATACAGTTCCACCGCCCTCACCCCTTTTTTGGCCTAAGGCACATGTACCATGTCATTATAACCTACCAACATGTTTTTGTTGATCTATAATCATGTCAATCATACTCGATAACGCCTAAGCCTAGTTCGAGTGTCATCTCCCAGAAGGACAGCATGATTATGCAGCAGAAATGGTGAAGCTTTTGGAAATTAGGGTTGGTTGCTTTAACAAATTCCATCATCATCATCCCATTGTGTTCCTTTGCCCATCACTGCGAGAACCCGAACATCATTGTTTCTCTGCCCCTGTCCCCTGGTCAGTAAGAATCCAGAAGCAGAAGCATCAGTACTGTTTCTCAACCACTTGTTGGATTAGAATCTATGTGCTTACAGGCCAACAAATTTGCTTGCGGATCTTCAGCCTATTGAAAGCCCGAAACCCATGCCCACCCCCTGGTTGCCCATTCAAACGAAGAAACCCATGCCAAAACTGTAAACACCCCTTTCATGAGCCCATGCCCCAACTCTTATAGCCCATTCAAACGAATGTCCGGTATGCACCCCATCCCTTAAAAGGGTATTTTGATAAATTAACCATTGGCTTGAACATCTAGGGTTCGTGCTCTATAAAAGCCACCCATACATGCTAACACCACCGCCACTCTGGTTTGCTTTTCAAAAGTTTTTGTTTTCTTCATAGTAAGATCTTTCGATGGAAACCTCTGTTCGGTTAACAGCAAGGAGGCAGTTTATATAAGACTGTCTTCTTCATGGGGAAGAACATTGAGGTATATCAAATTCAAAGGCCGAGATATCGTTTCAGACGTCATATTTTCTCCATTGACGATCTGGTTGTTGCTCGTCCACACTTCTTTCGTTTTACCCTTTTTCTTATTCTTTGTTTCTAGATTGAAATCATAAAAAATAGCGAACAACAAAGGGGTTTGAATATAATCTTTTTCTTAGAAAGGTAAACCATCCATGCCAAGTATCCGGAAAAGAAACAGGGGAAGAAAACATAGTATACTATATAAGATACAAGTTCGATTCAAACTTCGAACTCGTCTTGTTGGTTGGCTTTGTTCCGATTATGGCAGAAAAACTTTTAAGCTGTCAATTGACGTTCTGCTATCTCTTTGAACATGAAAACGTTGTTGGTGAGTGCTTTAAGCTGGAAACCTCGAATCTCTCCATGAACCTCTGGTCGGACACCCTTGCTTTGGCAGCGGCAAACCGCTGGTACTCGTCAAAAATGGAAGACAAGCACCATCTCTGCACTTTTCTTAGGCATCCCACGAGACAACCAGTACGGTGCTGCAAAGGGAAAGCAATATATTGGTGAACCAATAAGTTGGGTAGAGAACTTAGGCAGAAATTTGCGAAGGTGGAAAAATGAATGGAGGGTCAAATTACCTTCCCTCGATTGCAGTGGATTAGCAGTGGGTGGTTCTTTTCATCTGGTATGAAAACAGACAAGAATATAAGCCAGATGATAAACAAGAAAACTAATAGGGTACAAGTAAAAGGGCTTTTTGATACCAAGGACTACTTTCAATGCTTCCCGAATTGTTTCCTCCGGAATGTTTACAAAAGGTTCCTGTACAAAGTATTGATCATCAATATTCAAGAAAGTGTTGCTTCTTAAGATGTAAGATTTTGTCGGAAATCACAGATATGGCAGATTATATTTGGCCAATACCACATCAAGCCAAGCATTGCCCATACAAAATAATCCTTGTCCATACCAGGAGCTAACTTAAACCATCTAAAGCTAATCTTGGTTATATTGCTTTATTCTCAGGGCACCAATACACATCTATGAATGTAATATCATTTCTAAAGCAGACAGACAAGCATTTGAAATTGCAGTATTCTTCACCATAAACAGCCAGAATTGCAAATGTATGCAAACTACATCATGAATAATAGCATGACCGAACAAGAGAGATGCCCAGATGGTAAAGAGAGATATAAAGGGGGTTCAGTTTCTTGCCCCAGTCTGTACAAATAAGCTTGATCCCCATCATGTAACACAAACAAAACTTAAATTTCAGCAAGAACTAATTCCCCAGCTCCCCAACTAGGAAGATGATACAATAAAAGCAGCTCGAGGTAAAAAACTGCTTTTAAATTTTCAGAGAGGGCTGATAATACAATAACTGAAGCACAAACAGCTGAAGTAAAAACTGCTGTAATTTTTTCAGAGAGGGATGATGATACAATAAAAGCTGCTTCATTTTCATCAATTTTTTATTTCTTATCCAAAGGGTTCTCAAACTACACGCTTGTAAACAGTTCATAGATCACCATTTCTGTGGATATAGAGAAAATAGGACTGGATATCAAATTCAACATTTTGATTTTAGATTAATGAAAACCACTTTCGAAGTCAAATCATCAAATGGAAATTGGTAACAGCCAGAGATTTGATCATGCTAATCAATAATTAGATGAAGAAAATCAATAGCAAACCTTGCAGCCATCGATACCGAATTGGAAAAGCCGGATTCCATTAGCCTTCAAAAACTCGTTATTGGCCTCTGGGTAAGGCTCGGGGCAGAGATATCTACGTGTGGGAAAAAAAAAAGAAAGCAATTAAAATTCAAGGAAAATTTCACGTTTGGTAACCAGCAAGGCAAAACAGGAAATTCCCTTTGATTAAGCAACTCACATAATCGAACGGAGCCCCAGCGATTCCAAGAAGCTAAAATTGGCGGAATCAGGGAAACCAGACCTGAAAACTCCATTATCGACCATAGCGAAATTCAAAGGAGGCACGAACAGCTCCTCCCCGTCCTTTTCACTATCATCTCCTACATCCGGCGGCAACAACGGCGGCGTCCTTGGCTGGGAGACCTCGATCGCCTCACTAATCTCTCCGTCAAATCCTTCGACTCTCATGTCTGCTTCGCGCCAAATATTTTGAAACCAAAACCCATAAAAAAAGAAAAGTTGAGGGATATGAGGGAATAGACGAAGGGGAATTTCAAAGAGCGAATCGAAAGAATATGCGAAGGATCTTCTGATTCATGAATCTTTGGGTGTCTGTCCCCCTTTTTATACAGTGGAAAACAACAAAGCAAAAGAGAAAAGATCGGATCCGAGGAAGACAGTGGCCACAGTGCACGGTGACAGGGCAGGGATCAACCCCTTTTTCTTTATTTACTGGTTCGGTTGTCCTTCTTCTGATGATTTTACGATTTTGGATGACAGAGAAAATATGGTGACGTGGAGACAAAAAAATAAAAGGTGGGCCGGTGATAAAGTTTTCCATTTCTGTCTCACCACACGTGATATTCGGATTGGGTTTTTTTTTTTTTTCTATATTTAAAATTTTTAATTTATATTATCAATTAAAAACTTTAATCTTAATTTGATATTCTTAATAATGTTAATATAAAAATTATAAAAAATACCAAATTTTGTTTATTCTCTTTTTTTTTTATGGTATGAATTTTGTATTTTCTGTCCTTGAGAGAGAAAACAGAGTCGTGTGGCTGGGAATTGGCGTGGAAAAGCAGGGGATTCACCAGTTATTTGTGGTGGGGCGGTGGTGGACGATGATTAGTGGCAGGCCCATGTCCCCGGTTTTGGGCCCTGAATGGCAAGTGAAAACAAGGACTTCCACCCACTCTTAAGAATACTGGAACATGGTTTGCTGAAACAGTGGGTGGCTAAGGTCAAATCACATGATTCTCCTTCATCTGAGCAAAGAAAACTCTGGCCATGGTAATCATAGAGATAGAGGTAATAAATTTGCTTCGCTTTAAGCCTAAGAAGACATGAGATAACTTTTTTTTAGCCCATCTCAATTGATAAGGTAAGAGGAAAAAGTTTGAATAAAGAAGAAATGAGTTTGGAAACTGGGATTGGGTGCCTGCAACATCGTTGCCCTCGGGTCCATTTCAGTTCCCCTGCAGTCCATTTCTGGTAAGATGGGGCTTTCAGAGGATGAAAGCATATTACTTAAGGGAGAAAGTTTGGTGGCAACCTGAAATATAAAGAAATCCCAGAAGAGGTAAAACATAATTTTTTTTTTGTTTTATTTTCCTACCCAAAAATTGCCTAACATGGACTTTGCACTTGGAATTTAAACATTCATTTGGAAGCAAGAGGCAAAAGAAGGGGCAGTCTAATTCGATCATATTCTACAGACCACGACCATTACAAGCCAGAAAAGGAAAGACCCATCAAGACTCCATAGACATTGATACATAAAAACAGTAATGTGGACATTCAAGAATGGGTCTAGCAACTTTCCTAACCTGCCCATTTCACCTTAATTGACATGTACAAGCTAGTTTCTCGACAAACTAGCAAAAGATGCAATGTTTTTTCAATGGTGGATTTAGAAGAGTGATTTGAACTGCTTATGAGTTTTACCAATCAGGCTGCGAGAACAAGCACTTTGATTGTTCCTCGACTGTTTGCTGTCAGCATTGTGGGACTATCACTCTTCCAACATACGGCACTGATGAAGTAAGATCCGGCATCCTCTTCAGCATCAGCCATGTCAGAACCAAATCTATGCCAAGCTGCAGGTTTAGAGATAGCCTGCAAGAATCGATGTAACTACATTATAAACTTGTTTTGATGCCAAAACACCGTATGCCAATATGGTGACTAACCTTGTGGTAAACAAATACTTCATTCGTCTCGCTGCCACAAGCAATATACTCACTGTTTACTGTGAGACCCACAAAATTCTTCTCATTCATGTGACCTCTAAAAGTACGTAGCTGACAGAATAAAAGCAAAAAAGAGCAGTTTTAGTCTGGGTATTCTGGAAAGCTAAGTCAGATGGTAACTCCATAGACGTTCAGGTTGGATAAATAAAAAGTTGCAGTTAATAAACAGTATGAATTCCAGAATATGAGATGGTCTACTTACTGGTAAATTTTCTTTTACATCCCATAACCGCAGTGTACTGTCAGTAGATGCAGAAGCCAATTCATTGTTGGACAAAAATTTCACGTATGAAACAGCTTTCCTATGCCCACCAAACACATACAGCGGTTGGCTGACATTTCTCAAGTCATAATAGTGAATGTGATGATCAGCAGAACCGACCTGCAAATGTTAAAAAACCTTAACAATCCCTACTTTATTCATTATTTTGTCTGGAAGCGATTTTAACCAGTCAATGGAAACAATTATAGTAGAAAGTGTTTAATTAATACATACTGCAACATGAACACTGGATCCGGGATTGTACTTGACAGAACAGATGTTTGCTATCATGTCAATATTAAGAACACTCGCTTCTTGCTTTGTGCACCAAATTTTGACCTGTCAAATATAAATGAACTTAGTCTAACTTGCAAAACCAAGAACAAGCTTCGTCCAATGGAGAAAAGTCCTTTTACCTTGCAGTCATCACTACCAGATACAAGCATTGAAGGTTCAGTGCGAGAAAAATCAACACTCCAAGCTCGCTTTTCATGTTCCTCGTATTCCATCACACTCTGTAAAGTTAAAAACCATTTTATTGAAGATTATCAACTGTTAATGACTGGAGCATACACGATAACAGATATGTTTGTGCGGAGCAACCTGCAAGAGAATAATACATGGAGGCTAGAAAATAAGAGCTATCATTTGTACCTGCCGAGTCCTTATATCCCAGACAGTTACTATCCCATCATAATCACTGCTAGCAATATGGTTTTTTGTGTACTTATTCCAACTCAAGCAACTAAGCTTAGATCGTGTGGTCATTTCAACAATAGGACAGTGCACATCCGCTGGTTCATTCACAACCTGCAGAAAACGAACTAGTAAGTGTTGACCAGTTAAGCAAAGACCCAACTATATCATTAAAGGACACTAATACATGCATCATCATTGTAGAAGAATGGCTACCTAATAATGTTCAGGTGAAGCCTCATTCAGGAAAGTATATATTGGCAGATTAATCAGTCTCAAAATGGAATCACAACAATAAATAGCCAAAGATTTGCAAAACCAAATTTTATGGTTTGATCATTTGATCACTGCAATCAAAGCTACAGAAAATTACCTAAACAGGGTTAGATGGCAATAATCCAAAACAGTTGCATACAAACACCATGGCAGTAATATGCCAACTACAGAAACTCCATTATAACAAAAACTTGTAAGGGTTTAAATTTTTGAAACCAGAAGTAACTACATTATAGAACACAATGCATCCTCCTTATCATTAGTGCAACAAATCTCCTTTTTGAAGACGCTAAGACTATTAAAAATTTCAGAAATCATGAACTTTACCTAAGAAACCTAAAATATCATCCAATGCTTACCGAGGAAAACTCAAAAACCTTGATGCGCCTTGACACTCCAGCAGTAGCAAATAGCTCATCATCATGATCAAATTCTATGCTGCAAATTCATTAAAGTTGTTAGAAATTCTAAAGATACAGAGGGAGAGAAAAATTTTATGAATGGAAGTTAAAGATAATCATTGCTGTGTTTCTTCACAAAACTTCAAATTTGCAATTAAGTCTTGCCATATTATTATATCAATAAAACCACAAGAGTAATTATTAAACAAGTGCAACTCAAGATAGGTAAAACAAGTTTTTTCTTTGAAAAAAAGGGAAAGGGGTGTCAGAAAACATAACATAACAAAGGAACCCAAATTTTGTGCGACTATGACTGGTTAATGACCCTCTGATGAATATGAAGAAACTACATAGAATGATACACTTTTGACTCACCTTGAGACAATGTTAGCAGAGTGGAAAATATCACCATGCCTAAGTTCAGCAATGACTCTCAATCGACTAATTAGAACAGAAAAGAAAAACAAAAAAGATAAGTATCTAAAGCAGAAAAGTACAAATATTACATAAAAGACAAGAACAGTGACAGGGCAAGATCCAGCACATTTTCCTGGAAAAACAAGATTAAAATTTTACAAATTGCAATTGCTAGTAACAAAAATTATGTACCTGTATCGTGTAAAAGTAGTTAACACAGACTCAAAATCCTCAAGACCAGGATTATAACCTTCTCTATTCATTGCATTTGGGTCTTTTCCTTCCTGTTTATGAAATTGTTTGGTCCAATGCCGCCGCTTTTGCAAGTAGCACTCTTGTAGGTCATTAAACTGTGGCAAGCGATACTTATTAAAAAAAAAAAAATTGTGGCAAGAGATAAGAATTATAAAAATTCTGCCTAGAAAATAAATTTAGATATGATTTGTGAAGGATTGACTGGCCTATTTATCTGAACATAGAATATATGGGAAATATAACTCTAACAACAATGAGAGGTCTTCATTCACTCCATAAATCTGTTGAGCAGCACGCTACAAAGAGTAGCTGGTCGACAGAATACCAGCACAAATAGCACAGGTCAGGAACTTAAAATCTCGCCATCACATGTTTCAAAAGACTGATTATGAACATGAGAATCCATTGGAAAGATTTAAGGACCTCCCACAAGAAGACTGTTAGTAAATGGACCTTTAATTGAAGGACCAAGAGACTCAGACCTTCTCACGATTATTAATCACCAATAAATACAGCATTACACCAGCCAACAGCATAGGTCAAGAAAATGAAAATATGCAAGGCAACTAACCTGTGCATGGACCCGCCTCTTTCTTGCTGCAGCCAATCCTGAATTAGTCTCGTACACTAAATCTGAACCACCATAGGCATCTTTACTCCTGATACCCTGTGAACTCGTTTGAGCTTTCACATCAACATTGTTCTGGAAACTGGCTGAACCCATCCAGCCTCGTAAATTGTGAGCACCAGACATGATGCTATTGTTATGTTCATCAATCAATGAAGGCGAGGTTTTTGCCGCAAAGGAATTATCAACAAGCATCCTCAGTTTTACCGAGCATCTCTCTTTCGCCCTATACAATTCTATGCTACGTTTCTCTACAGCATTTATGTCCTCCTTAATATATTGAAGATCATTTTGAATCTTCAATAAATAAAAAAAATAAAAGAAAACATATAAGACAGTTAGCCAAAAGATTAAGTAAAACTTGTTGACCCCAGAAAAAGGGAAAGTGTAATAACAGGCAAAAAGATTAATTTAGAACCACTGAAAGTACATTAAAGGAGCGAAGGTGCTCAATTTGATGCACCCAGGGAATATTACAGACCTAAAGCCAAAAAGTAGTGGTAATGCCATCTTTCATCTTGTGTCTATACAAACAATTGTAATTCAAGGAAGCATAACAAATTTAGGACTCAAATTTCTATCTGCTCTATCTAAAAGGTTATTTATATGATCATTTTATGACTTTGTAACCATTGACCCTTAGGTAGTTTTTTTTTTTTTTCTCTAAAGACCCTTAAGTAGTTCATTTTCTTTTACATCAATATTCTTAACAGCTTCTAGCCAAGAATTCAGCTTCTGCATGCAATTATCAGCTCATGCAATCTAATAAATGACTGTGTCTAGCAATGAGGTTTAACTTTCAAAGGATTTGTCAACGAGAAAAGATAAGGAGATTTATCAACTAGAGAAAGTTTATAGCAAACAATCAAATAGTATATTTACTGAAAAAATGTGATAATTCCAGGAACGTATAAATTCAAGTTTAAGGACCTCATTAAGCTCTTCAAGCTTTTGCCTCCTTAGGCAGTTCAAGAAATCAAGTAGAATCTGCATGTTTGTCTCTGCTTCTTCTTGCTCCATCTTTCTCTTCTTGTCAACAAGTAGAGACAACAAGCCATCTAGCTCCTTAGCTGACACCTCACAACCCTGTCTAAGGATCACAAGGAGAATCGTTCTGTTAAATGAAATCAACTACTCATTATTAAATGCATGGAGAAAAGAGAATGCATCTATAGATGCATTTAAACAATTTAACATTGACTAATGATAAAGCCTGTTCATAAAGGAATTCAAAAAGATCCTTAATAGTTGAACATTAATCATTCATGAATGTAGGGAATGTAAACAAATGCATAACCACATTGACAAGTTGATCAGGTTCAACATACAATTTAAACACAAAAGTAACTATCATGTTTAGTATTCCTTGCAAATAATTCTCTAATATAGTATAACAGACCTGCTGTATTGCTTGACGAAGATGTTCTACCGGAGATGCAGTCCTTGCTAATTGACGAGCAGAGGTTTTCTTCAGTAACTACAAAATTTAAAAGATATCATTAAGAAAATTTAGTCTAAGTCTATATATACAGGGTAGCAACACTACTAAAGAAGTAAACAAACAAAAAACCCAGACAAAGCATAAACATGTATTTGCAATGTCAGTTGCATGAATGAACAACGGACAAAACTAAACATCATAATTGGTTGCATGAAGGAGACACGGAAAAGAAGTTTTATCCAGTTACTTGTCATGTTGATCTTTCCAATCACTTTACTATGAATTTGAACAAGCACCCAAGTAAGAGTCAGTTAAGTTCGGAAACTGAAAACAAGAATCTAGAGTACAAATAAGTAGGCTTTCCGCAATTTATGTACCCAAATTCACCACAGCTTAACCAATTTCCCCTAGATACCTAAGTCTAGAAAATCATGCCATAAAAATAAAGAACAGGGTAAATCATGTAACACTGAAATTAAAGCATCCCATCCATACAATGATGTCATTATTCAAATTAATAATAATAATTAAGCTATCGAGTTTCCATTTCTATAGGACTAGTATAAACCTGTCACTTCAACTGGAAATTTGCTAATACAGATAGACACTCTTTGATCAAGCTTCAATGTCCGTCGCATTAAAAATTTTATGATTAAATATTCTAGTTCTCAAGTGCCAAACAAAGGATCACCATAAATACTGATTAAAATATAAGCAAGATTGAAAAAGGAGGGGAAAAACAAAAATGCAAACCTTATTAAGCAAAAAATTAGGGAAGATATGACTATTAGTGAGATAATGAGAACAACAAGGACAATCGCTCTTATTTCGAAGATGAGTCAAAATGCACATATAACAAAAGCTATGACCACAAGCCGTCAGGAAAGCATCCTTGATTAGCTGCATGCATATCGGACATAGCATGTCCTTGTCCGCGTCAGCTTCCAACGCAGCCTCTTCCTTCGCTGCGGACGGCGGCATCGCAGGTGGAGAAGGAAGAAGAGGAGGGGGAGGAGGAGGAGGAGGAGGAGGAGAAGGAAGTGGAGCGGTCGGCGGAGGCAAAGGAGCGGTGCTTTCCGGCGATGATGGTGGTTGTTCGGATTTAGTTGCGGTGGGGACAAGTGCCCCACCCATTGAACTCTCTCCCATGCTTATACAGTCCTTTCAGAGTTTCTCTTTTCTTTTCCTTTTTTATCTTTTTTTTTAATTTAATTTCCGTTCGTGGAATGGAATTTGTGGTTGGAGTTAAGCGTGCAGCACCAGGAGCGAAGAATATAAAAGCTGTTTTGCTGGTTAGTTGGGGAGCTGGTGTCCGTACAAAAAGACAGAAAAAGAAAGGAAAAAAGAAATGTTTGCGAGAAAAGAAAAGAAAAGAAAAGAAAGGAAAAGAAAATGGAGTATGCGTTGGTGCAGGCGAGCGATTGCTGAGAAGAAAGAGAGAGAGAGAGGATGGTGAGGTGTGGGGGAAGAATTTGTGAGGGTGAAAAAGGAACACGTTGGGCGGGCGTTTTCTCTGATTCGTTTGGCTCAACAGACTTTCACAAAACCGGCGTCGTTTTCACATCCTTTTTGGCTTCTGCGAGCTTTCTCCCATTTTTANTTTGACTCCACACCCCCCCCCCCCGCCCCACTGTTTGTTCCGCTCTTTCTGTGGGATGGCAGTTTATTTAATGGGGTAAATTCTTATTATTTTTTTTGTAATTTTAATACTATTTAATAAAATTTTTTTATATATAAAATAATTAATTAATTTTGAATTCAAAATATTTTATTAATTTTATATAAAAAAATTACTAATTTAATTTTTTGTAAGGACAAAATTTATATATAAAGTAATAATTGAGAATTATTTGTTTTATCTTCCAGAAGAATTTTATCTGAACTTTCAAATCAAGTTGTTAGCTGTTTTGTCTTTACTTGAACCTTTTGCATTCATGTAATAAATACTCTTTCCTTTGATTTGCAAAATATCTTCAACTTTGAATGAGATTTTAAATATAATGCATTAATTATGTGTAACTAAAAAAATATGCATTAATTATGGATTGAAGGTGCATTCAACCAATTTACTATATTTAACAGTAGTAGCAATTAGAAATATAATTGAAATAATTGTTGGAAAGTGATTCTGTTAATTTGATTTGATTTCTTATTTTTTATATTTTATTGATTAAAATAAATAAATTATTAAATTATATTGATTAATTTTTTATATTTAAAATTTATAAACCAATCAATCAAAAAAGTTATCATTACTAATATATTTTTAAAATATATTTTATATGTAAATAAAATATTATACATTAATTAAGATAGATGGTACATTAATAGTATCAATTTAGATAAATGTTAATTGATATAAATTGAAACAATCAATCTAAATCGATTCGGTTGATTCGATTCGATTTTTTCGCTTTCAATAATTATAATGAACAATTTCTTTTTCAAAAATTCGAATGAACGACTTATTAAGTTATTTTAATCGAGTTTGATATTCACAATTTAGAACCCAATCAATCAAAAATTTATCAATAATATATTTAATATATATATTTAGACTTCATTAATGAAATATTAAATAATATTTTTAAAGTATATATTAATATCATTAATAATATAAATCAATAGAATAGAATGAAATAAATTAGTGTCTATTAATTCCATATCAAGTATAATTCAATCAGTTTTAATTATTTTTTATTAAAAATTCAATTAATTTAAATTTAAAATCGAATCTGGAACTAATAATATATTTTGTATAGTTAAAATAAATTTTAATGGATACGACCATCAAATCAAGCATTGAATAAACGTGAAATCAGTTCAACATCGGCCTTTCATTTCAAATCGGAAGAGCCTCCCTCAGCTGACTTAAGTTTTTGTGGTAAATCTTTAGATAATTTACACTGCGTATTCTTCAGTCTATGGCTGCGCGATTCCCTTCATCAAACGCCATACGGGGTCAACCATGACTACGTAAAATCAAAAGGTCACGTCGTAATTAAGAAATGATATCAGCTGGGCATTAAGACATCGTTGAACCTGTGGCTGGCCTCGGGATCACATTTCAAACGTCAGCGGGGTGCGAAAGAGATGCCGGCCCCCCGGTGTCTCCGACACCAGCGATTGTGAGGTGAACGGGGCTTGTTTTCACGTTCCAAGTCGTGTTACAGGCCTGACGTTGGTAGGCTATTAAGTTCTGATGGGATGCGAGAATTATACAGTAGGACGTAGGTGACATTGATTGATCTTTAGGCCAGAGCTTCAACTCTGGGCGATGGATTTCCGGTTAGAAATCGGAACACCGCAGGCACTCAGAAGACCAATCCAATCTAAACCATCGATGAATGTACCATATTTGAGCTTAGTCTACTCTTTGCATTAGATTCTAGTATTATCTATATCTGTGAAATCGGAGAGCAAATTAGAACATTCATTTTGAAGAAAATTAAGGTTAGCATATTTTCATTTAAAATTATTTGAATTCAATTACTTTGATTTGATTGATCAATTCAATTACTTTGATTTGATTGATCAATTTTGATATTAATTAATTAAGTAGACGATATATCAATATATGATATTCAAAATATCAATCAAACGAATTGATATCAATAATTTTAATTCAATTTTTTTATTTCAATATTAATCAATTAAGATAAATAAGATGTTCAATTTTCAACATTCAAAATTTATAAATAGAACGGATTGAAAAATCGATATTAATAATATATTTTTTACATAATATTATTAATATTTTGAAATTATAAATATTATAACCGAGTAAATGGATCGAATCAATCGATTTATGTCGATTTCACTATTTTATTAATAATATTAGGGTGTTGTAAATAAGAGAATATTCTTTATTTATTTCCAATTTGAATGTATAATAACTACGAGAATGTATAATATAATTAAAATAGTTAACAAGATATTTAAATAAAAAAGTGTTTTATTTTAAAATAGAATATGACTAGCCTAAGTCCATAGATTAAATTAAAGGGAAATTCAATTATACTTATAATTCTAATGTGGGACCTAAATAATAATAATCTAATATACTTTTATATCGTTCTCCCTCAATTTGAGAGAAAAAAATAAAAATAAATTATCTTCAAGATCCATATCTTCTTTGTTTTATAATTTCTCGACGCATTTTATCTCATATGTTGATCTTTTTGCTATCTTTTCTTTCTTGATATTGCTTGAGATTTTCTCACCGAATAGTAACATACTACTTCAATTTAATTGCAACAAGCTTCACATGTTCATTATAAACATATTTGAGCTCAAAAGCTTTTTTTGCTGTAAAAAACTAGTCAAGGAAATAATCAAGGTGAAATCTTCCTTCAAACTCAAAAATGTCATACCTTAATTTCAAAATCTTTTTTAACAGTAGTTCTTAGGCGACATATAAATACTTATTCATCAAATAATGATTGTTATTATCTTTATCTTCTCACGATATTAATCATAAACTGATTCTAATTCTTCCCAATCCAAATAATCTTCTGCATGTAACTTATCATGAAAATTAACTACTTCAACATTAGCTCGCAACAAAATGTCTTGCCAGTGCTATTGTAAATCTTGTATTTGGCGATGTAATTCTTCAATTTCGATCTCATGATTAATTCTTTGACAATTTTGACATCTTGCGATATTTTATTGACTCAAATGACGAATGACAATTATGACAATGATGATGTGACGATGACATCAACAAGAAAAGTCGAAACTCAATAGCAAGAAAAACTCATACTACAAAGCAAGTGATGATTATTTCGCTTTGATACCAAATTGATGTCAAGACATCAAAATCGTCAAAGATGAAATCAAGATTAAAGAATCACATCATCAAATTCAAGATCGACAAGAGCCACATGCAAGACATGATGTTACTCAAATCAACAACAGTAACTCCAGTGATGAAGATGAACTCACAAATCAAACGACAATAGTTGGATTAAAGGATTGGTTACTACACGCCTTTGATTTCAATGGTGGATGAGTCAAAATTGAAGTAGTTGATTTTCATGAGAAGTTACATGTGACGGATTATTTGAATTGGGAAGAGTTAAAACCAATTTATGATGAATACGACGAGGAGATAGAAGATAATACTAACTCTTTCCATCATGAATCGTTATTTGATGAAGAAGTACTTATACGTCATCTAAGAATTGCTGTCTGTCACTAGAGATTTAAGAAAACCGTCACCTAAAAACTACTACTACTAGAGACTTAGGAATCAAGGTATGACATTCTTGAGTTTGAAAGAAGACTTCACTTTAATTTCGATGGTGAATAACAATCGTTAAAAACATCACCAAGGTGAATAATGGCCAAAATTCCATTTTAATTGCCCAAGAAAAAGATACTAGAACCTCTTGCTAAAGAGTCTAGAGAAAATAAACACTTTTGCTTATTTAAAAGAATATTCTTTATTTATTCTCAATTTGAATGTATAATAACTAAGCCTAAAGGTGTTTTTCACAATGCCATAATTTCAAATCTTAATAAAACTCTACTTTTAGTTATCTAATACACTATAACTTCTAATCATCTAATGCAATTAGAGTAATTAACAAGAAATTTAAATAAAATAAGTACTCTATTCCTAAATAGGACATGATTAACCTAAAGCTCTAGTACAAGTAAATTAAATAAAAAGAAAATTTTATTATAACGATAATTCCTATGTGAGACCTAAATAATAATAATAATCTAATAATATACTCCTGTATCAACTCTAGCCAAAACGAAGCTAATCACTCAACTCAATTCGTTAGTCAGAAGCCAAATTCCAATTTGACCATTGAAAGCTTTGCTTTGGTCCCTCCAACAAAACTTCAACATTGAAAAAGTTCTATTAGTAATGATACATGCCGAGATTTTAGCTCAACTCCAAAAAGCTTGAACTCTGAAAATCAAACTGCATCACAGTTAAACCCACCAAAAAATGAAATCACCATGAACCTATTGCTATTTGTGCTACACAGGCTTTAAGCATGTCTAACAGGACACCTTTGTGTTAAGCAGGGAAAAAATAGCCAAATTACATTAAGAAAGGTGTAAAATCAAGACTTTATTGACTAATCAAGGGCATATATTGGAGCTATGTAATTTTCTTTTTGTGTATACATCTCTATCATTATATGTGTAGATTCACATGAAGTTCCTCATCTATTACTCTCAAATTTCTTCCTTTTGCTTCACTTGGGATGGTGTCAAAGATTTCTTTATACAGTCTACAATACCTTCACAATTTGCTTCAGGAATCATGCAGCCAGGCATGTCTTCAAAGCCATCAACTGGATACGAATGAGGCGAGCGAAGGTTTCCATGAGTCTGGCAAGCCTTCATCGTCTTACAATGTTCAGCTTCATCGTCTCTGATGTTCACAAACACATCATACAAATTCTCTGGGAAAGGACATAAAAATTCAAGCCACTTATGTCAATATACATCCCACGCCCAACTCTTTACAAACAAAATTCCTAAAGTTTCTTGTTGTATACCCTGTCAGGCCATCATTTGTCACTTAATGGAAGAATGGTCTTTATAATTAGAACAAGCGGACTCGTGCAACATTCAAACAGATATATACCTCATTGGAACACATATAGGGCATTTACAAGGGGATAAAAAGAAGAAAGGAAACAAATCTTGTACTTTACCTATTTTCGGTCTTCGTGAACAGGGAGCTCTCTCAGTTTGAAATTCATCTGGGCAGAAATTTGGAGGAATTGTTAAACCCATATGACATATTAAAAGACTTGAACCATGCACTGTCAAAAGAAATACTCACCAAACAAGTACAAGTCACCTCCGGTGTAGTACTTTATAGCAACCTCGGGAGCAGGCTTCTCTTTCAACTCCTCTACAAAGAAACAGAAGGTACATATCCGTTCAAAATTGGTAAAATCAGTTAAAAGAATTATGAAATGAAAATCTATTATGCTGGCACGGTGAAGATCATATTTAATTTGATGCAACAATCTAAAGACTTGTCGGAAAGCCCCAGTCTAACCGACTTGGTGGCCCTCCAAACTGCCCCTGGCAAGAGAAGTTGCAAATCCAAAGTACCCTAGTATACAAAATGGTTTGAGTCGTAGCATCAGAGGTTACACAGCATACTGTTTACTTATGAAAGATAATTTGAGACTGAATTTTTTTGTCAAACTTGTGTCAAATGATACATGTGCAAACTGCAAGCTAGCAAAGCAAGACAAACAACCAGAAATCTGTCAAACTTACCTCCTTTGGCCCTGATAAATTTGTCATAGGTTTCAAATGCATGGCTCTCTACACACTCAGAAAAGTGATCTGCAGTAGTCATGAAACCAAACATATTAAGATAAGCACTGTAGATAAATGGAAGTGAGTGAGGTTCAATAAAATCACCTACTCTACAATGCTTATTTTCGGGTGTTGCAGGCTTCCAGATAAGTGACCATAAAACAGGATGAGAAAAAAAGGAGAAATTTCCAAAATATGAAGCATTCTTTCTTTATGATGAATTCACAAGAAAAGCAGCCAACAGAGTAGAGCTTGCATGCGTTCTAATGGAGCAGATGTAAAGACATGTAAAACCATCTCTTCATTCTCTATTTTGTCTCTTTCTTGTTAAACCAGTAAAATAAGTTGACGGTAGGGCAGCAGACTGTAGGTTCTATGCCAAGAAAAACTACCAAGTTCGTTGGCACCTTTAGTATAAATAACTACTTAAGTCCATGAATAAGTTTTCCATACTCACTCATTACAGTATATAATGGTTTTAATTGAACAGGAAACATCCTTTTATCATTCGGGAAGATGGGGCTAGAAGAATCCCAGAAAGGATGTGTGCGCAAAAATGTGCGAGAGAGAGAGTGAGGGGCAATTATCAAGTAAAATCCACATAATTGTACTTACATGCCATTCTTGGGCTTATCGCATACATGAAGACTGTCATAATATAATAAAAAATTGCTATATGCTGAGCAAGGAACCGATCAAACCACCAAGAATTGCCCCCTAATTCCTGCAACCAAAATGCTATATGTTATGAAAAGTTAAGTAATTGGAACACATAATTACAAGAAAGAATGATCTCTCCGCATTTGTTTTTTTTTTCCCACTTAAAGCATCATCAAAGAAAGCATCCATCATCTTCGCCAATTATAATTTTCAATTCTCTCTTCAACTCATCTCATGCTCATCAAGATTAACCATTTTAGGACCTTACTTCCATGATAAGGAGGTGGTGCATCTCATTCCAGCTCTCAGCAAAATGCACTTTTAGATAGTCTGCTCTTCTCCACCAACCAAAACTCTCATACATATGCAGGACAGATATAAAGGCTGCCATAAGAACAAAAATAAAATAAAATGCCCACATGTCAACAAGAAAGTCTCGTTTAGTACATCCGGAAAATGAAAGATCATAACTGCAAGTTTAAGAAAATTTGCAACAAAAAATTTCTCTTAAATGGCTAGAATAATAGATAACATGTTGCCCCTTATTCTAGTAAAATGTATACTTTATAGAATAAAACCTCTAATATTTACAATGAGAAGAGCAAGAAAATATACTATGTAAAGAAACAAGTGGAAGTCACTGACCGAAATAGGGAACTCTTGCAATTGTTTCCAACACAAAGAATCTAGGATAATCTCTGTCATGGTACAATGTATCAAGTATCTTTATCACTGAATCCTGAACAAAACGTTCAAACAACTTCAATAACGAATGAAATTGGCTGAATCAATAAGCTTGGGTCACAGTAATTCCAATAAAACTGAACAGAATCAAAGAGAAAGTTGAATTCTACCGTGAGGAAGATATTCACGGATTGTTCAACCTTGATTACCCATCTCTCCAAATCACTAGATGATGAATTGGCACGCGATTCCCATGCTTCTTCAACCTCATTTCCTGGGAAACCCTTCGTCCGAAATGATTTTTCCACTACAACCTCTTCTTCGTCTTCTTGCAGGAGTGTTGCTTTGACTGGATACAACTTCCTAAAAATTCATGCAAATAAACACGCATGAACGAATTGTTTTTGAATAATTATAACAAATTTAACATGGTGAAAACGATGAAACTACTCGAACAAATTACCCGGACAGCGGTCGATAGGAAGGGGGAGAACTGCAACGCAAAGGGTTTTGGTAGTTGGAAGGGAGAGAGGTTCTAGAGTTTCTAGCTCTGAAAGAGGACGAGACTGAGGTTGCAAACGCCGCAGAAGAGAGACTCGCCGTCGTCATTTCTCCTGCGTGTTTAAAAAAATAAGACACTTCGAAACCGAGAGAGCAAAGTGGCAAGGAGCGATGAACAAAAGTCAGCGGAAGCCTACTTCTACCTGTCGTTTGGTAGTTCTTCAAAGAAAGGCGGTTTGGGTGCGCGCATCTTCTTGTTGCTGCCCGTTGTTTGCAGCAGTTAATATCATCATGGGCTTTGGTTTGGCAAGTTTTTGGGTCCATTCATGAACAGAGCAGGCCTTTTTTAAAGCCCTTTCTTTATTTTTCTTCTTTAATCAAACGAAATCTTAATAAATAATTGAGATAAATTATTATCAACTCGATTTGTTAGGTATAATTTTGATAAATTAATTTAATAATAATACTTAATACATGCTGAATTTGATGGCAGGAAAGTGTATAAAGGGGAATCAAAAGTTTCAACTATTATACATGCTCTGAAATTGTGGATTAATCTGATTGGAACAGATCAAATCTTTACATTAGCATAATTTACATAAATATTGTATTAGCATATGAGCAGAAGACAAAGATTTCTTGAAACGGGGGAGTTTCCACTTGTTTCCCCATTGGACCAATCTTGAAAGTGACATGGTTCTAGGAACAGCTGTAGCTGAGATGTGTCCCTGTTTCTCTACTTGGAGAGAGAGAAAAACATAAAACAATCCAAATTCAATACGTCAAGGAAGGTGATGTAGGTGGGATTGATTGAGGCAATAGATTTCACAACCAAAATCCCTGTTCTATGCGGCTATATGCCTTTCTTCATGGTCATGCGAATTGACTTTCATTTCATATTTTTTCGTGGCCCAAAAGCAAACGAGCATGTGATTTCAGCCCCTGTTTAATCAAAGTAACTGGCTTTGCACACAAGGTGCCCAACCTTTTTGACGGGGCAAACTTGCTTTTGTCAAGTAAAATCTCATCTTGTATGTTCCCTTGATCCACGAACTTCAAATGTGCCTTGCGATTTTCACGTTCTTGATCTTTCGACTGAACTAGTAGTTAACTATGGCTATCTCACAGCAATGGGCTAACTTTAAAAAGAAGAAAAAATAAAGAACATACACCCTGTTTTCCGAACCCCAATTGATAAGAATCAAACCAAGTAAAACTGAACTTAACCGACCTGAAAGGTTGTGCCTGTCTTTGACAGTCGAACTTGGTCAAAAAGAAGGAAAGTTCAGGGGCTGTTTTGTCCCCCATTATGTGATCCTTAGCTTCAACAATCACTCCCAAGATTGAGGTAGCCTTGAATTCAGAAAGACTCCAGCAACTGGTCTGTCATGCAAGGGTCCCACGATCAACAAAACCAATCATGCAGTCATATTAAAATACAACTGTACACATATTAAGGGACAGTGAAGAGAGTTGAAACAGCAGTTTTTCGTTTCTTACTCATTCAAGCGATCATCTTTTTTATGTCATCCTCTCAGGCTCGGAATCTGACTTTAGCAAAGTTCCCAAAGCTATGGAAAGTGAAGCGCAGTCTTCGTTGTCTAAAAACAGGGCAAATCCAGGCTACATAACTCAGGAAGGACTTGAACTGAAGAGCTTTAGTTTATGCCTCTACTGGGTTTGTCTAGATCAGTCCAGTTTGTGGAGAGTTGGTCTCTCCTGGTCTGTCTTCTTCGTGCTCGCCGTTGGAGTTCCAATCGTATCCCACTTTGTTCTCTTATGCTCCAACTGCGATGAGGAGCATCAAAGGCCTTACGATGGCTTGGTACAGTTATCTCTCTCTTCTTTTGCAGCGATTTCTTTCATCAGTTTGTCTTCTTGGGCTCGAAAATATGGAATCAGGAGGTTCCTCTTCTTGGATAAATTGTGTGATGTCAGTGATAAGGTTCGCCAAGGATATGCAAAGGAGCTTCAGGTGTGTTCCTTGGGCAGATTTTCCCATTCTTTTATATATATATATATATATATATATATATATATATATATATATATTATTGGTATATATATTCAAGCTCTCTGCGTTGAATTCAGCTTAGGCAGTTTGGCATAGCCATTTCCAAATTCAGCCTTGTTCTTTCTGATTTTCTGATATCTTGTAGACGAGCTTTGGCAGCTTCTAAACAGAGCTGGTTTTGGGCAGAGATTTGGCCTTTTTTCTTTTCAATTTTAGAATTCATAATTGTGTTTAATGCTAGTTTTGGGCAAACGAACAATTTTTTTCCTCTTAACTATAAATACGAAATATTGTGATCATCAGACTTTGGAAGTTTGTTAGAGCATTCTACTACTGGTATTGCAGAAGAGGCCAATCACAGTATTTGATGGATGGGATTGGGAAACAAACTGAATGCTTATCTCTTTCTTCTGAATCACAGGAACAATGCTATATTTAATGCAAAAATGGAACTTTTAGTTCTACAACTAAAAAGCATGTTCTGATGCTTGTTGGTAACCAGCAGAAAAATGGAATTGCTGCATTTCTGAGTCTTTAAAATCCGGGGAATGTGGCATTTCTTCTTCTAAAAGGGGGTGTTTGAAAAGGGAAGAAGTAGGACAGAAATCTTGTTCTACTTGATAAATCTGATCTAAATCATTCAACAATATATTTCATGGTATCATCTAAAATGTGGACATCTGATATTTGCAGAAATCAATGAAGCTCCTCTGTATATTTGTCCTCCCATGTTTTGCTGCCGAGAGCGCATACAGGATTTGGTGGTATGCCACTGGAGCCAGCCAAATTCCATACCTTGGCAACTATTACGTCAGTGACATCATTGCCTGCACATTGCAGCTGTCCTCATGGCTTTATCGAACATCCATTTTCATCCTAGCCTGCATTCTCTACCAACTGACTTGCCATCTGCAAATACTTCGGCTGGAAGACTTTGCTCAAGTTTTTCGAAAGGAAACTGAAGTAGGTTCAATCTTGGCAGAACACCTCAGAATAAGAAGAAATCTTCGGATCATAAGTCACCGGTTTCGCTTATTTTTATTGTTGTCACTGGTGTTTATCACTGCAAGTCAGTTCATTGCTTTATTCATGACCACTCGGACCAGTACTACTGTCAATTTCTATGAGGCTGGAGAACTTGCAGTAAGCCACTAATTTCTAGTGGACAGAAAACTACAGTTTCAAGACATTCTTAAATGTCAAATCCATAATTTTCCTGTGGTGATTGGTGCAGTTATGCTCCATAAGCCTGGTGACAGGACTCTTCATCTGCCTGAGGAGTGCAACAAAGATCACTCATAGAGCACAGTCTATTACGAGCCTTGCTGCCAAGTGGCATGTCTGTGCCACAATCAACTCTTTTGATGATGCTGATGGTGAGACCCCCACAGCTCAGATTGTTTCTTCTCAGATGCTTCCAGCTGGTGTTGATTGGGAATCAGAAGAAGAAGAAGATGGAGAGGATGATTTGGACAACACAAATCTAGTGCCCATTTTTGCACACACAATCTCTTTTCAAAAGAGACAGGCTTTAGGTCAGTAGGAAAAAACCATCCTTTTATTCATTTTTACTCCACATATATTTTGCAGTAATAGTGCTAATCAGGTTGCCAACATGTGTTGCAGTGACATATCTAGAACACAACAGAGCAGGAATTACAGTGTTTGGATTCATGGTAGACAGAACAGGAATCCACACAATATTTGTGATTGAACTAGCTTTACTGCTCTGGCTGCTCAATAAGACAATAGGTATTTCTTATTCTCCCCTTTTCATCTGTGAGTGAGAGTGAGAATAATTTAACCAAAGAGAAATAAAAGATAAACAGAACTTGTTTATTGGTTCAAAAACTTCTGCATATACTGTTGGCCATGAAAGCAAGAAGCAGGCCCGGAAAATGAATGCTGCTATTGATATGGTTTCATTTTCTAACTGCTGCATTCTTTTAAGTTTTAAGTGAGAGACATCTAAGAGATCAAAAAGTACAAGTTGCCAGAGATCAAACTATAGATAGCGTTGAAGCATCCTAAAGCTATTTCCTGGCCATTTCCCTATTTGAAAATAAGGAAGTTCAACATTTTCTTGAAGTACAAATGGAATGCATGTATACATATATAGGAATTTTACAATATATCTAGATGTTTCTAGCATTTGACATTTTGGTTTATGCCAAATTAATATTCTTCATATCCCTAACTTTTCTACAACCGTCTGACAGAAAATTTGACATGAATACCCTACACCTGGGAGAGGGCTTAATGCAACATCGTCACTGCTATCAGCTTGCAAAACTACCATGTTGAAAGCTGAGAGGGTGATGCGTTATCTCAATTTGCCTGCTAGACAGCAATAAGCATATTACCAAACAGAACAAAAGGGACTTTTCAACTGGTGAACAAGACTCTAATGAAGGAGCAAATGTCAAGTAGCTAGTACGAGTTAATATCTGAACTCAAGCATCTTGATGTGAATGTTTTGGTCCTTAAGCAAGCCATGGTATAAATTACTTGTAACATTTTGCAGATTATGTAAAATTACTTTGGTATAGTTTCCTAAGTTATATAAAGAGTCCAGCTTTCTGTCAACATTTCTGTATCTTGCTGAAGTTGCTCATAGCAATATGCAATTGTCATTTTGTTGATTATGGAGATGATAAAAAATCTGCGTAATCAGTTTTGCTTTACAAGTTCAGTATGCAATTGGAGAGAATGCTAGGCAAAGGCTAATGCCCTGGTTTTGTGAACCGATCATTGAAGCTGACAGTCCTCAGATCAAAGCCCTGCTTTTGGCTACATTTTTGTGATGCTGCAGAAAATTGAGTAAAAAAACCAGGTTGCCAAGACCGTAGTTAAGGGCCGTGTATGCCTTTTGAATCTCTTGCATGAGTAACAAGCTAGTACCAACTTGGCCAAATTTTGAGTGTTTAATGATGTTTAGAGTAGAGATATCAGAAAATTTTCAAGAAAGGATCAAACACTTGGATTCATAAATTTTCTTGTTCATACAAATCATATGACAGACAAGAAGATAATTAAATTTTCCCACTCCATAGGAATTCTTGTTTGAAGTTATTGCTGCTCCCCAGGTTTTTATTTTTGTTGGCAGCAGCACAGCTCCATCTCCTCAGTGCACTTCCTTTGCCTATGTGATGCTGCACGTTCGAAAGGAATGAACATGAGCAAGTTCTATAGTTAAAACACAAGGTGTCAATGCATTGAAAAAACTGAAACAAAAAGCAACCAGAGTCGAGAATTATTACGTCGCGCAGTTGACAGAGGGGTCGATGGGCACGGGAACGGTGACACCACACAACCCAGGAAGCAGCTTAGCTTTCTCAGGTTTAACCCCGTAAGCCGGGGCATTCTTTTCAAAGCATTCGCACAGGTCCCTGCGTGCTTCAGTGGTGCTAGCTGCAGCCTTCACGTCAGACACACCTGTGCAGCAAGGAGCAGTGGGTGAGGGTGCCACAGCGATCAGGAAAGGCCGGCAAGGGATCAATTCCGTTAGGGCTTGCTGGCATGTCATTCCATGCACGGAGCTTGCAGTCGAAACCAAAACCACTAATCCAACAACCCCAAGATACCAAGACAAACCCATGGTTTTCTTCATTTCTTTGTTGAAAACTGCAGAAAGAGAATAAGAGAGAGATGCTTGACTGTGTATGGGCCTTGGCTCCTTGGTACTTATTTATAGGTAAAACTCTGATTCTACCATTAAGGCTGAGTTAATACATCATCAGTAGTATTTCCATTGCCACTTTCTTCTTGTCAGAGACTGTTTAATGACGACAAACAGTTTTAACTTTACATGGTTCTTCTATTAAGTGTTCTGAGTTGTAACATCGTATTGTGATTCGCCATCTTCTTAACTCATTGAATTTCTTTGACCTGGGGACATTACAAGGTGGCCCTGTTGATGCAAAAAGAAACGCCAATACCACCAAATATCCGTTTCCTTCATTTTCTTCTTCTGTTTTCTATGGATTTTTGTTCTTTTCTTTTGTACAAAATTCTCTTGAACTCTTTTCTTCTTCACTTGAGCTGCCAGCGACATAACAATGAAGTTAATAAATCTACTTCATTTCATAATATTCCTCCCGGCCTTAAATGTTTGTCTCTCTTTAACTTTTAGAAGATTAAGATAAAATTTCAATAAAAATGGAACATGCCGTTTCATAATATTTCTTCCGACAGATTTCCATTTTGTTAATCAGATTGCATTTCTAGCTGCTTCATGTTCTAAGATCTTTCAAGCTGACTGGGTGGAAATTAAGGCCCGAATTCGGCTAACATTTTTCAGATGATGCAGAAGAGCACTGTTCTCATAGTGAGGAGTAAGACACGATCGAGCGCAGGTTTCCATGACAGTAGTTGAATGGTTCTTAACAAAATTATGCTTTTGAAACATCTTGCATGATTAGTAGCTAGTATCAACTGGTGCAGATTGAGAATCTTTAATTGTTGAGGTTTGGTTAAAGATTTCAGAAGGATTTCACGGAAGGATCAAGCACTTCCATTCATAATTTTCTTGTTCGTACATAATAGATAATCAGCAACAAGAGAAATAAAAATCTTCCACTACATAAAAATATTTCTTTTTCTTTTTGAAGTTACTGCTGCTCCTCAATGCAGTATTCCTGGTGGCAGCCGCGTAACTCCACTCCTCGACGCATTCTCCATAGCCTAGTTGATACTGCACGTTTTCAAAAGGAAAGAGCATGAGCCAAATTTACAGCCAAAACAAAGCTGTCAATCCATTGAAAAAAGACGAATAAAGTTTAAGCAGGGCGCAAGAGAAAGTGTTACGTGCTGCAGTCAATGTTGGGATCCAGGGGCACGGAAACAGTGAGACCACAAAACTGGGGAAGCTGCTCAGCCTTGTCAGGCATCAACCCGAGAGCTGGGCCAGCCTGCTGAAAGCATGTGCACAGGTCTTTCCGTACTTGAGTGGTGTTAGCAGTGGCGTTGACGTTGGCCATGGCTTTGCAGCAAAGAGCGCATGGTTTGTATGCAAAACCCGTCAGGAACTTCTGGCAAGGCATCAACGCCATTATGGCGTCCTGGCATGTTATTGCATGCACGGAACTCGCAGTTGCAAACAAAACCACTAACCCCAAAACGCCAAGAGACCAAGACAAGCTCATCAATTTCTTCTTCATTTTTTTGCCTTTGAGGATTACTGCAACAAGAGAATAGAACAGAAGTAGATGCTTGAATTATCGCAAAGACCCTGGGTTGTGGCATTTTCGACTTGGCACTATATATATAGGGAGAACTCAGGTTCTACCCTTAGTGTTTGTGCTGCAATTCAAGCTACCATTAAATTTTCAGTACCAAATCCAAGTTATAGATGTTAAGTCGCATCTCCTATTTTGGTATGTTCTCTTCTCCATTCATTGCAATTTATATCACTTGTGGACCTAAAAATGTGGCCCTAAATCTGCGTAAGAAAAGGAAAAGGAAGGTTGGTCATATACTTCATGCATGTAATGATAACAATTTGAAGAGATTTTGAGAAGAAAATTCAAAAGAAAGAAGAACACAAGATCAGAAAAGAGAGAAAATAAAGAACTGATGAATTCAAGAATTTTGGGAAAAAGATCCGCACAGCTAATATTTCATTATAGTATTTATATTGCTAAAGATAAAGCTAAAATCCTTAGATCTAGCCTTGGCTATTGTGCTAAACCAACTAATCTGTCCTGAGCACAGAAATAAATGCCATTGATTTCTGTGCTTCAGCAACGGTAGCAACGGCTCAATCACAAAGCTAAGTAAGAGTAACAATACAAAGATAAAACGGCAAGACATAATGCCGTACGACTCCACACCTAAGCTTTAAACAAAGAACGATAGCGTTTAGAGAATACAAGCTTTAAAAGAAATAAAACTACATCATTTAACTGAAGCCTTCAATCTTCATAATACCGTTGGTTCCCTCCAAGCTTCAATTGCTTCTAATTTTCATTATCCAGCAGACTCCAAAACAGAGAAAAGATTAAATCTTCAACACAATTCCTCCAGATGTGTATAAGGATATGATGATTATCTGTATATAAACCATGCAGCAAGGACTACTGAACGAAGCATTGACTGCTCCTTGAAAGGAACTGTATTATTTTATTCTTTTGCGAAAGAAACGAAATCACCCTTTTTCTGCGATTCATTTGTGGAAGAACTCTTTGTTCAAAGAGATCGCATTACATGAAGAATTCGCGTTTAATAAATTTATTACTTACAATTCAATGAATTTTTACGTAAATTTGCTTATCATACATAGCCACACTGTGCGAACATATTAACACTATTAATTTTGACTGAGCAAAAAAAACACGATTAATTAATTAATTAATTATATTGTTCAATTAAGGTGCTTTAATCCATTTGATTCATTGACATGATTGTCCCTCTGATACTCTTGTGCATTGGTGTCTTTCTGATGTGGTGTTTTGGCTGCTTGGTTTATACTTACAGGCAGGTTGTGCTTTTCATGGCCCTGTGTTTTTTATCCTGAGGGTGTCTGCAGAACCTGGTTCATCACTATCTCTTCTGTTGGTTGGGGCTGTTTTTTGCTTAAGTACGGGGTGATTCTTTTGTTCTCTTGGGTTGTTATGTGATGAGGGTGGGACGTCGATCTCTTGGTCTGGAATTGTTTGTTTCAGCTGGTAAGTCTTTTTTGATCTCATTGCAACCTGAGCTTGTGTATATTTGCTTTTCTCTACTTATGGCTTAAGCAGAGTTCCTGCCTTAATCGGCAGCTTTTGTAAAGCCTCTCGTTAATGAAATTATATCTTAAACTTTCAAAAAAAAAAATTAAGGTGCTCTAATGATCTCTTAATAGGTGGAAAGTTTTTATCTTTTTCTAATTCATTCCTTCCTGATCTTGTCAAGCAAATTGGGTTACGGGCCTTTTCCATGGAAGATAAAGTAAAAACACAATTTTGGTTCATGTTGAGTTTCAAAGGTAGAGATTATCAGAAAATTTGGGAGAATTACACTTATATTTCATGTAGACAAGAAAGAAAATAAGTGAATTCTACTAGTTCAATATATAGAAGAGAACTTTTTCAAATTTATTGCTGCTCTTCATGTTTGATTCTGGTGCCGCCATACCTAATGGATGCTGCACATCAGTCAAGAAATCAAAATCGGTCAATTTCTTCATAAGCAATCAAGAGAATACTACTATCAAAATGAAGTGAAAGTAGGAGATGATGAGTTTCCGCAAGGATTAAGAGATTACTTCTTGCAATCATCGGCGGAGGGAGCAAGCGGTACTGGAAAGTTGAGATTACAGTACTTACTAATTTTCTTAGCTCTATCAGGCTTATACCCGTCGCGCACCGCAAGCTTGTGAAGACATTCACAGATGTCCTTGCGGGTTTGGGGCTTGGTAATGCCGCCGTCCGTGTTGGATAAACCTATGCAGCAAAGAAAGTTGGGCCTGGCTGCTTGTCCCACCAGGTAGGGCTTGCAATATGGTACGAAATTCACTATGCAATCCTTGCATGTTGCCTCTCTATCTGCATGCACAGGGTTGGGAGTAACCACCAAAAACACTAACCCCAAAACCCAAAAAAAACAAGAGAAACCCATCATTTTCTTCTCCATTTCTTTGTTGAAAATTGCAGTAAGAGAATAAGAAAGAGATGCTTGATAGTTAGTGTCCGCCTTGGCTCCCTGGTACTTATTTATAGGGATAATTCTAATTCTACCATTAAAGCTGAGTTAATACAACATCAACAGCATTTCTATTGCCACTTTCTTCTAGTCAGAGATTCTGTTTAATTACATTAAACAGTTTTAACTTTATATGGTTCTTTTAACAATTGCTGCAAGTTGTAACATCTTACTTTGATTTGCCATCTTCTTCACTCATTTAATTTCTTTTGCACTGTGGACCTCACAAGGTGGCCCTGTTGTTAACAAAGAAAAGCAAATACCACCAAATACCCGTTTCATACATTTCCTTCTTCTGTTTCCTATGGATTTTTGTTCTTTTCTCTTGTACAAAATTCTCTTGAACTCTTTTCTTCTTCACTTGAGCTGCCAACAACATAACAATGAAGTTAATAAATCTACTTCATTTCATAATATTCCTTCCGTCTTTAAATGTTTGTCTCTCTTTAACTTTTATGAAGATTTAAGATAAAATTTTAATAAAAATGGAAGGAGTAATAGTTTCCTAAGTTGCATAAAGAGTCCAGCTTTCTGTCAACATTTCTGTATCTTGCTGAAGTTGCTCATAGCAATATGCAATTGTCATTTTGTTGATTACGGAGCTGATAAAGAATCTGCGTAATCAGTTTTGCTTTACAAGTTCAGTATGCAATTGGAGAGAACGCTAGGCAAAGGCTAATGCCCTGGTTTTGTGAACCGATCATTGAAGCTGACAGTCCTCAGATCAAAGCCCTGATTTTGGCTACATTTTTGTGATGCTTCAGAAAACTGAGTAAAAAAACCAGGTTGCAAGACCGTAGTTAAGGGCCGTGTATGCCTTTTGAATCTCTTGCATGAGTAACAAGCTAGTACCAACTTGGCCAAATTTTGAGTGTTTAATGATGTTTCGAGTAGAGATATCAGAAAATTTTCAAGAAAGGATCAAACACTTGGATTCATAAATTTTCTTGTTCATACAAATCATATGACAGACAAGAAGATAATTAAATTTTCCCACTCCATAGGAACTCTTGTTTGAAGTTATTGCTGCTCCTCAGGTTTTTATTCTTGTTGGCAGCAGCACAGCTCCATCTCCTCTGTGCACTTCCTTTGCCTATGTGATGCTGCACGTTCGAAAGGAATGAACATGAGCAAGTTCTATAGTTAAAACATAAGGTGTCAATGCATTGAAAAAACTGAAACAAAAAGCAACCAGAGTCGAGAATTATTACGTCGTGCAGTTGACAGAGGGGTCGATGGGCACGGGAACGGTGACACCACACAACCCAGGAAGCAGCTTAGCTTTCTCAGGTTTGACCCCATAGCCCGGGGCATTCTTTTCAAAGCATTCGCACAGGTCCCTGCGTGCTTCAGTGGTGCTAGCTGCAGCCTTCACGTCAGACACACCTGTGCAGCAAGGAGCAGTGGGTGAGGGTGCCGTAGCGATCAGGAAAGGCCGGCAAGGGATCAATTCCGTTAGGGCTTGCTGGCATGTCATTCCATGCACGGAGCTTGCAGTCGAAACCAAAACCACTAATCCAACAACCCCAAGATACCAAGACAAACCCATGATTTTCTTCATTTCTTTGTTGAAAACTGCAGAAAGAGAACAAGAAAGAGATGCTTGACTGTGTATTGGCCTTGGCTCCTTGGTACTTATTTATAGGGATAACTCTGATTCTACCATTAAAGCTGAGTTAATACATCATCAGTAGTATTTCCATTGCCACTTTCTTCTTGTCAGAGACTGTTTAGTTACGACAAACAGTTTTAACTTTACATGGTTCTTCTATTAAGTGTTCTGAGTTGTAACATCGTATTGTGATTCGCCATCTTCTTAACTCATTGAATTTCTTTGACCTGGGGACCTTACAAGGTGGCCCTGTTGATGCAAAAAGAAACGCCAATACCACCAAATATCCGTTTCATTCATTTTCTTCTTCTGTTTCCTACGGATTTTTGTTCGTTTCTCTTGTACATAATTCTCTTGAACTCTTTTCTTCTTCACTTGAGCTGCCAAAGACATAACAATGAAGTTGAAAAGTCTACTTCATTTCATAATATTCCTTCCGGCCTTAAATGTTTGTCTCTCTTTAACTTTTATGAAGATTAAGATAAAATTTCAATAAAAATGGAAGGAGTAATAGTTATTTGGGGACTCTAGGTGTGCTTTAGGATGTAGATATTTACAAACAGAAAATATAATATTTTTGAATGAAGTATCAAATTCACATAAGGAAAAACCCATAGTTAGTTATTAAATTAATGCAACACTAGCATGCTGTCTAGCTGCTAATTGTTTTCACCTGCTTCATTAGTTTTGAGCAAAAGGAAAATCTTTTTCTACATAATTAGCCACTTTTGGGAGCAAGTATCCACTTAATTTGCTTGTCAAAAATTTGGAAAGACCAATGATTGGATCATATGGATGGTAAACACAAAACTTTGATCTAAATCATATCCAACACTGTATTTGGGTGTATCATCTCAAATGTGAACAACTAGTTATTGCAGAAATCGATGGAGCTTCTCTCTATGTTTGTTTTCCCTTGTTTTGCTTCTAGTGAATTTGGTGCACTTTCGGCAACGTTTACCAACTGACTTGCTATCTGCAAATACTTCAGCAACAAGGGTGCTCTGATGTGAATCCTCCCAACACCGCATTGCAGACTAGCAATGGCCTGGACCCTGCATCAGAGACTAATGAGGCTTTGGGCACTGCAGAACTGACAAATGAATCTGGTAGCAATTCAACCAGGCAGCGCAGGCCTTACTATGGCTGGATCTGCAGTGCTGATGAGAAAGATCTTGTGGAGCTAACACCATTCAGCTGTAAGTTCTTTAGCATGAAGCTAAAAAGAGAGGTATATATTTACTGGGATTTGACTTAAAAACTCTGCTTATGGAAATTCAATGGAAGAATATATATATATATATATATATACACACATATATAATTCATGGTTGGTATAGAATGTAATCTCGTCAACAATCAGATGAATCCAAATTCCATTTCTCAGCTCGAAAAAAAGGCTTGCTCAGGTTTTGTATTTCACAGATGCTTGATCACACAGATTTCCATTTTGTTAATCAGATTGCATTTGTAACTGCTTCATGTTCTAAGATCTTTCAAGCCGACTGGCTGAAAATTAAGGTCTGAATTCGGCTAACATTTTCCTCAATGTTCTCATATTGAGGAGAAAGACACCATCAAGTCCAGGTTTCCATTACATTAGTTGAATAGTTCTTAACAAAATTATGCTTTTGAAACATCTTGCATGATTAGTAGCTAGTATCAACTGGTGCAGATTGAGAATCTTTAATTGTTGAGGTTTGGTTAAAGATTTCAGAAGGATTTCAAGAAAGGATCAAGCACTTCCATTCATAATTTTCTTGTTCATGCATAATAGATAATCAACAACAAGAGAAATAAAAATCTTCCACTACATGAGCCAATGTAGTCCTGCTGCTCCTCAATGCTGTATTCCTGGCGGCAGCCGCGTAACTCCACTCCTCGACACATTCTCCATAGCCTAGTTGACACTGCACGTTTTCAAAAGGAAAGAGCATGAGCCAAATTTCCAGTCAAAACAAAGCTGTCAATCCATTGAAAAAAGACGAATAAAGTTTAAGCAGGGCGCAAGAGAAAGTGTTACGTGCTGCAGTCAATGTTGGGATCCATGGGCACGGAAACAGTGAGGCCACAAAACTGGGGAAGCTGCTTAGCCTTGTCAGGCATCACCCCGAGAGCTGGGCCAGCCTGCTGAAAGCATGTGCACAGGTCTCTCCGTTCTTGAGTGGTGTTAGCCGCGGCGTTGACGTTGGCCATAGCTTTGCAGCAAAGAGCGCATGGTTTGTATGCAAAACCCGTCAGGAACTTCTGGCAAGGCATCAACGCCATTATGGCGTCCTGGCATGTTATTGCATGCACGGAACTCGCAGCTGCAAACAAAACCACTAACCCCAAAACGCCAAGAGACCAAGACAAGCTCATCAATTTCTTCTCCATTTTTTTGCCTTTGAGGATTACCGCAACAAGAGAATAGAACAGAAATAGATGCTTGAATTATCGCAAAGAGCTTGGTTTGTGGCATTTTCGACTTGGCACTATATATATAGGGAGAACTCAGGTTCTACCCTTCATGTTTGTGCTGTAATTCAAGCTATCATTAAATTTTCAGTACCAAATCCAAGTTATAGATGGTAAGTCACATCTCCTATTTTGGTATGTTATCTTCTCCATTCATTGCAATTTATATCACTTGTGGACCTGACAATGTGGCCCTAAATCTGTGTAAGAAAAGGGAAAGGAAGTTTGTTCATAATTTTGCTTTTTTTTTTTAAAGTTCAAATGTATTAAAAATCTGAAGAACATCAGTTCTCCATCAAAATAATTTTGCAAGGCATGCCCCTAATTACAAAAGACATTGAGGGATGGCATAACAAAATCACATAAAGGGTCAACCCCCTGTACACGAACCAGCATAAAACCCATCCTGTACAACACACAAAATCAACCCCTATAGACAAAAGGAGTTAGAACTCAGGAATATACACAGTGAACTTTCTAATCTCCTGGGCTATTCCCAGGAACAGACAAAAGCGAAAGATATCCCTTCGATAAAAAAAGAGAGGCTGCAGCAGAAATAAAAAGGCATTTTAACTACTGCTTCCTTCTAATGTCACAGAACCCCTTTGCCCTTCTCCCCAAACCGTGAACTACTCTATTTCTCTCCCTATGTAAACTCCAGATGTGTTTTAGGTTATGATGATTATCTGTGTATAAGCATGCAGCAAAGACTATTGAATGAACCACTGACGGCTCCTTTAGAAAGAAACGCAATCACCCTCTTGTTTTTTTAATAAAATTTGTATGTACATCTAAAGATGTGGTAATACATACATACATACACTGAAGGCATAGATTTACATATGTTTCTTGGATATTTCAGCTTGCTTTGCGACTTTGCTTGAAGCATAAAAGAAGAGAAGCTCAATATATGGAATCACTTGCTCAAAATCTTAAATGGGTAGGAAACCTTGAGCATGTTCTTTGTTAATATATTTTTTTCAACAGAATAAAAAATCAATAATCTTAATCTACGTCAATCCATTCATGAAAGCACTTGTTATAAGTGTTTGTATTACACAAGTGATTCGTGCTTAAACAAATTAATTACTTATAATTAAATAGATTTTTACGAAAATTTGCTTATCATTTATAATCATATTGCACGAACATATTAACACGATAAATTAATTATTTTGTTCAATTAAGGTGTTTCAATAGTCTCTTGATAGGTGGAAAGTTTATTCTTCTTGATCTTGAGGGTACGGGCCTTTTGCATGCAAGATAAAGTAAAAACACTTCGGTTCATGTTCAGTTGTTCATGCCAAAAAACAGATTGAACTTGTAATGCTCTCAGAGGTAGATATTAATAGAAAATTTGGGAGAATTACACTTATATTTCATGTAGACACGAAAGGAAATAAGTGAGTTCTACTAGTACTATAGAAGAGAACTTTTTCAAATTTATTGCTGCTCTTCATGCTTGATTCTGGTACCGCCAAACCTAATGGATGCTGCATATGAGTCAAGAAATCAAAATCAGTCAGTTTATGCAATCAAGAAAATTACTAATATCAAAATGAAGTGAGACCTGTAGATGACGAGTTTCTGTAAGGATTAAGAGATTACTTCTTGCAATCATCAGCGGAAGGAGCAAGGGGCACTGGAAAGTTGAGATTACAGTACTTATTAATTTTCTTAGCTCTGTCAGGCTTATACCCGTCGCGCACCGCAAGCTTGTGAAGACATTCACAGATGTCCTTGCGAGTTTGGGGCTTGGTAATGCCGCCGTCTGTGTTGGATAAACCTATGCAGCAACGAACGTCGGGCGTGGCTGCTTGTCCCACCAGGTAGGGCTTGCAAAATGGTACGAAATTCACCATGCAATCCCTGCATGTTGCCTCTCTATCTGCATCCACAGGGTTGGTAGTAACCACCAAAAACACTAGCCCCAAAATCCAAAAAAAACAGGAGAAACCCATCATTTTCTTCTCCATTTTTGCTTCCTTGGAACACTTGGGGTGTGTGTGTGTTTTTTTTTTTTTTGGCTCAACTGGAAGACTTGGGTACTGTTATTTGCAGTTTGGAAAGAACTTATTTATAGGGCTGTGGCTGCTGAAATCATTGAAGAACAGAGTTACTCCATCAATGCACTTAACTCATCTATAGTTGTCAATTTTCATTTTCGGAGAGTCTAGCTAGTTGTGTAGGTTAAGCTTACCATCTAATTTAGTTGTTTGAGTAGAATCCCATCTGTCATTAATTAAGTTTCCAGAAAGGATCATTGATTCTAAACCTAAGATGGTGTTCTTTATAAGGATTTGCATGGTGGCAGTGGCTTCTTCCTTTGGGAATTTTTGCTCCTCCTCTTTACACATCCTTCCTAATAAGGTTTCACAGGTGGGTTCTGATTGATGAAGCTGTTTCTCTCTCTCTTTCTCGTGTTTGCATGAAGAACAGAGGGATCGCATAGAAGTGTGAATTGATGAATTTTTTATTAAAATTTAATTAAAAATATTTGTCCTCACTGATCATACATCCAGAACCCGTCCATGTCAATTATGTACGTGTACTCCACGCCGTAGATTCCATTCTCCGGCAGACCAGAAGTAAAATACAACAGGGTGAAAGCCAAGGGAAGGACAAATGGCTTGATTCATGCGAACAGCATCATTAATAAAATCAAAACATTCTCATTCCTTAATTTTTTTTTCCCTTTCTTAACAGATCCAAAGCAGAAAAAAATGGGGATTTTATTTAATTCTCATAGCTGTAATTTTTCGAGATTGATTTTCATTGGCTTTTGGCTTTGTTACCATCGAATCATTGTCTGAATTTGGGAAGTCTTTTGAGTCCTCGGATTTTCCGGAAGTCAAAGCTTGCAACTTTCATTAAAAATGTCACTTTTACATTCTCCGGTCCTTGAACGGTTTTCTCTGAAAAAGAATCAGAAACAACTCCTTCTTATCACTCTCATCCTCCATGGCTGTAAGCACGTTTCTTCTTTTGTTTCAACTTGTAGAACGTTTCTGTTTTTGAATACTTTTTGTCTGCTTGAATTTTTCTTGTTTCTTCTGACGTGCATGCTGTTTATCACTTTCCCCTGTTTCATAAATGCTTTACCAGAAACAACTAACCTCTTAAGAGATAGGTTAAAGATATCACGTGCCTTCTAGGTGGGGTTTGATTCGGGAGTCGGGGTATGATCTCACTTTCAAGAGTTTTTAGTTCATCTTGCCCAATCCTGGAAGATGTAGAGATGGTTGAGAAGTTATTACAACCTTCAGATTTTGCAGTTGAGGATGTTATGGCAGAAGTTGTTTATTTATTTGTTTCAGATGACAAGGCTGAGAGTGGAGAGCGGGAGAGTTATACCCCAGACCCTGACCATCCACTATATTGTTTTTATGATCATTTGACAGTAAAATTAAAATTTCCTTTATCCCCAACAGTTTTGGGGTAAGGACATGACCCCTGGAAAAGAACTGTCAGACTTTGTCATTAGATTATTCATGTTTAGATCTGTGTCTTGTGTTCAGACAGGGTAAGATGGACATGTCTCATGTACAGCTGGTGAGTCCATATGAGGATATGATTAAACCATCAGTTTGATCCTTCTGCTAGACTGCATTTAGCACTCTTTTTTTTCTCTGAATCAATCTCTTGGACAGGCATTCCCTGTCAAATTGTTTTTCCCCTCCATCTTACCAGAAATATACATGTCTGCAGTTTCAGATGTCTAGGGATATTAAGATTGAATAATTTTCATTTGTTCTTTTATTGGTATACTTTTTCCAACATGGTGCTATCTGTAGTAATTTTTATGCTTGTCACAGCGCTCGCATGTGCCCAAATTTGGTGACTGGGACAACGATAATCTACCTTACACAGCCTACTTTGAAAATGCTCGCAAAGAAAGAGCCGGCATAAGGATGAACCCGAATGATCCTGAGGAGAATCCGGAGGCCTTCATGTATACTAGGGGAGGCCTGGAAAGCAATTGTGATTGCCAGCCAGTTCAGGTTCCTCCTGCTGCCGGTTCTCAGAAATCCATTCCAGCAGATAAAAACCACAATGATGGACACAGCAGGCAGAATGCTCCTAACAGAAACGGTTCTTATGATTATCAGAAGAGTGTAAGAAGCCATAGGAGCATGGCATCAGAATCTGGCAGTGAAAAGAGCAACTCTGACCATTCACTTCTGAGGTTCAGTCATCGACGTGCAAACTCTGGCCAGAAGAAAGGTCGGGTTGGGGGAAGTAGCTTCTCTTCATCTGTCTCAGGACAATTTACACACAGAAATGGAAGCTACCAATCTGATAACAATAGAGTTAAGTGTTCTGCCCGAACGTATTACTTACCTTATTGCCTGCCAAGCACAACTTATTCCCTTCATCATTGCAATTTTTTTACCTGACTCTGTTTGGTTTCATCGGATTAGCAGCATCGTAGAACAGCATCAATACCAAAATTTGGGGAATGGGATGAAACTGACCCAACATCAGGTGAAGGGTATACTGCTATATTTAACCAAGTGAAAGCGGAGAAGCAATCTCCAACTTCCAAGTTCCCAACAGTGCCTCCACAGCAGAGCAATTACTCAGACTGTTATCACAGTAAACCTCGAACTCCTTCCTTTTGCTCAAAGGTACAGTCAATAGACACTGCAAGTTTAAACAAACATCGAATTGAGACGGAAAAAGAAGTAGAATTACCAGAACTTTGATCTTTTTCACCGCCCCTTCCTAAAATTTACTCTCTCATTTAATAGTACCTGTTTGTTCTGGATCATGCAGGTATGTTGCTGCTTGTTTTCACGTGGAAGTGACTAACAGACATGGAATGCGATTGCTTTTTGTGTCGCACTGGCTCCATGGGAGGATTTTCATGTGAATCTTGATGGGATTCCCACAATTTACACTTGTCTAGGATGCCCTTCATTCAGGGAAAATACCTTGAATGCCTTCGTTTTGAGTATTTTAAAGCATAATATTATTATTATTGTTATTGCCTCTCTTTTTTCCCAATATTTTCTCTTTTAATGAATTATGATATTACATTCTTGGGAAAAAAAAGGATTCACAACTTGTTTTTCTACTGCTGGGTAATTCGTAATTGCCTTTATTTCAAATTGTTGAAGGATTTTCTTGGTCATTAGACATGGGCCAGGCTCAGGCCAGTCCCTTAAGAGCTGGATCTACATTCCTCGCCGGAGTGATTAGCTGCTCTCTATGGGCTCCACTCCTGAGCTTCTATGCCTAATGGCGCCCCAACTCAAACTTTAAATTAAGCTTTCCTAGTATGAAGGCACGCTTATTATGTTACGGATCGGATCTGAAGCCTTTGAATATATAAATAATTAAATAAAAGCTTTTTAACTCTTATTATATTCTTTTTAAATGTGAGTTCATGATAAGTGATATCATATTAAATTTAAATCTTTATTAATATTAATGTGAGATCCTCATGAAATATACAAAGATCGAGATAAATTTGAATTAGAGTAAAAATCCATAGATAGATTTAAATTAGTGTAAAAGTTCATGCAGTGAAATAGAATAAAATATTACGAATCCTAAGTCAATAAAAAATGAGTATATATTAAGAATATAAACTTTAACTTTCTACCATTTATCAAGCATATTATTTAAGTTGAAAATGTGAATATGTATATCTATACTTTTCATCAATCAATCAAAATTAAACGCATAAAAGTTCAAAATTAAAACACAATAAAGAATTCAATCACTAGAATCTCAAGATTAAGATAAATTAGATAAATCAAAATTCATAAAAAAATGATTTAAATTCAAAAAACAAAACACACACGTCTTTATCTAGTAAGCTTTTTTTTAAAAAAAAAACCTTAAATAGTAAAATGAATTTTTAAATTATCTGACAATAAAACTTTTATTTTTTTGATTCGTATCATACAAACCTTTAATTCCAAACAAAAAATTAATAATCATCAATTTTAATATTAATTAATATTTTTATTCACATGACATATAACGAGATTATGTAATAATTGATATAATTGTATTAAATATTTATTTCATGATTGTCAATTTTTTGTTAGAAATTATAAAAGTATATAAGAGAATTTTAATATAATAAAAATTTAATTACATAGATAGATATAATTCAATTTTTTTAATGCTTAAATCAATAAAGAATTAATAGTAAAAGCAATCAAGGCCAAAGCATTAGAATTTAAAAAGAGAAAAAAAAGAAGGCAGCAATTTTGATAAGGTAAAATAAAATTTCAAAATTTGAAATTTATTAAAATCTTGCTATCCTATGTCCATCCATCTTGAAAACCGACAATAGCATGATAATCCCATGGCTATAACCCCATCTAATCAATTCCAATCGTTTGAAAGCGACGTTGCCAGCGCAGCAATCTGGGAAAAAAATGCAAAATACATCCTCAAAGCGGCATCGTTTAACCTCTGAAAGGCTCTAATGAAACGATGCCGTTTTAATCCTTCCCATCAGTTATCCCCGAGCGCCAAACTTGTTATAAAAGAGGGAAATCAAATTTAGGAAACCACTCTCTCTCTCTCTCTCTCATTTTTATTTATGTTTTTTTCAATTTCAAATTTCAAAACCTCAACACTGTTAGCCTGAAAATGGAGGCAAGTCCAATCCCGATCGGATCGTGTTCCAAAGAGCACCAGAAGATCTACAGAGATTGGTTCAATGTCGCCGATTCAGGTTTCTTCCTTTACTTTTCTATATTCTTCAATCATTTTTTTTCTTTTTTGTTGATTTCGACCGTGAAATTGCTTTGATTATGATAGATGGAGATGGACGTGTTACTGGAAATGATGCTACAAAGTTCTTCTCCATGTCTAAACTTTCTCGTCAAGAACTCAAGCAGGTAATAAAAACTCGTTGAGAAAGAGTAGTCATGCTTCAGTAAAAGCTATTTCAAGTTCATTTTAAGTGTTATTAGTAGTACTTCTGAAATCTTGATTTTGGAGAGCTTCGTTTATTTGCAAACTACGAACTGAGACGGGGCTTGTTTATGATTGGCCTCCCTTGGAATATGTAAATGATTTTTGGAATTATAAAAGACAGCTTGTATATTTGTAGATCTATGGAAACTTTTCCTTTCACTAGATTTTTCTTGTTAGGATTAATTTGCCCTTTTAGTGTTTGATCAGATTATGATTGTTTTTGAGTTCACGTTTCTCACCGTTTGTTTTTCCTTTTCTATCTTTAGATTTGGGCGATTGCGGATTCTAAACGACAAGGATTTCTAGGATTGACAGAGTTCATCGTTGCTATGCAGGTTGTAAAATGGAATGGAGTATTTAATTAAATAGAGATTTGATTTTTTTTTCTAATATGTAATTTGTGTGTTTGAATTTTTGTTGATTTTCAGCTGGTTTCTTTGGCACAAGCAGGAAATGAACTAACCTCTGATGTTCTTAAAAGTTCAGGTAAGTCGCGAATAACCTACTCTGTTTTGCTCTTTTGTCATTGTTTTGGTATCAATTTGACAAAGTAACACAGAGTCACAGACTGATTTACTTACTTCAGAAATTGACATGTGATGCTTCAGAATTGTTACATTTCTCAAAGTAGTGATTTTTTTTTTTGAAATTAATGCTTATTTAGGTCAAAACGTAGTATATACCGAAGATTTGTGGAAATATATTGCTATTGGCTCTCTTGTGGCCTTATTCTGGTTATTTAATCCATGTTGATGTGTACTTTCGTTTGTTCCAGTTGATGCAGAGAATATTAGTCTTCCTATAATGGAAGGTTTGGATGCCTTAGCAGTGGTAAGGGATGTTCTTTGTTTCGCCTTCTAATTTTAATTACTTGAGTTAATTTCTTAGTTTTGATAAATTTCATTGCTCTTTTTTCCCAGAAGAGCAAGGATTCGACAACCAATGGGGAGCCTGAAATGAATGGTTAGATACTATACTATCTTCAAGTGTTTTCCATGAGGTTGCTCGATTGCGCTTTCATGAGTTAGCTTACTGTTAATGATGCAGGAACTACTCATCCCCAAGTTCCAACATCTGCTAAATGGTTTACTTCAAAGTCTGCAAGAAAGGTAATCTCTCGGTTTCTCTTTGCCCTTAAGGGTGTTTGTCTTGCCTCTAGGTTGACTTGCTCATGCTGCACTGTAACCTTTTGCATCACAACACATCCTGGTTGTGATGTCTTAACTTTTCACTATGTTAACGTGTTGTACAACTTCTTAAGCTGCATCTGTTTGTAAAGATGTCTTCATTTCAATATTTTGCTTGATGAGTTTGCTTTCTCTGTTTATTGCTTAGACCCCTGCAAGCGCAGTTACCTCAATTATTGATGGCTTGAAGAGACTTTACATTGAAAAGCTAAAGCCATTGGAAGTTACCTATCGATTTAATGATTTTGTGTCTCCTTTCTTGGTAAGTGAAATATGCTTTGATTTTAACCCCAAAAAAAAAAAAGTTTGTGCTTTTATTTATCAGTGAGAGATGTTAAACTTGAATTGAATGGTTCCATCTCTGTAGATTTTGAAGCAGAGTATCCACGTGCCACTGTGGCATTTCATATTCTCTTACGCACAAAGCATTTCATTAATGCATTAAATTGATTTGTGATTTTTTCCATGCAGACAAACAGTGACTTTGATGCTAAACCAATGGTTATGCTTTTGGGTCAGTATTCAACTGGGAAAACTACATTTATAAAGCATTTGTTGCAATGTGATTACCCAGGTAAGTTCGAGGCATTTATTCCCTTTCTCTTTCCTATAAACACGATGGTAGTTGATTATGATGTGTGCTGAGCTTTTCATCATCATTCTATTGACAGGAGCTCATATAGGACCAGAGCCTACAACTGATAGATTTGTGGTTGTAATGGTATGTAAAGCCACGTCTAAGTTTTCTGGTTTTGAAAGTGATTATATGAGTCAATGTGTTCTAATACGTGTCATTGATTGCAATACTTGCTTTTGTATATAATATCATCCTGCGTATAACCTTTCTGAGTGGCCATCACCATTCTTGTGAGATCTGTTGGCACTATTATGTACAATGTCAAAAAAGTCATCTGTTTAGATATTCTTACGCCAAATGAGTAACCTTCACTTGGAAGGTAATGGTTTGTAGTAAACAAAAATCTTACTACAATATGCAGTTTGAATGTTGTAAAAGATTTGTAATGTTTCTTGTATATTTCCAGAATGGACCTGACGAAAGAAGTATACCTGGGAACACTATTGCTGTTCATGCAGACCTGCCATTTGGTGGCTTGACAACGTTTGGAGGAGCGTTTTTATCAAAGTTTGAGTGTTCTCAAATGCCACATCCAGTGAGAATTATTGAGTTTTTCTTTTACTGTTTTCATATTGATTATATTTCAGTTTACTGTTACTGATGTCATTGTCATGTTTGCAGTTGTTAGATCAAATAACATTTGTTGACACTCCTGGAGTTCTATCTGGAGAAAAACAAAGAACACAACGAAGTTATGATTTCACCGGTGTTATATCATGGTTTGCAGCTAAATGTGATCTCATCCTTCTGCTGTTTGACCCGCACAAATTAGACATAAGTGATGAATTTAAACGAGTAATTTCATCTTTACGTGGTAATGATGACAAGATACGCGTTGTCCTGAATAAAGCACACCAAGTTGATACCCAACAAGTACGATATTCTGTTCCATTTTTCAATTGGCAGACTTCTGTTATTGTTACATTCATTACAACTCACCAACTTCATATCAACAGCTAATGAGAGTTTATGGAGCTTTGATGTGGTCACTGGGAAAAGTTCTGAATACTCCAGAGGTTGTGCGTGTTTACATCGGGTAAGTTTATTTTCCTCAAAAAATTATTTCACTGGACAGTTTTGGCTAGTGATTAGGTTCTAATCTATCCTCTCTTGATAGCTCTTTCAATGATAAGCTCCTTAATGAAGCTGCCATTGGTCCACTGGGGCAAGATCTTTTCGAGAAAGAACAAGATGACCTTCTCAAGGACTTGATAGACATTCCAAGAAAGGCTTGTGATCGTCGGGTGTGTTTCTCTCCTCTTCATAAATATTGTTCATCATGTTTAGTTATTGTTTATGTGCATGAAGGGTAAATGCATGGTTGCAGATCAATGAATTCGTGAAGCGTGCTAGAGCTGCAAAAATCCATGCTTATATAATTAGCCATCTCAAGAAGGAGATGCCTGCTATGATGGGCAAAGCTAAAGCTCAACAACGACTTATCGATAATCTTGAAGACGAATTCGGGAAGGTCTTGCTCTGTTTCATCTCTTTGTCATCTCATCTTTTTCCTTTCATTTTCATTCGTTTTTCACTCCTAGTACTTGCTCGCAAACAGGTGCAACGAGACTTCCATCTGCCGGCCGGCGATTTCCCAAGCGTGGAGCACTACAGGGAGGTGTTGAATGGTTACAGCATCGATAGATTCGAAAAGTTGAAACCTAAGATGATACAAGCTGTAGATGATATGTTAGGATATGAAATCCCAGAGCTCCTGAAAATCTTCAGGAATCCTTATGAATGAAGCTTGAGGGATCAGAGTGGCGAAAAGAAGAATATTGCTTCTGTTGCAATATTCGTAGCTTTTGCTACGCTTTAGCCTTTTCTTATTATGCTTTTCAAGCGTGTTTTCATCAAATAAAATGTCCCTTTTGTCAATGTATTCACTGCCCGTTCATCAGACTTTGAAAAATTCGACCCTTGGAAATAGTCCAATAGAGATGACAAAAGAGTGATTCAATTTTGGCATTTGAATTGATCTAGATGTAAGATTAGACTGCCATGCCTATGACCAGTTCTGAGGAAAATGTTGCAGTGCCTAAGTCGGCGCTGCCATGGTCAATCTCTTGAAGGTTTTTTGTAATTTAGCAAATTAATTAATGGGTTTAGGTTATTTATATGGGAAAAAACCATGTCAAAGTAATGTGATTCATTTAAAATTAACAAACAAGCAAACAGAAAGGAAAAAAAAAAACAAATCTGAAGTCAGATTCTCTTAAGCATGTGGGGGATAACACCACTTGGCAAAACTGCAAATGTAAGAAAGGAAAAACCTATTAATTTCTTTTGACAGAAAAATATTGAATATTTATATTTTTTCAACGGTCAAGGTTTTCCAACAACAGCAAAAATCTTCTGGTCAATAGTTGAAAAGGTATATTATTAGAAACAAAACTTTTTTTGACTTTACGATTTCGTTATATAGTCTCTAGTTCAAATTTTTAATTTAATTGAGATCCTAATATATCAGTAAAGAGTAATAGATTTTGATATTATTTATCACGAATGATATTAGTAAAACCAGACTAATTAGTAATTAATATACTAGTTGATATGTTTACCAAAAAATATAAATGAGCATACTTATAATTATTTTCTTATGAATATGCTTGAATTTCTTGAATAATATGTTACAAAAATGATAATTTCATATTTTTAAAGGGGTAACGTTTGAGATTATTATTTTTATTGTTTCTATTTACTATATTATCTGATCATATGAAAAATAATATATAAAATTTATAAAAAAATATATTTTTTAAAATTTGTCGTTGTCTTAAAAGACACTGTATGCCTTTTGACTAGTGTTTTTGGGTTTTTTTTTTAATTTTTATTGGGGTGATTTTTTAAAGAAATAATCAGTAAATATTTTTAAATAACGGCGGGTTGGTCTTCGACAGAGGTTTTATATAACAGAAGATGGGAGAACACTTTGATTTTGCCATTGCAGAGTTGAAGGAAAATGGAGAAGATGCAGAAGAAGATAGCGAAAAGATTTGAAGGCAAAGTTGCAATCGTGACTGCTTCGACTCAAGGCATCGGTTTCGGCATCGCCGAGCGGCTTGCTTTGGAAGGTGCCTCCGTCGTCATCTCTTCCCGCAAGCAGGTTCTGATCTGATAAAAATCTTTCTACCCTTTGATCTCTTCTTTATATATTCAAAGGTTTAATCAGATGGATTACATGCAACATCACAACCATTCGTCGAGTGAGACTTTGTAAATGATCGTGGTGTGATCTGTGAATTGTAATAAGATTCTTTTTTGGCCTTTTACTTGTTTGTGCTGTTTCTGCTGCAAGCTGCTGTTTTTCTTGCGAAACAAACAGAAAATTCACATGATAATAGTGATTTGCTTCAATTGTTTCTTGTTTGATTTGTTTTGAATCTACCTGCAGAAAAACGTGGATGAGGCAGTTGGAAAGCTTAAAGCTAATGGCATACAGGTTTTGGGGGTCGTTTGTCATGTATCCAATGCGCAGCAAAGGAAGAATCTGATAAACAAGACTGTTGAGGTTAGTCAGTGAAAATCTTGGATTGTAATACGATCAGTGACTATGAAAAATAAGCTAAACTTGAGAATTTGAACATTTTCCCTTTGATATGATAATCGTAGTATGCCATTTTTATGAGATGGTGGATTTGGTTTCAGAAATATGGAAAAATAGATGTGATTGTATCAAACGCTGCTGTAAATCCAGTTAACATGCCCTTGCTGCAAACCCAAGAATCTATTCTCGACAAGCTATGGGAGACAAACGTCAAAGCATCCATACTTCTTCTGCAGGTAATTGACTGCTCTGAATGAAGATTAATGTCGGAAACAAAAGGAAAATAGTTAAAGTAAACTGTTGTTGTTGCATGATCTGGCTATTCTTTGACACATTTTGCATCCTTACCATAGATTAACCCTCATAGTTTACAGCAGGGTCACTTTCCTGAATCTGGTTTTGTTTGACTTGACAAGTTTGGAAGGTTCATAGCCTGTTTCCTTATGCAATGCAGGATGCAGCTCCTCATTTGCAGAAAGGTTCGTCGGTTATATTTGTTTCTTCACTTGGTGGATATCAACCGCAGCCTTCCATGGCAATGTATGGCGTTACCAAGACAGCCCTTCTTGGCCTGACCAAGGTTAATATATTCAAAAGAATTCCACAAGTTTTTCAGGGATGTTCTGTTCTTCTTATAGTCTCCCTTCCTCTCCATCCCCTTTTTCCAGGCTCTCGCTGCTGAGATGGCCCCTGATATTCGTGTAAATTGTGTTGCCCCTGGTTTCGTACCCACCCGCTTTGCAGCATACATCACAGCAAACGAGACCACAGTAAGTAATAATACAATCTGGCATCTTTTGTTCTGCCTTCAATCTTGATCTGAAACCTGGAATTTGGAATTTGTTGCAGAGGAAGACCTTTGAGAAGACTACCTTACTTAACAGGCTTGGCACTCCGGAAGAAATAGCTGCTGCAACTGCTTTCTTGGCTTCGGATGATGCATCTTATATTACAGGAGAAACTTTGATTGTTGCAGGAGGAACCCCCTCTAGACTGTAGTTAATTTCCTCTTCGTTATTACTCTCCCTCCCTCCTTTATCAAATCTTCCTTTGTCCTTTTAATCTCTGTATTCAGTGTGCTATTCCTATCACAAACATTTGGTTTATTACCCTTTGAAGTGGAACAACTTCACAGGAAGATTAATAAATGCTGGATCATTTCCTTTTTTTTCTTTTACTATATTAGAATTAAAGCATGAACATTCAAAAATTTCCTTACTTTATTCAACTAAATTCTTCAATTTTCTTGTACTATTAACTACAATATGGTAGTCCATATTTTTGATGTCTATATAACATATAATCTGATAAGTTGATGTAATCATATAATAATCGGTGAGTAATGTGACGGTCCATGTGATTAAATGCTTCCATTACATCAATTATAAAAATATTAATTAACATTTTATTTAAGATTATTAATTTTTTATTAAATTTTATATTTTTATTTAAATACAAATAAAAAATTAAGTGCGGTTACAAATATGATAAATTCATAGCAATTTTTTTTATTCTTTAATACGTGTACGGTAGTTTATTAATACTGCAAAAGCCGAGGGAGGAGGGAAGTAAAGGACAAGCTAAGAGGACAACTCTTCTTGGAAATGAAGAAGATGGAGATGAAGGGTAGGAGGAGGTTCGAAGGCAAAGTAGCGATCGTGACGGCGTCGACTCAAGGCATCGGCTTGAGCATCGCCGAGCGTCTCGGCTTAGAAGGGGCCTCCGTCGTCATCTCTTCTCGCAAACAGGTTTCCTTTTTTGGGTTTTTTTTTTTTTTAAATTCTCCCAAGCTGAAGCTTTTTTAATCGTTGACTTTGTTCTTTCGTTCTAAGAGTATCAGGCTTCGATCTCTTTTGCCTTGAAAAAATGAATCTTTGAAGAATTTTGGTTTGAAATGTGAGGATGGGTGTTTGTGCTTTTTGGTCTGCTTGTAGAAAAACGTGGATGAGGCAGTTGAAAAGCTTGAGAAGAAAGGGATTCAAGTGTTGGGTGTGGTTTGTCATGTGTCAAATGCACAACAGAGGAAGGATCTTATTCGAAAGACTGTTGAGGTTAGTATTTGATCCTATGTTTTTCTGTTCTTAATAACACAAAGTTATCATTTCCTTCCGTACGATTCTCTTCTGATATTGGAAATGAAGAAATGCAATCCAACAGTAAAGTTCAACAGTGAGTCTGTTTATATACAACGAACAATTCTTTTTGAAAGGTTGTAGCAGGAACTTCTTTAATTTAGGAGTTGGTGGTTTTGTTTCAGAAATATGGAAAGATAGATGTGGTTGTATCAAATGCTGCTGTAAATCCAACGGTAGATCCATTGTTGCAAACCCAAGAATCTATCCTTGACAAGCTATGGGAAACAAACGTGAAAGCAACTGTACTTCTTCTACAGGTAAATCACTTTGGGTGAAGATGAATGTTAGGAAATAAAAGAACATATATGCTTTAGGGTAGCATATATTGATGTACAGGTTATTGTGATTAGATTGTTGGTGGTACATCGTCTGGCTATACCATAGTTTGCCATTGCTTGCCATAGCGATTTACTTGGTCACTTTTCCGGAATCCGTATTTGTTAAACTTTGACAAGTATACGAGGAAGGGCCATGACGACTTCCTTATATATTGCAGGAGGCAGCTCCACACTTGCAGAAAGGTTCATCAGTTGTTCTTATTTCCTCAATTGCTGGCTTTCATCCGCAGGCTGCTATGGCTATGTATGGAGTAACTAAGACAGCCCTTCTCGGGTTGACCAAGGTTGGTATTCTGGTCCATTCCATTATATGCTATGAATTCTGCAAACCATCAACTCTTTTTCATCTTCTAAGCATTACCTGAACATATTTTAGGCCCTTGCAGTTGAGATGGCCCCTGATACTCGTGTAAATTGTGTTGCTCCTGGCTTTGTTCCAACCTACTTTGCAGCATACATCACAAAAGATGAGGTTGTGGTAAGTGAATATGTGACTTCTACTTTGGGCTCCTCTTGCCGAATTGATGTCATTTGTCTGTCTTGTCATGGACTGAATTTGAAATTGAAATGTTGCAGAGGAAGGCTGCTGAGGATCAGACGCTACTTCAAAGGCTTGGTACCCCGGAAGACATGGCTGCCGCAACTGCTTTCTTGGCGTCCGATGATGCTTCTTATATTACAGGAGAAAATCTTGTGGTGGCAGGGGGTATCCCCTCTAGACTTTAGTATACCTTTCTTTGTTGTAATGCCACCCCTTTCCTTTGTTTTCAAAAATAATAAGCAATGCGAATACAGACCTCACTCATCCGCTTGATTCATGTAGTTGGTTCGCTATTCCTATTACCAGAATTGCTATCTTTACTGCCAAAACTTTGATACAAAGATCAATAAAATCAGAAGCTCTCGTCTTTAATTTATTTACTAGTCGAACTTGAGTTGTAACCTTTGCAAATGAAAAGTTCCTTAGTTCTTTTTTTCTTAAAAGGTAAATAAAGTTAAACGCCTGTGATCATGATGGTATGCAAAGAAACAATGGAAACAGGCACAGCATTCTTTTCCTTGGGCAGTTGGGTGCGTGTCCCCTTGGAACCCTGAGCCTTGAGATTTCATTGCAGGCAAGGGAAAAGCTAAGGGAGAAGGGAGCAGTTATACAAGATGTCAAATCAGCCAAGGAATATCTGGAATAATATTTAGCATATATACCATGAACGGCAGGAGAATTCTTGTATATGTTACAATATTAGCATATCTACCATGTAATTTATCAACACTGCACGTGATTCAAGTGGAAAACATGTAAAAACTCAGAAGACAAAATACTTTACAGAGGCTATAAAGAAACCAACCATTTCTGAACCCCTTAAGGGTTCCTCTGCAACTTATGTACATTAACTCAAACTCATGGATCTTCACAATACAACATATTCTAGGTTCAGGCAAAAGAAAATCCTCCTTCCCCTAATGTAACTCAGTCATAATGCTGAGGCATGCTGATTTAGGAGTAGATTATCCTTGATTATTATGGGATTCCAGTCTTGCTGTTATGTGTCTTCTACCCCATTTGCATGCACTTGATTAGCAGGAAAAGGAAGACAGTAATATGGCACTGTGATATTCCCACCTTTTTCCATCCTTAACAGTATTTACTTGTGACGTCCAGTTGCAAACAGAATCTAATACGAAATGCGATGTAACTACACAGGGACAACATCATCATTCTGATTATCATCACAAGTTAATATAAGACCTTCAACATATGTTGGGAGGAGGCACCGGCTCCATTGACAGCCTGTTGAGATAGGTTCTGATGGTGGAACAATCATAAGTACATTATCATGGCGTCGGACAACCCCCATCACACTTACAGTGCTCCCTTCTTTTATGTAACTGTGTCACAACAAACGTCCTCTTTATCAGAACAGAACTGAAATTATACTCAGATGTTTCAAAAGGCTTCAATAAATGAAATCATTAATTTCCAAATTATTTAAAGCTAAAGTCTACAAATCCCACAAAGATGCAACTGAGGTGCGGAAAAAATCACCATGATACTACAAGCAGAACAATAAATGGCATACCCCTCCTTTAGGCGCATTATACGGTCATCACTAGAGAGATTGCGCTCTGCTAGCCAGCGTAAAAAGCTTGGAGATAAGTCCCTGTTTTGCTTTGTTATATCAGCTACAGTAGCTGGTTTGACAAATGGAGCAACCTTAGCTCCATAGCCTGCTTTGACTAATGCTCTTAATCCAGATTGGAAGTCTGATATGTAAAAATCAGCAACATATTTCTGTCCACAATAAAAAAGTTGCCTAAGAGAAAATTCACTCAGAAGCAACATTTCTGAGTTTGCCAAACAATACTGATAGAGATTCTGAAGATTTTTCTAAGCCAAAACAAATACCTCAGAATGTCTACATCCCCAGGAGAAGCAATGATGTTTAGGGTTTGCGGATTTACCACCCCATCCTTTATACTCGTACAATTCTGTGGAAACGTATACACATCTGGGCACCCTCTGGTAAGATGACTCCAAAGGAATGCTGCCACAGGTGACAACCTACAATAAGAGTTGAGATTTAATTAAACCTATAGCAAAATCAAAATATAAGAAATAAATACTTGAGTGTCTAATTATTGCACCATCAATTTCAGGTTTCATCCTTTATTTCTTCTTTAAAACCAAATAAGAAAACCACTCCAATTCGAAGTAGACAAACACCAAAACAACAAGACAATGGCAGATGTTAATGGTATTCATAGGCTTCCAATGCCAATATGTGCAGTTCCCCACAGGCAATGCTGTACCCTACCAGTGCATTTGGCATGTGAAGCATGCCTTCCCACGAGCCCACAATCATGTGCACATGTGTAACTCCTAATTAATGATCAGGCACGTTGGAAACCCAGAACCATAACTACCCCATCTTAAGCTGAGTAAACCAATCATTGCTTCTATATTGCAAAAAAATAAATATGCCTCGAGATCAGAATTACCACCAGTACATCAATTAGCTATACTTGGTTCAGCAGGGAACTCGAATAAAGATCATATGACATCTCTAGAATCAAGGAACAGCCAACTGGTTCGCTCAGTATGCTGCATAACCAAGATTTTACTAGAACGACAGGTAGAATAAAACAACCATTTACCCCACCAATATTCAAATTGTTTCCAGCAGAGAACATGTATTCCACACCATCAAGAGATTTCCTTTCAGCTATAGGAACAAGAGCCTTTGTTTGCAGAACAAAATAGATAGTTAGACACCCACATTTAGTATTCTCACCTAAAATCCCATGATTAAAAGTACCTTAAACAAATACCGAACCGAATCCAAACATCAAATCGTTAACTCATCTAACAAAAGAAAAACCAACCACCCCCCCCTCCCCTGACAATAATGACAAATGTGAATTACCATATTAGACATTTATCTAAATGGCAATTAAAATGACAAATCAACACGCATCAATTAATGCCGAATATGTTTAGAGCAGTTTTCAGTTTCCACAAATAGACATAAAGAGTAAACCAAAATATAACTTAGTAAAAATTTTACCCCTGTAACTTTCACGTATTGGCCATCAACAGCACCTCTAAGCTCAGCATCCGGGTACCTCCTCACGTACCCCACCAAGCCTTCCCTTCCCCAAATACAATTCCAAAGTAATCCCAAACCCAGGGGCGCCACCACCGCACCCACCGCCCCAAGAACCACCACCTTCTTCACGGCCACCATCAGAAACGCCCCCACCAACAGCCCCATCACCACCACCACCATCACCACCCAAATCACTGCCTTCGACACCCTAAATCCAAACCTCATCCCTTCCCCGAGACTCGTCACCCCAGGCCCGTACCCTGCTTTCCCCGACGAGGCAACCGCTTGCTCGGCCTGGCCGAGCTGCCCCGACCTCCTGGGACCCGAGCTGAGAGGACCTGAGGTGATGAGCCCGGTAGGCTGAAGAGGCATGGGCCCGGAGGATTTCCTGATCGGGCCTGAGTTGGACCCAGATCGGACGGATCCACTGTTGGGCTGAGAAGAAGAGGAAGTACGTGAAGGTTGCACAAGTTGCTGCTGCTGCTTGGAGTTGGGATTCGAAGAAGGTCCGTTGGATGAGGACTGATCAAGCACGGGGATGTCGAACATTTTGCCCAACTCCCCGGATTTTTTAACGTCACCGCCTGTGTACGGTACTGCCCGCAACGACATTGTCGGTTGCCTCTCTTTCAGCTGCTCCGGCCTGCCCGACACCACCAGCCCACTGCTCAGCTGGTGAGACTGAATACGAGAACCCATTCTTCCTCTTTTCTGTTTATTTATCTTTGATATGAAAACAAGCACACTCAGAGAGAGAGAGAGAGAGAGTTTGGGGAGTTGCAGAGAGAGTGGAGAGTAGTGGGAGTTAGAGTAGGAAGAGTGGGGAGTGGTAGCAGGATGGAATGACGAAAACGAGTTGGCGGAAACGCCGTAATGGCATGTGTGTCCTTTTCTCTTTGAAATGGCGGTGCGCTGTTCGCTGTTTGAGGCTTTCGGGAGGGTTGATGTGCCACGGCCCGCGGGTCCACAGCTTTTACTAATTTTTTTTTTGGCCTTTGTGAATTTACTTTTCCATCCTTATCCTCTAGAAAGAAGCTCGATGGCTACTCTCCAATCACGATTTGCCATGCCACCATCGTGTCTTGTTACGGGATTATTACCTTCTTTTCAAAAAAAAATTTATTTATGTTACGGTGAAGAGTTATCTACAATAAGCTAGCCCTTCACTCAAATTAAATAATAAAAATAAATTTTAATTATTTTTATATGCTTTATTAGTCAAAATTAAGTTAACAAATTCAAAATAAATTCGATATTTAGACTATTTATAAATTAAAATAAATAATTTATAAGTAATACATACAGTAAAAATTAAAATAAATATTAAAATATTTATTGTTTATAATCGAATTCATACCTAATATTTATTCATACTATTTATTACCATCCTTGAGAAGGAGACAAGATTATAAAGTGATGATGAATGGTAAGTAAATAAGTATTCAAAACAATGTGAAAACATTTAAGTAGAATTAGGTTATTATTGAATTCGGATGGAGTTTAATTTTGTAAGTTATCATAAATATAATTTTTAAATAAATAAAAGAGTTTGAGTGTTAATTAAATTTTTATAAGATATTATTTATTAGGATTTAATAAAATATAAAAATTAAATTTTATATAATAAAATTTAAATACAATTACCTTATCTTGGCTATGACTACATGAGAGGTAAAATTGCCTAAAAAGGGAAGTAATGGTGGTTATCAGGTGTCACAGTCAAAATCGGTGAGCAGTGGTCCCACCCAAGAAAGGTTGGCGATGAGGTTGATTGGGTCCTACAAGTTAGATCTTCTCTTGCCAGAAGATCTGCCGGTCTGTATCATTTCTTTCCGCACAATCATTGAACGGTTAGGATAATCCAATCACAATCACGACCCCAATTCTTAATTTTGGCATGCTTAAGGCGGGTCCACCTCCTCCTGCCCACTTGCATTGCATCACTGCCACCGCTCGAGTCTACTAGTACTAGATCTACCCAATCAATTCCAAAAATAAAGTCCATTTTACTTGTCTAGTTATACAACATTACACTTTTCCTTTAAAATATTTTTTTTTCTCCAATTTCAAATCCTCATTTTTTTTTTCAATTTTACAAAAATTAAGATAAAAATATTTAATTTTAAAAGCAATAAATTAAAAAATTAGACGAAATGAGCATTATCATATTTTATATTAAAAAATAAAATTTCGATATATGTATTTAGCTAATTATCTATAATTGTAATACAAAGTTCCTAAAATATAGTAATAGTTTGCTTGATAGACAAATGGTAAATACCCAAAATTAAATGCATATTTATCATTATTTAGCGACGGTAGCCAATGAGTGGAAGTGCTGATTCTTGTCACAGATTAAGTGGTCGGTAAAGAGTCCGTTAGAGACAAAACCGGTAGATGGGTTTGTTTGGGATGGTTTTTTTCGGTTTTCGGGTTTGATGTTTTAGCGACGATCGTACACGAAGGGAATCGTTAAGGGACAAATACGGCAATTCACTCTTCACACTCGTCGGTACTGATGCAGACGGGCATCCAAGGTCTATGAGAAGATTGTTGCATGAAGGACAAAAATATACTTGGAAATTCAACAAAAAACAAAAGAATTGAAGTTTCCTTGCTTGTTAGATTTATTTTAATTTTGATAAAGGTTAAAAGATTTTCAATTATTTGATGATCTGTTCTTTTTTTTTTCATAAAACCTTGTTTAATTTCTTACGTAAAATAATATATAAGTTTACATTTAATATATTATCTGTTTATAATTATAATATTTCATTTTTATATCTTATGTGAATGTTGACTTATGTAAATGTTTAATTTAAAAAAGAAAGAGTATCAACAGATGAAAAAAGACGAAAAAAGCTTAGTCCTGAAAACTTTTAGAGAGAGAGAGAGAGAATGATGATGTTTAATTTTCGTAGGCAAAAGTGCCCTCCAAAAGCTTAGTCCTGAAAACTTTTAGAGAGAGAGAATGATGATGTTTAATTTTCGTAGGCAAAAGTGCCCTCCAGGTATGAAACAAAGATTTCAAAAATCCTTGCAACTTTGGAGGGTTTCGTCGTCTTTTTCTCATTCTCGTGGGGTAAAGCCAAAGTCATGAAAAAGTCACTTCATGATTCTGATCTCCCCCCCCTTCCAAAAAGAAAGCATCATCTCTCCCTTTACTTTACTATGGAATCTTGTTTCCTAATTCCTCCCATTCTTGTCAAGAATTTCAATCTTTGATTTTGCAGTATAATAACATAAATTCACTGCAAATTCAATACCAATTGATATTTTTCTATTCACATGACATGTAACGTAATTTGATATCATAATCTCGTAATTATTTTAATTGTCACGTTATATACCATGCAACGTAAACATAAATGTTAATTTTTTATTAAAATTTTGAAGGGTAAGACTTAGAGTTTCATGAAAGACAAGCATCTATGGTCCATTTAAAGAATCTTGAAGAAAGATGTGGCAAACTTATATTAATAATTTCATGATGGGTGATGAATCAAAGCAAAATGGACCACAAGAGTTAGGTTTGGGGATTGCAATTATGGGGCAGGAGGGGGCAAAATGTTTGAGAGTGGACAAAAGGGGCAATTTGTCAGGGATTGATGAGTGAGCAACAATTAAGCAAATTGTATCAAGGTTGATTATCAAGTTCCTATTTAGGAAACACCTCTGACTTTGGCTACTAATTAGTTTTAGTCAATCAGATTTTGAGTGTTGGGACACCCCATTTCCAATTCCTTCTCAAAAATCTAACCCCATTTCGTATTTTTTTTGGATTAGTATCGCTTTCTAATCTTTTACAAGAAAATGAGTCGAGTCTAAATCGGGTCACGTCAGATCAGGTCGATGTTCTTTTATTTTCTTAAGTTTGATTACAACGAAATCATCAAAGATTTGGCATGTTGTAGTTCTATTTTCTTTCATTTCCCTTACACATTATAATAATAAGTATTTGTTGGAAAATATTTTTTAAAAAAATGGAGGAAAAAAGAACAAAAACCCAAAGTCCAAAACCCTTTTTGCAGGCAAAGGCCCAAAACCCATACCCATTTTTGCTTTGGACTCCTTCATAGTTCACCCTGTTGATCCAAGAACATGACTTTCCATCAAATTGGGTCGTGTGCTTCGGAAATGCAATGTCAAGAACCAAACTTGGAAGAAATTTCAAAAGGAAAAGCTTGCATTTTTTTTGCATTACTTTTTGGAAAGAATGTTCTTCTTCTTTTTTTTTTTTTTTTGGTATTTCGACTTAGCTTACAAGGAAGACCAGAAAAGGGCACACACTAGGGACTTCCATAAGAACAGAAATGAAGCAAAATTAAAGGAACATTTTCTATACACCAGCCAGCTCAAACAATTCCCCCAATCATTGTTAATCGTTGTCACAAACGATCATATCAATTTTCTTTTTTAGTTTTGGAATAAAGTGAGGATTGGGTGCTTCAGGTTGAGCATATTTCCAGGGTATATCCACCCCGTCTTGCTTCTTTTTCCTTGGTCTCTCCAGGGTGAAATTCTGCTGCCATGGTAAAAGCTGCAGGCATGAAACAGAGCAGAAACTGGAAATGTAAATTTTGCTGTTCCTTTTTGGGTTCACAAGAGACCAAACTCCCGTTATCTACCACTTGCCAATCTTTTTTTAAACTTTTCGATGATGAAATGCATGTAACATCGTAAATCACATGAATTTGGAAACCAGCCTGGGGAAATATCTTGTCAAAGAAAAGAAAACTAGCAATTCCTGATAATCATTGAAACGACGAAATTTACAGGAAAAGGGGGGATGGAAACAGGGAGATTTCCATGATGAAACCGATGATCGGGTGTTGTCCAATTTGGAGGTGGAGCTGTGAAATCACTTTGGATCGGATGGCGAAGGGTGTGCCTCGTGGGAACTCATGGTTTAACCACATGGACCAGCCACTTGTATGACTTTTGGGTGAAAAATATGTTGGAGAAGCAGCATTATCTTTAAAGGCGGGGCATATATCCCACCCAAAGTTGACATGCAATTGCAAAGCGTAATGCATGATCAGGAAATGAAAAACTTTGCCACTGTGGCCATTTAGCATTAATGATGCAAATGGAAAGAGGGAACAGAGACACAAACAGAAACATAGGGAGTTGGATTCGCTCGAGGAAAAAGCTCTCCGTCTGTCTAACTATCTATCTCTTTCGCGTTCTCTCTCTATTTTTCTCGAAAGTCTTACTTTCGAACCGAGCAATCACGAGATACCCTTGAGAACCCTGCTTTGAATTCATCTTTCAGCTGCTAAACGATCTAATCTCCTGGTCCTATTAGAAAGAAGCCGTGAAAACTTGCACTCTCTTTTCCTCTTCTCTCTGGAAAATCTGCATTTCCATGAATTTGCTCTTCATTTGAACCTTTTTTTCCATGAAAACATGAAACCCCACAATCACTTTCTCTACTTGTTATTCGTCTATATGCATCTCATTGCGCTTCCATGAAATTCTCTTTGCTTCCATCTCTGCTCTCAACTATAAAGTCGGTGAAATGGAAACCTGTAGTTTGGTTCTTTGTCTCTGTTATCTGTGTCAAGGACCCGGAGGATTCTCTTTGAGCATGTCACTCTTTTGAGAAATTCATGAAAACCATTCCCTCTTTTCCACTCTTCTACCAAACCCATGTTTTTGAATCAGTTCATGCAGTTCCTAAAATCAATTCACACATTCAGAAGGAAAATACCTTTTGACTGTTTGTTTTTACAGGATAAAGTTTCCTGCACAATTCCTTAAACCCCTTATCACGTAAAGGGCTAACAAGCCAGACCAAAAGCTTCAATGGGAACCTCTTGTTTCCATGCATTTCGCCTTCGAAAATCGAAAAGCAAACATTTGCCAGCCCCTTCCTCATCAAAAACACAGTTGAATTCTGATATGGGGAACATGGAAAAGAAGAGATTTGATAGCTTGGAATCATGGTCAATGATTTTGGACTCTGAGAATGTGGAGACTTGGGAAGTTTCAAAGGACGATCAAGAGGAGTGGACTGCTGATCTTTCTCAATTATTTATAGGTAACAAATTTGCCTCCGGAGCTCAGAGTAGGGTTTATCGTGGAATTTACAAGCAGAGAGCTGTTGCTGTGAAAATGGTGAGGATTCCAAACCACAAGGATGAGACTAGAGCCAATCTTGAACAGCAGTTCAAGTCTGAAGTAGCTTTGCTCTCACGTCTCTTTCACCCCAATATAGTTCAGGTAACTCTTGAAATCGAAATATGCATGGCAAGAATGTTTTTCTGTCTGAATGTTTTGAAGATAATATACAATTCTATGAATCTTTCAGTTTGTATATTCATGTCATTAACTGGAACTTGTCTAGTTGTTTGATGAATGCCACGCTGCATCATAAGAGACTGAGATCGTGAAACTACTCTGTTTGAACACCAAGTTCTCATGAACTTTGTATCATGTAAGACATGGTCTCAGTCGTCATCTCAGCTTGATGCATGGGAGAATGAAATCTGAAGACAACTCTGTTCCTGCACTAAATTTTGTGAAATTCTAGGAAATTTTTTCCCCTTAGCCTGCATTTCCTTTGGGAATTGTATTGGTATTTATTGTTTATCAATTCATCTTACTTCACTATCTTTTCAAGTCTAAATAAAACTTGAATCGTGAGGCAATACTCTGAAGCTGATAAATGTCATAGTGTATGGGCCCTTAAAGCCAGATCATTTAACAAATCCTTTTAGCACTTCAGCTTTCATAGTTTACAGCCTTTCTTCATGAGTTTCCCGAGTTTCTGTTCGTTTAATTTTAGATGGTTGTTAATATCCTAATCCGCGGTCTACTTTTATGCTTCTTTACAAGAATATTTGGACAAGATGAGTAAACTTTCCTTTTATTTTGGTTAAATGGATCATAAGTAGAAGCTTCTGTTGCTAAAGTTTATCCTTTTGACAGTTTATTGCTGCTTGTAAGAAGCCACCTGTGTACTGTATCATCACAGAATACATGTCACAAGGGACTCTGAGGATGTACCTGAACAAGAAAGAGCCATACTCACTTTCAACAGAAACGATACTGAGGTTAGCTCTCGACATATCCCGAGGAATGGAGTATCTTCATTCACAAGGTGTGATCCACAGGGACCTCAAATCAAATAATCTGCTTCTAAATGATGAAATGCGGGTTAAGGTGGCAGATTTTGGTACATCCTGTCTAGAAACACAGTGCCTAGAAACTAAAGGAAACATGGGGACTTACCGCTGGATGGCACCAGAAATGATTAAAGAGAAACCCTACACTAGGAAAGTCGATGTGTACAGCTTTGGGATTGTATTATGGGAGCTAACAACAGCTTTGCTTCCCTTTCAGGGAATGACCCCTGTGCAGGCTGCATTTGCTGTGGCTGAAAAGGTTAGATATATATAGCAAGATTCAAATTCTTCCTTTGTTGTTTGGGACTGATGCTTCTGGTTTTTTTGCATGGTTTTCTCTGGCTTTATTGAACCTGCTTCTGCTCTTTTCCAAACCATGATTTTTTGGTGGGCATAAGATTAAGAGTCAAGTTGAGAGATTATGATCCTATTGAAGCAAACTAGTTCCATGGATGATTTATTAAGTGCTTCTTAAAGTTTCTAGTGGATTCAATAAGAGCTGCATTAGACCCCTTTTTCAGGCCATTAGATTACATTTTGAAGTGCTTCCAATAAAAGAAAGTTAAACACTTCTCATGCATGTTTTCTTTATTGAGGTGAACTGCTCGTAATCTTAGCCTGATAAAACCTCTGGCCACCTAGTACTTACAAAGCTATTCTGTCTTCAGATTACATAGGGGGGAGGGGTTAAATAAGAGATTTAAGGAACAAATAGTACCATAGGAAATAGAATTTGAAAGGTATATGCCACATGAAACGGAATTTGAATTGAAAATACTGCACAATCTCTTACTTTTTCAGTTATACCTAAGAGAACATGAGGTGGGTTCTTACAGTACAGTTGACAGTTCTGTTATTGTGCATTTATAAAAGCCAGTTCCTGCTGCTTAACCTTATGATGCATCAAAGTCCAATTCCAATAATGCAGAGACTTGATGGTAGTTCCTCTAATCTTTATACTTTGTGTTGGCAGAATGAACGGCCTCCACTGCCGGAGAGTTGTCAGCCCGCACTTGCACACCTCATAAAGCGCTGCTGGGCAGCAAACCCCTCAAAGCGGCCAGACTTCTCTGACATTGTTTCTGCCTTGGAAAGGTATGATGAATGTGTTAAGGAGGGCCTCCCATTAACTTCCCACTCAGGGCTGGTCAGCCGAAATGTCATTCTTGAACGGTTAAAGGGATGTGTCTCTATGAGCTCTTCTATACCTGTACATGCCTGACTCTAGTAGAAGGTATCTCTATTCGTCTTCCCTCTTTTAAGGTCAAGATTACTTCATAATAATTTGTACATAGTTGATGTTCTTTCAATTATCTAGGGCTGGAGGGTGCTGCTGTCGCATTAATATGAGTTACATAGAGTTGATTTAGGTTTTGAACCCACTATTCTATTGTTCCCCCCTTGATTAATCATTTTCAATGTTTGGTATTCAGCTTTCACTAAGAAATGACTCTATAACGGAAACAATATGAACAGAATAGCTTCAGTGATAAGTAAGTTTGATATTGTCTCTGATCGCAAAAGTTGGAGCTATGATCTAATGGTGGAATCTAACTTGCTCAGCTATGGCAAGACCCCTCCCTGTGATCAAAAGGGGTAGAACCTTGGATTCCTTAGTGTCAAATGATACTGTTGTTTCTATGTTTTCCTGATTGATGAACCATTTCTCTTAAAGAGAATTCCCATTTTAATCGTTGCATTATGATTTCTAAAATGTTGTTCTGGGGGAAAAAAAATCGATCACTGATTTTATCAAGGCTTTTGCCTAGCTGCTGCCTTGCTTCGAAACAGTTGAAGATAAACAGATACTCCCTGCCAGGGCTCTGATTTACCTTCTCCGTTGCTAAAGAAAGGAGGAGAGAAGCCGAAGTGATTTTTTAACTTCAATTACAAGTGAAAAGAGAAATCTTCTTCTTCATCCTCTATATCTTCAGCCTAACCTTGATGATTAATCATGATCCTTCTCCATGAGAGATTGCATTTGTTAATAACATAGTGTTCAGCAAGTCTTCTCCTTGTGTTTAAAGGGTCTTCTTCTTTGAACTAATAACTTCAAAAAACTTCGCAACTATTAAAAGAGAAAGGTTGGAAGAATCAAGATAGGCTTAGGTAGGTGCTGCCTGCAAGTAAACGATCTTAAGCATTCTGCATATATCACATCCATGCCATTGAGAAAGTAAAAGATACTCAAGCTACCCTTGAATTACTCTAGATTATGATATTCTATATATATAAAAAAGAGTAAATTACAGTACTTATTATCTTGATTATCTGCATGATATATTTGTGTGTAAACGCGTGCATGTTACACATTTTCTTAACCCTTAATTTACGTCTAACATCATCCTACAATAAGTTAGAAGAAGACCAAATATATATTTTGTTTTTAACATTAAACTAAGACCACCGTGTGAGATAATGACCTAATGGAGATTCAATGCTTGATGGATTTGTTATTTTATTCTCTGTTTACCCATCTTGGGAGAGAACGATTCAAACGCGGCTGGCTGACTTGGAAGAGCCTTTGGGTCCCTCTACACATTCAAACCTGAAGTGGCAAGAAAAGCCCGGTTGTGCTTGTAAACCTGGTGGACTTGGAAGAGGCTTTTGTGGACCAACCTGGTGATGCTGATCTCCCCTAGAATACGTAACTCAAATTAAGATAAGATCTTTGACCCTTGACTCAGTCCACACTGGTTGTGTGTTTCCCACGAAAGTCAATTTCATTTCCTTGGATTGGTGCTCACTTAACTGAGTGAATTGACAGCCCCAAGCTATGGGGATTTAAATTTTGTTAATCAGGACCCTGTCTTTCACTTGCCTGTTTCTTAGGACTGAGTCTGATCAGGATTTGAGCAGCAGACACTCTAGCACTCTGCAGTCTGCAGTGTGCACTGATCTCATCTATCCCACTCTTGTTATATGTTAAACCTTTCTGACCAACTTTGTTTTCTGGGGAAAACGGAACCCATAGTGAAATTTTGGAGTTATTCTTGTGCAAGCAATGGAAAACTTGGAAATGACACTAGTAAGATACATCAGAATGGGATCTTAGAAAGGAGCATAGCTTAACAATGAAAAAGCTTAGTTCCATCATTGGAATGGCCGAAGGCAAGGAATTTGAGGCTGCAGACAAAACATAAATGACAAGTGTAGGGTGGTGTGGCTGTAATCAGAGCGTGGCTTACTTAGGAGAAGGGGAATATGTGCCATAGGGGTCACCGAGACCTGAGCCAGTTGTCCCTTCTTTCTGTATTTATTGGCCAAAAACACAAAGCACGCAGATGCGGTTCTCTAAGATACCACTGTTTGCTTTACTGTTTATATAATTTAATGCAGGGGAAGAGACAAGGACATGCCCAAGGTGTGCAAACTTTCATATAGTATAGCATAAAAACAAAAAACAAAAGAGATTCTCTTCCCCTTTTTGACTAAATAACTCCCACACCCTCTAAGCTTGGTTTGAACATTTTTTCTTTTGAAAAATTAACTTTGATTCATTGCATATAAGCTTGGTTTGAACTAGAATTTTGAATTTGACCCATTCCCTCTGCTTTCCAATCTCGCCTATAAATCAAACCTAATTATAGTCATAAACAATGTAATCATATCTCATTAACATAATTGGAACAACGTTTAGTGTATTCATAGACTTTTTGGTAATATTCCATCACTTACACTTAAATAGACTACCATTTCTCTAAATGATCACAATACTGACATGTATCGCATAAATGCCATGATACACCCCTTTAGTTCCATACATGCTTGTGCGGTTCATATTATATATGTCAATGATTTTTCGAACATGGTGGCTAAAATCTTTGTCGTGAAAAGAATGATTTGATCAAACACGCGAAAAATGAAAATTTTTAAAAGCTAATTTGATAAAAAAGATATAAGAAAAACAAAAGAGAAATATTTGATAAGAGTGATAATAACCAAATTTATCACATTTGTGGAAAGAATAGGTGGCCTTGGGGAACAACGAAAAGGGGTTTGGACTGGAGTCATGAGTGGGGGCACTTTATGTATATTATTTGGGGGCACTTTCCTTTAATCGAAGCCTTACTTTTGCCGACCTCGTTGATTGCCCACACCCACACAGGGACACTTGCCTTCATTTTCAATTGCTGTCTCCTCCATGCATGTATGCCCTTTCTTTTTCAAGTCCCTAAACAGCCGCTCCCTTGCTTCACTGACTTTCGTTCACGATTTGGACAAAGTCTAATGAACTTCAGCGGAAAGATTACGGTAATTACACATTCTGTCCGAGGATTTCCAGCATTTTGGACAAGCTTTGGTGAACACTGTCGTTAAGAAACCACCATGGTTATTGCTTGGCACTGTCATGTTTTCATGCTTGTAAGAAAAGATGCTGAGTGCTGCTAACCCTGGCGGCAGGGAGAACATGTAAAAGGAAAGAACATTTTCTTTTATCTTGTACGGATCATCATATACTCAGCAAACATAGAGATTGCAGGGCATTTGCAGTACTGAGAATCCCAAACTGAGTGTGATGAATCATGCATATGGCCAACTCTTAACTGAATTCAATTTTTTGATTCCCCAAGAACATTCACAGGTACAAAATGTTCAAAGAAATATGAAGGACGACAGAAGAAAAGGTCAGAAACACAGAACACAAGGAATCAATTTGCTTCACAGTGGGAAAAATGATAAATTTGTTACCAAAAGTTCCACGGATCATGAGTCGATAACTAATCTGAATATGGTATGTTTTATACAGAGAGCTTCAGCTAGAAAATGGAAGGACAAAGATAAAAATCTTTATCAAAAGGGGTTGCTTCAAAAACAACAAAAACATGATGATTCAAGATTAAACTACCCATTTTTACATTGCAAAAGGGCATAATATACAAATTTAAAAAGAGAGATAAGAACTTCTCCTTTTTTCTCTTTCTCTTATGAAGAGGAAAAAGCTGGAGCTAAACCACCTCTGTTCCTCGATTCTGGGTCTAAATTCATTGGCCCCAAACGTTCCAAATCCTCTCTCCAATGAAGTTCACAAAGCTCCTTACTGAACCCTTCTCTGTTCCTTCTTCACCATCATCCGCACAAACTTCACCACTACTGCCAATGCTACTGCTACTGGTACTCTCTTCCACGGATTTCAACTCACTCGAGTCGTCCTTTCTTAAACTCAACTCGGGTCTTTTCAAACCCCCAGAGCCATCAGCACCACCGCCTTTCTTTTTCCTGTCTTTCTTGCTCTTTGCCTTCTTGCTCTGAGCTAATCCATCTTCAAAAGCATCTATAATCTCGTGAATCAACTGCCGGTTCGGCGATGAGTCCCACCTGACCCAGTAACTCATGTAGCACCTGAAACAATCACAGGTAAAAAGAGGAGGATGATCATGATCGCTGCTGCTGCTGATGCTTCGTTTAGTCGGATTTTTATGGGTGTTTTTGCGGTGGCTTGAAAAGTTGCCAAAATCGTTGTTAGAACAAGAGATGAGATAGGCCAAGACTTCCCTGTCGTCAGGGGAAAGAGCAGCTGCAAGGGTTAAGATGGTGGCAGGAAGGAAGGACAGATGATCGGTTGTGATTGGTGGTGACGGATGGACCGTGCCTCTACGGTAGAGCTTCTTCATAGTTGAATTTGATGTTGATCAGCCAGAGAGACACAGAGCAGGAGAAGTACTTTATCCAACAGACAGGACTTCAGAAAGAAAGAACAGAGCTTTAGACTTTGAAGGGCTGATGAGAAATTATTATTCCCTGGCAGACGGAGAGAGAGAACATTGGGGTTGGTGACGTAGTTTATGGGAACCTTGGGGTGCGTTCGAGTGCGACGCGGGTCATAACAAGTGCATGATGACAATCATCCAGAGTGAGAAAATCTGAAATCTGAATCACGTTGGTCTTATTCGTCGTCATTTGGAGTTGCAGTTGGGCAGTTGACGCGCTGATGTGATGGGACCTAATCTCCCATTTGTCCCTGCACTGCCCCGCCCCTCTTTACACGTCAATGTAATCAAATGAGGTTGGTGGCCATGGCATTCCCGCATAGGTCCGGCTCTACGAGGGGCTTGGCCCAACCATAGACCCAGTGCACTACACAGAAGCCCCGTACTTCCAACTTCGATGAGCTAGGATAAAAAATTCCCAGTGCCATACTTGTTCAGGATGGACAAGCCGAACGCCATTATACCAAAGCTTGAAGGATCCCTAAGGCCTAAGGTCAGGTCTGAATGTTCTTGAATTTTGACTAGGCACCATATCCTAATTGGATAAACTAGTCACTAGTCACAACCCAACATTAGCCTCTCTTCCTTCAATTTCTGACAGATAAGAAAATATTGACAATTAATTAGCCGCGTAGGAATATCCCACGGGCCACGGCACAACATCTCTTCTTCCCTCACCTCTTCTCCTAACCTACAATGTCAGTTTAAGCTGATAGAACTTGTTGGGAAAGAATCAAGTTTCTTTAACATAATATAAGAGGTCAATGCAGATAAAAAAGTCAGGCTCTTTCATATGCATGATGAATAGTGAATTCCCTGCTGAATGTGAAGTCAATGCCAGTATGGTTGTAGCCGGTAAGAGGCATTTCAGGATATCACAGAACTTCGTCTTCTTTCTTGCGTAAATCAAATTTATATGGAAAGTAGGTAATATTTGTTATGAAAGCGAAACGGTTAGATCATGGATGCTTCTCTGCAGTCGAAGTTTAGAAACTTTTGTTTTAAATAAAGCAACAATACAGAAGTTGACTCTCAACTTGTAACAACCAAAATCTGAAACAATATACTCAAAAGTCACCCTCCCTTATTTTATAGTATTTAATTAATTAACAATTTCACTCAAAGGAATGACAATAATCCGATACAGTTCTTAAGATAATCAAACCTCTATGACGAACTCTGTAGACGAGTCTTGATCCATGATTCAAGGAACTGCAGCTCCTCATTGCTTATTGAATGGCCAAGACCAGGATAAGCCTACAGAATCATAGATGATAAATTTTTGCAGAAGCCATATATAAATGCAACAGAATATCAGAAAAATGTGTAGGATATATACCTTAAACTCACAGCTTACTCCTGCTTGTTCAAGGAATGGGGGCCCTGCTTGTCCAGCCTCAAACAGCACAGTTCTGTCAGCCATTCCATGAGACCACAAAATAGGTGTCTGCACAAGTTTCAGGCCTCACACCATTAAACCAAGAAAAAGTTTTTGTAAGGATATTTCATAGTAGTGAGAAATTCCAATACAGACAGGTTTGTTGTTCTGGAAGAACTCATAATCTCCGAAGGACTGACAGTAGATAACATATATCCATCAAAACATAACAGACACAGTTAGCAATTGCATCCCCATGGATCAGAATGCTAAAGACAGTTTGTAGAAGCTGATACCTATTAGTTAGTTAGATATTTCACACGTGCAAGTGTTCTATCTGACAAATATCAATTAATTGTCAAGCGTTGAATGCAGAGAACAGAATGCTTTCTCTAAACCAAGGCACTAAGATCCATTATATATCTAGTTTAGAGAGGCAAATGTATCATCAAGCAAGACAGGAAAACCAATTGGGGTAAATTATTAAGTGAACCAGATACATTAGGTGTATTTGAATAAAGGAACCTTCTTTGCATCTTCTGGGAATTTTTTAATCATTGAAGAATTGAAAGGAACCCATCCACTAAAGACTGCACCACCTCCAAGCTTTTTTGGGTACAACAGGACACTAGCTAAGGTCAAGGCACCTGAAAAAGGTTGTAATAATTAGCAATATCCCACAAGTAATGAAATGTATCAATCTTTTGTTCCTCAGATCAAAGCTTCCTACCTCCTTGACTAAATCCACATACAAATACATTATTAGGATCTGTCCCAGCAGCTACTTCCTTGTCTATCATTGTGTGCACATTCTGAACTGCTTTAAGAAGATCACTTTCATCTTTCGGAGAATCCTATACATATAAACAAAACAAAATTAATACCTTACATGGAACCAGCATCACTATAAGCAGAGTATCCTCATCATCATAAGAACTCAAGGGATTCAAATGGAAACATCTTTCATCTTAAAACATGTCACAGAAAGTAATGCAGAGTAAAACCAACTTGGAATGAAGGTTATGAACATTGAAAGAGTAGAATTTAGGTTCAGAAAACAGGCTGACAGAAAAATCTTGGAGCTTGTACTTGTGGAAGCTTTGCATGTTGTGTTTATATTACGTCAACGTAGAATTAATGTTGAAAGTGAAAAGCTTCTGCAAAGTGCCATATGTGTTATTTTTGAAGAAAAAATATTCAGTCAATCATTAACCATAATAATTCCAAGAGATCACATGGTTGCAACTTCATGGTCCATTACATATTCAGAATGTTAATGTGCCACAAAGCCCACAACTTGTAATGGGTAACTCCAACTAAGCATGCATGCATAAACATAAAAGTCAAGAAAGAAATCAATGGTTGGACAATAAAGACTGAACATCATGTAGCCGCATCAGATACTTTTAGAATTACTAAAGCTATAATATGCAATAATGAGGCAATACCACCAAAATTCACTTGCACTTAAGTGTAGGTAAGAAACAAAAAGGCAGAAAAATCCACTTGGAATTAACTATGAAATGAACATAATTTTGATTTAAAGAATATGAATGATATTTAAATGAAATCTGAAAGAGAAATGTCCCTGCAGTATATCAAACAGATATAAATGAAAATGAGGAAAACAAGCATAACTTACAGCTGTCACGGGAATCTCATGGATGTCAAACCAAGAAGGCATCCTCATTCCATCTGCAAGGTGAAGGAAACTAGTAAAGAAAGGCATGACATAAAAAAAAATCCATCAGGCGAAGAATAAATGCACTATCATAATGAATAATACTTAATTGCCTGTCCTGGACCATGTCATTCTCTAAAGAATAAACCTAAAGTTGATTCATGACACTAGTTATATCGTCTGAGGAGTGATATACAAAACTTTAGGAGAATCTAGCAATTTGTTACAGTATTAGAACCCCAATCCATGAGCCATCAACACACAGTCAAAAGTTGAACATAGACTCTAGTATTGTGACTGATTAAAAGCAGAGACCATCTCATTCATGACAATGCCAATTGCTAAATTCCCATCCAGCTCAAAAATAAACGTGACTAAGAAAGTTTTCCACAGCAATACCAAAAGTTCATGAGGCAGTTTTGACATTGAAAGTATACGTAAAAATTGAACCATCCGTTTTGCTAGGAATTTCTTCTTGTTAGCTCTACTTCATTCTCTCTTCTTAGCATCAAATTAAAACCGGGTTTTCGTACTTGATCCTTGTCAACCACTCCAAATGTTGTCAGTATCTACCACAAATTACTTCAAAATTATCCACCTTAATCAGCTGTAGTCCGATTTGCCCAAAATTTCCCACGGTATTCACTGCCATAAATTACACTGAAACTCAAACTAAGCTAAGAAAAATCAGACCGATACATACCATTTTCATTCAAAACGCAAAACAAAGTCAACAAGCAAAATCTCAAATCGTCATAAATGTATACAATGAGGCTTACAGTTGCAGGTGACGGCGTTTTCAGGAGCAGAAGGGAAAGACCATTTGGTGTTTCTGAACTCGGGAGACCTGAAGAGGGTCTTGATGGGTTCATTGGCTGGGCCAGAGTCACCTAGCCCGTGAAGCCAAAGAACAAAGCTTCGAGCAGCCATGGAGTCCGGCTTTCGAGAAGAAGACAGGCGGCTCGGTTGGAAAAATAGTACGAAGATGATGGTGCTACCGAGGGTCACTGCGAGAAGAACTGTCGGCTTCTTTAACAACATAGGCTGCATCTCCGGTCTCCCATGCTGACCCTTTTGTTCTACAATTTCTGCAAACTCGGAAAGTAAGTGAAAAGACTAGAACCACCCCAATGATTTTGGAATAGCAACCAGCAGCCAAGCCCAATTTACCAACCAGAAGTTAACTGTTCTCTGACTCTGAACTAACTAGCCCAGTTGTCCAGTGAGCCTGTTTGTGTTGTTTGGTCTATTGGGCTCTGTTCTTGATTCTTTGTTTCTCTTTAATTTTATGAAAATTAAAACAAAAATTTGGTATTTTAATTGAGTTCTCCTACTACATTCTTAACAAAATATTGCTGCATTTTTTAATGGGATCAATCCAAGAAGTCAAACAAAGTATGAATAGAAAGAATCAACTCAATCAAGTCAAATTTCTTTATAAAGTTAACACCTTTGCCACTCTAACCCTTCAGTAGAAGAGAACAAACATCTTTTTTTCCTTGGTTTTGTTAAGCAATAATAATTTATAGCCCTCTCCAGCACTGCCATACAAAACTGAAACCCTCTGAAAAATGGAACATGCTAAATTGAACTTTGCATGTTGCTCTCTTTTTTTGTACAAGAGGAGTGTATTATAGCTCTGGATGAGGCTCTATGGCACAAATGCAAGGCTCATTTTCCAGCTTTCAAGTTCTTGATACTAACTGAAGAAGCTCACCTTTGCCTGCTTACGTTACTCCACATATTCTACATTGACATGATAACCATAGATTTCCAGATGTTGCGAGGGGCATTGTTGTTTACTTAATCCATCTTTATAAGAGTTTTGAAAGATTCGAGATGGCAGCAGGTGGTGCCAGAGCTAGACAAAATCAGATGGAATCTCATTTCTGTTGGTAGTGAGCGAAGCTCAGTGATCTATTCTAGTGAATAGTGAACATCTGAATTCACAAAAACAACAACCAAACCAAATTACTAAACTATGGACGAATCACAGCAATCTAAGCAAGGTGGCTTTGTACGTTCCACTTGGATCCTCTGTGAAGCCCCAAACCAGAAAGATAAAAATATCTATCACACAAGCTTATGACAGCCTCCAAATTGAGACAGAATTTAGTTTGAGGTAACCAAAAAGAATAGAGAAACTTTTGATTACCGGAGCAACAAAAATGAATAAGAAGAATTCAACAAAGGATACAAGAGATGAAAGTTAGTGAACTTTGTTAAAATGAAAGTACATATATGACATAATATTCAGCTTTGTCATGCTGTTAATTAAGACAATTCCCTAGTAAGCTTTCATGGTACCAAAGAAAAGAAACCTTCTTGTCTATCTTGTCTGACTAATAAGCAGCCTGTCTAACTCCTGCCTGAAAAAAAACATGCAATCCAACTCCTTGCATTGCATCTTCAAATGGTACCTTCACCTTGATATTCATCAATGGTTTGTTTCATTGCATCCAACTGAGAGAGCACGTATTCAAGTTTCTTGCAACAGATTTCATTCGATATCCTTGAACTATAATCACACTTCTCAAATGGGCGGTACTCACAAGCACTCTTGATTTCATCCCTCAATGTCACTTGGATATCCTGGTTTTTTTCAAAAAAACAGAAATTTGCACATTATTTTAAAAATTCCAACCCCTAAAACTACAACTGGTGCTCCAATTCAATCTTTAAGAAACACTCAACAGCTCAAAACTAACAAGTTAACCATAATTTAGATCTTATCAGGCAATTCAAGCAGAAGACAGATATAACAGAATGAAGCTCAAAAAAAGATGTAAGAAATCTGGGGAAAGCAGGAACCTTGATCATCTTCATGAATTCACGGCAATGGTTGTTAATGAATTCTTTCCTGGGACCCGTTGGGTTTGCGAGTTCATCCATGACACCTCCCGCCAGCTCCAAAACCCTAACTATTCTCTGCATCTCCAATCAAATCACCAAAGCTAATTCCTTTTTATAATCAATTTTCATTAAAGAAATGGGAAATTTGAGATTAATCAAATTACCTTCTCCACATTTTGAAGCCGCTGCAACGAAGTGTTCTGAGTGGGAGAATCCATGGAACCTTGGCTTCTTCAGTTTTCAGCAGGGCCAAAATAACATCTGTGCAAAGTCAGAATTTTGGAGCAAAGCTCACCATGAGGGGTTCAATACGCGCCGTTTCTGGCTGCTCTACTTATATAGAGAACTAAACACCGTCATCAAGAGTCAAAAGGCCACAGTACGCACGTGGCAAGACTTGATTAGTTAAGGCATGAACTATCACGTGCAGCACATATAAGCTACCAACCAAGATTTACTGAACCAAAAAATTAAAAATACCATTCTTTTTTTGTTAGACCAAAAATTCTGTAGAGAGAGGGAGAAAGAGCTGAATCATCCATGGCGTCCTCCAAGCTCCAAGCTCTATGGAACCACCCAGCCGGACCCAAAACCAGTGAGTGGACTCGCTCCCTTGTTTTAGTCCGATAATTCATATAAAAGTCCTCGTCTTGATAGATCCTTTATGGTCATTTACTCGATTTGCTAAAAAAGGAAAAGTCTCAATTCGTCTCGTTTTGTTTTTTCATCAATCGTTTTTCTCGGCGAAAAGATCGGTGCTTTGGGTCTTAAGATTTTCTATGAGCTAACGTTGGATGTTTTGCTTCGATTTTAGAATTTGGGTCGCTGAAGTTCTAAACTGTCGTTTGATATTTGGATTTCTCTTTGATCTGTTTTTACTAGAGGTATGAAACGTATAGCCTGATAAGGTTTTATACTTTGATGGGTAAAGAAAACTAGTAATGGTGATATTTTTTTATTTATTTGTATATGTTGCTGAAGATTTTAATTGGTTTCAAACTGAGGCTGCTACCAGAATATGGATTTGGTGCAAAGAGTTGAGCTTCCCATAATTTGAATGCCCTGATAGATTCACTTCTTCTAAATACCGAACTCAAGATTTTGAGTTCTCAAAAATTATATGATAACAAACAAAGCCATATAGATTCTCAAAAATGGAGGAAGCTAAGATAAGCTGAAGGTTGCACCATGGAGAAAGAAGAGCAATATTCCATGAGTTCATGACATTCGAATATGAGGATAGGATTGAATTTATTACATACCGAGTGAAGAATGGTTGGCATTTAGATTACAGAATCGATGATTCTTAGAGTGTGCATAAACTAATGGTTGTTTCATTGCAGTTCACTTTTGGGCACCAACCTTTAAATGGGGGATTAGCATAGCCAATGTAGCAGACTTCTCTAAACCACCTGAAAATCTTTCCTACCCTCAGCAAGTTGGTATGTGATGGTTTTTGAGCTTTAATGTACATTTATCAGTGCGTTGCACATGTCTCACTGCCTTTTGTTGTACTTTCATGGGTGCTGCTGTATATTCAGGACTTATTTAATTTCTTGTATCAAGTTTTGACGTTTTTACTTCTACATCAAGGTGCAATCCTCTTCTAGTTTTCTGATTCTTGTTATCTGTTACCCAGCGGTTACTTGCACTGGAATTATCTGGTCGCGCTACAGCACTGTAATCACTCCTGTAAGTTTGATGATTGATTGGACTACCTGCCTTCTAACAATCCAGAAATTTAACATTATCAAGAGAAATATGTGAAGAAAACACGTGTATATGCAGATTCACACCCTATTAGAAGAAATAGAAAAGAAAAAGAGCTGGGGTGAGATAAAGGGAGATGAAGGATGTTTATTTGCTCACCTAGATCACTGCCTTAATACCAACCTTTTTTCTTCCTTTTACACTTCTCTTTATGATTCGGCTCACAACATAATTTGTACAGTGGAGATTTGGGTTGCTTTTGTTTCTCAGTCCTTCCTTGATTCTAAACTGCAGAAAAACTGGAATCTCTTTAGCGTAAACATTGTTATGGCAGGAACGGGCTTATACCAACTAGCACGAAAAATACAGTGAGTCAACTCAACTAGTGATATCTGTTTCCCCTCCTGTATTCAAACTTTTGCAGCATGCTTTGGATCTATTGGCAGAGCAAGCAAAGAGATCTTTCTTATTTCAATTTTTTCAACAAATGCTTGTTTTGATATGTGATGTATGTCTGGCTAAATTATATATACTTCCTCTCTTCCGCCTTAATGATGATGTTAACAAAGAACCTGAAACCTGAATTGCCTTTTTATGTAAAATCATAGGCTTCTATTCTGTAGACTATTGAGAACTTTTCACAAACTTCGTTTCCATGATCTTTCCTCCATTCTCTTGCTTGGTTGTCATTGCCGTTTATTTGATATGGCTGCCCTCTGATGCACAATTTTATATGTTTTTTTCTCCATGTTCAGGCATGACCACTTTGCAGAGGCCAAGGCAGAGCCAGCTGTTGTAAAAGAATGATGACGAAATCTTCCAAACTCCTTTTGTTTTCAGGGGAAATATCAGTCATTTTGCTTCCTTGTTTTGCAGTTAATTAAAGTTCAATTGTCCTTGACGCTTGCCTCTGTGGCTTTGAATTATTCAAGCATACTCTGTTGTGAAAATTTGTTAACTTCTTGATGATTGTCATTCTGATTTTAGAGCCATCAAGAGATATTGAGCAACTGAACTGTTAAAAATTTCTGATTGAGTAATAATTACTGCAGATCGTTGGATTGCTTTGCAGGCTTCGATCGTTGCAATTTAGTAGATGAAGCTTGACTGAGAGTTAAATCTTTCTTTCTTAATGCTGCTTTGGGTAAATCTTATTGTTGCACACAACTGTTAATGGAGTCAACGTGCCAGGTTCTTTGCCGAGAACCAGGGCATTTTCAACCAGTCTTTGCTTGTGCTAATCCATGAATTTAACCCAAATCCCACTAGCTTAAGATACCCTGCCATTCTAATGAATTTGACCTGCTATACACACTCCAATACATTTGGTAGGCACGTCACCAGAGTACCGTAACAGCTGGGTCCATTTTGATAATGGATACAAAATATTCAGTCAGAAATATTTCCATAAAAAGCTATTGAGAGAACCAATTTAATCTGTGTGTCCAACATATTCTGTCCCAAGGTGTCCTACAAAACCAAGGGGTGAGGGGAAGAACAATATCGGATGTCCAACAAAAAATAGATTGTCACTCTGTTCTCAATCAATACAAGTTTGCAATCAGCTCAGCAGGGGAGTATCAAGACTAAAAGTACATGATAAGCCATTTGAATGCATTTAGCTTAAGACAACCAACAGCAAGATAGAAGGCCGAAGGGAAAATTGAATCTCTAAAAAAATATGCGTAAACAAGTTGGCCAATATGTCTACTTGTCATCTGCATCATTATATTAGCTGAATCGACCTGCACAGCTACTACACTCATCTCCCGACGTTGCTTGATTTCACTCTTTCCAACTGTCCATCGTGTTTTGATTTTGAATCAGATTCACCATCATGGGCTGTCAAACCCAAACTCAAATCCAAAGTGCTTTCATTCAGATCTTGTCGTACTATTTTATTATCCTCCTGAGACAGAAAATTGAAGTTAAGCCAACAGTAGAGGGAAGCCTTTCAACTCATAAGGGCAAATTTTCAAAGTCATTCTTTATATGGATAATCAGTAGAAAATGAAACTATTCCTTGTAGCATTCCAAAATTAGTATAGACTTTTGTCAGTTACATGAAAATAGTGCTACAAAAGTGGAGGACCTCTAATAAATAGTCCCCATTAAATTGACTTCAGTTTCATTACTATCTCTACATATCAGTGTGTTGGAATGCCACTTATGTATTAGTTTCTTAAAGAACTCAAAGCAAGAGTCCTCGTTCTAAACCATCCCTGCCCCCCCAAGGAAAAGTGATGCCGAGCGTTGTAAAGACACCTGGGCGTTATGAAAGACACTAATCGTGGCGAGATTAAAAACCCCACTAAGGTAAAAAATAGCCAAAATCTCACTTTGGTTGGCTAGGCCAAAGATACTAAAACCTCTTACTCTATAAAAGAGCCTAGAGAAATAAGCACTCTTACTTAAAAAAATATTATTTATTAACTCTCAACTCTGAATGTCTCATAACTAAGCCTAAGGATCCTATTTATAGTATTATAGGTCCAAATCCTAATAAAACTCTACTTCTAGTTATCTAATACAATTAGAATGATTAATAAGAGATTTAAATAAAATAAGTGTTCTATTCCTAAATAGAACATGACTAACTTAAAGTCCTAATACAAGTAATAGAAGAATTTTATTATACCTATAATGCCTAAATAATAATAATCTAATATTATACTCCTGTATCAAAAAGAGATCTAGAATGGCAGTTAGCTACTCACCTGACTTTCTTCCATAGGTACATCATTAATGTCAGGTTTTTCATCGAAACCATCATTCCTGGAGGTTGGCTCTGGTGCGCTAGGGTCAGCCTCGCTTTGTTTAGTTTCATCATCAACGTTTTCGTCAGCCTCATTTTCTGCAGCTTCTTTTTTCTGTTCCTCTAGCACAGCAATCTGCATGTGGAAGCAGTCAAAGTAATTATATGTTCACAGGATCTGATTTCAGAGTATCCTAGAACTTATTTCCACCTAAAATTTGCTATATAAAGCAGTTTGGCAGACCTATCAATGTTGCCATTTTCAGATTATCTAGTCCAGAACTTTATATAGAATTACAAGTACTCAAAAGCATGTATTCTCTGTGTTGATATGAACAAAGGCATAAACATTGTGCATCACGCCCATGTGATAATTTGACAACCCAAACAACAAATTGTACAATGTGCATTTTAACGGGAAAATGGCGCCAAGGCAAGACTTGTGATGCCAAATGCCAAGTGGAATAGGTTGTCAGTAAGATTTTCATATGCCATGTGTCATGCTAATATTCTTTCACATATTAGACGAGATCCGATAGTTTTAAGCACTACTACAACCACGCACAACTTAAAAGCAAATGCAAAGGATGTGGTTAGAGTTAAGACAAGTCAGAAAAAAGAAATGGGAGATAAGTATCAACCCTCTTCCTTTTTCTATCTCCGCTCAAACAGTTTCACTATCATTATATTCTTGGTTTCAAAAGATTTCCAAACCTCAGGCTGCAATCTACATATCCTTTATACATAATTTCCAAATTAGCTATGCAATTAAAAATTTCCTGACAAGCAAGCAACAATTCCAGGTAAAGATCTTTGGTAATTATAAAATTGACAAGAGTTAAGCAAGAATGAAAACTCTACATGGATCCAACCCGGTGCAAAAATAAGTGAACAACAATTTTACGGGGAAACATTCATCCCCTAAATTTTCAGTCAATGATCAAAGAAATAGACTATAATAAACATGATATAGGGTCAACGTATAGGAGTAGCAAAAGCTCAATTACCCAGCTTGGACTTTCTCTCTATCCGTCAGTCACATTAGTCTTAAAAAATCCTAAAAATCCTTTTCTTTTTTTCTTTTCCACAAGCTTTAAAGCATCCACAGCAAGGTAACTCGTAGTTCCCTTCAATCTAACCACAAAAGAAAACCCTCAAGACACTGTTAACCCAAAACCCCAGCTCACGGATCGAGTAATTTCAAATCCTAATTCACACTAAAACCCCACCAAGCAACTAAACACACTAAAAAGAAAGCAAAAGAACATATACGCAGATATAAAAACTCTGTATCACATCCCAACATCGAAATTGATGAAAACCCAAGGAAGAAAATACCGGAATGTATTTAAATTTCCGCCTCGGGGGCTCCTCGGGCGCCGCCGCAGCATCGTCCTTGGAGGAACTGTTGTTGCCGTCGTTGGAATTGTTGTTGGTGTTATTGCCGTTGTTGTTGTTTTGGCTTTGCGAAATTGGGGTCCACTTAAAAAGGACGAGATGCGAACCGTTATTACCGTTAGAAGTACCATTGCTGCTGAGGTGATTTTGAGAGTGATTACTGTTGTTGTTATTGCTGCTGCTGCCGCCGTTGTTAGATGGGGAAACGTGGACCCATTTCTTCTTCCATTTCCTTACCGGCCCGGTGAACACCGCAGCCGGTCCGTACCGAGTGGAGGACCGCCCGAGTCGAGCCCCCACTCCTTCCATTAACTCGTCCGCGTTAGATCGGTGGCGATTTTGCCGTGACTCGCCTCTCAATTAAAAGGGAATTTTCTTTTTTTGTTTCTCTCTCTCTCTCCCTCCCTCTCTTTAGATCTCCTCTTCTTTCTTTCTTTCTTTCTTTCACAAGCAGACAGGTGGATCGATTTCTTTTGGGCATTTTATGTTTAAAAGTTCGGGTCAAATCGGGTGTTGCTAGTCCACGGTTACTACTTAAAGGGCACATCAGAACCGTTCAAACTGCGGACTGGCTTTGTTTTGGTAATTTTATTGCTTTTTATTGTTGTATTGATTCTATAATGATTGGATGGTCCTTTCCTATTGCTTGAAGTCATTTTCTTCTCCTTTTTTGGAAAGAATTCTCCTAGTTTTTTGACCATTTTGTGTTTACATAAAATTTTTTATTTTCAAAAAACATATTATATAAAAATTCAAAAGATATAATTTTTTTAATTTAATATTTAGTGATATGATTTATTTTAAATTTTTAATAATTAAATTAATCGAGACGAAATCACGTAAAATTTGATATCAAATTCAAGAATTGACTTTATATACTAATAGAAATGTAATTAGAATCTTTGTGCTCATGCATTCTTTGAAAAATAGTTTGGATTAACGATCTTTTGTTAAAAAAAATCACATTAAAGAGATAAATAACCCAAAATTAAAAAATTGTTGTTATCATTATTTCTCAAGACACTTCTATTTTATTTTGATGAATTCGATAATTAATTAATATGAGTTGTTTTTAATTAATCAATAGGTATCTAATTTTAAAAGGTGAAGTTTGGTTTTATGATATTAAAAAAATTAGCTTTAAGAATCTTGCATTTTATTTTATTAAATTAAATTTGAAGTAGATGTGTTACTTAATCCCTCAAAAAAATAAAGTAAGGTGCTTTATATTTTACAAATGTTATTCATTTGAGGTTAACACAAACAAAATATCGTATAATTGTTCAAATTGCAAACTACTTGAAATTGAGATAGGTGTTGCTTCACATTTTGGACAAATTATCAATTAAAAATTTCATTTTTAGGTGATTTTTTTAAAATAATTATCTTTTGTTATTTAATTTATCAAATTAAATAATTTTTTAAAGTAATATTTATAGTTTAATCCGTGAAGAAAATTAAAAATTAAATAAACAAAATAAAAATAACAAAATTAGGAAATAACCCAATTACTATTGGTTTGACCCAAGTATACTGGGCCTAAGTCCAACCAGACTGGGCTTAGAATGGATCAGGCTGGCCTTCCTCCTCCTCTTTTTTTTTACCTCTTCATATTTTTAAAAACGACGCAGTTTCTGCCGCGCCTCCTTTTTTCTCTCATATTCCCCTTCTTCTTTCTTCATTCTTTGGCCGCAGCTGCCATCCCAACTTTCTACAGTCGCCGGCGACAAGTTTCTTCTCCCTCTCTCTCCTTTTTCTCTTCTTTTCCTTTCCCTTTTTCTGCCTCACACCGCTGCGGCCGGCGGAAGGGAATCTCTCATTCACTCTCCGTCTCTTCCTCTCTTCTCTCTCTAGCAGCCTCCAAACTCTCTCTCTTTTTTTTTTCTTTTATTGTAATTTTTTCTGGTTTTTTTTCACTGGATTTTTGTGAAATTTTAATGGGAACGCAAAGCTTGTTTTATGGGCTTTGCTCAAAATCAGTAATCCCATCACCAAAAAACCCGCGAAATTCATTATCTTCATCACCACCTTCTCATTCTTATCCTTCTTGCTTCATTAAATTGAAATATCGGGTCTCTTTTAGACCCCAATGTTCCCCAGCTTCACAAAGGTTAAGGTCTCTAAGCAGGTTAGAGTGTAAAAACAGTGTAGAAAAAGTAAGCAATGTCGTTTCTGAGAAGGAAGATTCAACAACATTGATTAAGCGGAAAAGGCTGGCAGTTTTTGTCTCTGGTGGAGGCTCAAATTTCAGGTCAATTCATCAAGCATGCGTTGAGGGCTCTGTCAATGGAGATGTTGTTGTTCTGGTCTCTAATAAACAAGGTAGTTTTCACCATAACTTTGTAGTTCTCTTCTGCAATTCACCAGAATGGTAGTGTTCTTACTCTAATTTACAACCCACGATACCCTTGATAGAATCATGCTCATAGGCTCTGAATCAAATTCATATATCTTTGGTGGGTGACTTGCAATTTTAAATGTTGAATCCTTGAGCTTGGTAAAAAATTTTCTTGGAACTGTGCGAATTATATATAATTCATTTTTTGTGATGGCAGCTTGTGGAGGTGCGCAATATGCCAGAGATAAAAACATCCCAGTTATTTTGTTCCCAAAAACAAAAGATGAACCCGATGCTCTGTCTCCAGATGACCTTGTTAATGTTCTTAGGTTGAGTTCTTCTTTCAAAAACTAATTATTTTGAATCTGGCATTTGTAAATGATTGTTATCGTGTTACACGTAGTCCTTCTATGATATTGAACTGTTTGATGTAATGTAATCGGAAGGAAACTCTAGATGCGTGTGAAGACTTGGAAGAAAGTTTCTTTGCATTTTCTTATTGCTTTCAGAATTGGTAATCACTTGTTCATGTATGATGTTTTATCTTACTCAGGAGATTCGAGGTTGACTTTATTCTTCTGGCTGGATATTTGAAACTTATACCCGTGGAGTTGATTCGAGCTTATCCCAGATCAATATTTAACATCCATCCATCTCTTCTTCCAGCTTTTGGGGGCAAAGGCTATTATGGTATGAAAGTGCATAAAGCAGTTATAGCTTCTGGAGCAAGGTATATTTTCAGTATTTAGTTTCTTTTATCAAGTATTCGTTTTCTCTTTTAGTCTACTCTATACCTATTGAGTTCTTAGTGGCATGGTGAAATTCATCAGCCCTTTGTAGTCAAGCTTTCTTGCTCTTTTGGATTTTGGTTAGATACTCTGGTCCAACGATACATTTCGTGGATGAGCATTATGATACGGGTCGGATACTTGCACAAAGAGTTGTCCCTGTGCTTGCCAATGACACTGCAGAAGAGCTAGCTGCTAGGGTTCTTCGAGAGGTAAGGCGATTTTATATGTTGAAAAAAGATAACTAGTCATTAGCCAAAACCTTTTTGCTGCCATCAACTTCACTTTGAGTACATCATGAGTAGATTTTTCCAATAGTAAACTGCTAGCAGGACAGTGATGAAATTAAGTTATGGCTACTATTAAGCTCATGCTCCTGCACTGCAAATAAAAAGTCCATTCTGGATTTGGCAGCTTTCTTATGATTGTGTGGTGCTTATAGGAGCATAAACTATACGTGGAGGTCACATCTGCTTTATGCGAAGACCGGATAGTTTGGAGAGAAGACGGTGTCCCTCTCATTCGAAGCAAAGTAAACCCCAAAGAATACTACTAACAGGATAATATCAATAGCTGCTTATCATGTTTCAGGACGGGTAATTCCTGTTCTTTTTTCTTCTGAACCTAAAACTAGAAACCTTCCCGTTACATTACTGAAGAGCCTTGCATTGCATCTGGTAACTGCTAAGTGAGTGTGGCATGTATCAGGATCTTTAAGCGTTCTTCAAGATGGGCGGAAGTTCTTGTTTATTTGCTCAGAAGTTGTTGTTCTTTAGCAAATGTAATAGAATTCAGGTTTTTGGAAAATAGAACTTGTCTGAGGCAATATTACATTTTATTTACTGGTAATAAATAGAGCGTTTAAATTCATTTTTTTCCTTAAATATCAATTGAATAAGTGGAAGGATTAAGTTATATCGGTATAAAATTAACTATTTTTACATCATTTTATAACTTTATCTACGATTATTTGTATAGCTATATATACATAAAGATTCAAATTAATTTCATATTTTTATTACATGGTTGGAGAATATTTTTTATTATATCGAATAAATAGATGATTTAAAATTTAACTAAAAATCATCCAATTTTTAGTTATGCTCGATTTATCTTGGTAAGATGAGATGCGTCACACTAGATCACATCTCCATCCCCTAAAGCGATGTGCGGCTGGGATCTTTCCTCCTTCCCCCCCCCCCACCCCCGCTTTCATTTAGATTTTTCCTATATAAACATAAAGCCTCTAGGGTTTCATTCAACGCAGGGACTCGATGGTTAGCGTTTCGTTCTTCTGTTTAAATCTATTAAAAACGCTTTTTTTTTTTCCTTTTAAACTTAAAATGGAAGCTACATGTACCAAGGGAAGGGTGTGAATGAATAGTACCCTTGATCTTGACCTGCCAAAGCGGCTGTAGCTAAATCGAATCAAACATGGCTGAGAAGCTAACTGGCCGGTTGTCGTGATCGGTTTCTTTATCGAAATCTCCGTCGACTAATCTGCTTACCGAGCTTCTTACATTTCCCCTTTTTTTCTATTAATCTCTATACTTGAGAAGGGGAGAGAAGAGTGGAATGGCATAGGATTTAGCCTTTTTCGTGAGGCCCTTCTCTTACAGCGAAAAATCGGTCACCTTCCAGGCAATCTGCGTTTGCTTCTCTGCAGTTTTGCGTCAATCGGTGACTATATCCATTTCTTCTTCCTTTCTTTCTTCGAAAAAAGATTTGTAAATTAATTTGACAAAAAAATGGTGAATTCGAATTTTTTTGGAAAATATTTAATTAAAGTTATCAAAATCATTTGTGATGATTTAATCACATGAATAAATCAATGAGTAAATCATTTTAAATTGAAAAAAAAAAAACCATATATAATCGAATGGTACAAGGTTTTTGGATGATCTACGGACCTAAAAGATAATATAAAAATTAAAAAAGTTATTATTTATAATCGGATCGGATTCGGATAACAAATACTTTCAATATTATCTCACCAAAAATTCAAATTCTAGGGATTGTGGACATAAATTTGCCAGTGTTACAAGTTTTAGATGAGCAATGGAAAACCCAGATTTTTGCCTCCAAAACTGGATTTAGAATGACCAAGTTCAATGAACCAATGATTATATCTTGGTACGATGATTTCTGATTGAAACGATTTTCATGACGAAGGTTAACTAATCCATAATTGTTGTCAATTGAGTCTGATGCTTCCTTAGCATGAGCTTGTGCACCTAAGCATTTGAACTAAGTCAAAGCTAATTGGAACTGCTATTCCAGCTTGGTACATTGAGAGGAAGAAAGCTTATCTTGCTGTCAATGGAGAAAAGCTTCCAACTTGCAGCAATGAACCTGATCCTTGTCCATCAACAAGAACAAGATGCCCTTTTTTTCTAATCTAGATTAGAGTAAGCCCATTTCAAGATTTAGGCCTAGTTTCAATGGTAATGGGCTTGCCTAGTTTCAAAGGCATCAACCCAAAAAAGCAACAACAAAAAAAAAACGAAAAAGGAGTATCTCTCTTTCTTTGCCTCGAATGCTTTAAAGCCTAAAACGGATTCCCAGTCATCCCTAGTTTCTTTTTTCTTTTAAAGGGTAAACTTTGCGTTCTTTGTTATTTAATTCCAGCAGAGAATAATGAGATCTATCTCTGCTAAGAAGGTTCGATTTTTCTTCTTCTTTTTCTGTTTTTTTATTCCTTGTTCAGTAAATTTCTGACTCAGTGTAAAACCAAAATTTGATAGATGTGGTTTGTTTTGTGTTGGGGAAGTGATTGTTATTCAATTTGGGGTAAAGGGTATTTGTAATCTGGGATCTTGATATATCCTCGTACTGAAATTGGAGTGTTCTTGTTATAGTAGCGTGATGTAGCTGAATTTTTGGATTTAATTGCTTAAAGGAATTCTCGAGTTGTTGCGATGTCAATGGCGGATAATGCTTAATAGGTAGCTTAAGCAATGGAAATCTTTGGGTATTGGTAAAAATGAGACCTTGCTTAAGCTTCTTGATCAGTGCCTGATTTACTTAATGTTTAGCTTATGTATTTTTTGGTTTTTAGATTGAATATCATTCATTGCAAATTTGTCGATTTGATCTTTATGGTGTTGCTTATTTCTTTCTCCTTAGCTTAGGCAGGATTGTTTCCCTTAACTTATGAAAGGATGTAATTATGCTGTGTTTCCATTTATTTCACCAATGCTTCATCATGATATTGGAACTTGCTTTTTACAGGATATGGTTTTGAAGGGTTTATGAGGTCTGCAGCATTCTGAGGCAGGAGATCAATTGAGTGTATTCCCCATTGTATGCATTTATAGCACAGAATGGCAGATGGAATATCAAGCTTTTGGGGACCTGTCACATCTACTACCGAGTGTTGGGAGAAGAATTATGCCTGCTCCTCTTATATCGCAGAATTTTACAATACCATATCAAATATCCCAACGATTCTTTTAGCACTCATTGGCCTTGTAAATGCTGTAAGACAAAGGTTTGAGAAAAGGTTCAGCATTCTTCATGTATCTAATATGATACTTGCCATTGGAAGCATGTTATACCATGCCACCTTGCAAAGTGTGTAAGTGACAATCTTGGCTATTTATTCTGTAGTTCAGAATTTATAGATAGTTGGCTGATCTAATGCAATATTTTTGCTTTATGCTCTGACTTCAATCATTTTGGTGTATCAATTGATAATCATGTGGAATAATGTTTTGTGTGATTAAAGAGCTCATGTGGAACTGGAAGGTGTAAGAAACAGTTTTCTTGACATGCATGCTTTACTTAGACATAGAATGCATCAATATGTATTTTTTCCCTTAAGCTGTAGTGGTATCTACTTCGGGGATGGTAATTGTTTGATTGATTTCCATATGAAGAAAACTACTTTAATTTATTTCCAGGCAACAACAGAGTGATGAAACTCCTATGGTGTGGGAGATGCTTCTATATATGTACATCCTTTACTCTCCAGATTGGCACTATCGCAGCACAATGCCCACTTTCCTTTTTCTCTACGGTGCTGTTTTTGCTGTCGTTCATTCCGTTGTTCACTTTGGCATTGGCTTCAAGGTGCATTATGTGATTCTCTGCCTTCTCTGTATCCCGCGAATGTACAAGTACTACATTCACACCCAAGATGCCTCTGCTAAGCGGCTTGTGAAGTTGTATACGGCAACTCTTTCCCTAGGTAGTTTATGCTGGTTCTGCAATCGTGTATTTTGCAAACAGATGTCAAGATGGCCAATGAATCCTCAGGGTCATGCCCTATGGCATGTCTTCATGGGTTTCACTTGCTACTTCGCAAACACGTTTTTAATGTTCTGTCGTGCTCAGCAACGGGGATGGTCCCCAAAAGTTGTCTATTTTATGGGCATTCTCCCCTATGTGAAGATTGAGAAACCAAAAACTCAATGACAAATTGAGGAGGAAATTCTGCAGTATAGTTTTCCTTTCCCCGCAGTTGGAGGTAGGCAAGAAAAGCAATGACAAGGTCAGTCTAAATTTTTTGTTCATCTGAATGGATTGAAAGGATGATTAATGATCCAAGTTTTCGGTCAGGATTTCACTGAAATTTACTTTGTGCAAGTAGAAGATGTACCATATTTAAATCCTTTTGTTAGATGTGTCTTAATAGTTAGGTTTGTTTTTGTGGAATGTGCAATGCTGAGGATAAATTTGCCATTGGACACTAGGCAAATTATGAATTTTGGTTCTGTTAAATTCTTCTTGAATTTGGTCATTAATCAAGCTGAAATTTCCTCTTTGGCTTGTTGTAGATTGTTTATATATTCAATTTTATTCAACCAAGCTATGAATTTTGCATTCACGCTTCTCTTATGATACCTTTTATGAAGGTAATTTGACGGCATTACATACAGATCAAAGCACCTCTGGTTTCTCCTTGCCTTATGTTGATTTGGTTCCAGAGTTTTCTTCCCATTTCTCTCCTCAAATGGAAAACACACCATTTCTGGGTTCAATAAGCTTTTCGACTTATTTGGGCATGAATGACCCATGCACATCTCTTGGCACCAGTCAAGTTGAAACAGATTGAACAAGCGATCTATATCAGAGACCAATCTGGCTTCCTGCCCAAGCAGTTTAATCTAAAACATGCCAAATCCTAGAAACAAAAATGGAAGGGGGGGATCAACAAGTTGAAGCTACTGGTTCAAGCATCAACCTCATCAGAATGATTGGGCTTGTTTAGCTCTTTGCAATACTCAAACTGATGGAAAAAGAAAATTATTTGGCTTAAGGTTTCATGTATAATAATTAACAAATAATTGGCTTAACATACACTATACAGAGTGAGGGCATAAAGAATACCTCTTGCCTAAAAATATTTGAATGGTAAAACAAAGACAACACCATATGCAAAGCACTTTCTTTTCCTCCTTTGTTGTTACACCACCATGTACATTACATGCGGGAGAAAGGAGGTAATAGCTGGTACAGAATTAGGCCACATATTTAAGAATGTCCAAGTCTTTCCTGTAAGATCTGCCCAAGCTTCACGAGAAGAGTTTGCTGCTCCTCAAAAGTAAGGTTTGTCAATATCTGCATCGGAACGAACACTAAGTATAAGCACAGGTATACTTATAACATTTGTTGTTATGAACCTAAAGTGAAAACAGGATAGCATCAATAAGCATAACACTATAGATTTTTACCTGGTCCAAGATAATTTCGACCGAGATGCCTTCACGCACAATAAACGACTGGTGATAGATATATGCAAAGACCGCCATCACCATCTACATTCAATGACCCGATAAGTCAGTGCTTGCATGGACACATTGAAGCAACATTCTAATAAAATATTTCATCAAATACAACATACAAAGACATTCAAGAAGTCATCCCTAAATTCATTAAAACTTCTCTCTAAACAAAATACAGATAATCATGAGATATGACTCTTCGAGTTCATAGTTAGAAGACTTGATTGTTTCGAATTATTCTGTTGAAAACAGTCCAATTAGGACTTTTACCACTTACAAACCTCACACGGCTATAAGTAAATACAAGAATTCTTTTGTAAACAGGCACCAGATTTAATTGAAAATGTTGAACTACAGTAAAAAAGCCTCAATTTCTCACCTGGCAATCCATTCTATCTGTAATTCCACCATGCCCAGGAATACTATCACCAAAATCCTGTAGCAATATCGAAAGCAGGAGTTAACAGAATATACTTGGGTCAGAATCTCAAAGAAAGCTATGCAAAAATATGTATGACATGAGAATAGGAAAGGAGTTCACACCTTGATTTTAAAAGCTCTTTTGAAACCACTTGCGAAAAAGCCCCCAAAAGGTGCTATGATTGATGCAAACAAACCAAGGCATAAAGCATGCCACTGAACTGGCAGAACAGAGATCTCTTTCGAAGGAATCTGCAAAATGAGAATAACAAATAATGGAGTTTAAGGTTTCCATTTTTGAATGGCAACTAACTTTATAACCTAACCCTATCCTGTCCCATCAGCAACCTTCATCGTCCATAATAAAGTTCCAGACCTAAGAATTTGACCACAAGCTTTAAAGACACCCAAGCACTTTGAGTTGGGGTGATAATCATTCAACTAATTGGCATTGCTGAAGACACTAAAGATTTTTAGAAGGCTTAACATATGGAACTAGAAGGAATGGGTATATGGCATCTCATCTGCCGAATGGTTAATTTTTAAGTAAGAATCTGCTGACTGCCTGTCAGAATTCAAACATCTGGTCTTTTCCCTTTAATTAGGGAGTTTGGAACCATCAGACTAGAAATTCAAAGTGACATACTTTTATGGGAAAGTTAAAAAGCAATCCTCTCTTTTCAAGAAAACCAAGTCATACCAACTGGAGGCATAATTAGGGCAAAAAATTCAGATAGAATCAAATGTAAGCTTACCCATTGACTAATCCATCCTGGTAAAGTATAAGACTCTGCCTTAAACAATGGACCTGGGTCACATTGAAGCCAACCAGTTGATAAATCCTGCAAGCATAACCCTCACACCATAAGTTTTCGGAAAAAGGAATTGGCATGCTTCTTGAAGGATTAAGCGTAGGTTGAATCCGATAATTACCTTCCTTGGACAGGTTAGCCACTGGAAACGACCCATGATATTTGCAAGCTGCATATTCAAAAACTCACTCCATGTTTATGAGCGCATACTAGCATGAAAAGATATACATAAAACAGAAGGCACATAACACACCTTCCTCAGTTCCTTTAAAGGTTCATGTATTCCCATTATAGGAGCACAGTGCAAGTTAGAAAAATGAGAGTTTATTCAGCACCACAAATCAAGGCATTAGCATTAGATCTTTGGATTACAGGTTTAGGATGGACTTTCACATGCATGCCTAAGAGAACAAGTCGTTTAATAAATCCTTCACAAATGATCATTGGGAAGGATGCTCGTCACTGAATAGGCTCAAAATTTAATCTATTAAACTGGTGCAGACATGTAAACTATCAACCATGACTCCTAAAGCTGATACAATGCAGACAAGAAAAAGGAAATAATAAAGAAAATGACAGGCCACATAACACAACCAGTAAGAAGGATCAATCATATTGCCCACATTAAAAATGCTACATCTGCCATGCAAAACATAAGAACTGACTAGTACTGCATTAAGCTTTTCACAAAGAACCTGGTTAACTTGAATATTTATATAGTCTCCTAGATTATTGCATTCCATTTGACATGTGTAACTAGTGTATTTCCTATCTAGTGATGTAAAACTGGCAGAAGATAAATGAAACCCTAATCACAAAGAAGATGGAGTCAACTCCAAAAAGGAAAAAAATTGTGCTCACCATGAACGCAGAGATGATAGTTGTGACAGATGCTCCAATAAATCCCTCCCATGTTTTCTTTGGAGATAATTTGATTAATGGGGTTCTTCCAAAGAAGAAACCAAAGATATAAGCAAAAATGTCATTGATAACAATAAGTGATGCTGGAAGAAGAAACCTGGAAAAAAATTACTTCCCTGGGTTAAGCAAAAAGAAGAAGACCAAAAAGAGAAAGAGAAAGAGTACAGTAAAAAACCAACAACATTCAATTGATTGCATAAATAGCTAGAAGGTTGCAGATTACAGTTTACCAATGAGACAAATTACCAAAATGAGACCCTTTTTATTTTTTCTTTTTGACTGTGTACAAATGGATGTGCACATCTGTGTGCAAGTGCACCAGGTAGGCAGGAAGGGTGCTTTAGAAGAGAAGAGTTACCAAAAAATTCCTTCAAAGATATTGGCAACAGTAAAGGATGACTGTGTGAACACCACAATCAGAATCATATGTGTCCATGCATACTGGCCAAATTGATACTTGTACATCTTCTTCTTCAATGTAAGAATAAACCACATAAAACCTGATCCCAAAAACCAAAAAACAGTATAAAGGATATCAGTATTCAGTGGTTATATGTAATTATATATAAAAGGGAAATTCAAGGTACAATCACCATAAATAACATGTAAGAAGAACATCAATCATATAAGAAAATAATATAGATATTTACAGAAAAAGAAGACATCTATTCCCACTTTGCTTGAAATTAAAATTTAGGATATCAATTGATGAATGCTTGACATAATTATTCCTTCATGTCTTTAAGTCAAAAAACTTAAACCAATATGCTTAACCAACCTGCAATGTATGAGAAGTAACAGATAGCCATATGATACTTGATAAGGCTGCTAACAAACTGATACAAAAATTTATCTGAAGATACAGTATTGACGAGTGGTTGACTGAGAAGGCGACCATACACAAATAACATTGCAGTGAAGAAGAAGTGCCTGCACCCATAAAATAGAGATGAATACATTCTAATGAGACGCAAGCAGAATGCTAGTAAGATTCAAGACTAATTTGTATGACATGAAAAATCTTGGTTGCCATATGAATGGTAAAAGCAGTATTCTCACCAATTTAATAGCCTAAATCCTGGAAGATGTGTATCTTCATGTGCTTTCCTGAGTAGATTGAACAGCTCCTTTGCCATATATATTTGGATAACCACCACCATAGCTGTGATATAGAGATGACCCATGTAGACAATTAATGCAAAACCCCCAATCATCCAAACAGTAGAGTATGTCCGAATCCACATTGATTTGTATTTGTTACGATCATCAACAAGCAAATTTCCACCATTTGCTTTGCTAGGTTCTGGAACCACCTGATAACATATTTGAATTTAAAGGAGTATAGAAAAAAAATTGCCTTGCTTGCAAAGGGAAAGTCTCATTTACAAATGCAACAAAACAGCAGCTATGACCATAAACATGAAAAAGGAACTAAATAAAAACACATCAGCAGTTGAGTAACCAACCTCATTGGATCGTTTACGGTGCCGAATCCGAACAGTAGCAGCTGATGGGGGGGCTGTATTATTCTCCTTTTGCATGGCTCTTTACTTTTAATGTCAATTAACAGAAACACACATATATTTGTATTGCAGGAAAATTTGATGCCTGAGCTACCGAACTACACACTCTTAAAGAGAAGACAACCAGGACTGCACTGAAAGAAACATGATGAATTCTATTAAGCCAAGTGACATAAGGAAGATGACTTAGCTTAATGCAAGGATGGAATCTAGGAAACCATCATAGTGACAAATTTTCAGCAGAAAAGCAGTAATCAGCTAGTTGAAGAAATGACACATAGCAATAAGCATAGGCACACAAAAATCTCTTACATATGCATGCAGCAAACAATTCAGTCATGATAATCACTTCAACCTTTTTTCTGGAACATACTTCAACATTGTCTAATCCCGCACAGTGAATGAAAAGTAAAGCCTAACATTCGCAATGCCTAACCATTAAAGCTAATAAAAAGACATATCATAGACAGAAAGCACCTGCTGATTGAAAATATGCTACCTTGAAAAAATATGAAAATTCCATCCAGGCCAAAATCATGCACATCATATGTCTTTAGGTATTCTTTCATTCAATCCAAATCTTACCCTTTTTATACCTTACAGGACCCCCTACTAAAGTTGTTCTCACTGGATAGTCATCTGAACTAATACAACAGACCAGTACCCCACACGACACATTCTCATTCAAGGAGCTACCTCATTGTCAACCCCCCTCCCCAAAGAAAAAGGCAAAAGAGAAAGAACAAAAACCACAAAAAAGATCTGTTTTATTTTTTAATGGAAATTGAAAGAAAACCATGGTTTTGGAATTAGATGCTCCACTCATATTTTTAGACAAATAGTGATATTCCAACAAGATGAGAGCACCACAGAAAGTGTAAGGTGGGAATACTTGACAAGACCACATCTTTATTCCTTCTTTCAGCTAGGCAATATTCAAACCTTAAACTACTCTACATAAAAATCAGGCACAAACCATGAAGTGAACTTTTTGATATTGAAACACAACTTTTGATTAGGTCCAAACAAGAGTTTCATGGATTCAACCATAACCTAAATATATAACAAACATTTAACAGAAAAAAAAAAAACCAACCCGACGAGAAAACGATACCTAATCTAAGAAAAAAATTGACCAATTAGAGAATATATACTACTCCCATTGAGCTTTCCACGACCAAGATTTAAACTTTCCTATTCCAGTTTCCACCAGCAAGCTTAAAAAAAAAAAAAATAGAACTTTACTCAAACTCTTAAGCTATTTAATTACCAAAATCTATAGAAACTGAATCAAATAACACAAACCCAGTAAAAAGGAACCAACTAAACTTAAATTTAACACGTTAAAAAATGAAAATAACAAATCTGAAGCAGATAGAAACTCATTTTCTTGAACCTATAAGATCGAAAGAAAAAAAATTTAAAAACTTCAAATATATAAGAAAGCACTATATGAGAAAGAGAGACAGAGAGAGAGAGTTGGAAACCTGGGTTTAGCTTTCCTCGCAGTAAAAATTCGAAACCGGCATGAGAGGTGAGAGCAAGGGAAAGTGTGACAGATAGAGTAAGAAAGAATAATAAAAGAGTGAGGACGCCAAGCAAAGCAAAGGAGGTGACTTTTTTGGGTTACTAATTTTCTTGAATATTAAAACAAGTATTATAAAATTATTATTTATAAAAAAAAAAAACTAAACAAACACTGTTCTCTTTTTTTGTACTTGAAAAGGAGAAATGCTAGAAAGACGGCTGTTTCAGATTTAGGTTTGATCATCTTTTTTCCACGTGGACAACATGATTCAGGTCATACATGGAAAACTTGTTATTGGCTGAGTTTAAATTTTCGACCCCTCTACTTTTCTAAAATATCATCTACATCCAAAAAACTTTTAACTTTGTGGCTAAATTATTCTTTGTTCTTTAGTCCAAGTTACATATCTGTGTAAAGTTAAGAAGAAGTATCAGCAAAGTCACATTCAAACAATCACTGCAGGCTTGCTGGAAAGATGTGCCAAATGTGAAGAAGATTTCACTATACCAATCCATCTTGAAAATGGACACAGGAAGATGCTGCCTGGTGTAACTTCATGATTCTTGGATTTTTTTTCTTACTTGAACCCTTCTCTTAATCAAATTTGGTAACCCAAGAGTTCCAAAGTTGACTGATTTTGATATTCAAATCCTGCAATTTCAAGGGCTTTTTTTTGTTGAAAAGCAAACACCACACAGCTCACATGGAGAATGCTAGTTACAATCTGTCCCACTTCATTTTTCTATCTTAGATTTAGTTGGATATATGATTATTATTTGAGTATACTTGTATCTGTGGACATGTATAGCAACCCACCTGCTTTAAACAATCTTTCTTATATCTGTGGGAAACCTTCAAATTGAGATACCCGAATACAAACTGGCAAAGAAACAGAACAAGTTACCCGCTAGATTTGCATTTCTAGGTGCCTTAAAGATGGAAAACGTTTGGTTTGTTTCTTTTCAGACTTTTTGGTTGTTTGACTCTTTCCTTAATGGAACATGTGTCTGCTATTGGCAATTGAATTTTGGAGTTGTCAGGGGAGAAGATAGAATCAGTTAGTCCATTTAAGGCATAGCTGCAGCTGCCAAGATAACTGCAGAAATGGAAGAGCACATGGGAGAATCTAAAAATTCTTAATGAGGTCAACTTGCCTGGAAAAGATATTGATGAGTTTCTGCTCATCCCAAACTAATTTCATACCAAAGTTGAAGATAGAATATTAAATATCTGGCTGCCCAAAGATATAAAGATATGGCAAAAGACATGACATGTTCCTGGTTAGAATTGCAGAATAGGTTCACATTCCGAGAGCGTTACTAGCAGCATGACATCAAGACTTGCAGAAGCAAATGGCGATACCAGCATTAAAGAAAGATAGAGCAAAGGGCAGCATCATAGGCATTAATGCAAGCAGAAGATTTTGAGGCTCTGCTAAAATTGAGAAGCTTGTTCCTGTTTCCAAGCAATTCTACTTTCATACAATTGGTAGGGAAGATGCATGGAAATTTGAAACACCCCATTTTTTACAGAGAAGGAAATGTCACATCTGCACCCATGGAAGTTCTTTTCTCTTTTATCCTGTGTGATTCTGTTGTTTTTCTTCCTTGATTTTTAGTTATTTTCTGGAGTAAGCAGCACCAAGCTCTAATTGGTTTGGTTGCTTCTTCCTTCTTCACAATGTACAAAACTGAAATTTTTCTTGGAATTTCACATTTATGATCTAAAAACAACATTTTCACCTAAAAATTGTATGAACGCTCTCTTGCTCGATGATGTTCTGTCATTAGGTGTTAGAACTTGTAGGCCTCACTTCTTCCTTAGGCATCGATTCACCATCGTGCTAGACATATAGATGTGGTTTTAAGCGGCTAATCTTTCATGATTTGTGTACTTTGCAAAATCTATACCTCTTAAACTGAGATTGGAGCCCATTATTGCTGCCGCATGCCAAAGATTAGTTGTCTGTTAGTTATGAGATGGTACTGCTCGGTAGTCCAAGAATGTGGACCAGATCAGTAATTTTGAACTAGAGTTTTGAAGAAGGAACCAAGGGTTAGTAACTCACGGCCATGGCTGATCTTTACACTCCGATCAATATTGAGCAATAGCTGTTCTTAGCTCATGAGAAGCAACAAAACCAATAATCTTGATGGCATCTAATTAGTCCAGTCCTGTGGTATTCTTTGGCCGGGTTTGTGCTTTTGTACTCTTGCAGTTTGTCAGTCAAAACAGTAATTAAGACTCCATCTGTCCATCTTGCTTAAGCAAAGTCCAATTGGCAAACTTAGAAGCAATGATCCGTAAAATTTTCCAACTTTATACATGGTGCAGCCGCAGTCCATGGATGCTGCCATGCCCAAGAAAACAGATAAAAGGTACCTGTCACAATTAGTCTCTTCATAGAGCTCCATATGGGGTAAGCGGAAAACTTTCTTGGATGAGTCTATATCTCAAATGCAGCAGAGTTTTCGTTTGTTCCAACTGTTAATTTTCCATCAGACAAAAATGGATATCAAAGACCACTGAATCCTCTGATTCCATAAATGTGGAGAGTGTGCTTGTCGTATTGTCTTGTTCTTGAATGATCTTAACTACAAGTCACCTTGCTTTCATCACTGGTTTTTGACTTTTTGTCAAATTAATGAAGTTGGATTCGAAATTCTTGTTATATTAGAGATGATGAAAGATCAATAAAATTAACAATGATCATTGACATCCCTCCCTAGATTTCTCCGTCTTGATACCCCCCTTTGCTGTATATAATCTCCTCAGAAATACTAATCCAAGCTCTCCCAGTTTTGCTAATCATCCATGCTATTTGTCATTGGTGGTTTTATTTCCGAAGGAGAGGTCCAATGGGAGCAAAAGTAAGCAAGCACTCCAGTTCAAAGCGAGAAGCTAAGGCATTGAGTTCAAATCATAGATCATCCATAATTGAAGAGATCAAGCCCGAGTGCTTGAACAAGAGGTAGACGAAGACGAAGAAGAACCAGAAAAGACAGCTGCAATCACCAGAGAAGAGGATTATAAAGGTGCCGAATTTGACTCTAGAGGACTGGCTATTAGCTTCTCCCGGTCCTGCACGAATGAAGCCTGATTGTCTCAATGGAGGCGAACTTTATGTCTTCAAACACTTCTCTACAAAGGTACATCTATCTTCTTCTAGAGCTCCCCAAGCTGTTCTCTTCACACCAACAGACAGTTTCTCCGTGGATCTTTCTTCAGGAGATGCTTCGTGTTCGTCGTTTAGCAGAAGCCAAAGTGGGAAGTTGAAGAAGAAGGTGAGCTTTAGGTTGCCTGAGGAGGCTGACATTGTGGTATTTTACTCACCGGCGGGGACATTTGGTGGTGATCAAGGATCCTTTTAATGTCTGCTTCCTCCTGCAGGCCTGCTGCCAGACATTGATCTTTCCTGGTGTTTCTTGCTTGATAATGTAAATGGTCAAAATCTTTCTCATAATCACCTTCTCTTACAGGAATTACATGTATAGGACTTTGGTCCAGGTCTCTTTTAAGAGTTTAATAACCATTGGCACCTAAGCCTATTGCCATCGGATCAAAATGGATTAGCTCGATTCTCTGTTACAAATGTTTCATAAATTAATTATTGTTTTTGGGATTCTTGTTATTCTTGTTTGAAGCTTGAAACTGGGGGTTAAGGGAGAGAGAAGAAAAAGACAGTGTAGGTAGAGTACTGCAGTAGAATGTAGGGGGCGGCTGGCCTTTAGCTAGAGTTCAAAAAGGTGGGGTTGCAGTACCACCTAGGCGGAGCTGCCGACGATGCGGCAAACCCCAGGCCTAAAAAAAGATAAATGGGACCATGGGGTTAACAGATCATCTCCAGCTAGCTGGATTCCAAGGGAAAAGATTAAAGATAATCTGCTTCGCCAAAACCGTGAAAAGAGACAAACAGCAGAGATGACAAACGGAAGTTACACGACTCAATATATTACTCATACATGGCAATGACATTGACAAGGCAGAGAGCGATTTCTCTCCAAAAAAAAAAACTTGGGGTGGCTCATTCTCCGCCATATACGTATCTATACTTACAGATGGACAACTGGAAAACTTTGGTTTAAAATCGTCTAACCACGATTCTTTTTCTATCTTTGTCAGTTCTTCTGTGATGCTTTCTTACGTGGAAAGCTGATATGCCCACATGCTTTCAATCGTAAAACCCGAAGGCAACAAGCCAATAAGTAAAACATTTCATGCTTAGAAGATGCTACCATGTACACCAATTTAATGCATCCATGGCTATGGGCCTGTGGTTTATGGCAGATGTTTGGTAAGTAAACTGTCGAAAATTATTTGGCCTGTTAATGCCGTACTGTTGGAATGGGAGCTGACACTTTCCATCTCGTGAATCTAAATGAGAATCTAGAAGAAATAAAGAAAATGTTTTTCGTATTGCTTTCCAAGGTCCAAACATCAACCATTCCCTTTCATAATCAAATCTCATATGATAATGTATGCAATTGCAAAGTAATGAAAGTAGATTGAATAACGAACATTCCCTTTTGTTTTTTCCCTGAAGAAAAGCTGAAACAATGAAAGAAAGGGAAAGTTCTTGTTAAGGCAAACAAGTTCGCGTAGAATGGTAGTTGTTGGTTGTTACTCCATGAACCATGGTGTGCAACTTTCGACCAACCATAGGGTATGGTTGTCACTGGGGATGAAGCCAAGAAAGAGATTGGGCCGTGCATGGAGAGCCCTCCAAGACCTCGAAGAGTGGGTACTTTCAGATAAGTTTTGTGGGCTCACACCAACCATTCCTCTTGTCAGTCTGTTTCGTGTAGGAAATTGCCTGGAAGCCGTTCCTGACCGTGCTAAAAAGGCGCCCCTTTCTTGCTTAACGAACACTTCACTTCTTCCTTTCTTTCAGTCTCAAAGAAGCAGCTTTCGCAGTTCCCCTATTCAGTGACGATGGCTATCGTGAAGATGGTGATGGCTCTGGTTATCATGGCAGCGAGCCTTGGAGGGAAGTGGGTCGGAGCCCAAGTGCACCATGTGGTCGGAGGTGACCGTGGGTGGGACCCTTCCTCTGACGTGGCATCTTGGTCCTCGGGTAGGAGCTTCAGGGTCGGAGACAAAATCTGTAAGCTTCTACTTTACTCTTTTCAATGAGCCTAGAAAACATTTCAGCTCCTTCTTTCATCCTGTTCGCATCTGGTTGTAGCTCTACCTTTACTGATTCGTATCAAAGGGAAGGGACTCGTTCCCTACTCCCATATAGTAAAATATGTAGTAAAGTAGAAATCTGTTCTCCTTCTTCACCATTTACCAGCACAGCCTTAACCTATAACCCAACTGTTTCTTACTAGCATATATGCTTTCCTGAAGAAAATATGAATGGATCAATCTGTAAGCCGCTCTGACCCACAAATGGAAATCCTGACAAAGAAACGTACCATTTAACTTTCCGAGAAAACTAAAGAAGAAAACCCAGAGATTTTCTGCCAGGAGCTTAATGCTTAGCATTTAGCAAGTTAAAATTCCGTACTTTTCTCTGTTTCTTGAGAAAAGTAGGTAGCAAGTCTTGGGGTTTACATTGTTAATCTTTGAGACAAAATATCTTGGTTTGTACTTCAACTAACATTCACGAGGATAATCCTGGGTCTTATCAAACTGTTGGGCAGGGTTCGCCTACTCTGCAGCACAGGAGAGCATCATTGAGCTCAAGAGCAAGGATGAATACGAGTCGTGCGATGTAAGCAACCCCATAAGGATGTACACAGACGGCTTAGATGGAATCCCATTGGATGGGGAAGGGACCCGATACTTCGTAAGCAGCAAGCCTGAGAGCTGCAAGAACGGCCTAAAGGTAAACGTGGAGGTTCTGCCTTCCGGGACCGCTGTGATGGAGAAGCCCAAAGTTGCAGCGTCGTCAGAGAACTCCATTTCGACCATGGCTGCGGCGGCGCCCACTACCCCTTCCGGATCAGTTAAGATTTACGGAAGCTTTTTGTTGTTATCGGTTGCGCTTTGGCTTTGCCTTATGGCCTCCTTCACCTTTTAAGTTTCAAGCTATGTTTTGTTTACCTAATGCTTTCAGAGTTCAGATGTAAAAACTCGCATGGAGCTTGAAATGTTGTTCTACTTTTAATCTCTAAATGATTTTAGTCTCAATGCCTTAGCCATTTTGCGGAAAATTTCTTAAGTCCCAATGGCAAAATGTGAAACTGTAAATTCTGGAAAATACATGTTGGTATACAATGTTCAGGTACCCGTCTAAAAATTCACAAGAAAACAGAAAGCCTGCTTGCTTAAAAGGATAGACCAAATCTCCCCTTACCAACCCTTCTTTCTAGCCTTTTTGCTGAAACAGGGATCATCCCTGGCCAAATCAATTTCCAGAAAATGCCAGCCCCACCATTTCTTTCCCCTCTCTCTTGAGAACAGAGCATAAGGAATTGATTATGGCACAAGGTTAAAACATGGAGATCCAACCATTACTTATCTCTCAAGACGACGTAGTTATTAGGTCCATTCGTCTTTTGTATCTTAGAAATTCGCCTAAGAATATCTGCGAAAGCCTTCTTGTCCTGCACCAAAGAAATTTATCAACTTTGAGAGAGTAATACGTCAATATTATTGAGAACAATTTCTTCTTTAAAAAAAAATTAATAGAGAGTAAGAAGAATGTATCATCCATTGAAAAGAAAAACAAAAGTGAGACTGAAACAAATGCATAAACAAACTGAAAATATCTTGAGTAAAATTTTTCATTTTTCTATTTTATCTCTCGAGTAAAGTTGAAGGGCCTATCTTGCCTTTTTGGTCTAGTACATCCTACTGCAGTTACTAATATGCAAGCACAAACCTATTATACAGAAATGTTTATTCTTCTAAGATGGAAAGCAGATTTTCTATCTTAAAGAAGGATGCGGTTTATTCTTCTAAGATGGAAAGGAGATTTTCTATCTTAAAGACAGATGTGGACACTCTGAAATTAAAAAGAATCTAATAACAATATAACAACTATTTACACATTGCACGTTACTATCAATGCTGAATCTATGGACATAAAGGATCAAGTGATTATAGATTTCAGCAAACACATCACCATAAATATTAAACCAATAAAACGAATAAGTCACTTTCAAGCACCAAAAAAGCAAAAAAAGAAGGTTGGATTGTGGAAAACAAATCATACCTCCGGAGATTTTAGCCTAGCTTTAAATTTAGCAACAAGATCTGAGGTCGTTACAGGTGCCTTTTGCAATAAAACGGCCCTAATTTCTTCTTCAGTTACAGGTCCAGCAGTTGATGCTGATCCTGCTTTTGCAGATGATGATGTAACAGCCGATGATGTTGATCCAGCTTTTGCAGATGATGGTGTGCCTTTGGGAGGCACACTGCCTTTGGAAGCAGATGCGCTTTCCTCTTTCACAGAAGATTTTGAATCCTGTCCCTCAAAAGTACAAATTAAGTTACAACGTAAAACAAATTTCTTCTTAACATATCTACAGTTGCAAAGATGCAAGTTTATGAGCTTTAGTAACATACAGTTTCTGATTTAACCTTCTTCAGAGGGGTACCATTAGATGCTTTTGTATCATCACCATTTGCTTTTCTCTTTCCCTTTGCTGACTTAGATGCAGTTGAAGTTCCCCGAGCAGAAGCTGAAGATGCTGGTTTCATTGGACTGTTATCAGCAGGTTCTTCTTTAGGTGCATCCTTCTGTTTAGAGGCTGGAGCAGGATTAAAGCTCATATCATCGTCCTGGAGAAGAAAAAAAGAAGAAAAAAGAAAAACCCTCTTGGCATAAGCATAATTGGAATAGACAGCAATTCTCATAAAAAATTTCACGTAAAATCAGGCATCTGATCAGTTAGATCTCTCTTATTAAAGAAGAGATAACATATGCACTATAACTATACAGAAAATGGTCAACAAGAATGAAATAAAAGAAAGCTACATTATTCTTATCAGCTTTTGTTAGCTAATAAAGTTTTACAATCAACCAATAGGTATCTTAAAAACTTACATCGTCATCGTCATCATCATCATCTGCATCTGAATCATTAAGCCCACCAGCTTTCCCTAGTAACTTCTTCAACTCTTTTCCAGACTTACTCAGTCCTCCTTCCTGCTCTTCATCCTCCTCATCTTCGTCCTAGAAGAAAAAAAAAATTATCTACTATTGCTATAAAGGAGACCCAAAATTCCAGTCATTATGATGCTTTGTAAAATGATACTAAAAGAAATATCATCCTAGCAACAGAAGTAGATAACTGTTTTCATGAAAAAAAGAAACGCGCACACACAAAATGCAAGCATTTACTAGCATAGCTTTACTCTGAATCAGGTGTTCAGTGAAAATCCAAATGATGCATATGTGCAGCAAAGTTGTGGTAGTAAAGCAGTCTATCACCAAAGACAAGATAACTCTCAAGCATAGATAATCTTGCATTATATCGCTTCTTGAAACTGAAAAAATTTACGTTCATTGGCATTCTTTCAATAGATTCTTCTGATACCAAAGGGGGGAGCCTCTTTTGGACGTTTATAAGATGGTCTCAAGAACTTGTGTTTATCACAGTACTAGATTTTCTTTATGATAATCTCACTTTCCTCTTAACCAACTGTCACAAAATAAAATCTATGCAGCCAGGTTTTGAATAGATAAATTATAAACTGGGTGGAATGATGTCCCATCCACTACAAAGTTGCTAAAGGTTTTCATTGTCTTGGTATATTTACGAAGTTTGAAACTGATTCTGACAAGACAAACAAGATCCTAGCAAGGCAATGCTACCCTCAACTTGTAAGTTTAATAAAACATACAAAACAGACCTCCTTAATTTCCGGAGGAGCAGGAACTTCTGGGGCCAGATCCCTTTCCTCAGGTTCATTACCAACAGCTTCATCATCATCAGTGAATATTTCTTCATGCTCCCAATCATCACCTAAATGAAAACGCACATAAATAAACCAGGGATGAAATCACAAATTCTGCTATCAGAAGGGAAAAGCTAGGGACCTTCATTGTTAGATGTGTATGCACGTGCACATCACTAAGAACAGCATTGGCATATACCTTTTCAGGTAATTCTGTTATTCAATTAGACATATATTGGGAAAAAAATTAGAGGAATCCAATCCATAAAGTACATTCAGCCAAGCCTTAAACCACACAGTTCTGGGTTAACTACAAGGTACAGAAATGCATTTTAACCATTTATTCAAAATTATGGATAGTCAAGGTCCAGTTAATGGGAAAGCCCCATTCAGGAGAATTAATTAATTGTCAATATCATCTCTCACTATAACTATATATATATATATATATATTTATTTTTTTTTTATTTTTTTTTTTTTTTGAAAGTTGTCTTCTCACACCATATTTAAGGTATATTTCACTGCTAACTTCATTGGCCTTCTGGTTTGATTGGAGGATTAAATGAAATAGTGAATAAATCTAAATGACAATTAACAAGAAATAGACCTCACCAACTAAGACATAAACATGACTAATGCTCACCCTTCTCAATATCATCATCATCCATATCAAGATCACCTCCCCTTGGACCTTCTTCATCATCATCACCACCTTTTTTGTCGAGTCCAAGCCTATTCTTTCTAGCTGCCTCCTCTTCTTCATCTTCCTCTCCTCTATCTGATACATGACCTTCATCATCATCACCAGTTGGTTTTTTACGCCCCTTACCACCAGCCACACTGTTATCCTTGTCATCAAACTTCTCCACTTCGCCAAATGCAGCAGCTCCATTGTTTGCAGCTTTCATCATCCATCTCTCATATCCATCTGCAGTCTTCCTCCTGTTCTTCATTTTTTCTTCTGCTTCTTCCAATGTAAGTTGTTTATATTGTGCAACCTTGTTGAAATTGTACCTGTCAAAGAGTGCCACAATTGAAAATCCCATCTAACAAGTATCAAATGTAGCAATATTTCCACTGCAAATAACCTATAATAGTGCAGTGGTGGCAACAGCTTTAAATACTCAAAACAAACAATTAAATATGCCATTCATACCAAGAACCAGCCGGAATAGCTACAAATTCCTTTCCTTGCATCATAAGCAAGTAATAAGTTGCTGACTGTGAACCTTCCAGATGGCCCTGATACTGAGCCTGGCCTGTTTCGTCCTCCAACATCCAAGGTTTGTTCTTATATTTTTCCTAAACAATATGAATCAACAATATTGACGGTCAGCATGAAAGGAATGAAGGGTATAAACTATATCAGTCAAGGAAAAGGAGAATTTTTCTTCCTAATAATATAGATTTTACTTATTATATTGCTGTAATCATCCACTGTGGTTGCGCAAATGAAAAATATGATGTTATACTCTACTCCTTACCCCTACTTCTACAGCAAGCAAAAAACATTACATGCCAACAGAAAAAATATTGGTCTGGCTTTGAAAATAGAGAAAGAACTCCATAAAACTTTCTTTAAAGATATACTTTTCAATGTTCTCACCCTTTTTCTGGAATTTGGAGTATTCACCAGAAAATTTTAGCTATCTCGTGTTACAGTGAAAGGTAGGAACATGCAAGCAACAGCTGATAAGTATAAAATCAAATACCCGCAAAGGATCAGTAAGTTGGCGTCCTTGCAGTCCTTCTTTTTGCAGAGACCATTTATTCTCAGCGTTTTTCTTCTTTGAAAAACTGGGCAACCCACTCATAAACCGACCAATAAAGAAGTTCTTGTCGGTGCTAGGACTTGGTCTAACGTTGTATTCCTAAATTAAAGAAAGAATCCACAAATTACATTGAATATTTACTAATCTAATTTCAAAAATTCTATTCGCTAATCAATCTTAATTACTGCTAAAACTGTAATAGAAACACGAAGGCGGGAGAAGAAGACGAACACGAATCAAGCGGGTAACAATGGCGCCACATTCGAAGCATTTGCCTTGGTTCTCTGCCATGGTTTTGCCACACGTCACGCACAAGGTCATGTGCTTGCAGTTGCTTCCGTACAGATCGACGGTCGACCCGCATCCGCTACATGACGACTTCAACATCAGATCAAAAGACATCTTCCAAGACGAACCAAAACAACGAGGCTAGGGTTTTAAACTAACGTTTCAAAAAGAAAATGAACAAATCAAAACTATACGCGCGTTTTTCCGAGTTGATTAACAATCAAAGAACATAAGGAAATGGATTCGATAGAGAATTTAATTCGACGATTCTTGTATCGATGTAAGGCAAGAAACGAGAGAGACTCCGATCGATGGAGTTCTTGATTTGGGAGATACAGAAGGACGAGGATCGAAGTAGCGTTTCCCTCACGAGAAGCGCGTTGGACACGTGTGAAGTTTTGATGGCCCGTTTTATAATTTAACGAACTTTTGACTTTGGATAATTTAACTCATAATTTAAAACCTTATTACACTTTCAATATCTAATTATATTCGATATAATATATGAATTTTTATAGTTTTTCGTTGATATCATGTTGTATCATACATAATTAAATTCGATATAATATACGAATTTTAAATAAATAAATATTACTATATAATACTAAATATTTTTAAAATTCGAATTATAAAAATATTCAATAGAATCTAAGTAGGGTTGCTTGTTATCACTTAATTACCCATATTATGTCAATTTTTCTTCATTCTAAGTTAATACTTGTGCTAATTTAATAAACAGAAAACATAATTGATATTTTATTAACAAAATTGCCACAAAAAACCAAAGAACAAGCTCTTCACACATTTTTAGAAATTGAATGGAGGATAAAATATTTGATTCGATATCATATCCATAATAACATAAAATAAAAAATCTCAACAATTAAAAAAACAAAAGAAAAGAAAATCTCAACATGGGATATTATAAAAAATACTACATCCTTGCATTTTTTCCCTTCATCTTTTTGAATTCGGTTTTTGATAATCGAATTAAACTAACCAAAATTATTCGGTATATGATTTTTCGATTACTACAACTATTTCGGTTTAGTACATAATTTTAAAATGGATGATATATTATTTTCTTCAATATCATATCCATAATAACACTTTTATTTCATTTCCTTTTTGCATGATTAGCTAGTTTATAACACAATCATGGTAAAAAAACTAAACAGTACATTAAGATATTTTTATATTTAAAATCAAAACACTATAAAATAAACAAATGCATTAGATAAAATGAAAATATGAACAAACTTATTGACAAATGGAGAAAAGAGATTGGTAGATAGCATCCCATCTCTAAGTTGGTACATAGAAAATAATAATCAATTAAAAAAAATTTAATGGCAAAAAGGTCCCTAAACTATGATCATTTCTTCAGTTAAGTCCCTAATTTTTTATTTATTTAAAAACATGCTCTTAATTTTTTTATTTATATCCAAATAACTCCTTAATTTTAATTATAAATTAATCTTTATTAGACTCAAAGCCAATTGACATTTCTTTATCCATATGACATATGTCATGGGCAATTAACATGGTTGATACATTTGGCCACGCCATTATCCCACGTAAACATAAAATCAAAGATAAACCAAAGAATTATTTTTTGAGTAATATTATAACTAAAATAATAATAATAATAATAATAATAATAATAATTAGTAAATTCATTAGTATCATTAATTATATACAATTTTAATATAAATAATATAATTAGTATGGATTTTTTACACACCACATCTATCAATGTCCTTTCACCCTTGCATAAAATACTAAGATAACGATTAATGTTTTGTTATGATTAAGAATATATTTAGAAATAAATTAAAATTTTAAAATATGGTTACATGCAATAAAAAGTTAAAAATTTAATTAGAGAAATGATTATAATACAAATAATTTTTACTATTTAAGTTTAAAAAAAATCTAGCACATATAATAACTCATGACGTCAAAAATAATTTATTATTAAAATTATGGTATCTTTAGTCTATTTTTTTGTTTTGATCGAAGTTATACTATAGTCTATTTTTTTTTAATTTTTTAAAGAAAAAAAATTTTTTAAAGAAAAAACTTAGTACTTGCAAATATAGGTTAATCTTCATTAGGAAAAGCGGGTAGGTAGACTCGTGCTCGTCCATAACAAGGCTTGTGATGGCAACTACCATGCCAAATCCCATTTATTTAATTTAATAGTGTTAAATTAATAAAATATGATTAGCAAACATTAAGAAAATGACCATGGATAAATCAGAATCATGGGAGCTCCCTACTACAAATAAGTGAGCAAAGACCTCCGCTTCACTCGCATCTGCTTCGCCCCAAGCTTTCAGCGACTCCGTTTCCCAAGTCATGGCTTTGAAATCGTTCATCCAAGTCCACCCCGACTCCCATTTCCCCATCCAAAACCTTCCGTACGGAGCGTTCAAACCCGAACCTGCTGCACCGGTCCGCCTCGGCGTGGCAATCGGCGACTATGTCTTAGACCTCTCCGAGATCGCCAAAGCCGGTCTATTCGACGGTCCTATGCTCACCGGCTCCGATTGCTTCCTTCAGGTTCGTACCTCGTCGCTTACTTCATGTAATACGACGTCGTTGATTTCCGCTCGGTAGTTAGGTAGCTCAGTTTAGAAATGGCAGTAGCAACAGGAATCATAGAACTACAGATTCTTTTTTAAATCGTAACCGACCAGAAATCCGGTGATTGCAAAAATTCCTTGTTGCCTAATCCGCGTTACGATTACTGAATCAAGTTGTGAATAAGATTATGAGTTGTTGACGTTGCTCTTTAGTTAAGAATTTTAACTTGTTTAAGTCAACTGATTGCAAAGTTGGTTGGTTTTGGTGTCAGGCTACTCTCAACAAGTTTTTGGCGCTGGGACGGCCTGCTTGGAAGGAAGCTCGTGCTACACTTCAAAAGCTATTGTCAGGTGTTTATTGTAACTTCTAGTTGTTGATTGTGTTCTAATACCCTGCTTTTGTTTAAACATGGCAAAAATGGCGGGTGAAGGTTATAGCATTAGAAATACTGTTGAAATTGCAATGTTATGGTCCTTCAAATGCCCAATATAGTTTTCAGCTGAAATGGAAATTCATTTTTGAGAATGGGAAGGGGGAAAATTGACGATTATTTGGATCATGCAGCTACGGAACCAACCTTGCGTGATAATGCAGACTTGAGGCAGAAGTCACTTGTGCCGATGGTAAAAATATAAGCATGAGTTTGAATATGTAATCTGCGTGAACATGTTTATTTTCTGTTGTCTTAATGTTTCGATTTATTGTGAACCTTTAGAGCAAGGCAGAAATGGTTCTTCCTGTGGAAATTGGAGACTACACAGACTTCTTTTCATCTATGCATCATGCAAAGAACTGTAGCATCATATTTCGTGGACCTCAAAGCCCAATTCCACCAAACTGGTATGCTGATTTTGAAAGTTTTGACAAATGAAGAGTGATGGCTTATTTGAATGAAAACGTTTGTGTGTCAAACCTTATAGATCCTACCTTCTCTCATTTGGAAATTTTATAAATCATGGGCATTGTGCACTTTCAGGTTCCATCTTCCTATTGCATATCATGGACGAGCATCATCTATTGTCATCTCTGGAACTGACATTACTAGGCCAAGGTGAGAAGTTCAATTACTTATTCCTTATACCTTAAAATTGTGGTAATTATTGCTTGGAACTTCAGAATTTCTGTTAAAATGTTTAATTATTGTTTAAAATTTGTGACTGGGATACTAGCATAACTGTCCTCTCAGCTTTAGATGCTAACTGGCTTAATTCCATATTCTTTTAGGGGTCAAGGCTATCCAGCTGGTGACTCTCCACCATATTTTGGACCTTCTTTGAAGCTAGATTTTGAACTTGAAATGGTCAGTCTTTAGTGTTATTGTTATTTTTCTGTGTCATTGTACCTCAGCATGAATTATTCTCTTATATGGTTTCTTACCAAGCTGGCAGGCTGCTGTAGTTGGTCCAGGAAATGAATTAGGGAAAACTATAGATGTTAATGAGGCAGCAGATCATATCTTTGGACTTGTCTTGATGAATGACTGGAGTGGTATGATTACCTATTGTTGCTACAATTCAACATCCTCCTCTTTTTTTCAATAAAATTTTCTTTACTATATTTAAAACAAATTTGGTTTTGACAGCTAGAGATATTCAGGCATGGGAATATGTTCCTCTTGGACCCTTTCTTGGGAAGAGTTTTGGTAAGAAAACCATAACTTATTCCTTTTTCTTATTCATCTTTTTTTTCAGAGTTCAGGTTACAAGGAGTATATCTGATTAGGCAGTTACTGATATGTGGCAAAACCACAGCTTTTTTTGAAAGGGGGGGTCAAAATTAATGAACAAGATAATAAAGAATTATAGAATCTGATATAAGGAAATGAAGCTATCATATTTGGAGTAAACTGGTCCATGTCGATAGAGGTCCAAATAACAAACACTAGGAGATCTCTTAACCATCTTAAGCTTGGGGAGAAAATATTAGATAAACCAAGGGAAGTCATGGACCCAATTGGGCTAGATAGGTATCGCTAATGATGCCTGTGCAGGCGCTCTATGTTCTATTTAGTGATTCTCCAGAGGCTGTTATAGCGGGAACTTACTTTTTTTCCTCATCTTTTAGGTACTACAATATCCCCTTGGATTGTGACACTAGATGCTCTAGAGCCTTTTGCATGTGAGGCTCCTAAGCAGGTAGGTATCTGTATTTGTAGTCTTAGATCTTAAAGGCATTTGAGTTACTAGCTTTTTTCCCTATTTTCTTTCATGGTGATTATACTTAATGCAACTAGCTAAAGATGCCTGTTGTGCATTGCAGGATCCCCATCCATTGCCATATCTGGCAGAGAAGAATTCCAAAAACTATGATATTACATTGGAGGTAGATCTAGCAACTTAGTGCATATATCTCATTGGTTTTTCAATTCTCTAATTATCTTCTTCTATATTGTTTTAATGGAATTTTCCAGTTTGCCATAATGTTTTTGTAGTAATATACATTTTTAAGCTGAACTGCAAATACTTGAACTTTTATGAAATTCTCAAAGTGAGAAGTTTCTTGCTGCTAGGTTCAAATTAAACCTTCCGGACAAAAGGATTCTAGTGTGGTTACAAGAAGTAATTTCAAGAACCTGTAAGGAGTTCCACTTCACCGGTGCTCTTATTCTTTTGAAAGTTCTTTCAGATGAGAATTGTCTTTTCCATTAATGATGTTAAGAATCAGTGAATCCAATTGCCTCTTTCTATGCAAAATTTGATGTCTGCATCTCTTTCTATACTATTTAATATGCTGATTTGCAGCTTTTCAAATGCGTCCTGACTTTTGTAGAAATTTTATGACAGATATTGGACGGTGACCCAACAGCTTGCACACCATACAATCAATGGTTGCAACCTGAGGCCAGGCGATCTCCTTGGAACTGGGACCATTAGTGGGCCTGTATGTTTATTACCTACCTTTCACCTTTCTATCCTTTTGCCTTTGTATATATCTACCAATTCACACACAGACACACAGAGGTAATCATGTATTTTTTTTTATGCATTAGAAATTTGTTTGCCCTGTGGTGTTCTTTTAATTTTTTCTGTAGAAGACAGCCAAGTCCGTTCTTTGGATATAACTTATGTGTTTGCCTTGAGATGCTCATTTAGGCCTGTTTCTTAACGATAGATTGTGACTACTAGAGAAGGAAATTAATAGGCGAACAAAAACATTGACTTATATTTGGCATTCTAGTCGGTTTTTTCTCTGCATTAGAATGGTTGTGCTACTAGACTGCCTTGTTCGAGTGAAACATATATTGTCCTTGAATATTCCAAGAGTTTCTGCTGTAGTGTTGATCATGTTGCTTGCAGGTATGTGAGTTACAATATAACTGTCATCAGGTCCTGCTGCATCTATTTTTAAACTCTTTTGTTCTTCCTGCAATAACTGTGAACGAGTCTTGTATTTTGAGCAGGAGCCAGACTCTCTTGGATGTCTGCTGGAACTAACATGGAATGGACAGAAACCATTGTCATTAAATGGGACACCTCGAAAATTCTTAGAAGATGGGGATGAAGTAATCTTCACCGGTTGCTGCAAGGTACTTTCTCTGCTCCACTTGGGTTCCTAAACCAAGGTGCAAACATATTTGAACCTTTGAAACATTTGAAGTATTAGAGTAATCATGTTTAAGTTTGAATTCCATATAGGGAGATGGTTACAACGTTGGTTTCGGAACCTGTGCCGGTAAGGTTCTTCCGTCACACGACTGAGGAAACCGTTGTTCGATGGGGATATAAGAGGGAGTACATGCCACTCACGTTGCCATTGTTGGTGTTGAAGAAATCTCACTGGAAATCCTCAGAGCTGAAAATGGTGTGTTTGCTGTATTATTTATTGATTACAATGTTTAACTTAGTTGTAGCAGTTGATGGTATGCTGGAATTGCTTGATACTCTCTTCCTCTAAATCATGCCCCCTTCTTACCTATATTCACATAGAAGGAAACCATGGCTGATTTCAAATTAATATTTAAATTAAATTAATCGAATTGAATTATTAACGCTAACCCCAATAAAGGTGGTCCGTTCGTCAGAAAGCAAAGTCTGGGTGCCTTTGTTAAACGGGCGATACTCGGCTCGCTGATGACGCCACATATGCGTATTAAGACCGTTCAAGAAAACATAACCGTAACTGACAGCACACGATAAAGGCTTCCATCATACTACAATCTTCACTGTCACTTTCTCTGTCTGTTATTCAGCCAAACAAACCATGAAATCCTTTCGCCAATTCAGCCATTTCGGCTACTCATCGTCGACCACCGTCACCTTTACTTTCCACGGTGACCACTCCGATTCTCCTCCTCCTCCTCCTCAAGAATCCAAAGAAATCCCCGTCGAGACCCCTGTCCCAATCACCGTCCACCTCCCCCAGGACATTGCCGCCGCCAAGATCCAATCAGCTTACCGCGCCCGCGTTATCCGCAACCTTTACAAGCAAATTGCAGCCGTCAACTCCGAGGCCGACCGTCTCCAACTACTAATCCAACGGCAGGAAACGGTTGACTCCATCCGGAGCGACGACCGGGAGAAGCTGAGGATGAACGAGACCTTGATGCGTCTCTTACTGAAGCTCGACTCGGTGCCGGGGATCAATCCGACGGTGAGGGAAGCAAGGAGGAAAGTGAGCCGTAGGGTCGTGGAGTTGCAGGAGATCGTGGATGGGATATCGGAAGCAAAACTTGACGGCGATGACGAATGTTTCGGAGCGTGGGGTCCACGTGGGATACTTTCGATGAGGGATTGGGATAAAGCGGTGGAGGAGATGGAGGAGCGATTCTGCAGAGAGCGAGGTGGTCCGGAAATGGAGAGGTTTTGCGCCGAGTATTTGGGCTTTAGATGCTTACAGAGGTTTCTTGGCGAGTAGTATTACTGGTTTTAATCGTCTGTTTTGCACCTTACTGTATATTCATGTGTCCACGTTAATCCAAAGGCTTCGTTTAATGTACAGGCAAAAATTTTGCAATATTTAATCTCATAGCAAAATAAGAAATGTTTTCTGAAAATCATGTTAATCAAATTTTTATTGTTTTAAAATGAAAGTTTTTAGGCTTAAATAACAAAAAAAGAAAATGTCTTAATTACAATTTCGTGATCACATAATCACATAATTCAAACATTAATTTTTTTTGACGTATTAAAAGTTTGTGTAAAAAAAAAGAAAATTTTTAATATAAATTAAAAATAAGAATTTCTTTTAATGTAACAATGAGATAAAAACTAAACTATTGATTATTTAGTAATATAAAGAGCTGAGGTGGCGCATCAGGGCGTTTTACGTGGCATATGATAGGCGACGACTCACTTATCTTCCCGTGTACCGGAAGACTAACTGATTATAACGCATCGTCGGCAGACGTGCGATTACGAAGAAAATATTTAAAATTTAAAAGAAATAAAAAGGAAATAAAATGAGCCACAATAACAGCTGCCTACCGCGCGCCCACCAGGGAGAGACATACAGAGAAAATGGAAGCAGAATGGAGAGACAAAAAGCTTTATCCTTTACTCGGCATTCTTTTGCTTTCGATTCTTCTCTACCTCAACTTCGGCAACACCAATCTCATTAGTTTTCCGATCTCACGGCAACCTCGGTTGGATTTCGTGTCTGCAAACTCTACGCATTTCATTATCGTCAACGGTGGTGGTGCTGCGGAGAATCAGTCAGCCGCCTACGTCAACGGATGGAACTCCTATTGGCTAATGCAGGAGAGCGTGTGGGGTGGTCCGTCGAGATCGAGGGTGTCGAAGATGCTCCAGAGAGGCGCCCAAATGGGGTTGACCGTCTGTAGAACTTGGGCCTTCAGCGATGGTAATGGACCTAATGCCTTGCAGATCTCTCCCGGTGTCTTTAACGAAAGAGTCTTTCGGGTTTGTCTTCCAATTTCATTTGCTTATTGTTATTTATGTATACCCTTTTGCTCATTCTGTTTGATTTTTACCATGTTTCATGAAATGTGACAGGGATTGGATTATGTGATTGTTGAAGCAAGGAAGCATGGGATTAGATTGGTTCTTAGTTTGGTGAATAATTTGAATAACTTTGGTGGGAAGGCTCAGTATGTGAGATGGGCACAAGAAGCTGGAATTAATGTTTCTTCTTCAAGTGATTCATTTTTTTCACACCCGATGATTAAAGATTACTACAAGGCTTACGTTAAGGTACGCTGCCGTGGTCCATGGTTATATTCTTCAAAGCTCTTTACTATGAAGATAAATATACAAAGTTAAATGCTTTATTCACTATACGTATGCTTCTTGTTTAGCTGTAGCAATCAAGTTAACTATGTGTTTGCATTTTGCATTTTACAGGCAATTTTGTCTAGAAAGAACTCCTTGAGTGGTGTGAAGTATTCTGACGAGCCAGCAATATTTGCTTGGGAGCTGATGAATGAGCCCCGGTGTGAGTCCAGTTCCTCTGCTCCCATTCTTCAGGTGAGCTATAAAACTCGCATTTCCATTATTGTGTTACTATGTGTTTGTAATCTTTTGCCTGAAGAATGGTTTAGAGGGTTCTTCCTTTTTTATCTCTAGCATCAGTAGATTGTTATGATTTTCTACCTATGTTAAGTAAAGTGGTGTTCAGTATCTTGATATCTAATATAGCTTATTGTGGATACTCTGCACTTCTCTTTTGTTGTTTCTATAGTTTTTATTTAGTCTTGGAATTCCTTGTTCTAAATTCATGTGTATGGGTTTGTCTCGAACTTTCAGTTTATTTTTTCTGGATCTATTAGAATATTATTAATTCTATTAGCTTGGAGCACAGGCATGGATCACTGAGATGGCTGCTTTTGTCAAGAGTCTGGATCAAAAACATTTAGTGACTGTTGGACTTGAGGGGTTTTATGGCCTCAATACGACTAAAGGACCGGAAGTAAATCCTGGGGAGTGGGCAGCCTCACTTGGATCAGACTTTGTACAGAACTCAGCAATCGAGAACATTGACTTTGCTTCAGTTCATGCATACCCTGATAGCTGGTTGTTAAATTTTACTTTTGCTATGATTTGATAATGTCGTATGAATGTTTTGTCCAATTGTCTGAAAATGTTGTTTGCTACAATAACCAAGGGTGATTGCTTTCCCTTATCTCATTTGATCTGATTAGACCAATTGGAATACATCACCATGCATTTTAGAGAGCTTTGGTTGATACAGCGATAGAATTTCAACTTATGGAAAAAATATCATGTGATTCTTTCCGGTCTGTTGAGGTCTATCAGAGATGGCTCTAGCATTTGGACTATTACTACATCTCAGAGGCATATGTAACAGCCTAGATGGTGATGGATCAAGTTGGTGTCATAGACCACCTAAGTGCATATTTCATTGAGCATTTTCATCTTCTATTCATTAAATTTCAATCTTTATCCCTTAATAACGTATGTTGTATATGTATTGTAGGATACCACATGCTGATTTGGAAGAAAAGACTCGCTATCTTTCCCAGTGGGTGGATTCTCATATAAGCGATGGGGATCAGGTGCTTAAAAAACCGATTCTCTTCACAGAAGTTGGCTCTTTGGTGTATGTGAACAACCAAAGCATAGCTGACAAGGATATTCTATTAAAGACCATGTACGATAAAATTTATGAGTCGGCAAAGAAGAGGCAAGCTGGGGCAGGGGCCTTAATTTGGCAGTTACTAGTTGAAGGAGTGGAGGAATATGGTGACAGATTTTCCTTCATAGCATGGGATAAACCCTCCACCTATAAACTGATACTAAGGCAATCGTGTAGGCTTCAAAGCATTTTCCCGAAGAGCAGTCAGAATAGGAAACTTAGCAAGGATCCTTGCTCTGGTCAATTACCTTGACAACAGTTTATTGAAGAGTTGGAAACAAAAACACCTATAACCTTCCCTCGTTTTGTGGAGAAAATAGTGTTGATACTCAATAGTTGTATATTCTTGAATTTGTAAAGAAAAACAAGTGGTAGATTAAAATGGAAGAAATGTGATTATTCAGATTTTAGATTAAGACATTTGTATTCTTTCAAAAACTGTGTATGTAGAAAATCCATTGTTTGCTAGTGAGCTGCCAGGCATCTATAACCAGATGGTTTCCCCTGCAATTCATATTCTTTGTATGTATAATGTTAAAATACACACAGAATCTGATTTACACTGAATTTAATGATTAATTTGCTGTTATTTGATTTATTTGCTTTGTGAAAGAGCTTTTGGGCTAGCCTTCCTTGTTTAATTTTCAGGCATATTCACAATTATCATGTATGATGCTGCCAGCATGACCAGCCTGAAGGGCATCTTGTGGTGGGGCAAAAAGATTCCCCAAGCATCTCTGGCTATCTCAGCCGATCGGGTACCATGCCTTCCTTCAGTTTTAGATGCATATTTTTAGCTTGTAATCTGTGAATTAGCAGGTAATCATGTAATAAATAAATATTTTCTCTTATCTGTGGTTAGTGAGCTTGAACTTCATGCAAATCAGACAGTAATGAACCAAAAATACAGATTTTCCAAGAAACAGGACACTGCAAGTTGAGTAGTTTTTGCAATAGAAAGCCACAACTAATGGAAACCTACTTGGATGGGGAGTCGTTCAAGCCACACAACTGCATTTGCACCGTGACATACACTTCTTGCAGTCAGAAAGTCTTGGCTTCCCACCATTGCAGTCACACCGGCTGATACACTTTGACCTGGAGGTTCCACCCCACAAGCACCGTGCCATGCAGCGTATAAGCGGCACACATGAAGGACAACCGTATTTCATCTGGTCAAGGATGCAGGCTTTACATCCGCTGCCGTTGGATGGGCATGCCAGAGCTGGAGAAGCCATCGAGCATAACATCAGTAGCATCATCAGGGCCAGAGCTAAGGTAGGCAGCTTCTTCCCCTCCATCATCTCTTCTTACTCTTTAGCTATTTCCCGGTGTACCCTTTTCAACCTTTTGTCAATTTATAGAGCCTAAGCAGCAGGCCAAATAATGCAGAGCAATGTTTTCACACTGTGAGCAGTGTCCGAATTTTAACAGCCATCTGATGCAAATCTTGTGGTTACTGAAGTCTGAAAGCATGTGTGAAAGCCAACTCTCTTTTTCTAGTATGGGTTGCTTGCTGCTCTAGAACTTTTTCTTCATTCAATTAACTCATTGATTGCTCGCTGCCATGTCTTGGTTTGCACAACTTCTCATTATCTTTTCCTTCCTCTGTGTCTTCACGAGGTCCAACTCAATCCTGACCAGCGAGCCCTTCCAGGCTCTGGTAAGTTGGTAATGCAAATAAACCTTGCCTGGTCCTCAGCCTGGATTCAATACCTCACCGCTACAATACTCAACAGGTGTCTACCTTTGAACTCGTTGTGTCAAAGTTTACACAACACTAATAGGTAAGAAATTGTTTATTTTGATTAATTGAGACTCACCTTAAACAGAGTGCGAACATTTAAATATCTAATCATATTCTAATTCACAACTCTCTTTAGGACTGTACATTTGACAGTAAATTGCTCAAAATGTACCCTTGACACCCCCCTCCACACACACAAAAGATTATTAAAATTTTAATAGTTTTAAATTATTTGATAAAATTTATAGTTTTTTAATATAATTAATTAAATTAATTAAAAAACTTATCTTATACGTAAAATTTGAAGTTTTTATACTTTAAAAGAAGATTTGATTAATGCATGTATTAAATTATAAATAAGAAAGTTAATTTAAATTCATTCGTATCAACGTCGATGATTACTATGTTAAAACGTAAAAGACAATAATTAACCAATGTTTTGGTTAAACATATTGTACTTGAATTGCTTAACCAAGGCAAAAACATAGTTAAGGAACCAAAGAAGTCAAAGCATAGTCCAATTCCAGGAACAGTAAAAGATAAAGGTTGAGAGACTATCATCATCTTCTTCTGTCTATATACAAACTATTCGATGAAATGAGTTTGAAGATTTGCCTCTGCGAATGGACGTTTCTTGGTTATTGTTGCTTTAATCGTCCCTTGTGGAACAGGAGAGCTGCCCCAAAGAGAATTATCAGAGACTTACAAATCCTCCTTCCTGTACATCCAGTGCGTATTTTGTCACAAATATGGGCAGCCTGCATGCCAGCCTCATTGGCATCTCTTCTGACATGTTCAGTTCTGGATTCCTGGAAAGCTTTCAGCCTGGCTTTCGCTTCCTCCAAAAGATTTCCAACAAATGATGACCCTTGTGAATTTAACTGCAGCAAAAGCTTCGATCACTAGCGATTCCATCCACCATTTCCATTGCACCCATTGCAGCACTGATTACACCCACCAACACAGCCGGCCCAATGGTTCAATGATATTGAGAGCTCCATCAAAATTGACTTTTGACAAATCTCATAGGTGGCAGCTTCCATTTTGGTTGTTCGCTGCTCCTGGGCCCGATAAGCAAGGTAATTCTTAGAAAAGTTACTGTGATATATATATATATATGAGGGCTTCTCTGCTCATTTGTTCTTAATCCCTGCATTTCTACCATCCCCAATAGCCCAACTCACTGCTAGACCTGGCATCCTGAAACCTCCTAATTTGATCCACTTTGTTAATTAATGAACCACCTGTGTAAGCCAATTTCAAAACGCTGGAGTACCTAATTCGTACTACTGGACCAATCCCCAGTCAGAAATTTCACAATTTGAAATGACATATTCTTAACCAAGTGAGTCTATATTCAAAACAATAAAAGATCGACCCAACCCCGCCGACGTGCATGGGTTACCATATCTGCCTACTACCTTATCTTCACTCCTGTCATCTACTGTACCTGCATCGTCTGCTTCCCTATAACTCCCCTTACTTCTCAGCATAGAAACTAATTAACTCCCATTACTTCAGCCCAATTATCGTTGCCATCTACAAGCCATGTCTTTTTAACAAGATAGAGCTTAGCATAACTTGATGAAACTTTATACTTTCTCTCGTAATTTGGAAACGGAGAACTCAAATTGAAAATTAAGTCCAAACTATCAATCTCTCATATCGGGCATGTAGGCTTAGACTAGCCATCTCATTAGCCTCAAAAAGTAGGGGCTGCACCATGTGTTAAATACAATTAATTCACCTTAATCACTACTGCAAGTAGTGTAAATTTAGTGCAGGCCTGCCGAGGGAGCAAAGAGATCAACAAGGTATATGAATGAGGTGCATGTTGAAAGTTGAGAGGAAGAAATCAATGTGAGAGAAAGAACTCAATGGCGGAGGCAAGCTGGAATTTGATCAATCCGTTCAGTCTGCTGTTGGCTTCATTAGGATACTGTTATTTCTTGCTCACTAGAATCCCATTAGGCATACTGAGGTTCATGTTTCTCCTACCCATCTTCTACCTCTTCTCCATTCTTCCCTGGTATTTCCCATCCGCCTTACTTAGAGGGATTCTATCTTTCTTTATCACATGGATTGCTTCTTCCAAACTCCTCCTCTTTTGCTTCAACCAGGGCCCTCTCGTCCACTGCCAAAACTTTCCCGATTTCATTGCCATCTCCATTCTTCCCATGAAAATCAAAGAACAACCAACTTCTTCAAGATCGGTAAGTATTCTCCTTCTGCTACTCAAATATTATGTCTGCAAAGCGATGCATGCTCCAGGAGCCATATCCATATATGTAACCCTGAGCTTTTGATTGATTCAGGCCATGGGGCGGTACGAGCCCGTCCAACTTTTCAACAAGCCTTACTTAGCAACATCCTTACAAGACTTCTGGGGCAGGAGATGGAACAGGTATGCGTCGAATATTTTGAGGGAAACTGTCCACAAGCCGACCCGAAACATGTTAACGAGTGTTGTTGGGGTTGGGCCGGCCAGGGTGCTGGCTTTGATATGCACCCTCGTCGTGTCTGGAGTCTTGCATGAGATGCTCTTTTACTACATCACGTGTGGGAAGAAACCAACATGGGAAGTCACCTGGTTCTTTGCTCTCCAAGGATTGTCAATGGCGTTTGAGGCTGCGTTGAAGAAGTGGGTTCGGACCAAGGGTTGGACAGTTCACTCTCTAGGTTCAGTCATATTGACGTGTGGGTTCGTCGTGGTCACGTTTTATTGGTTGCTGGTTCTGCCGGTTTGGAGGGATGGACGAAATTCTTGTGATTGTTAACAAATTTAGTTTCTTTCCTTTCTTTAGAATTTTGCATGAGCTCAAGCAGTCAAACTACTTTAATCTGATTATACTCTTTTTATTATAAAAAAGGCAAATAAAAGAGGCAAATAATGCAATAGGCTATGAGATTTGGATCCTTTTAATAAATAAGTAAGTAAATCCCCAATAAACTGCCACTATGTATTTTTTAATTTTAAAGAAAGAGGTGAAGAGATCCTGATTTAGGCTTTTAGAGTTGAAACTGGAAAGTGGTAATGGCTAACGCACTTACATTCTTAAAAAACGCGCCAAGAGCCGCGTACTCTTCAAGCGCCCTTTCGTCGGCTTTGATCCGTAGAAGCTGTGGGAAGAAGAGCCAGGAGCCGGTTACCATGATGAATCCAATGGTCAAGGGAGTAGAAACCGCCGTGGGCAACCGCAACTTGTCCCTTAATGTCTTCTTCAGAGCAATCTCCGCCATCAAACACCCTCCGTGGAGGAGAAAGAACCACGTGATTTCCCATGTGGGCCTCACGCGTCCCAGGTAGTAGAAAATGAGCTCGTGCATGACTGCAGACACGACGAAAGACCCGAAAACGGCGGGGAGCGGAGCCCATTTGCGACCAACGAGACGTGCGCCCATGTTGAGCACAGGCTCATAAACGGTCGGTCGTAGAATGCTGGTCACCATGATGTTCCATCTCCTGCCCCAAAAATCTTGCAAAGAAGTTGACAGATACGGTTCATTGAATTGTTGCTCCAGCTCGAGACCCAACATGGCTCGAGCCAGGGCTGCCACCATGGCCAGGATGATCTCCAGACAAAAGTAAACGTGACCACAATACAGAACCAACATGAACGTGGGGTGGATATACTCGCTGTAGTCATATGCACGAAGCAACAATGCCAACAGGAGAAATTTTATTGCATAGTTTATTGGTGATTTCTGGCCTTTTTTAGGCTTGACCGGTCCTGGGATTTCCTTGTTTTGGCTGTCTAAGGTCTTTTTGAGAGAAGGGTTTTCTTTGTTAAGGCCATTTGGATGTGATTTTGGAGTTGGGTTGTGTAGGATTTTGATGGGCAAACAAGCAACAGCCAGAAAACGAAGCAAAGAGAGCGGTGGGGATAATGGGCCTTTGCCAAAGGCGAAAAGCAAGAGCTTGAAGTTTCCAAGCCAAGCGATGAAGAAAGCGGTGGCACCTCCTAGATGTAAGGAGGAGAGATTGAGAGGGAGGAGAACATACAGGCAGACAACAGGTAGCAGACAAAGAAGCCGAGCAGTTCCTTTGGGGATTATCTTACCTATGGCATAGCAGTAGCTTAGAGAAATGACGACGCAGAGCCAAATCTTCATGAAGTTGTTCATCTCTCCGCTCTCCATTTCTTCTCTTCTTCCCTATCTCTCTCTCACCCTCCGTTGCTGAAGTACTCTGAGAAAGAGTGGCAGAGCTTCTGTAAATCCCAAAATGGCTTTAATATCTCTATGGGCGGTTAAAGCTATGGCAACCCTGTTCTAGTTTGAACCAGGTTTTCCATTTTATGGTGCGGGCATTGATATTTGTCACAAGTCAATGGCTCAAATTCTCTGTTTTGTCAATTGTAGGCGACAACGTTTTCATTTTGTTTCTGTCAGTATGAATGGGCAAATTCTAGAATCTAGAAGAGACATCATGTGCAAGGATCCAGGAGATGAAGCAGGGAATCAGCTACAAGACATGTTAAATGAGATCTGTGAGGAACTTTGGACGGCCTGGGTTCCTTTATTTGCGCATATAGGATCTGTTTTTTCTCCTAAAAAGAACAAAATTATATTAAAAAATTGTTAATTTTTTCTTTTAAAAAACAGAGAAAAATATCATCACTTTGCTGAAATTTGACCCCTTTTGAATGCCAGTGTTGGTAAGCAGTTGCTGGTCTCTGACCATGAAGGGAGCGTGCATGGGTTTTCAACACCTTTTGTTTGTATATTCTCTTGTCAAGTCTGGCAGACTTGGAGAATCATTCTAGCTATGTGCCAAATTTTTTATTTAATTTATTGCACGTCTTAACCTATTTTGTATCATATATTATATAGTTTGTTACAATTTGATTATTTGATTTGTGTTAAGATTGTTTGTAATTTAAAATTTAAATTGAGATATTATTCATTTAATGACTTTACAATAACATTCCCAATAAGTAAACTAGCAAAAGGATTACATCCCAAATGAAACTGAAAACAGGGATTGGCAGTTATCTTGTTTCTCCAAAACAGCAAAATAGTTGTGTTAATTGGTTCCCTGAACCAAGGCAGACAACCAGTTTTGTAACCGCAAACCAGTCACTCAAGAAGCATGTTTCTCACTTGTGTCACTTCAACCAGTTGCAGAAACTTATCTTGATGAACCGAGGAATCATACACCATCAGCATCGGCTTGTCGAATCCTCTATCCTACTGTTGCTGCTCGTATATCTGCATATAAGCTTCGGACAGTGCAACCATCTGAGGAAGGGTTTCAGAAACATGCAGATCTTGCATCTCATACCTGTAAACATGAATTTTCAGATGCATCATCCAACTATTTGTAGCATTACCAGTTACCACTCAGAAAAATGAAAAATTATTTTAGAAAATTACCATAGTTCTTCTGACTTCCGCTGTACAAAGACCCTGTAGAACCCCTCGTCAGGCTTACCATCGTGAACAATATTAGCAATCAGATCATACTTGGTGCGCAACTTTTCATTCTCTTTGGTTGGTGCTGGCAGAGGAATGTAGTCCTTCAACTCCAGGTTTTTCACAGGAAAGTTCACTGCAAAGGAGAAACATAAAGTTAGCATAAAGTGACAAAACCAAACTAGGTCCCGTAAGATATAGTGATTAGATTCCAGAGATTGATCAAACGAATTCTAGATATTTCCAAGAACATAAAACTCACCCAATGTTGGGTTCTTTTCTCTGAAGAAATTATTCCTAGTAAAGCGGCCCATGTGAAGTATCAAGTACTGTGGCAATCTGGTGACACGATATCTCATCCTTGCTGGAGGACGAACTGTAGTTGTTACAGTTTCACCATCAAACTTCTTCAGTATATTGAACAGAGGAACCTGAAACCAATCACAAACAATGTTTATCCAATACAGTTGGTTTTTTATTTTATAAGAGCATTTTCCTTCATTCTATCTGATCAGCAGAGCCAACCACTGAATATTTAAACACTATTATTAATAAAAAAGGCATTTGACTTTGTCTGCTCAATCAACATTGACTTGCATAAGCCTCTCTTGCCATTCATAACCCCCCTATGGTGCATGTGTCATCTAAATTATCAACTAGACTTACAATACTGGATGTCACACCTGATAAAGGAGTTACATATTATTGGTCGCAATGGCCAATGATGCCTGTTAATATGATGGATATGGGTTTAACTGTGTGGTTTTTTCATGTTTAGCAACCATTATAAAGTCACTCAAGGTGCATATCATGCGAGAGAGGGAGTGGGGAGGAGGGTATAAAAGAGCTTGAATAGGGGAATCTTATGGACACATTTGTTCACAATTCGAATCGTGCACCACCCTCATTGAAGCTAGCAAGCAATGTTCTTTTTCACACTTTCCCACAAATGTCCAGAAATGGATGGAGAAAAAAAAAAACCCAAAAACATGTAAAATACCTGAGGTATTATATTTTTCTCCATCACATCTTTGAAAAGAGGTGGTTCTGGCAAATCCAATCCAAGCATCAAAAAGGACATTCTGTAAGTTTCAGCACCAACATTATGCTTCTCAATTGCACCATCTGTAATTTTTGGAGCTCCATTTTGTTCCTCACCACTTTCTTTCTTCTCAGTGATAGCTTTGTTCTGTGTCTCTTTTACAACCTCCAATTCCCCCTATTATACCAAAGTGTAAAATAAGCACAAAAAATAACTTTAACAAGATGCCAAAGCATAAAATAACAACATATTGAGTGCAAGGTTTTAATTAGAACCTGAAAGCACTTATGGATGATGCTGCTACTTTTCTTTGAAGTTCTTAGATTTGCATGTAGTGTATTGAGAAGCCATGACATGAATTCAACAGGCTCAGACTGCACACCTATCCGAAACCGTTTTTTACTGGCTTTCATAACTGCCTGTAGAAACTCATGAGGGCTAACCTGTTGACACAAGAAATTTGGAAAACCATGAATCCAGGGTGTTCCAGAACCATAATCTTGCAATAATATAAGCATGCTCTGACCTGTCCTTTAAAGTTTCGAGCATGCCAAATCTTTCGTGTGAGTTCCCCAAATCGATGAACAAGTGGAGATTTACAGTGCTGGTAATTTTCAGGGATAAGGAAAAAGTTCCTTAAGGGAGTAACTCTCATTAAAGATTGAATTGTGACATTGACAAAATCAGTCTTTTGAATATTATTCAGCCCCACCTGAAGATTTGCACGAATAATGAGATCATATTAAAACAAAAGAAAGAAAAAAAAATGCAAGTTCTTAACAATTCTCTTAAATATGTGCCTTTGACTTTGAGAACGAAGATGAGTACCATTCCCGGAAGGTAATCTGAACCATCAAGTGCTCTAGACCATTGCTTGTTCTTGTCAAGTTGTTCAACTTGTTCTCTGGTAAACCTGCAAATATGGAGCCCAAAAATATACTATAAAGTGCTTGAGAGTGAAGACCTCTTATTATCAACCACTAAAGATTACTATAGATCAGAACTATTTCAACTTGTTAGCTAAAAGCTCTACAGAAAACATGAACTTTGTGCAAGCTAGATAATCCACAGTACATTACAGCACAAAGTGCGTGCAAGCTAGATATCCAGAGAACAATATGAAGCAAATGCACATATGCATGCATGTGCAGGGAAAAAATAAGCTAAAGGGAGGATGAAGAATGAACAGAAAAGGAGAGGAGCAAGTAAAAGCAATCAAGTAAGATGTGAGTAAACCTTGGATTTAGAACATGGCGTATATCATCCAATGATGGGTCATTAATTTCATACCCATCGGGAAGACAATACACCTTCTCTGTTCGAAGATTGATGTAGACATGATGTCCTGCTTCTAGACTATGAGTATAAGCATGGGACTTCTTCCCTCTTCCTTGGTAATACTTCCCACAGACCAGGCATGCATACACATTCAAATTTGACAAAGAGACCGAACAAAACCTCTCAAAATCAAAATCCAGCACCTGTGAAACAAAATTTGATAACCATTTGACAAATTTTAGAAGAAAAATAAATCCAAGTAACCTACAATTTACATTCCCATTCAAGATTCAACACTTAAATTAAAGTTATTTACCTGGCGATTAACAGTATCAAGGTAAGGGCAGTCTCTTCGTACTTCAACCTGGCGATTTTGCTTCCCCAGAAATGATCCTTGCCCATATGGATCATCACTGTCATCTTCATCTTCTTCACTTTTAACTCCCTGACCATTCCCTTCTGACCTTGCTTCACCATCTTGTTCTCCACCGCCTACGCGACCCAATGCCCTCCTTTCATCATCTTCATCATCATTGTAAGGCACAAGTGGCTCTTCAGAAGGTGAAGATGGCCAATCCACAACTTTACGCCGTTTCGAGTCCCCTCTCCAGTCTTCACTATTACCATCATCCCTCTTTGTTTTCATCATTTCCCCCTCCTTCACTCTCTCGGTTTCCAGCTGTTAAAACACAATAGCTTTCATCAATTAAATTAAATCCTCCAAAAATCTTCCATTTGCGTTTATTCCACTAACATATATGGAAAACCAAAAAAAAAAAAAAACTGTTCCTTTTGGACGCTAAGCCGGAAAACTCATATTTTCAGCTCAAATAGCCAATCATCTAGGGTTCTTATCGAGTACCACAAAATAAAATCGAAGCAGCAGAATAACGAAACCTCAAAGTTCAATTCTTCTCTCATTTTTTTCCTAATTCGTGCTTTGTTACTTATCCAATTTCAATCATCCAGCGAAGAAAATGTGTTAAAAGGAAGATACAAGGAGATTCCACAATGATTAACAAGGATTTTCAGCAAAATAACATCAGCAACGAAGAAAAACACTACACATTAACACAAACAAATTACGAAAAAGAGCTCAACTGGCGAACCTGATCAGAAATGTTCTACTCAAGCCAGAAGCTACCTTTAATCATTTACTGAAAAGTGTCGCCGGCCGTCGACGTTTTGAGGACACGAGATTAGTATTTCGGGGTCCCTAAGGCGGTAACTAAGATCTGGCTTTGAGAGAGAAGCTTGATTATCCAATCCAATCCAATCCAATCAAAATGTGAATCTTAAGCCCAGTTTCATATCGGGCTTTAAGCTGTGCTGATCCGTTCGTTAGAAAATTTGGGCTTTGGTACATTTAAAATTTTGGATTAGTGCATATGCATTTATTTATTTTTGAATTTTATATATGATACATTATCAGTGTATAAGATTTATATAGTATTAGTGAACCGAATATTATCGTTTCGTTTATAAATAAATTTAAAAATCAAAAACTCTCCGAATACTTATAATTTTAATAACATTTATGTTGAAAGACTTTTTATTTTTTATTTTTATAATTAATATTTCAGTATCATATGTAGACATTAAATCAAATACAAACTTAATTATGGAAATATATTGGAAGAAATACTTCTGTTTCTTAAATAGGTTTTTTCGAATTAAGTGAGTCGGCTTAAGCAAAATTTTCAAATTCAGTCTCTTTTATGATTTCGGGGTATTTTTTTCGAAACTTAAACCCCGTTTTGCTCCGAATTCAAGGAATATAACACAAAACAAAAAGGCCCCCGATTTTTGGCGCGAAATGAAGCCATTGGAAAAGAACAGAAACAAAGCAATTGGTTGAGAATTAAGATAAAGAGATGGAACAAGATAAAGTTAAAGGGACATGCTTTGGCTTAACTTTAACTTTCACTTTGAAGGGAAAAACAACAAGGGATCCAATCCTGGAACGAACCCTTTACTTGCATCTTGTTTAAAGTTCCAACTTTTTTTTTTCCTTTTTCCATTTGTTCACTACAAACTTGGTTACTGCCATGGCAGGGTATGAAGCTCAACAGGGCCGAAGCTTAAAATTTTTTATTTAATTGATTCCTACTGAATGAATGTCTAACTGCAAAGAAGAAGATTAATTCTTTTCATTGTGTAGATGATCAGTCTCACCCAGGATGGATGGCAAATAAGAAGAAAGGGAAATGAATTTATGGTCACATCTAAAGGAGACTTGGGCACACAATGGAGTCGGAGCAAAGCAAAGAGACTGGAGATTTCGTGGTCTATGATTGCCATTCTTTGCGGATGTCGAAGGTGTAGTTTATCTCCAAGTAGCTCTTGTTGTCATCATCAGCAAACTGCACACCAGAAGGATAAACAGAAACGAAATCAGTAAGGGTTTACAAGTGAAAAATCTCAGGATGGTGCAAAGGTTATCAGTGATTCCATGTCTAGAACTCATCAGATGACCCACAAGTTTGAATCTGTAAAACCCTGGCTCATGAAACATGGATCCTGACAAACTCATTAATGGGATCCTATTATCAGCAAGGCATAGGGAGGGGATCATTAATTTAGCCTTGCTCAAGAACCTGAAAGCCATTACTGAAGATGGTGACAGAATCAATACTGACTGATAGTGAAATTGGATTGCAAATATACATTTTCCTCTCTTTTTTGTTTTGGTTTTCAAGGAAAATGACTGCAGGGCCTGCAGAATTAAAAGAGACACCATCTAACAAAGTAATGATAACAAATTAAGTCTTAAGCTCGTCCTGGTAAAAGCACAGCAAACCAGTGTAAAAGGGCTAAAGAAACACTAGAACAACTGTCGAATTTACCTTACTTCTAGCTGAGTAACTTCCTCTAGCGAACATTCCAGATGGAGTTGTTTCTTCAGGCATTTCATGAGTGTATGGTTCTGCTTGGGGACTGAAGGTTCCAAGCATCTCTTTAGTGCTATCCACTGTTACAAGAAGACATGGTGAAGAACATATCGAATGTAAACAATCCTTTTCAATGTGAACAAGAGAGACAGAGAGAGGAATTACCCTTGACACCAGTTTTCCAAACCGTATTAGTGTACTTGAGACCGGATACAATGTTGTTGCTTACTTGGAATGAAAATTGCAGGCTGTATTTGCTACCTTCTTTTAAGGTAAACCATAAACCTTTGGGCTTTCCATCCTCTGGAATTGGGAGTACCATATCAGGCCTACCAGGTGATTTGATTGCAAGGCTCAGGATCTTAACATCTGGTTCCAGAGTTTCTGTGCCATCATAAACAACAGAAGAAAATGTCAGGATACAAAGAAAGCCCCAGTTCATTGAAACTTTTCTTTTTTCCCTTTATCAGATTTTAAGGGGATTGCAGGTGGGGATGAAACAAGCAAGAACCATGTTTGTCAGAAATACATAATTCATCTTAAGATTAACTGGCAGCAATTTAGAATTCAAAGAACATTCACTGACAATACATCTGAAAGAGCCAACATAATCAGCAGAAAACTGCATAGCAAGATACTGAAATTCAACATTTTTTGCAAACAAATTGAAATCCTTAAGTTTTAAAGAACAGAAATGAAAGACAAGAGAAAGAAAACTCAAACCTCCAACGGACTCGAAATCCACAGTCCCAAGAAGTTGTTCCTTCCACCTCCTCAAGCTCTCATCATCCTGAATCCTCAGAAAACAGAGAAGATTACACACAAACGATATTTCCAAAGAAAAGAAAGAAAAGTAGATAACCAATGAAAGAAAAAAAAAACTGAAATGTTAAGAAAGAGACAAACCAACCTACCTTATCCTTTTCGAGTTGTTCTTTAAGGGTGAACTGAGGGCCCAACTCAATCTTCCTCTCTTCGTCATCATCTTCATCCTCAGTTGGACAAAGAGAACTCTCGCTTGCTTTCCTAGCGATTGCAGGGTGATGTTCTACAACGTCACCTTCGTTTGGAGGCGTCTTTGGTTCTGTTTTTGTCTCAGAAGCTTCACTATCATCTCTCCCTTCCTTGTCAAACCCCATGCTTTTGGAACTTGAATCCTCACCAACCGCCAAAGACATCAACACCCCATCAACAGTTCTACAGGAACGGAAAAAAGAGAGAGCTAATGCAAGAGAAAGAGGTTAAACTCACTCACCGAACAGAAGGAAAATATAATAACTATCAAGAGTTGCCCAAAACGCAAAAGAACAGAAAAGAGAAGCCAAAAAAGCCCACTGGGAAGAATCTCAGAAGAAAACAACAAAAAGATGAGGAAACCCCAATAAAGAAAAATAATAGTAGTATTGCTAAAAGATTATATCGGGTCAAAGAATCCCAGAAAGGTAAACAGAAACCAAATATCAAGAAAACCCACCAAAGGAATAGGATAACCCTTCAAACAAGAAAAGATACCAAGAAAAGAGAGAGAGAGGATAGCAAGAAAGAGAGAGATGGGTTTGTTGAGGAAAGTTCAAACAAACACTTGAGGAAACGGTCATGTGGTAATCCGAGATTATGTATCATGAAACAAAAAAAAAAAAAAAGAGAGAGGTGGCGAGATCGTGAAGGTCACTCCTGCACTAGCTTCCACGAAGACCACGATTCGAGGAGGGGCTTTTCATTTTAGTTTTCTTATTTAACAGACACACTTGCACACAAGAGACAGATAGAGACGAGAGAGAGAGAGAGAGAGAGGAGAGAAAGAGAGGGCGACAGCCTAGCTAGCCTAGGATTGGGTGGATGATGGCTGCCTTTTGACCTCTTCTCCTGGGTACAATGATTGGAAAAAAAGGAAAAAGAAATTTGAGTGTTTATATATATAGCTAGCCTATGAATCCTTTGTTGTTTTACCTCGGTCGTGAGCACCCAGTTTCAGACTTTTTGTTCTTGCAACTCTGAATCAACTTTCGCAGTCTTTCACTGGTCGTTCTGAATTTCATGTACTTTCAACCCTTGAGATAAGTTTGTCAAAAGTCTTTCTATGACTTAAAAGTTTTAGAATTCCAATTCATGTCTGACATATATTACTATAAAGACAAGAGTTTTGCACTAAGGCTAATTCACACACTAAAAAGAGACAATTCCCACAGCTTAAAGTCTCGATCTCAAGTTGTTAATGGTGAGGAATGTTGGCATAACCATGGAAATTTATGATTCGGAAAGTAATCAACTGTGATTGCATTTAATAATTGATGGACTGATGGGATGAATTCATTTTGGGGAAATTTAAGCCTGTGAAAAGGACCCATAAGAATGATTAAGCCTGATTCATGGCGGAAATGCTCCTCCATGATGTAATAATTTAATTTATTCTAACTCATAATGCATCAAGCAAAATCAATTATGCATTCTTCCAGAAAGACCCAATTCATAATGCATAACAAATAGAATATACTTTATGCTGTTTCTTCCATTCTTCCCATTTCTCACCCTTTCCTTTCCTTTTCTGTTTGTGCAATGTATTCTCCTTTTAAATGACCTCATTCATTCAACACCTGCACTGGCAAGGAGAAATTCAAGTTTCAACCCATGAATTCAATGATACAATCTTCAAATCTGCAGGCTTCAACAAATACCTATTTAAATTTCATTGGATTCTTCGGCTGAGATGGAGGTGGTTGTGCAATCATAAGAGATATTTTTGAAGAACACAACTAACTTGCTTAAATGTGGTACTGGCATATTTATCCAATGCAACAAGAGATTTTTGAGCTGAACAACTGACTGTCTGACTATATGTTTCCCTCAGCTGAAATTCTAGCTGGTGGAGACATTAATAACGGTGGTCTACCAGTAGTCCATGTCAAAGTTAAGCATGGTAACCAGGACATAACAGCAATAGCCTCAATACTCATTCAGTTCTACCTAGGTCTAACAAAAAAACATGGGAAATTAAAGCTTGAATGATAGCAAAATAACATCTTACCCCTCCATCCCGTATTAAGCTCTAAAAGCAGCCAAGGGCCCAAGGCTAGAACTTTCATAATAGTGCTGGAATCTAAAACAACTCAGATTCAGAGTTTTGATTTAAGCACATTTACAGATGCTCAGATGCAAAGGAGAAAGGAATTAACAGTCAGCAATTCAGTAAGTTAGTCAAATAGTAACCCTGCAGAAACCATGAACGAATTTAATTTTCATACCATGAATCTTGTGAAGACAACCCTCAAGTGTCTATGGCAGGGGGGAAAATTAAGGGGAGAATTCCGAACTCATTTCAATATTTACAAACAGACAACATATTTCTGTTTCATTAGCTGCTCAAAATGCTGATGAAAGTTAAACTCATTTCCAAAATTCTGTGACTGAAGAGTATAAATATAAGAAATACAGTGAATTCGGTAAGAGAAGAGACGCATAGATTCTTAATAACCTTTCAACTTCCATCTCATTCATTAACTTTCACGAAATGAAAAGGTGTTTCTGGATACTGCAATTCAAATGCAATAATCATTGCCACACAAGCCACATGCAGATCGACGAATTGATGTCCAAACCTGTAAGAAAATTTCAATTGCTTCCCCATTTTTTCAAAACATTCTCTTTAGCAGAAACATAACCATGTGTTTCCTTGTTTGACATATTACAAGAATCAGGAGGACCATCTGCATTTCTCTTTCCCAGGATTCTTGATGTTACATAAGTTAAACCATTTCTTGTTCCTCGCAAAGCATAAAGCAGCGGATTGAAGACGACAGCCAGCATCAGTTCGCCCTTTGCAATTATAAGATACTGCAAATGCAACAAAGAACAATGTTACATGCCCGCCCAAAACTGAATGGAGTGGCAGGGACAGGGACAAGGTCTATCTATATATCATAATATGTAAAACCATTTCAAAATGGCAAAAATAAACATCATACCATGACAATAATACCCAAAACGGCTAGACTTGTTTGTTGAGCTTCTTGCCAAAAATGGTCATCATTGGACCAACCAAACCTTCCACCCCATCCAAACCAACCTCCACCGCCAGCATCATCCCCACCACCTGCTTCCTCTCTTCTTTTAATTTCTTTGTTCCACTTCTCAAATTCACTCTTCTTTCCCCCAAGTGCACTTTCTAATGCTTTCCTAGCTTGTTCCTGCAGCCATACGCAAGGCAAAGATAAGCCTAATCAGGAAAATGCACATTAAACATGAAAAACAACCATACTTCTATCCAGCAATTACATACACAACCAAACAACAAATAGACTAAATGTACAAATTCATTGACTGCTACTAGTTGATAATTGTCACAATCAGGCATTGTGATTATTCATTCTCCTAGTCAAACTATCAGCTACAAAATGATAGACAACCAAGTTCCAACCTGCCTAACCAAAATCGTCGTTCATTTCTTTGCTGATGCAGCCAAAGCATGAACTAATTCAAAATAAAAACAGGAGAAAGGTTGGTAAATGTGCAGAATTCCGGTGGTTTACCTCTCTGCGATTATCCGAGAAAAGGCAAGAAAATCTGCCGTTGCATTTGAGATTCTGCAGGAGGGAGCTCCAGTTTCGGGCAACGTTTTGACTGCGCGCCGCGTTGAGAGAGCGGAAGCCAGGTGATTCGGGTCGGGTCGAATACGATGAGCCGAGAGGGTTTAGGTTTAGAACTTGCGCCATTGTTTTTGCATCTCCCGCCGATTACGAAACGCCCCCGCCCTTCTATATCCGTCTCTTTTCTATGCCAAAAGCCCAAGCCCAAGCCCAACTGTACTGATCTTGAATCTGTGCAATTGCTAACACCTATCTCGAATTTTCTTCCTTCGGGGTTTCCCTATTTGAAAATTGGACGGATGGCCGACACTTCCTCCACTTAAAAATAAATAAATAATTAGTAATATTTGATTTGTGAAATTTTTTTATAGGAAAATTAGATAGAAAACATTTATACTATTACTAGCCAAAAATCTATTTTTAATTATATAAATAAAAGGATCTTATATTTATTTTTTTTATTTTTTATTAGTATAAAAGAGTAAAAGGCAATGGAGAATGGAGGAAAGCATTTGGTGGCACACCATGGATTTCAATTTTTTTATTAGTATATAATTATATATATGTGATAATTAATTTATTTTATTTATAAATGTTTTCCACCAAACCTCGACTCTTGATGCAATGATTTCATCTTCCACTTAAAATATTTATTTTTTTAATGAAAGGATTACGTGGTCGAATCAGTTGGGGTGTAAGAGGATTATAGGATAAGATAATTCCACAATGTATTCCACATATATTTAGATATTTTGTCATAACAAATATAATACTCTTTCCGCCTGAGTCTCTTTTGTTTATTTTTTTTCCCAAAATAAATGTTTGTTTCCGTATTTAATATTTTTTATATTAGAAATTTATTTTTATAATTTGTTAATTCTTTCGTATTAAAAAGTATTAAGTGTCTATATAATAAAAAAATTTTAATATAAAACACCTCAAAAAAAATTGTCTTGATTTCGTAAAAATTAAAGAGACAAGCAATCAATACTCTTTTCCTTCTTAAATTCTTTTCTCTTTTAATTTACATGAAAATTGTTAAATTCATAATAAAAATATTAAATATCTAAAAATATTTTGTTTTTAAAACGTCTCAAAATGAAATGTTTCACCAAATAAATGAGGGGGAAAAGTATGAGATTACTTAATAATGGTGACAATGCGGGCATTGTTACCGGTGTCATTCCTCGTCACTCCCCACCTTTTGATTGCAACTAATATATACATATCCCTATCCTCTGTTTGCTTTAATCGTTCTCAGCAAAGTAGGCCTGTTCCCGCATTGAAAATTTACGCCCTCAATTGGAATAAGTATATTCCCATCCTGGGATAATTCTTGGTCGGCAGGGGAACCGGTTCCAGAATAGGAATCAGTACCGTGTTTGGCTTCTTTCTTCTCTCTTCCCTCCCCACCTACCTGCACTTGCACCCCCATGCTTTTTCTTCTTTTTGGTTGAATCATTCTTCTCTTGTTTGCATGTTGTAGCCTTTTTCATGCCATTGCGTTCGGGAGAAACATCTTTCTATGAATAGAAATTTATGTCACTTAATTATCATATTAAAAAGAAAAAGAATTTTGATTTTTGTAGATTTGATTTCATGAAATTTATTACGAACAATTGACATGACTTCACCACGGCTATAAATTTTTAATTCATAATAAATGCATAAAAAATTGATTTAAATAATTTAATTTGATGATAGTAACTTTTATTTATTTTTAATAATTTAATAAAATTAAATTTAATTCATTAACTCAAAGAAGAAAATCTCAAAAAGGTCACCAACCCTTCTTGAAATCCATCAATGTGGGTTACCTATCTTGTTTATGCAAGAAATTAACTCCGCACCTAATATTAAGACAAATACAAATGTAAATCTTTTTATTTTTTGACTATTAAAAATCGAGTTATTTAATGATTGAGTCATACTAGAATCTACAATTAATGAATTAGATATGTACTATTAACAATGATTATGAACGTATTAAAAGTAATAAATAAATAATATTAAGGAAGAGATTAATAATTTATTTATAAGCCTCAATTTTGATTTTATTATTGTTTTTGTGTAGAATTACTTTTCGCCGAGAAAAAATGTGATTTGTACTTAACGCAGGATAAAGGATAAACCGAAGAATTCTCAGCCCTTAGATCAACCGATTTTTGTCTTCCCAGCTCCCCAACTACATTCCACAGTTGTTGACCCACCCCCACTACACTAACCCTTATCCGACGGTACAGGTCAAAAGACAGGAAATCGGAGGAACTCCTCATCTACTTTATTGACCAATATGCCCCGTAACTTCTTTTCTGATGTAACCCACCTGGGAAAGAAAAGGTAGGCACTGGACTTCAGGGTAATATGGTAATTTGGCCGGAAAATCCCAGTTCTGTTCTGTCCCGAAGGACAAGACAGTTCCATCTGAGTTCAACTTTATTTTTTTTAAAGGATTTTTCATCTTTATCCATTTGTCCAAATCTTTTTTCCTTTAATTTAAAAAATGGATACACCTGTTACGTCAGCGGAAGTTACAGGTTTGCCCTTGATTCACCTTGGCATTATTCGTTTGAACCGAGAATAAACAAAGGTCAGCCTTGTCATTCCATGGTATTCAAAGCGAGGGAAAGAGGAAAAGGATGGGAGCAATTTGCGGAAGTACATTTATACCCCAACCAGAATCCTCTCTAGAGGATACGATCAGGGCACAAGCGTCTTTTCAAAATGAATTTAAACATAGGGACCTTTTCGTCAGTTAATGAATATAAAGAGAGAGCCGTAGAGAGAGAAAGAGAGAGAAGGGAGGGAGAGAGAGAGAGACAGAGCAGAGAGGGGGAGAGAGAGAGAGAGAGAGAGGAACGTTTCCTTGTGTGTCCGTTTTTTTAGTTAGTATTATATGAAGGAGGAAGCATGGTGTCTGACCAAGAAATAGCAAGAGGGTTGGAGGCTCTGCTCCGGCAGTCCGACCCGAACGCCACCACCACGTTAAACGGTGTCGTTCAGCAGCTGGAAGCGAAGCTAGGGCTCGACCTCTCCCATAAAGCTGGCTTCATCAGGGACCAGATCAACCTCCTCCACCCTCGCCAACCCCAGGCTCAACCCCCTCCAAAGGACCATTTTACCCTCCAACATCATCCACAATTCCATTCGCATCAACACCAACAATTTCCTCTCCATTTTGCCCTCCAACATCACTCACAATTCCCTTCCCACGACCTCAACTTCCGCCAGCACGCTCCGCAGCCTCAGCCGCAGCGGCAGGCTCCGCTTACGGCTCTACCACCGCCGCAGGTTCAGCCCCAATTGCAGCAGCAACAGCAACAGCTGCAGCTGCAGCCGCAGCCGGCTGTCACGAAAGCCGAAGTCTTTCCCCAAAATGCAGCCGCCATTGCCACCTCAGAAGTGCCTAAAGAAAGGTTTGCCATCTTTTTTTCTTCTTCCTATTTTTGCAGGAATTTCTTGGTTTAGACCTTTTTCCTTTTTGGATTTGGGGGGGTGGGGGGGTGATATGCAAGAAATGAGGTTCATTTTTAGGGTTTTGTAAATATGATTTTGAGGGTTAGACCATTTATCCTTTTGTTGCAAAGGGTTAGGCCTTCTTTTACACGTTTTGTGCAACTGAAGTTGGGGTTTTCCTGCCTAAGTGTTTGGAGATGTGAAGTTAGGGTTTTTAGTGTAATTTTTTTTCCTCTTACGAACTTAGGGCTGCTTTTCTTCGTTTTGACAAAATTTACGATTTCTGGTTTGGTTGAAGCTGTAAATGGCATGGGTTAGTAGCTAATCCACTAATAAATTTGTTCTCAAATTAAAAAAATAATCCTATCATTAATATTTTATTTTGAAAATTCTTTCTTCTGAGAAGGTTCATAATTATGTTGCTGCTTTTGAACTTGGTCTTTTTTTGGCTACGGAAAAATTTTTGGTAAGGGCAGTTTATAATGATAATAAGTTGTTCAACTCTGACATCCTTTGAGAAAAGTTTTAATTTTTGCTCTTCATTGTGTGTAAAACTATGAAAGTCATGGATATGTTTCAAGTTTTTACCAATTCTATTACTAGTTCACAGTGCTGAGTGAGTGCATGTTAGGAAACGAAGCTTCAAAACAATTTAATTGCCGGCTTTTTTCCTCTTAATTTTTTAGCAGAGTCATCATTTTGAATTTAAATTCTTATGGATTTTAGCTTAGCTGAGCTAATTTGAATATCAGGTCACTTGTTGGCTATGTTCTTTGGCGCTGATAAGTTAGTGGGTTAGTGTATTAGCGTGCAGTACCTATGCAGACATATCTTGCTTTTATTAGCTTTATAGTCAGCTTTACTAATATTCTATGCAACAAGATGAGAATTTGACTATCGGTCTCAAATGTTTTATCATGTTGTAGAATGGGGATTATAAGCTTCATTCGATGACTGAAGTATTTGTCTGTTTATAATGTTATTGCAGTGCTCCAGTTGGAGCCAAAAGAAGAGGTGGGCCAGGGGGACTGAACAAAGTTTGTAGTGTTTCACCAGCACTTCAAGCCATAGTTGGTGAGCCAGCTTTACCAAGGACTGAGGTTGGTTTCCCCAGATTAACCAAGATTGCAGTAATTTTTTTTAGTCAGCAGCGTTCTAAAGTAAGTTTTCATTTCTGGGTATTGCTATTCTAAAATATATGCTCTGTTTGATTTAGATTGTCAAGCAGCTGTGGGCATATATAAGGAAGAATAGCCTCCAAGATCCAAGCAACAAGAGAAAGATAATTTGTGATGAGGCCTTGCGCTTGGTGTTTGAGACAGACTGCACTGACATGTTCAAGATGAACAAACTGCTAGCAAAACATATTACCCCACTTGAGCCTTCAAGTATTTTTTAATGCAATATGTGCTATATATGTTTGTTCTGTGATGACTTGGATTTGATGCTTTCTTCGTTTCAATTGGTTAATAATCTTGCTAATCGTTGCAGAGGAGTCAAGTCAAGCTAAACGAGTGAAAGTAGATGTTGAGTCCACAACTGAAAGTGTTGAACCAGGTCCCAATCCTGTAATAATATCTGAAGCACTTGCCAAGTTTTTGGGTGCTGGAGGAAGGGAGATGCTAGCAACGGAGGCCCAAAGAAGGGTTTGGGAGTACATAGAGGTTAATCGTTTGGAGGTGGGTGGGTGGTCCACAAGTTTGTGCAACTGTTTCCATTAAACTTTAGGTTTACTCTAGCAGCTTAAATAGTTAGTCTTTGCTCTCAGGTTTTTGTACTATTATTGTGATTGACATGTTTTCTTCTTATGTTTCGACCACCCTCTTTCCCACAGATAGAGGTTGTTTAGCTCAGATTTTGGGAGTTTCTACTGCTTTTCAGAATTATTTGTGGTTTTATTATATTATCTTGTTTTATTTTATTGTGGCTATACTGGTAGACCATCAATAATTCAAATGTAGTGGAAGAAATACATGGTATTAATCTTCTAGGAGCTTTCTATTGTTTCAGGATCCATTAAATTCAACGGTGGTACTGTGTGATGCTAAGCTTCGTGAGCTACTTGGATGTGAAAGCATATCTGTGAGGGGGATAGATGACACACTACTACGTCATCATTTATTTAAGCACTCCTGAGATCTTGTAGTGTTGACTGGTCAGTATAAATGCTTCAATGAGTTTCTTTTTATATCTGAACATGTTTGCATGAATGCATCTAAATTGACCCCAAGATCTTAGGATTCTTTCTTCTCCACCTTACTACTTGTCCTTATCATTTGCTTGTCTTTTGTTATGACATCTGGTTTCACTTTCCTGGTGTTTTTCTTTCCTCACCAGAATAGCAATAGAACACTTTATTCATGTTGCCTTATTATTTTAGTTATCTTGATTAGATGAACACAGTTATCAGGTAGGCAAAGTTTGTTGGTTACCATTTGAGTGAGTAAGAGTCAGTCATGAGGTTTTTAGTTAATTTGACATTTCTCATTTGTGAGTTTCTGTAGACTTGTCTGATACTCTGATGTTCTGATTTAAATATGGGATTTGTGAGTTTGTTTGTTTCTGGAACTCCTTTTATTAAATTGTTTTTGTGCAAGCCTTTATGCCATCTCTCTCTCGTTTCTATTGATCTCTCCTTATATGTTAATTTGGACTTTCACATCAGTCAATAGGTTCTTATGTAAGGTCTTCTCTATGTTTTTAATAAGAATGGCTCTATCTTGTTTCTTGCAGGGGCATGGGACCTTGGTCATCTGCTTATCTCTGATGGTAGAACAGATAGTGAAGACCTTTCTCTTTTCTACTTGTTCTTTTATGTTTTTTGTGCATTGACTTCTTTAGATGAGAAGCTCTACACTAGTTGCTTGTTTATGGTCAGAATGAAAATGTAGAATGGGCCCAATGGCAAGGATATTTTGTAGTTATGCCATTTGCCCGGATCTAGGTGTACTTGTTTATTTTGTTGTAGACCTGTCTTTCCAATGCTAACCTCAAACTGAACTGAAGGAAGTTGTAATGGAAATATAAGTTGTTTTAACTTCTCAAGTTTATGCATCTTAGTTACATGGTTTGGAATGTTGGCTCTAACTTTTACAGGTAGAAGAGATTTTATAATGCAATTCAATTACAAAATTCTTGCCCATAAAAGCACGTCAGAGAACAATTGAATGATAGCCAAAGAAGAATAAGAAGCATCCTCGGGACCCTTGTATTGGGGATCTAATACAGCTTTGAGAAAAGCAGAATAGCAGATATAAACAATAGACCTAGTAACGCACAGAGGGCTTTCTTTTTCCAGGCTTTGGATGATACGCCAAAGCTTATCTTGTCCACCATGGTCGTCAGATATACCATTGTTTTCTGCAGAAAAATGATTGGTCGATTCTAAGTTTAAAAAATGTCTACTCAGCTAACATTTAACATCCTGAAAATATTGAAGAAAACTTGAAAGATCACTTACTACCCTGAAAGGCTCCATATGAAGGAGTGGTTCCATGAACATTTCCACATTCCTGAAATATTTGGCCAGCTGTTAGCATTGCAAAAGGACAAAAGGAAAATGTGAAAGGTGAACGCTTAGCACTCGTCGAGTGCGTATTTGGCCTTAGCTTGTGGTGATGCATTACCTTATCACCACTCTTCCATGGTAGATTTGGCAAGTGTAGAAGCTGAAACCCTTTCCCAAAGGCATATGAGCTTTATTCCACTCTGCAGATAAGGCAGATGAGAATTTTTTGACTCAAAAACTCTGCTAGGAATCTTAAGTTAAGACCATATTATATTGGAATGTTGTAAGGCAGGGCAAACCTAATCTCCAATGGATACCAACAACCATCCCATCATGCAATGTTGGTTGCACCACAAACTCGATGTGATCTCCCAAAAACTTGATCAAAGATGCAAAAAATTCAAGCACTTGCTGCCAACAGGAAAGACTACCTATGTTAAGATTTCGATGGTATGTTTAACATGTATAAAAGCTTCCAGGAAATCAAGTCTTGAACTACCTACGATTGCTTTAAAGAAAGTTTAAGCTGCATGCATGTACGTACCTTTTTTCCTTGCAAAGGTTGGAAAGATGAGAAGAAATTGCAGATGCATCGGCATTCATCGTCAATGATATCAGATAACTCGCGTACGTTTTGGTTCTTGATCGCCGAGTAAAGCTTGAGAACTGTCTCCAGGGCTCCCGAATCTTCCTCTCCTCCTGGATCTGAACTCTTTGTCTTGGCATCTAGTGGCACTACAGACAGGCCTCTCCGTCGTGTAGGATAACTCGCCGGAATTAGGGATTGCTTTACATGTCGGGACTGAAACTTGCCAGAAACAAAAGTTATTCCACGAAGATTCTGATGACGGGAAGGTTGATGGTGAGTTCTTTCTTGGGAAATGAGTAGAACTGGGTTTGAGGTTGCTGCCTGGTGGTTGTATACAGGAGCAGGAAAAGAGACTGAACCCATCTTGGAGGTTTGATCGATGACTACAAGATCGAAGCTCAAGCAGGAAAAGAAGGTTTTATTATATAAAAGGGCTGACAAAAGGAGAGCAAGCTCTGCCTAAGAAAAGAATGAAACGACTGCATTTGCAAGTTAAGGATCTTCTTTGCAAGTTGCTGAACTCATGCAACAGGCTGAAAAACTTCAACTACACATGTATTCCTGTAAATTTCTTTAAAGAGGAAGGTTTGGGTAAAGAGATCAAATGTTGCGGGGCGAATTGTGTATTTTCCAAAAGTTTGGACAAAATTGTAAATATATTATTCTTTGCCGGTAAAATAGAATAACTAAAAAATTAAGAGGGCGATTCAACGAAAAGAACATACAAGCGATACGACAGTCGTGAAACGAGAGAGAAAACAGAAGCCCAAAAGCATTGTTTTCCTTCGGAGGAGCAAAGATCAGAGTAGAATCCAGCGATGGCGGAAGATCTGGTACTCGACACGGCGATCAGAGATTGGGTTCTGATTCCTCTATCAGTGGTGATGGTCCTTATCGGCATCCTCCGCTACTTTGTCTCCAAGCTTATGCGCTCCTCGCAAGTTCCCGATCCTAAGATCGTCAAAGAAGGGCACGTCTCCTACAACTCTATTTTCTTTTTAAATTTGATAAATAGAAAGTAGGCCTCTGATTCACTGATTTTCGATTTTCTACTTTGCAGGCAAGTAATTGTTAGGGCTCGGAATTTGCGAGCTGGCGCTAATTTCATCCCTCCCAAGTCGTTTCGCTCTCGTAGGGTTTATTTCAGCAACGAGGTTTGCCTTTCCTTCTTTTTTTTTTAATTTTTTATTACTAAAATTGAAAATTATCGGTATTCAAATTTGTAGATTTTGATTATTGGAGAGCTTCTTATGCTAATTGAGTTTGTTGTTCGAGCTTAATCTTTGCATTTTATTCAAGTTCTGATCAAACTTCCCTAAATTTAGTTCTTTTGTTGAAATCAAATTGGAATTAGTCAAGACGCTGCGGTTGTAGCTAACGTTACTGAGTTAAGAATTAGAAAAAGGAGAAATTTAAGGTTAGTTTTGTTGCACTGTGGTAGGAAAATGGATTGCTGTTTGTTCCCAAGGGCCAGGCTCAAAATGCGCAAGCACAAATGTTCTCTGACCCTAACATGGCTATGGACATGATGAAGAAAAACCTCTCAATGATTATACCTCAGGTATTTATTATGGTGCATGGACACCGTCAGTGTTCTTATGCTTCTGTGTGATTGCTTATGTTAGAGAAACTGACTGTTTTGGGTAAACTTATGGTTGCTGTCAGACTCTCACTTTTGCATGGGTCAACTTTTTCTTCTCTGGATTTGTTGCAGGTCTGGTTCTTTAACTCTATTTTAGTTCCAAGATTTCTTAGTTTTTCCGTTTTAATGCTACATTTGAAACATTGAACTTGCAAATTCATTTACAAAAGTTTAACTTTTTCTTGTTACTAATCAGATTGGCTTTGTTGGTGATGGACACATTCTTTTGTTGTGTTGGACCCAAATTCTAACTTAGTTGATCATGTTGGTGTTGTTATGATTATTGGTAATGTGATTTCCTGTTCTATTTTGCTGTCTTCCTCTCTTGCAGCCAAAATACCCTTCCCATTGACCCAGAGGTTCAGATCAATGTTGCAGAATGGTATTGACCTTAGCACAGTTGATGTGAGCTATGTTAGTAGCCGCTCATGGTACTGGTCTAATTTTGTATATAATAAGCTTTCATATTTGATTTTATTAATGTTTTCTTTTCCTCTGAGCTCTTATATTTATGAGGGACTTTCTTGGCTTATTACTGCCAACTATTGACAAATTCTTTTATTTCCAGGTATTTCCTCAATTTGTTTGGTTTGAGGGGTTTATTTAGTCTGATTCTAGGAGAGGAAAATGGTTAGTATTGGATCATGAACTTCCTGTTATGTTTTTTATTATATTTATAATCTGCAAAGTTAATTGTTTCTTTCAAAATAACAACACTACAAGGCTTATATGCAGTTCCTCTGGTTCTTTGATTTATCATGTATTTGCTGGCTTTAATCATGTGAAATTATGATTTTTTTTTTTGCAGCAACAGATGATACGCAGCGTATGATGCAGATGAGTGGATTTGGCTTTGATCCAACAAAGGTATTGATTCAATCTGTTCTCAGTTGACTGTTTCATGCTCAAAAAGTTTCAGGTGTCTAATTTAATTTCACATGGTCTCATATTCCTCATCAGCCTGTTCTTTATCTCTTTAATGGAGATTATTTTCCCTAAGTAGCATATGTAGGAAGCAGTTAGGTTAGTTTATTTCATTTGAGAGACTTATGCTGTTAACAATTTGGTCTTATGCTAATTTGAAGTTCTTTTTGCAATTATCTAAGTAGATTCCTTAGGGTTCTCTCAGTAGGTAAGCTTTGGGATAACACCCTAAAGGGTATTGAGTAGGCAATGTAGTACTTATAGGCTGCAGCCATAGAGAATGAGTGCTTTGCTTTCCAGAGATTCCTTGTGTTTAGAACTTAATTGGTCAGTTGTTTGTTTACGATTGAGGTTGGGGTGGCATGACTAGCTTATCAATTAAAAATGGCTCAGGGGGGGAAATGGGCATTCCATTCCCCAAGGATGGACCCAACACTGCCACCATCATTACCACACCCGCATTCTTTTGTTCTTCTAATGTGGCTGCTGTCTGGGCTGCCAGAGTCAAATAGGTTTTCCTTGATTTGTATGTGGGGACTCTTAATCATTTCTAAGTTTAATTCCTTAATTAAAAATTTATGTTTGCCTTTTTCTTTTTGAGGCATTATTATGAGTGACCGACTTTTGAGGCAAGGGCTTAGTTTTTCTCCAAACTTTAGAAACCTCCCATGCTTTTGGGGTTTGATATTTACCTGTTGAGAATCCTTGGGATCGGAATTTCAGCTGATGCTTTTCCTCACTTTCACCTGGGGGTGTCCCCCTTCCCTTTTGCTTTGCTGTTGGACTAAATTAATCACAAAAATGATAAGAATTGCATGCAACTTTTAGTTCAATGAAGATCAACACGCATCACTGTAAGACATTGTCTTTTTATTGCTTGATATATGGTTTACATGTTCAAAATACCATGTAAAGAAATTACAAGATCAGGCTCATTCGAGGGTTTACTATTTTCATTTCTTAACCTTGCATGCCTCCTAACCCTTTGGATTTCCCTTCTTATCAGAGCCTGGGTGCAGAGAAAGACGGTCTTGACATAGTCCAACATGAGTGGGCACTCCCTAAATTTGAGCATCGGGCTGAAGCAGTGTTGAAAAAACTCATCAGGTGAACATCAGGAGCCTATAAACAGCTGTCAAAAGGGATCGTCCACAGGTGCTTCAATTGAAGTTTCCAACCCATGTTAGTTGAGTCGTGCCTTGACAAACTTGCTGAACTCTAAAAGATGACAAACCTGTAGAAACCATGTTTAGCGTATTAGCTTATGATCCAACTCTCCGAGAATCAAGTAGAAAATTTCCATCTTCCCAATTTTTATGGCTTATTATTGATGTTGAATCTTTCTTTATCGAACCTAGCGAAGGATGACTTAGTTTTGAACTCAGTTGTTTCGAAGAGGGACCATTGATTGGATCATTATTTCCCTACAGTTTGAAGTCTTATAATGCATTTTCGCGCCTGTGATTTTTGATTATTTTCTTGATTTTTAGGGAAAATTATAACTGCTGATCATCATATTGTCTGAAATTATCAAGACTCTGAAACATTACTGCATTCGGCTTGACTTTCGCTGGTGGCCCGAAACTTCGGATACTTTCATACCTCGTTGGCCCATGTCGTGTCGAGAGGCTCACTTCAATGCCGGCAGAGGCCTTTCTAGTGGACCAGCTTGATTGCAAGATTTGAGCAAAAAACCAGAAAAAAAGAAGAGGGGGGGTTCGCCAGAAAAGAGAAAGAATCAAAAAGGGGCAGGTAATCTGTCAAAAAGGCAAAGTTGGCCATAACCCCTTTTCCCCTGGGCCATTACACAGCCTGCAAATTACTTTCTTCAAAAAAGGCAAAGGGTCAAGCAAGCAGCCAGTAACTTTGGGCACCAATGGCGGCCACAGGGGGTTTGGCTACGTGTTGTTGTTAAAAGGGACAGCATTTTTGAATCATAACAAGAATCTGGAAGAAAACTATAAAACAAAGGCCTCGGCTTCACCCATGGACCCCATGAAAACGATGGAATATCATCATCAAATCCCCTGTTTCAAAGATCAACAGATCAGCAAATGAATCGGTAACATGTAAAACCAAACACTAGGAGTCTAGGACCCGAGGTTGTCCCGGCATGGAGCATTACATGGTACCCTGTTCGAATCTGTACAACAGCTCAAACACTTTGGTGGGTCCTTTTGATTTTCAGGGGGACCCATCCTCCTCACCGTCTTAACACTTTTCCGCCATCTTCCCTACACTTTTACAGGGTAAATTTGCAGTATTTGTACCATAATGGTAAAAGATATTTGCAAAACCATTCCTGTCTTCCCACAAAACTAGGTGGACAAGAACAGTGATTCCTGCCACGAATCTCGATGCATCACCATCATTATCATCTTCATTTGCGTCCAAAATTTAAGTTAATATGGAGATCCACGATGAATTATAGTACTCTTGTAGTAGTATAATTCAAAGAAATTAAGGGGGTGGGGGAGGGGGGCAACGGGGGGTGGCTTTATACGAGGACATAGATCAGAGGATGACAGTGATCATGCGTGGCAAATCAGACGGCCCAGGAAGTGGGCCCGGCGTCACGAGAGTCCGACCTGGAGACCATCAGTCATGGGGCCTACTTGCCAAGGGCGGGTGGCGGTTCCCAAAAGGGGGAGGGGTGAATCAGTGGGTAGAAAAGCGGGCCACGGCAGCAATATTTTCAATGAAAGAGTGGGGTCACTTTCGTTCGGATGGGCAATGATCGTAGTTTGGGGTGGGCAGGGTCCCCCTGGCTTTTAGCTCCCACCGTCCTAAAACTCTCTGGGTTCTTGTTTTTGGCTCACGTCCACACCACCGTCACCATCCCCCCATCAATCAGCATCATTTATCAGCAATGTGGTAGGTGAAAATAAAGTTAAAAAAAAAAACCTTAAAATTAGCTAAAAACTGTTTGACCCCGACAGTGAAACCGGTCCTGTTTTTACACCCACAATTATACCAATACAATCTAGTAGATTTGATCGACACCCAATTTCATTATTGTGTATAGCAACAAGGGTGGCAATTCAATCTCTTCTTTTTTGGTCCACTAAATATTAGCGCCAATTTTCTTTGTGTACTTAATCATTTAGTTTATGAATCAGACTACAATTTATTTGTTTGTTGTACAATGGTCGGTTTGTGCTTACTAAGCTATGACTGTTGAACATAAAATAAGACAACAAATATCCATCTACTCCATCCAATTGGCTTTTGATGCACTCAAAATGTTAAATCGAATTTATAAAAGTTTTAAGTTTTTTAATATATATATTCTCTTCGTTTTTAAATATTTGTTTCACGCAAAAAAAAAAACTCAAAGAAATAATGCGTAATGCGTAAATAATAATTAATTTATGAAAGGGTATTTGTCTTTTAAGTTTGCAAAAGCTTTTATATGTAATTTGTATGATTACAGGTATATATTATGGCATTTTAAGTAAAGCTTAGTGTTCTCAAGACCCCAAGAAACTAAAGCAAAAGAAATGGCAATGCCTTCTAAGAGAACATGAAAGCATGATATGGTCACACAGAGAGACCCACTCAAAAGAAAGATATGATGCTGATACAAAGAAATGGCCTCCACCATTTTGCCATTTGCCAATTCATTGTTGTTATGTATATAATTCTATCTTAAATTATACCCAATAGTCTTATCTAATTTATTACTTTATCAAGAAAAAAAAAAAAGCAGAAACATTTACAACTAGACAATGGCTAACATGAGACGCCAGATTGCCCAAGATTCTTTCAAATGCTCTCAGCACCCTGTTCATCTCTCTCTCTTTCCTCCAATTCTTTAATGGAAAGGCCAGAGCTTTCTCGTCTCTATATATAGCTCTCACATTCATCATCTTTTCACCACTACTCTTTGCTCATCTCTAGCTATTCGTTTCTTCTTTCCAATAACTTCTGTGTTTCAAAGTTTCCCCTTGCAATATTTCCTTTTGCTTCCCAAATGGCCAGTGTTGAGGTAATCAAGCTAATCTTTTTTGGGTTTATACTGATCTTGCTTTTCTGTTTTTTCGATATCCCGTTTGCATGGATTATCATATGATAGATCATCCAATGGTGCAATGTGCGATTAAGTTTATTGTTTTGGTTATAAAGAATCCTATCTGATCTCGCTCGAAAGAGATGGATCAGCCCTTCAGCCCTGATGGGGTTGATCGTATCTGGTTGTTCTATTGCATGCTCAACGGTATAGAGTCCATCTTGGGCTTTTTGCCGAAGCTTTGAGCAGATTTTCAGATTTCGTTATTGTAGTCTTGTGATGTTAATCAATCTAGCCGGAGTTCTTTCATAAGGTTGCAAGCACAACTTGTGATGCCTGCCTGATGGCGATCATCATTCTTCACTTGTAGTTGATTATCAGTGACCTCATTTTCGTCCTTCGAAAACTTTATCACTGATCATACTTGTTCTACAAGGTGATAACGCCTTCAGCATGCTGATAGGGCAGGATCCTATGTATCTTTCACTAGCTAGCTTCTGAATCCTTTTCCCTAATGTTCTGTAATGAAACAAAACTACATGCTGATCAACTTAAGTAGATAATATTGATTTCAATGCTCTCAATGATCGACTCAAAATTTTCGTTCTGGAGTAAAATGGTTTTTTTGGGCCTTCCAGGTTCAGCCAGCTGCAGCACCATTGCCAGAGAACGAGACAGCAGAGGTGAGCAAGGTTGAGAAGACACCCAAAGAGGAGGCAGCAGCTGCAGCACCTGTGGCTGAGTCAGTGAGCGCCGAAGCACCAGCTGCGGAAACGGCATCCGATGCCCCTGCTGCAGAGGAAACCGAAGCTCCCAATGCTAAAGCCCCGGTGGCTGAAGCTGATACCAAAGAAGTTGTAGAAGAAGCCAAGGTTGAGGAATTAGAGAAGCCAGCCGCAAAGGAGACAAAGGAAGAGACCCCGGAGGTAAAGACAGAAGCAGTTGCGGAGGAGGCCAAAGTGGAGGAGACCCCAAAGCCCACCTCGGAAGCACCTGCTGTAGAGGAGGAGAAACCGGCTAAGGAAGAGAAGGCAGCTGAAGAGGAAGAGGAAGCCAGCACCGAAGTTCCTGTTGAGAAGGCTGAGGAATAGAGCTACTCTACGGAGAGAAGGTGGCATAGTTTTAAGGCTGAGGGGCTTCTTTATTAGGTTTGCATGTTTACTAAAGCTATGGAGGATGTGGATGAGGAGTTTGTTTCTTTCCTTTCCTTTCTTTTGGGGTTTGATATGAAAAATTTGGGGCCATACCAGGTGGATCAAACTATGGGTTTTACATTTGGGAGGAAGTTGCTTTGAAGGGCATGGAATATGTCTTTGTTTGGGTTGCAAGAAAAGAGTCAAGATGAGTTTGGTATTGGGTGTGATGAGATGTAATCTCTATATTTGCATAATAAAGATATTAATTTGGACTATAAATATATTTATATTTTCGTTTAACCCCAATTGCGTCTTGTTCGCCTTGGCAATTAGTACATTAAGGACCCGCCTTCTCATTTCAAGGTTTCCTTCTACTCAATTTCATTATAAGCTTCCTACAATTCAGTCTAGGCTTGAGTTTAAGCATTTTAACATACCGAGCATTTAGCTTATTGATTGATGCATGACCCTCTGCTTAAAAAGCAAGATTCGAATCCCTCTCCTCCAAATATATATATATAAAAAAAAGAACATTCTGACATCATCATCGATTCCAATTTGTTGAGCTTGCCATGGATTAGTCTTATTCATCACAAATGTATTCAAATATTTCGAGTCCCCATTAATCTTTATCAAAAAGCAAAATCCGATGCCACATCACAGTACAATTACTATCCTTTTTTATAATTATTGTATTACACGATATTGATAACTATGATATTACTCAGGGTGCAGCAAGGCACGTAACAAATTTTAACTGTTTGTAAGATGTTTGCCAATCTCGATCGTTTCCTACAACAGATTTCAATCTGATCAGCATGAATACTTCACCATTAGTCCGAGTTCTAAATAATCTATGATATATGTGACAAAGAAAGAAAAAAATTTCAGAGACATGCAGATTTAGACTATTTAAGAGGCTTTCTGTGAGTCTAGACTCTAGATGTCATTGCACAACTGTATAAATACAAGAAAGCTGCCTGAAGCTGATGCCCAGCAAAGTCCATGGAAGTGAGCAATTCTTCCATCTTGCCCCCTGCCTTATTTATGCTATACACCTATATAAACAGTTAATTCCAGAGGAGAACCAGAAAAAAAGGCAATGACATCTCATGAAGGAAAGACAATTAGCTACATCACCTTCTTGCATAGTCTAATGATAAAGCAAGGCTATAACCTGTACAAGCTCAGTACAATTTTTTTTTTCTATGTGCATTCAAAAACCCTTTTCCACCTCAAAATGCAAATGGTAACCAATGTTTTTACCAGGTACCGAAGCTGCAACCAACATGTTCCTGAGTGACAACTCTAAAACGTTTTTGCATTTCAGTCATGGAGGGATATGGTGGGAAACACAACCGGTAAAAGCAGGTATGAGATGAAGGAAGACGCTCATGGGGCTCTGAGGACTTGTAAATGTAAAGCCGAGAGGCTAAACCACGGAAACCTTCAACTGGAAGATTCTTTACCGAGGTCCAGAAGAAAAGAAGCACCTTTCTCTGCTCCGCTGACATTTCCCGAACAATCTGCAACATTTTTGAACATGAGATAGTACATCATTGAGGGAAGAAAAGTAAAAACCTATAGGTTCATAGGCCTAAGTGATAAGACAACTATAGCTATTGCACATGTCCCACTTCATCCCCGCGCTTTTATCTATTGCCATATTATTAATTATGGTTGTTGTCAAAGCCTGAAAAATCGGATAATAGTAAAGTGCTAAAGAAATCATCTAACAACAGTTTCATCACTGCTTTAACCTCATTTAATATTATCAGGATCATTTTTCACAGCTGAAAATTATGCACCATAACTACTTCTTGGGCATTATTAGCCAGGATTAAAAAACAATCCTGTAAGTCCATACCTCCCAGAACCAGGTTATTTGAGGATCATTTTCTCTGTAGCCATTATACTCAGTATGTGCCTTCCAGTCTTCAACGGAGATGGGACTTTCACTTCCATATAGCATCCAATCAAGGTCCTCAAGCTCTAAACTTTGGAAAAAGAACTTCTGGAGCCTTGAGTTAGAAAGAATATGGCTGAAACCTTGGGCAAAATGGTATACCTGTTCAGAAATAGATGTTACAAAGCGATCCCGAATAAGAAGATTAACATATTCCTGCCTATTCCTGCTATTTACAACAATGCTTTTCCCACCAGGGCAGAGCTCCATAACCCTCCTGGATCCTAACTCCTCAATTTCTCTAACAAATGTCAGTCCTAAAGCATCTGAATCAATAAACTCAGCATCCATCTCCAGAATCTTCTTGCAGCTGCTATACAGGCACGGATCTGCCTCTCTTATATCTTCCAAAGATATATGCATTCCAGCCAATTGTAAGAAAAACACACGATCAAAGACAACACCAACTTGCACTTTATGCATCAATGCCAAAGCAATCACACGGCCAGCGAAACTGAAATACTCAAGGTGCAAAGGATCCACCCTAGATGCTGCGTATAGAAAAACACATAAGCAACATATACCCTGGATCACAGTAAAGGAGGAAATCCTCATAAGGTATTATATGGTCTTTGCAGACTATGCTTTTAAAATATAAAATAATAATAAGATTTCAACTTTTTAATGGGAAAAAAGCACCAAACAGAACTGGGTTTCAGTCACAATGCCCCAAAAATTGAATCAATATCTTGATGCCATCAGTATTATCAAGATTGGAAATAAGTCATAGGCCTCATTTAACAAAAGAGCAAGTATAGAAAGAAACATGTGCCAAAAGAAAAATGAGTTTAGTGCAAAATTCAGGAATGTTTGAACTACTCAACACTTAATCGGATTATGAAAATATCTCTTTACATCATTTAAGAAAATCTACAAAGTACACTATGCACCTATAAGAGGTAATTCGAAGAATTTGGATAACACCACATATCTAATGTATAAATAGTTCCCATAACTAGATTTTAATGTCTCTATCAAAGTATCAATAATTTCACTTGGTTTTACATTCTGCAAAGCAAAATTTTGATGCACTATTTCCGTGTTTCAAGGCATATCATTTCACATGGGTTTCTACTTGTGCTTCCAATCATACTAGTCCCAGCACATAATATAGCCAGTACAAGCTGCAAAAGGCAGTCCTCCAACTTTAGAACTAACACAAGCTGTGCTTCAAGAATCTTACCTTCTACTACCTCAAACCATGTTTATAAAAGAAACAAGGGAACACTGACATCCGAAAAGTGACAAATATAGTGAGCAGAACAAAGTCTTAATAAAAATTTTTCTCACTTATCAAGCCCTCTAAAGTTCATTCTGTTCATATTCTATATCAAAAATCTAAAATACACAAACTCTAAACAAATCTAATAACTACCTCAGAAACATATTAATTATTGCTTGTAATATTATTTCACAATGAGCTTTGAGAAATCCTATCTCTCTTGCACCACAAGGACTAAGAAATATATCATCTCGAGGCAGGATGGTAATTAGAGGTTTGGAAGTTCAGAGGAAACTTACCTGGATTAGGAAAAAATCTTCTACGGTCATTTGAGCAAGGCACAAAAAGGGCATTCTCTGGATTGAATATAGCTTGGCATACCAAGAAAAACCACTCCCTCAGTACACCAGGGCCAGTAGCTTCTTCATTTTTAAATTCCATAAATAGACCAGCATGTAGTGATTCAGGCTCAGCACGAGCAATGTATTCAAATGATTCTGCCAATAATTGAGACCTGTCAATGAGCATCTCATGCAATTCCTCATAATCTTCTTTTACCTCTTGAAACATCATCATTGCCAAATGCCTCCTAGATTCAAAATCAGTGACATCCTTATGCTCAAGTAACCATCGATTATCATCAGTTCGCCTCGCAAAGCTAATAATTAAAGAACACAACGAAGACTTCCTATTCCTCAAAACCATCCAAAACTGCTCTTCAGCACCCTCATAAAGTTTTGAGATGCCATTCAGTTCCTTCAAAATGGCAAGATACTGAGACGACCCGGAATGAACTACTCCACCATCCCTGCTTCCTCTCACAGCAAAGTTTTCCTCCATTCTAACAAGGCATTTTTCCATTTTGGCCAACAAATCATTAAATATAGCATGAAGAAACTCAATCTCCTCCCCATAAGGAGGAAGGTTGTAATCCTTCTTTTCCCAGTCAACTGATATCGGAATACGAAACCCCACTTGCTCCAAAATAGCAGACCGCAAAGGGTTTAAGAATGCTGTGAAATCCCTGACATCACTTGATGATGGTCCCCCGCTAGTGGTAGAATCTATACTACAATCCAAATCCTTAGATAACTTATCAGCCAACTCACTAACAAAGGGGAAAATCTCTTGCATGACAATCGACCCTTTAACCTCTCGCAGCACTAAACCCCTGGAAGTGCCAACAGTTTCCAACAACGACCCGAGTGTACTCCGGCACATCGCATACAAACTATCCTCGTTAACAACCTTCCTAAGTAACTTGCAAAACTCTAACACTATTGGTGCACAATAAGAATGCAACTGTTTTGATAATGCATTCCGACACGAATTTAAGAAATGTCTTATTGAAGAATCAGCACACTGCTTATTACCATTAATCGGAGACATATAAAGCATTACCATAGCGGCAGGAGCAGAAGATGCCATAAATATGTGCAAGTGAGCAGGGGCGGAATCGTTGTTGTCCTTTGGAGTAATTGTGAAGAACTTGATCAAGCAATCTTTAATGCGTTTGGTTGAGGAAGGGACTGATTCGCCTCGGCAAAGGCGGCAAATGAGGGAGATCATGTCGTCCATGACCTGCCAGGTCTGTGGGTGTTCCGTCGATCGCATACGGCCAACGAGTTGTAGTCCGGCGTCATTTTGGATGGCGCAATCGGCTAGGGATTGCTCCCACTGGAGCTGTTTCCCGCGATAAATTAGGCGCTGCTCGATCACCGGAATTCCGGTCATCAGCTGAATCCTTTCGTGGAGGGATTTCACGGTGTCCTCCGAATTAGCATGGACCACGATGGTGTTGCCCTCCGAGATCATCCGGATGAAGAATTGGAGACGGGAGGAGGAACACGAGGCGGACGATGAGGGAGCATCGGATGAGGAAGGGCGGGAATCGAGGAAGGAGGCAGGCGAGGAGGAAGAGGAACCTTTCGACGAGGGCTGAACGGCTGTGATCGGATGGCTTCCTTGATGGTGGAGATGGTGGTGGTGATCGTCTTTTCGCATTCTGACGGGGACTAAGGGAGCCTCATCTTCGTCGGCTTCGTCGAAAGCAAGGGCATAATCGTCAAACTTACGCTTGGAAGACAGACGGTGATCGCAGCCGTTGCTGAATTGATCAACGGCGGGGGATTGGAAGAGAGACATTGGACGGTGGGGGCCCCCAGCCTGCTACGGTTGGGGAGAGAGCATGGAGAGATGGTCAAGAAAGCGGCCACCAACACACACAAAACAAACCGAAAGGAAAACCCTCGAAACTAAAAGGAAAAAGGAAAAACCCTGGCAAAGGTTAGATATACAGTGAAAGGAGATGATTATATGGAAACAAATTGAATGCTCGAAAATGTCGTCTCTCGCCCTATAAACGTACAGCCGTCATCACCCAAGAAGCAAAGACTGAAATCTTACGCTATTTTTTTTTCCCTTTTTTTATTCCTTTTCTCGTTCAAATTTACCAAATTGGGTTGCTGGGTTATTGTTTCCTGCGGACGGTCGCACCATGTTTGATCTCCCATCACTTTTGACGGCTACGATGTTAATTTAACTCTTCTCTCTTTGAATGCATGGATTGGATGATCTTTAAGTTTGCTCACTTGATTTGAGTGATTTTAGTAAATTAAATTCAAATTTTATAAATATACATAAAAATAAACGAATTATTTGATTAAAAATTATATTTCATGGTAGGTGACTTTATTAGTGAATTAATCTAATCAAACATTTAGCGAGGGAATATTTGCTTATGATTGTTTATGAACAAATACGTTAATTTAATGTTTTTTATATACATACATATATATATTTATTGAAAAAATATAATTATTAAAAGCTATAATTTTATAAAAAAACATTATGATAAAAATTAGTCACAAGAAATTATGGTGATACTCATCTTTACATAGCAAAAAAATAGTAATTATGGATGTTTTTTTCTTTTTGGTTACAATAGACAAAGTAATATACATTTTAATATTAAAAAATAATAATTAAAGAATTTGAAAAGATCGAAGGGGCCATGGCCAATACGTTGCACCTTGCTGCCTAATCTTTCTGTCTTTTGTAATTAGATGCAATGGTAGTTCATACATCAAATGTTCGAATCATACCTTTTTTTCTTTAATGTAATTAATCACATGGTCTAGGGTTTGATAAAGTCAAAATCACCTATTTGAATGAATCAAGGATGGAAAATTATAATAGAAAAAAAAAAGAGAGGAAGTATTAAATTAATCAAAATTTAAGATCCTCAAAATTAAAACAAAATTGAAAGAATATCTAAACAAAAAGGAAGATTAGAGTTAAATTCTTTTAATTGGTTGAAGATTTATCAAACTCAACGAATTTTTTCGTTCGGATATACTTTTTTCCGTCTCTTTTTAATTTTTATTGAGATTAAGATAAAAGATTTTGATTTTAATGTAATTTATTTTAAAGTTTAAGAAGTTTTTTTTTTTAAATACAGATGTTGAATACTTTTTAATAGAAAACTAATTTATAATATAAAAACTAAGTAACAGTATTAAGTGTTTAAAAGCCGAACAGAATATATTTTGTTATTTTATTATATAATTTTGACTCTATCAAGTGGAAAGATAAGAGTAAGATAAGATAAAGATGAATCTTTTATATACAGTAAAAACACATGTAGCTTTGGCGTAATTTGGAAATTAACAGGAAAAGCTTTTCCAGCTTTGGTTTTTTATTAGGTTTACTGACCGAAGCATTATCGGTTATCAGCGATGACACGCCACTGGAAAATATAATTGAGGAAATTGGACAGGGGGCTCCTAAGTGTTTGCTTTTCAGAAAAGTGGATCATTTACTTGTAAACAAATTTGTCGGTTCGTCCAAGGATACTCGGGAATTTAGAAATGGAAGTTGAATTCATTTCCCGTGAATTTAATTTCGGGATTGGTTAATTACCCCACAAGAATCCTTCTCGAATGAATCAGAGTGGCAATTTGCAGACGGAAAGAAAGGACCATTGGCTTAGCTGCTTCTGGGTTGCTTCCTTCTCCCTGCTCTGCCCCAGTCTCACAGTGTAAAAAAGGAGTCGTAAATCTCTTATATTAGGATACGATTGGGTATTTAGGTGTTATATCATCTACAATCAATGAAGAACTTTTTACAAGACAAAATCGTAGAGTCTAATGAATTAAAACAGATAATATTTTGCAGTCAAGCAGCTACTCTCTTTCAATTTCCTGGTTAGGCAGTAAATTTTTATGTAGCTTTGCATTCTTTCTCTTTCCTGGTTGGACAGCAATTTATGTATAGCTTTACATTCTTTCTCTTTCCTGGTTGGACAGCAAATTTATATATAGCTTTACAGGCTTTAAATTTGTGCTATTTCTGGTTTCCTTGCACTTTCCCTAAAGAATCGAAACCCGAATGAGCTGAGGCTAGTTGTAGGCTTGTGGCTAGTTTTGTCCTATGCCATTGCCATTTCCTTGGTTTACATTGCACAAAAGGACATGCAAGTGTCATGTAAGGGGGAAACAATAAGAAGGGAAAAAAGGGTTTTTTTTTTTTTTAATTAAAGGGAAAAAGGGGGTTTTAGGCGAGGAATTTGTCTTACGAGCTTCGCTGGCTCCATTGCTCGTTGCCAATGAAGGATTAGCTACGTAGAAAACATCCCTGATATCAAACCTCCTAAAGAGGCAAGCTAAAGGATGAGGATCTGCTAGGTATATCTGCATATCAGAGAGCAAGAAAACATGATATAGATTTAATGCGTTTGCCGGGAGTCGAACCCGGGTCTATTGCTTGGAAGGCAATTATCCTAACCGTTGGACTACAAACGCTGGCTGAGGCTAGAATGGCACCAAAAATTTCACGGGTAAAAATGAAGAACATTCTTCCATGGTGAGCTCTGTTGCAGGCCTCCGCTATGGCTTCTTTCATTGGGAGCACATGACTCATGAGTTAGCAGGTGGTGGCACAGTGGCAGCATTCTTGTGAGAGTGAGTTCCTGTAGGAACAAGACAAAGGTGAATGATGCTTTTCAACATTGCAGCCGGATAAATAGTACTACTATCACACACCCCTTGCTGCAACAAAACCTGATGACATCAGTTTTTCCATTTTTTTTCTCTGCCCAAATTTGTCTCTCATGTAACATGGAAGTTGAATTCCCTCCTGGGAGGAGGTCCTGATTTCTCTATTTCTTCTTTATTAATACAAGGGAAAGGGGGAAGTGACTGAGGTTGGAAGTGATCAAATAGGGACAGTCAACAACCAGCACAAGCATGCTTAAACTGCTACAAACTCTCGCGTGCTCGCATTGCACCTCAATATACAATCCAGATTCCTATACAAAAGACTGTTCTAACTTTTAATCTTTACATAATACATATAATTGCAAAATTTAACAGACAAGAAAATACATTAACAAGGTTTACAATTTCTCAAACATCAAATCTTGTGCAGAAAACAACACTACTTAGCCAAAAAGAGCCACCAACACAGATCAAAAGGCAGAGAAAGTATTTTGATTGGAACTCGATCTGTCTCTCTTCCAATAGCATTTTGCCGCTTGCTCTTGTCTACACAGCAGCTGACTTCTACAAAGGAGTCTGAGACTCTGAGTCAAAGACATGACAAATGCACAGAATTAATCACTGTTTTTGAATCGCCTTCTAAGATGGTTTCAAAAATGACAGGCTTTTAGCTGGCAACAATGCAACGCAGGGCATTGGTGTCTACCACTCCAGAAGATCCGTGGGACATTCTCATTGATGTTTTGAAACTAGTTAGATTTGATGAGGTTCAAAGAGAAATGCTTAAGCCATATACCAAAACCATCAAAATTAGGCAACAAACTGAATTTTTCTATGCAACAACGAGAAGGCTCACAAATAGCATTAAACTATGGAACTCATAAAAGCAAGTTCAGCACAGATACAAAATCATAAGCAAATAAAATTTATTTAATCCACCAGGATAAGGAGGCTATCCACATTCCATACCAAAGCACATCTTTTCTCATATTAGATATTGTTGCCATGCACAAAAGAAGAGCACTTCATTGCTCTAAATGCCCTAAATAGACCTCTATGTAGCAACAAATTCGATGAATAAATTACTCAATCCTGCCTCTTTTCACTATTTGAGCTGGGATAGTTAATCCTGCATCAATCGCTACACATAATTTACCTTAGCTACTTTAATCAAAATTAAAAAAATCCTCTTAATTAGAACAACAAGTATAAAGACAATGTGAAACAGTCGAGAATTTATTTCAATTGAGTGTAGAAATCACAGTACCTTTTCCACTCCTGCAGCCATTCTTCTTTTTTTCACTTGACTATAACACCAATTTGAACCCCTCTGACAAGAAATCATCCCTAAACGAATCCAGAACATATTCATTAGACTAAGTTGCATAGAGGAACCATAACAGTGATTAGTTATTAATACACTACTACTTGCATAATGGGCTACCATTTGTCCATAGCCACTTTTACATGCCAATTCCAATGGTAAAGTGACTTACCCTCCCGCCTTTCATAGGATCTCACCCTTTTAGGTTCAAACCAACAGGACTCATGCTTTTCACAAAACCGCACTTCCTAACATAAGAAACTTAGATTGGCGTTTTCAATTTTACTAAATACCTTAGCCTTATTGTATGATTCTGTGCCCCTAATTATACCAAAGTAACTACTGCTAAAATGATCAAATGGTATGGAAACAAAACAGATACTGCAAAAGAAGCAAAATTTCTTATGTCCTAAGGGAGGGGAGAGGTTTGCTTACATTTTCTGGATATCCCCATTGTCCTCTCGATTAAGTTGCCTTCTGTTGACATAGAGTGAAACAAGGCTTTGCAAGCAAATCTCTGTTTCACAGGAAAAGCGCATATCGTCGAACCAGATATCATTAGCTTTCCTCTCCTTCAAATCATACCAGAAATGATTCATACTATTGTGTTCCAACAAAACTTGATCACCACTCCTTGAGTAAGCCAGAGGCTTCACATACCTCAAAGGACCAATCACCTCTTCTCTTGCAACAGAAAATAGTCTAGTCCAAGACTCCTTTAACCCATACTCCTTCATCACCCAAAGATCAACTCGAACATCATCATAATTAGCTATTGCACATAAACATCCTCCCAAAACTCCCACATCCAATTGAAATCTCTTATCTATGTATTCGGGTTGTGGAATTTCCCTGTACTTTTCAGCCGCTAAATCCAACGCAACAATTACATTTTCCTCGGAAAGTTGAACTTTATGAGTCAGAACCCAGTGTAAAGCTCCACTTGCAAAAACCCCATTGACTCCAGGGAACGAAAATATACAAGGGATATCTGGAATTCTTCTCCACGCAAGTCTCTTCAAACTGCAAATTTTAACTTCTGATTCCAGAGCCTTACCATCAACCCCGCCAAGCTGCATAATTTTAACCACTTTGTAATCATCAGAAACAGTGTCGTAACCGAATCCGTACACGTAAGCATTGCAAGAACTCAGAGAAGGTAAAACTTGGTGCTTTCTAGTGTACGGGTTCCAAATAGCCATGTCTTCCACTATGTTACGGATACAGAGCAAGCCGTTGCAAGAACCCAAGATCTTGACTCCATGGTTGTAACTCATCAAAGGGTGCTCGAGCTTGGCAAAAGGGCCGAGACAAGCGAGATCAGCGGCGTAAAGATCGGAGCTTTTGAGGATGAGGGTGTGGTTAGTGCGCGACTCGAGGGAGTGGCGGAGGTGCAGCTTGATGAAATCAGGATCGCCAATCAAAGATCGCCACGCCTTCGAAACGCATCTGAGACGGAGCACATACTTAACAGGTAAACGGCTGAGTATGTCGGCGATTAAGTCGAGTGGGAGATTCCCCATCATGTTCTGGTTTTCTAGGTCTGGTCTGACTTCGCGTAGGATAGACAATGAATGAACATCTAACAGTCTGCTTGTGTTTACCTGCCCCGATTTACACGATGAGACCATAACAAGGTCCATGGTCTATGACCAATGACATTTTTTTTTTCTCTTTTTTGTCTTTGTTTTTTTCGTAAACCGAAAAATCTCAATAACCAATGTCAAAATTCGAATTAATAGATAATTGGATTAATTCTATTGATTATCGATTAAGTCAAAAGACATAAAATGTAACTTAATATTCAAAATAAAACATAGTAAGACAGGTAATGGCTTTCATTGTTAGAGAAACTTATGTTTATATCCTTTATTTGTTCTCACTCTCAATTTCTTCTTACAAGTAACAAGCATTCCTTCATTTATTTCAAGTTATTAGTATGTGATTACAATTTCATCAAACTACCATAAGCTTCAATTAACTTTGTCTAGAATAGAAGAGAATAATGGAGGAGTACGTAGTACCCTTCTACCTTTCCCTTTGTTTAATAATAACCAATGTGTTTCTATTTTAGCTATATATTTTTATCTTTTCTTAATTTCCATCCATCTTTTTCTTTCTTTTTCCTTCCACTACTACAGTCGTTCCTCAGGAATAAAGCAGGTCTTTATTGTAAAAGTGTTCAACTTCAAACTTTTAATTCAATTTACTAAAGAAAAGTGAGCTGTTAGTGGGGGAGTGGGGGAGGGAAGAGAGACTTGGGCTTGAGCCTAGGGGGTGCTCCTGAAGCAGGGAACAAAGTTGAGAAGCATTTCAGTTTGTCAGGGTTATTGGTTCCTTAGTCCATGCCTAATCATTTAGGAAACCTAATCTTTTATATCAACGAAAAGGAAAGAAAAGAAAAAAAAGAAACCCTATCTTCAGCAAATATAGTGGGACAGAAGCATAGAGTGTTTGGCTCATTGGTTAGCATGATCCTTTAAATCTCCCGTTTCTCAATTAAAAAAAAAAACCTTATTTGGCATAAGGTTTTGGAATTTGATGTTTATCCATTTGGTTTACAAGGAAACACTTCGCTGGAATATCTTCAGCAAATATAAGTTTTATTCTGCTGGGATTCTGGCAATCAATGTCTGGAGGGCAATTTTCAATTTGCTTACTGTGAGAAAATGGTGGAAGGTGGTGTCGTGAAAGCCGATACGACAGAGTTCAGCGAGTGCTGGAAGACGACATGGAGGACTCCTTACATCATGCGGCTTGCTCTTTCGGCCGGAATTGGAGGGCTCCTGTTTGGTTATGATACAGGTAAGATGACAGAGATGAACTCCACGAGGTAAATGATCTCAGACATTCTCGGACACATGTCTTGATTGTTACTAACATAAATCATTGTGGGAGTGCAGGAGTTATTTCTGGTGCACTGCTTTATATCCGGGAGGATTTCCAAGAAGTTGACAGGAAAACATGGCTACAGGTTTGATCCTTTTTGTTAACCTTCTTTTATGGTTTCCGGGTTACTTCATATGTTTTTCTCGTGTTGATTTTGGCAGGAAGTCATCGTGAGTATGGCTGTAGCAGGTGCCATTTTTGGTGCCGCATTTGGAGGATGGATGAACGACAGGTTCGGGAGGAAACTGTCAATCCTGGTTGCCGATGCTCTATTCTTCGTAGGTGCCATAGTCATGGCTCTCGCCCCAGCTCCATGGATGATTATCCTTGGAAGAATCTTTGTTGGTTTAGGAGTCGGAATGGCTTCAATGACTGCACCTCTTTATATTTCAGAAGCTTCCCCTGCTAGAATTCGAGGTGCACTTGTTAGCACAAACGGTCTGTTAATCACAGGAGGGCAATTTCTCTCTTACCTTATCAATTTGGCCTTCACCAAGGTAAGTGCCAACAAACACTGAAATTGAAAAATTATCCCACGATTTTAATTTACAGTAAAATTGTGCTCCAGGCTCCTGGAACCTGGCGTTGGATGCTTGGAGTAGCAGGGGCCCCGGCTGTGGTTCAATTTGTCTTGATGTTGTCACTTCCTGAGTCTCCTAGATGGCTTTACAGACGGGTTAGAATCTTGTCTTGATTCATGTAATAGTTAAAAGAAAAGGATAATGTTTTGTTTCTGCTGCAATTCATTAAGTATATGAATTTGACAAAATTTCTTGTAAGATGAATAATGATATGAATTTCTCTGGCTTGATGTCCAGGATAAAGTAGAAGAGGCCAGGTCCATCCTAGAGAAGATTTATCCTGCTAATGAAGTTGAAGATGAATTAAAGGCCTTGAAACTCTCTGTTGATGCAGAAAAGGCTGATGAGCAGGCCATTGGGGACAATTTTATAGCAAAGTTGAAAGGGGCTTTAGGCAATGCTGTTGTCCGAAGGGGACTCTATGCTGGGGTGACTGTTCAGGTGGCACAGCAGTTTTCGGGCATCAACACTGTCATGTACTACAGCCCAACAATAGTCCAGTTCGCTGGATTTGCTTCAAACAAGACAGCAATGGCGCTTTCTCTGGTCACTTCTGGTCTCAATGCTGTCGGCTCTATTGTCAGTATGGCTTTCGTCGACAGATATGGCAGGAGGAGACTCATGATCGTCTCCATGTTTGGTATCATCTCTTGCCTCGTGGTGTTATCGGTTGTGTTCTTTCAAGCTGCCAGCCATGCCCCCAAAATCAACCAATTTGATTCCACCCACTTTGCTACAAATGCTACATGTCCAAGTTACCTTTCAGCTCCCAATCCATCATCATGGAACTGCATGTCTTGCTTGAAAGCTGATTGTGGCTTTTGCGCCAATGGAGCAAATGAGGTAAGTATATTTATCTTTTGACACCACCCAGCCTCACCAAGAACTGTAAATGTAACAACCACCATTCAATCCGACTAGCTGAATCTTGTTAGAAAAGTATTATGACAACTTCAGATTCTGATATTGTTTATTGTTCTCTTTGTTCAGTATTCTCCGGGAGCATGCTTGGCAATGACCACAGATCTAGAGAATTCATGCCAGGGAAAACATCGTACTTGGTTCAAGGATGGTTGCCCGAGCAAATTTGGGTTCTTGGCTGTAGTTTTCCTAGGATTGTATATCATCACCTACTCACCTGGAATGGGAACAGTGCCATGGATTGTGAACTCTGAGATTTACCCACTTAAGTACAGAGGTTTTGGTGGAGGGGTGGCTGCAGTTTTTAACTGGGTCTGCAATCTCATTGTTAGCTTAACATTCTTAACCCTGACAAAAGCTCTTGGTTCCTCTGGCACATTCCTCCTCTTTGCTGGGTATTGTGTCATTGGACTGATTTTCATCTACTGGTTTGTACCTGAAACCAAAGGTCTGCAATTTGAGGAGGTTGAGAAGATGCTGGAGTCTGGTTATAAGCCAGAAGCATTCAGGAGGAAGTCCAAGAGTGACAAACAGTCTCCCTAAGCGCATGTGTTCTTCTGTTGGCAAGTGATTCAGTATGTGTTGTTCTTCAATAAAATGTAAAAAATCCGGAGTTAATTTTATTTGCCGTTGTTGGCTTCGTGGGTGAGCATCATAGAAGAAATTGAAATGAAAATCCATTCCTCACAAAATAGAGAAATCTTCAACTTTAATGGTACTCGCTATCAAAAAATTTTCCCAAACTAAAACCATGTGCAAGGCCACCACCCAAGATTAATCTGGATGGTGGCTCCTTATTCGAACGTATGTTTTGGAGGTTCCATCTTTTTGTTAAGGGTTGAAAATGCGAATCCGGGACAAGAACCATAAGCAAATACATCATGCCAGGGAATTTTAGCTTATTCTTAAAACATAATAGGGGAAGAATCTGGAATTGATAAGCTTCCTGTATCCTACCAGGCAAACAAAAGTCGAATCAGAGTTAGGGTAAGAAGAATAGTGTACAAAAAGTCCTGCAACAGGAGATAAGGACAGATGCAGAGCTAGATGCCTGATGGAAATACATGTTACACAAAGTGGGTCGTTCAGTCCGAATCCGAGGTTCATCTCAAGAGTAAAGACAGCTGGTTGTACTTCAAACAAAAGTATCTTTTCTAAAATGTTAATAACTGCGTGAAATGTTCAGAGTGGGTACACTGCGGCAGACGGAGGAATCAGAACAGATCAAAACTGTGGCTGAAAGGTCTTAATGTCCCTCGTTACAAAAAAGCTGAGCATAAAGACTCACAACCATAATTGTACCATTCTCATTGACCTATGAATGCCAAAAACAAAAAAATAAAAATTTGCCAGTCACATTCAGATGAAATAAAAGCAGTTCACCTTAATAAAAGATAATATAAAATCTGTCAAAGCTGTCATTGAAACACCCTATTTTGTTTGATCTGCCAGATATGTGGCTACAAATCCTCTTCTGAAATGATCCACTCAATCAAAACATTCCTTCCTGCAAGCTAGACATATGAACCCACTTTGGACCCATGTCAAAGAAAGTTCAGGGAATGCTTCAAACGATTGCTGATCCGCGTTTAAACCATTATCTTCAACCTTTTTTGCAGTCGTAAGTCAACTAAGTTGACCTCAAGTCAACCCTTTGGGAATCAAGCATCTTGGTCCTTCAAGACATAGTTATACACAAGTCAATTTCCTCCATTTAAAAAATTTCTAAGTCCAGTCAATCAACAGATATATAAATATAGAAACCAACACCAGTGAGCATTTAAAAACATAAACCGGTACCTTTATAAGCTATTTAGCTTCTCCTGAACTTTGCTCATATTCTATTTGTTTTCTTGATTTTGATTATAAAACCAATTTGAATCCTTGTGACAGGAAATCATCCCTGGAAAAAGGAAAAGGAAGAAGCAATAATAAGCATCAAGGTTGCCGCTTTCAGAATGACTTACAGGTGAGCAAGCCAAACTTAATTCATAGCCGTTTCCCCGTAGGACTGAAGCAATCTAAGAATCAATTCTGTGTCTAAAGATTCAACAAGGTCGTGCATCAGTTTACCTCTTCTTTCTATTTCGTTTCTTCTGTTCTTCTCGTTCATTTTGCTTCTGATTTTCCACTCTTTTCCGGTCCTCTATTGGAACCAGGCTTCCTACATAAACCTCAGCACCAAACGAAGTTGAACTACCACCGATCTTCACACTCCGCATCTTCTTACTTTGTAAATCGTACCATATAAACTTTTGATTGTTAATCTCCAACAGAACCTTATCTCGATACTTGGAATATGCTAATGGCCTTAGAAATGTTAAAGCGTTAATGGCTCTAGTTTTTTGAACAGAAAGCAACCTGGTCCAAGATTCTTTCATTCCATATTCCTTCATAACCCAGACATCAACAAATTCTTGGTTATAATTACAAACAGCACACAGGCATCCGTCCAAAGCAGCCACATCCAACAGATAGTTCCTGTCAGCACACTCAGGCTGAGGCACTTTAACAAACTTCTCGGTCGTAAGATCGAAACCAACAATCCTGCTGGTTCTCATTCCCAATTCAATTCGTGGAGGCATCACCCAATGTAAAACCCCACCAGCAAGCACACCATAGCCTCGCCTATGCAAAAGATGGTAAAAAAATTGAAACATGAATCGAAGATAATGCGGAAGCTCAGTGATTTTTCTCCAAGAGTCATTCTTTAGACTATAAACCTTAACCTCGTAATCGAAAAAGTAACCTTCATCATCTTCCTCGTCATCCTTATTAAACTGTGCCATTCTCACCACTTTGTAATCATCAGTTTTAACATCCTGTCCGAACCCGTAAAAGACATACCCAGACTTACACGATTCGCCTGGGGGAGGATCAATCTGGGAAACAGGCAATCTACGGAACTCCCTCGTTGAAGGGTTGTACAAGGCGAGACTTTTCTCGGTCATACGCAACGCAAGGAGTCCGTTACAAGAACCAAAGGCTTCCGTCCCGGCGCCGTTACTCAAAGGGTATTCGAGCGGGATGGCGGTATCGAGGGCGTCAAATTCGACGGAATAGAGATGCAAGCCTCTGAGGATGATGTTGAGATTTGATCTGGTTCGGTTGGAACGATTCAAGTGGGCTCTGATGAATTCCGGATCATCGATTATAGAGCAGCATGGTTTAGACAACGATTTGAAACGTACCAGAGTCTTCACCGGGAGGCGATAACAAACGTCGGTGATTACATCCATCGGAAGCTTTGACATTTTCTTTCTTCTTCCAGATGCTTTTGGTACGGTGGGTAGGTTGCCTTTAGGGATTTTGGAGGATTGCCTACAGGAAATCGTGACATAAGAGGAAAGCAGTACACGTACAGCGCGACAGGTGGTGGTGAAGGAAATGACAGCAAGGCCAATTTTAAAGGTTAAAACGTGCCCACTGATTCTATCCCATTAAATATAACATAACACTTAGTTTCCCGAAACATCCAGGCTTAATTAAATATGGGACTAAAGCGCAACAGAGAGAACATGAAGAACAAAGGAAATGAAAAATAAAAAAATGTGCAGATTCAGAGTAATCAGACAAGGGATGCGGCGAATTGGACTAACGTCAGAGAGAATGGGGATGGATTGACCCAACATCCGATTTTTGTACCTTCGTGTCTCGTATCCAATATGGACCCACAACTCTTTTCAAATCGTACTTTCTCAAAACAGTAATGATGAGAAAAAAAAGTCAATCTTTGTGTTTAGCGGATGGGTGAGAATGTACATGGGCGAGCCGAGGTTGCAAGTGACCCTTTTTTAAGCAGCCACAAGAATTGTTTTGAGCCCACCATAGTCAACTCAAGCAGAAGCAAGGCCTCTGGACAATGAGCCCACAACCAGGCCGCCACCCTGATATTTGCGTGCCAACTTGATATCAATTCAGAACATGGTTTTCAATCAATTCCTTCGTGAACGGTTCCTCAAAGTTTCACCTTTCAACATACAAAAATGCAAATTTGAAATCCTAAATCTTCCTTGAGGAGGTTTGCAAACCAAGAACAAATGATTGAAGAACCCAAAATCTTCCTATAGTTGGTTCGATTGGGGGCATCGTGAATCCGTGGCAGAAGCAAATGGAAATGGGGTTATATGGAAAGCAAGCAGAGAGCTGTATGAACAAGTTTCTTTTTTTAAAAAAGCAATTAAAATAAACTTAATCTTATCAAAATGTGCAGATAATGGTAATGTCAGGGTCAACCGGCCACGCAATAATGACAAGCTGGCACAATAAGGATTACTATTATTACAACATTGAAAACGTTTGAACGATTCATGGAACAGTGTTTCACCCACCTGTTTTGAAAAGTTTTCATGGGAGGACATCTATACGTCATGGATAAGTCATTTCCATATAAAAGTACTTAAGTAAGATTTCATTTCTGCAAGTAACTCAGCCGCCTCTCATGGATTCAAAACTCTAACACTGGGTAGTTCTGTTGCTTAAACTGACCACTTTTATGATCGACTTTTGCAACCTCACTGTCCCTCGACCTCGATTAGAATGTTTTTGCACTGAAAATTTTACTGTGATATATGTAAAAATGATGATCAGTATGTATAAGAAAACTGATGACCCTCCAATTCCAAAACTTGATCAAAATGAAAGCTATTCATGCCATTTGTCTTTGCTGAAAATGAGTTTTGGATTCTTTTGCTGCCCAATTGCTTCTTTTCATTGGGACCCTTTCAAGTTTTTGATTGATCTCAAAGATACTAGGAATTCAATCAGAACATCCCATGTGTAAAAGCTGGGAGAGCTTTAGGTAAAATGTTGGGGGTAAGGGGATGTCACTTTCACTCACACTCCATTCAGGATGGGCTGCTGCGGCCTGCGGGACCATAAATTGTTTTCCAGCGGGCTGAATTATTAGAATTTTGGCCTAACATCAACTTCATCCACCACATACTCCACACACGTCTCCCCCTTCAACTATTTTCGGATTCCTCAGATGAGCCTTTACCAGGTAGGATGGTTTTTAGCAGTTGGGTGCTGGGTCCTCCCAAAGGCTTTGGACGTTTGTCATTGATTGACAATTATTGCAGTGTAGGGGTCGGGCGAATACCATTCTCTCCTCTACTCTGCAAGGTGAGAATTGGTCTGTCTTCACAACAGGAAAGGTAAATTCTTTGCACATTTATTTACGAGAAAAGAATAATCTTAACAGGAACATATCCACAATCTACGTGATCCTCTCCAGGATTTTTGTTATCTTATTAAAAGGCTGCCCTGTTGCAGAACCAGATTGCAGTTTTGAACATTGTCCTGAACTAATGTTTCTAACCTCAACCGCAAACGATGGCGAGCTATTCATCAAGCAAAGGAAAGCTACTGATGTGTCAGATCTTCTCTCCACGTCAAGATATACATACGAGGATTTAACCTCTATCTGACCGCAGGAATCAAAACCTAAAAAGGGTATCACCCTTTCACAGCCTGAGAAGTAATCTCCCAAAGAGATGACTACAAACCGTGTTTACATGTCAGCTTAATCTTTATCATGTAAAATCGAAAACTGCCACTTATAAGAGTAAAGAAACATCACTCTCAGGTCCAGGAAACATTATCATTTCAAGCATGGCAAAAAGAAAAAGAAAAAACTGTGAACATCTTGTCTGACTGGGGCACTCCATTTGTCTATCTCCTTTGCTTATTAACAACTCACCGCATCTCGACAAATTCTACCAATCCCAAATGTTTATCTGTGCAATCGGTTGACATTTCAAAAAATTTTAAGATTATCCCAATAATCAATCATGCCAGGATTAATTTACTACCTCTTGAAGTAACTTATGGAATAACGATATCCACGTGGCGCTGTTGATGACCTATTGGGCCTATCCTTCCAAAACTTTTCCTTCGTAGAAAATGAATTAATGTCTGAATCAGTCCCGTTTTGGCAATAGCTTAATTGCATGATTAACATTGATTAACTATGTTCCAAATATAATAAGAATGAGAAAAGCAAAGTTGTCCACAACTTCTCTCAATCCAAAGTGTCAGAGATAAAAACAGACCTTGTCAGAGCCTCCATTTTCCACCTCTCCGGGTTTATATCCCATTCTTGCCTACTGTTCTTACATCTCCTCTGTTCGGCGAAAAAATGAAGGGCAATCACGATTCTGATGATGATCCGAAAAGCCCACTTCTCCCTGTCAATGATCCAGTCGAGCCGTCGTCACGCTCACCCTTTTCTCTCAAATCCTTAGTCACACTTAAAAGTTTGTACGTCCTTTTAGGGCCCCTTTTGTGTACCGTTATCTGCCTCTGTGTCAAGTTTGATGGTCCCGTGGCCAGCCGAAACATGTTAGCGCTTCTGGCGTGGGTGTTTGCTTGGTGGCTCACGGAGGCTGTGCCCATGCCGATCACCTCCATGGCACCTCTCTTTCTGTTTCCTCTCTTCGGAATCGCTTCCGCTGATAGTGTTGCCCACTCTTACATGGATGATGTGATCACCCTTGTTCTGGGTAGCTTCATACTTGTTCTTGCTGTTGAGCGCTACAACATTCATAGAAGATTTGCCTTGAATGTAAGTTATACTTATGAATTTATTCGTTTTAAGTATTATCTTTCTCTTCAGATTGATTCATTGTTGTTAAAAAATTGGCGTAGCAGTAATCCTTAGAATTCCTCAAGTCTGGTCTTTTGGCCTTGAAAGTTTATAGCAGAGTCTTTGCTTTCGGGCTTAAAAAATGAATGAAGTTATGCACTTTGTGCTGCCCCAACACCCAACAGTACCGCCCCAACACTTTTCTTTCCGAAGTTGATATTCAAAACTATAAGATCATGGTTTTTGTTCAGATATCAAAGCTCCAAGTTTGGCATAACGCCACAGGAACTTGTACGCATGAACTTTACATAAATTGAAAGGAAACTTCATTGGTAGGATTCAAAGTAGAAAAGCTTAAGAGTTTTTGAATTATTTGAGCAATCAAACGAAGTAAAACAGGAAACAATATAAAAAGCCATTTTCTTGTTGTACTGGTATACTATTCGTCGGGGCAAGCACATTTTTTTATCTAAAAAATGTGATAAATGGTGTTGTTGGGGCCATCAATATTTGACTTTCACCGCCACTTAGAGACAAGCAAAACCCTCTCCCTCTTTTGGCTTGGACAAGCACTATTTTATCCGTGGTAATGATGATCCTAGAACTGTAGAACATGTTAGCTGAACGATTTGAGTGGGCATTGCTCATATGTCATTATCTCAATTGTGGGTCACACAGATCACTCTGCGGTTCTGTGGGGATCCGGTTAATCCACCTCTCCTCCTGCTCGGCATCTGTGCCACCACGTTCTTCGTCAGCATGTGGATGCACAACGTGGCGTGTGCCGTGATGATGATGCCTGTGGCCACGGGGATCCTACAGCGCCTGCCAGTGGGCCCCACCCGGTCCACCCTTGTTGGCAACTTCTGTCGGGCTGTTGTTCTCGGGGTCACGTACGCCGCTCCCATAGGGGGCATGAGCACCCTCACCGGTACAGGTGTCAACCTGATACTGGTGGCCATGTGGAAGAGCTCCTCCCAAGAAGCCGACTCCATCGGTTTCAACACGTGGTTCTTCTTCGGTTTTCCGTTGGCTTTGTTGATTTTCTTCTCTTTGTGGGCCATACTTTGTCTGTTGTATTTGTCTAGGGGCTCTAGCCAGGCCCTCTCTGCTTACTTGGACAAAGCCCACTTGAAGAGAGAACTCGACACGTTAGGTAAGAAGCCCTGGTGACTTTATATTCTCCCTTTCAAACTTTCTTCAGGCTGATTCAAGTTTTACATGTGGTGTGAGCAGGTCCAATGGCTTTTGCTGAGAAGATGATCTTAGCTGTCTTTGGGGTTCGTCCTTAATTACTTTATTTTCTCAAATTAATCACAGTTATGTTCATGATGTCGTTTAAATTAATAAGAGAAAGGTGCTGCAGATGCTGATAGCTTTGTGGATGACGAGAAGCATAACAGAAGACATTCCCGGATGGGGAGCTCTCTTCAATGGCCGTGTAGGCGATGGGACTGTCAGTGTGAGTAAAAAAAATGAGAGAGACTTGCTATTAGAAGAAATTTTGTTTAGTCAAATTCGATGTGATTTGAGTTTATTCTCAACCATGCATGCAGGTAATGATGGCTACCCTTCTGTTCATAATTCCAAACAAGAAGCGAAAGGGAGAGAAATTGATGGACTGGAACGAATGCAAGAAGCTGCCATGGAACATAATTCTGTTACTAGGGGCTGGTTTCGCCATAGCCGATGGCGTCCAGTCTAGCGGGCTTGCTGATGTGTTATCGAAAACTTTAGATTTCTTGGAACAGGCTCCATATTTAGCCATTGCCCCTGCAGTCTGTCTCATTAGTGCCATCATCACTGAATTCATAACATCAAACGATGCTACCGCAACCCTGTTGCTTCCACTTCTGATTCAAATGGCAAAAACCATGCACGTCCACCCGCTGCTCCTTATGATTCCAGGTGCAGTTGGATCACAATTCGCCTTCATGCTTCCAACTGGAACTCCTTCAAATATTGTTGGATTCACCACGGGACATATTAATATCCAAGACATGATCAAGACAGGGCTGCCGCTCAAGATTGCTGGCACCGCAATATTATCCTTCCTAATGCCTACGCTTGGTAAACTATTCCTTCGTATTCCAATTATCAGTTTCTTTAGAAAAGAAATGGTGGGGTTTATAATCAGTCAAGTTTTGCTATTGCAGGTGCTTATGTTTTTGGAACAAACGGAGTTCAATAGCTGCAAGGCAGACTGTGATGTCCGTGTTGTTGGTTTAGCTAATATAGTAAAATTCATTGAACCGAGATGTATAGATCCAGCACGAGTTGTGTACCACCATGAGATGAATATTTGTTTGGCTTGGCTCACTATGTCGTGAGCGATCCCAAGAGGAGTGGGGAGAATTCTTGAACTTCTCTTGTTCCACCCCCCCCCCCCCCCACCCAACACCTACCCTTCTCGTTTTGCTGCTTATGTATTCCATTTGCTTCTTTTTTTTTTTTTTTCATTAGTTATATCAAATGTTTGTCCATTTAGTGACATATACCCGGAATTGTGTTGGTAGACAATGGCCTCGTATGAAAACTAACAAAAACTTCAGCAAAGCAAAGCAAGCCAAAGGTTTTCTGTCAAAGCAGAAGAAAATTTCATCATAACCATATCGACTAAAGATATCTAAAAAGAATCGCGTGTTAGTTCTGTAGGGGAGCAGCAGCAGCAGGACATCCGTTGGAATCCAAGCATTCCTGTCTCTCCTAGAGCGGGGTTTCTCACGTTCTGCAGTACTAAATATTAGTCGTTGAGTAGGAAAAGTATAGTAGCAGAAGTTATTTCAATCATCCATGTCTGTCTCTGGCTGCGGCCATAGATGCTTTGCATAAACACGTTTATATAATATCAAACTAGAAACTGAAAGAGTAGTTCCCTGTTGGGTCTTTTCTTTATGACAGTTTCTGATTTTGCAGCCAAATCGTTCTTAAATCAACCAGAACTCTTCTTTGTTTTTAGTCAAATTGCTCGATCAGCTTTGTTAAAACAGCCTAAAGAATGTTGCTGACAAGCCTCTAAAGTTGTAGCAGTGTGAGAATTGGAGCATTGATGTTTTCTACTTGCTTTGATCTGATACAAAAACTTACTACTAGTCGTCTGCCAAATATCCTTTTACACTGTCAGGCAATTTCTTTGCTTTCTTCCAGGTTTTGTTTCTTGCTTCTATGGACAATGAAAGTGTTTCTCATTTCCTCCACTGTCACCGCACCTCACCTAAGTCATTGATTTTGGGCCACCTGCCTACCTCCATGTCTAAAACTAAGAAAAGTAGAAATCCACTTTTTTTTCTTCCAAGGTGGGCTACAGGCCTCCAGCATCCACATGGGGACATGGTGGCCCTGGCCTGGAGAAATTCACCTTTAGCCCAGTTCCCAAGTCCACGGTCTGGGACCCACCTCCATCTTCTTCCTCCAATGACTTTTCCTGCAGGACTGGCAGTTCCAGAATCTTCCTACACTGCTTACCATATCACGTGTATCCCACTCTTGCTCTTTGATGAAATCTGGCGGCTCCGCTCGCGTAATTCATGTCGGTGGGCGCCAGTTTTGGGCTCCGCCCGCGTTACCGCGTGGCTCGACCGTGATTTTCTGTCAACGTCAAGGGCAATCATGGATTAAAGTTATACCATGATCCTTATCCCGTTATGGACCGATTCCCACTCCCCACGTACCTTCGCAGTGACGGATACGGGATTACACCTATAAATTCCAAACGCCCAAAGAGTGTCCGGGACGACTGCAACGCCCAAAGAAAAAGCCTTTTCGAGAAAAACCAAAAGAAAATCAACGGACGGTTACAAATTTTGCCGAGAAAATGCAGCAAAATCAACGTTTCCTCATCCTCTTGCTGTCCCTCCTTTTCCTTCATCTCATTTTCTCCGACGCCCGGAAGGAAAAGGGTCCTCTCCTCGGAGGATGGACACCGATAGAGAACATCAAGGACCCGCACGTGACCGAGATCGCGGAATTCGCGGTGTCCGAGTACAACAAGCAGTCGAAGTCGAGTTTGAAGTTGCAGAAGGTGGTCAAAGGCGAGACGCAGGTGGTTTCCGGGATGAATTATCGGCTGGTTTTGAAGGCGACGGATGGAGGATCTGCGACCAAGACGTACCAGGCTGTCGTTTGGGAGAAGGCGTGGCAGAATTACAAGAATCTTACCTCGTTTAACCCTGTCAAGGGTTGATTATACTTACAACCTAGCTAGGGAAAGTTCACGTTCATGTCATCGGGTCTTTTTTATGTTCGGTACTGTTAGACTACATGGAGAATAAAACGTCACTGAGAAATTGCTTTGCCTGTTTCTTTTTCTTTTCCATGTTCTGCTAAGTTCTATCTAACGCATAGATTCAGGATCGCTTCCATAAACTAAAATCCAACATGTGATCCGAGGGACACGCAATCCTGTCTGCGACCGAACATGATGCGATAAGATCATGTGAGTGAATAAATACAAAAGGAAACTTGATTATTTCACTCTTTCTCGGCTCAGTGACAGAGATGCCATGACTGGAAAACACTGTGCACTTAAAACCAGGGATTTTATACTAAAAAAAGAACATAACTTGAAGAAAATTTACGGGGCTCTTTAATTGTGAAGAAGTGGGTGCAAGATGGAATTACCATTAATGGATTTAAAAGAGAGAAAAAGGAAGGAAGCATGCAGAAGCTGTGTGGGGTGTTCTGGCAAAGCGTTGAATGAGTGGGGAATGCATGTGAATGTGAAGGTGGAAAGGGGAGGATTTCTTGTGGGGCTGGATTGCAATTGCAAGGTGGAAAGCACACAATCGAAATGTAAAGTTTTTTGTTTCCTCGTGGATCCTCCTAAGGTCATTGCTTTCTCTTCTTCTTTTTTTTTTTTTTTCTTTTTTTTGGTTTTTTTTCTTTTTGTTAAGTAAACTTTTACGTAATAATAGCAAATTTTTTTCACATTTCTTTGATAGGTACTATATCTCCGGGGACATTATCCATCAAGCAACAAGAAATGGTATTATTATCCAACAAAAATCAAACCAATCCTTGGTTTTTAGTACTAATTTTAGTGGTTGGAATTACAAGGTCAAGCCTTAGGACTATTTGTTTGTTTGGATAAATGGAAAAGCCCTTAATTAGGAGTAAGGATAGGACCTAAGCCAAATCACCAAATAGTCCCGCTTCGGTTTACGTGGCAATATATCATTGGTTATATTTAATCAGCGACGTCTTTTAGTTAGTGTGTCGGTCCCCACGTGAACAGAACTCAGCGGAACCCGCCCCAGCACGTATAGATAAAGAACAGTAACGACCAACAGTTGAGTGATTCATGTAAAGGGAAATCCCGAAGCTGAGCGGAGCCGTTGGATTAATAGTAATCAAAACGGCGGAGAAAAGCCAAACCGAACTGAAGGAAAAAAAAAGGAAGGAATAAGAACTGGAAGTGAAACCCTAAGAGAGAGTGAGGAGTTTGGGAGGGGATTTTTTCGTTTTTGTTGAAAGAATAGGAACCTGTGTTTCGAAGCCAGGTGGTGCGGCGAGCAGAGCCGTCGCGCAGAGGCTTTCGCAAGCGGCTGCTCTACCTGATACAACTGCTGCTACTGCAAACCACCTCGATAAGTCGTCGTCTACCAAGATGAAGGGGCTTTTCAAGTCCAAGCCGCGAACTCCTGTCGATATCGTGCGGCAGACGCGTGATCTCCTCATCTATGCCGGCCGCTCCCCCGATAATCGTGAATCCAAGCGGGAAGAGAAGGTCTGCTTACTAAAACACATTTAGTTCAAGCACATTAAAATTGTTTCGGATTGGTTTGATTGCTATTCGACTTTTTTCTTTTCGTTGTTGATTTGCATCGTTTTTTTTTAATCTAAATATTTTGGAATTTTGGCTTGGATAAGAATTCAATTGATCAGAGCATAGGATTATATTGCTAATGATTTGTGTTGATTTTGTAGAGCTTGCTCAGTTATTTGATTTACTGACGGTAGCATAGGTGCAGTGTCTGATCCTTATATTTGATCGTCATTTTGATGCAGATGGCCGAATTATGTAAAAATATAAGGGAGTTAAAGTCTATTCTTTATGGAAATAGTGAATCTGAGCCAGTCTCAGAAGCTTGTGCACAGCTGACTCAGGAGTTCTTCAGAGAGAACACGCTAAGGCTCTTGATCACTTGTCTTCCTAAATTGAACTTAGAGGTAACCAAATGGCTATAAATTTAGATGGCTTAACTTACAAGGAAAAGTTTAGATATGCAAATTTTCCTTAGCAAGAGTTATTCTTGCAGCAGTGGAAGTTTATCACCCTTGTTGTTTCTATGATAATTTGACAAATTTCTTCGTTTGCAGGCGAGGAAAGATGCAACTCAAGTTGTTGCAAATTTGCAAAGGCAACAAGTGCAGTCACGGTTGATTGCTTCTGATTACTTGGAAGCAAACATAGATCTTATGGATATTTTATTAGCAGGGTAAGTGGCAATCGGAAAAGGTTTGCTGAAGTTATGATTACTTTGTTCTATTTTTCTTCTATTTTATTTTTTCTCGTTGGATGTTGAAGATTTATGTAATAATTGGTAGGTTGATTTTCTATATGACTTTATTAGCACCTTGGATCTTTGTTTCTCTGCTCTTTTTCTCACTGTGTCAAGTCCAGAGAACTTGGTGCTAGAGCTAAGATGATGATAAGTTTCTGATGGTTTTCAGTATTCTGTTTTCTTCTCTTAGTTAAGGAAAAGAGAATGTGTAGGCACTTCTGTTACTGGATTCTACTTATTGATCCAATCACATGCGTGCCAAACATTTGCCTTGTTTATAATGGAGCTATATGTCTAATATATGGATGATATGATTGATATGATCTATTGATTAGGCTGTGATATTGAGCTTTATTTTATAATCCATCATTTTATCACTTTCTTCTGATTCTTAAATGTTGTCTATTCAGTTATGAAAACACAGACATGGCTTTACATTATGGTGCGATGTTGAGAGAATGCATACGGCATCAGACTGTTGCAAGGTGTGCATAGTCAACCAAGTTAATTTATTCCTTCATGACTTTACTTCTTGTCCTTTTTTTGATTATTAATGAAAAATCCAAGTCATCTCTAGTTCCTCTATCTAATCAGCTAGTGTTTCCACCATCTTTGCAAACAAGAGGCAATCTCGTCCATTATTTCCTTTTGAACATTTTATGTCATAGAGAGCTTTACCTCCTAACAATTTTTAAAAGATAATCTTCAAATTAATTGAAGATATATTATTGGTTGTTAATGTCACATTTCATTTGATTTACAGGTATGTTTTGGAGTCACAGCACATGAAGAAGTTTTTTGACTATATACAACTTCCAAATTTTGACATTGCTGCTGATGCTGCTGCCACTTTTAAGGTTGAGTATTGCTGATCAAACTATGTTAAAATAATCTCTTTTTTCTCTCCTTCTCTGCCTGTCTCTGACTGTTGCACTTCCAAATCTGCATTTGTCATTAGTATCTAGTTTTAGAGTTTCAGAACAGCATGTTGTTTGCTGTAATTTTTGAAGTAGGAACTTGATTTACTTTTCAATTTTAACAAGTCTTTTTTCTTAAAAAAATTGTGGTTTGATGTTGAGTCATCCTCTCATGAGCTTCCTCATCTTCCTCCCTTCTTTCTTTAGGGTTTTTGAGTTTTGTGCTGACTGCTGGTGTCCTTTAATGTCTTTTTTTCTTACAGGAGCTCTTGACAAGGCATAAGTCCACTGTAGCTGAATTTCTTTCCAAGAACTATGAGTGGGTAGGTGTTGCTCCTTCATTATAAATTGTGATGTTTCGTTGTTAAATGTGATCATGGTACTTCAATAATTATGTCAGCTCAAGACTACTACGAGTACTTATTTCTCTCTTTCCATTACTGTCAGCCTGTAAATTGTTCCATTATAATCATTTTATTAGCTCTTTCATATTTGACTAGATATTTTTGTCTCATGGTTTTAAATTGTATGCTACAATAGCTACATTAAGAGTCTCTGAAAATCTTCTTCATGCCTCTTTTTGTGTTGGAAATTTTCATTCACTAGAGCTGGATGAACTCAACCTTGTTTGTTGTTTCAGTTTTTTGCAGATTATAACTCAAAGTTGCTGGAATCTAGCAACTACATAACAAGAAGACAAGCTGTCAAGGTATGACATAAAAAAGAAACAGAGAGCATCGGAGTGATTATTTTTTAATTAAAACAAAAGCTTGGTGCCTTTAAATATGTTTGACTTCAGATCAGTATTTTTAATCATTTTTCTTAATGTTACAGCTGCTGGGAGATATTTTGTTGGACCGCTCAAATTCAGCTGTCATGACGAGATATGTGAGCTCAAGGGATAATTTAAGGATTCTTATGAATCTTCTCCGGGTATGATAGTTCCCCAGATTTCATGATTTCATGTTCCATTCTCCCACATTATTTTGGAATGATCAAATTTTCTGAGTGTGATGTCTAGATGTTATTTTAGTCTAACAACGTAAGCTATCCAACTTGGCCTCCTGCATGTTTTATATGAAGCTTTAAAAATGAAATAGCACGCACAAGGAGTTGCTATTGTCACAAATGTCATGCATAAGTTGTCAAATATTGTTCTTTGTTAGTTTATGGTGGTAAATGCTAAGCATAATACTGTCTTATAGCTATCATTATCCCAGTGGTTGCAACTATTGCGATTTTTCTGGTCAAGTATTAAACTTCAAAGGCTAAATAGTGAATTCATTTATTCACAGGAATCAAGCAAGAGCATCCAAATTGAAGCTTTTCATGTTTTCAAGGTATCATGTCAAATTTCTTTCTCCTCTTGGGAACATCTAGATGCTTTGTTGTTTGAAACATTAAATTGCTCTCTCTTTCCTTTGGTTATTTACATTCTTTTGTCTATGTTTCTACAGTTGTTTGCTGCGAATCAGAATAAGCCTCCAGACATTGTTAGCATACTTGTTGCAAATAAAAGCAAGCTTCTGCGTTTGTTTGCAGATTTCAAGACTGATAAAGGTACAAAAAATAAACACATATAACATTGTTTTTCGTCGTAAATTTCTAGATGTGGCACTTTATTTATGGTTTTCCTGTTTGATGTCTTGCAGAGGACGAACAGTTTGAGGCAGACAAGGCTCAAGTCGTGAAAGAAATTGCTGCCCTTGAGCCTAAAGACCGGCCATAGTAAGCTATAGTGTACTGTAATCTCTCTGTTTTTTTTTATAATATTATTAAAACAAATTGACTGTGAATCATATGTAGTGTTCTCCTAGTCTTTTAGAAGGATGCATACTATGTAAAAAAAGGCTCTTCTTTTCTGTTAGCCTTTCTTAGAATCTGTGTTTATCATTATCTGTACTTCTCAATGTTTCGGATGTATGCCCCGATATAAGCGTCTATGGACGGAGAAAGACAAAGGTTCCTGGTTTTTTTGGGAGGGTGAAGCGTGGGGAAGATAAAATAATGTTTATGAAATGGGAAGATTAAATAATTCTATGATATGAATTTATCAAGATACTTTGATTCAACTCTGCATTTGTGGTTTCAAATGCTTGTTACTTGCTGTTATGTGTTCTGAACTTGCTCGTTGTTTCTAGTAATTAATAAGAAAGAAACAAATAATATGTTATTATTCAAAGTTTGAAGCAAGATTGGCTGAAATTCTTTGGTATTCAAGGGCTGTATTTTCAAAACCAAGGGAGAATCCCTTTTTCCACGATACAAGTTTCCAGCTCCATGTAGAAAGGTGAACCCGTCGTTCAGAGGCAATCAATAAAATCACAAAGAACTGTTTGTCTTTCTTATGGAAACTCAATGATCACCTAAATCAAATCAAATCAAACACCATCAATTATTAGGAAGATCTCCTGTAGGAATGTGCTCAGCAACATTGGTGTTTTTTGGTTGAAGTTTCCTGAAAGCCCTCGTTCCCTTTCAGTCTTTGGCAAGGTTGAGAATAAGACAGGCGCCATGGGGCCATGGGCAGAGGTTGTGGGAAACTTCGCAAGATTGATGGACCATTTGCAGTACCTTTTACAATCCCTGGTCAGTGATTAGCCTAATGCCTTCAACTTTTGGAAGAGGAGAACAGTAAGGTCATTTACTGTTGGTCGGTGAAGAATGAAGAATGCAGGTGGAGCCAGGGTAATGGAAGTCATGGATATGGGCTTTTCACAATCACAACAAGGTCATGTGATTCTGTGATGTGAAACTCATTGGCGTCACGAGTCAAAAAAGAGACGAGGAGAGAGGAGATCAAGTGAGTAACGGCACCCGCACAAACATTGGGTCATTTGGCACATTGGCATATTCCATGGATCTCCTCCTGCTGTCAGGTCTCGAGACTAGAATAACCTCCATTCTTCAAAGTTGCTACACCATATGCCCCAAATTCCCTTTGAATCATATTCATTAGAATTTCTTTTTTTGGATATTTATTATTACGAATCTCATAGAAGATAAGATTTTTAAAAATTTTTATATATTTTTTAAATAAAAACGTGAAATTGACATTTACAACCCATCTACAGTCAAGCAGGCTAGTCCTTTCTAAGTAATATTATCAAAAATGTATGGCATGATTAAGCAGCACTTTCATTCAGTTCCATCAATATATAAATACGCCTTGGTTTTTACTTCACTAGTTAAGAAACAGGGAAGTAACACCAAACCCCACGTTGAGACAAACCAAAACCAGTGAAAACATGACATATCTCTCGATCGTGCTGCTGTGTAGATTCGCCATTTTAGAAAGGAATGTTTAAGTTTGAATGGTACTTATAACGTGGATGACGTGAAAAAGATAAAAGTAAAAAATAAAATAAGAAAAGAATGAGAAATCCAGGGGGCATTTGTTTCTCGCAAATTGTGCATATAAACCCGACACATGGTCTCTTCTTGTTTATTGCTTTGCTGCTTCATGTGCTACGTCAAAAGCTCTTCCAACTTCAATCCAATTATTACCCCAGAACCACCAATCCATCGTTGATCAACGCTTCTTGCACTTTCTCTTCACAAAACGATTTAACATGGCTGACAATGGTAGGTCCCTCCAGTTTTCTTTTCTCTTCACTTTTTACAAATATTATTCTTTAGATTTTCTTTGGGTTTATCTGGCTCATTTTCTGTGGGGGATTTTGATCTCTTGTTCTGTAAATTCTGTGGATTTCAGGTTCTTTTCAAGAGTTCTTGGCCACTGCAGTCGATGCAGCGAAGAAAGCTAGCGAGGTTTATTCAAGATTCCGTTTTCTTTTTTCTTTTTTCACATTTTGCTTCATTGATTTGTTCATTTTGATTCTCTTACCGTGTATTCTTTTTCCTTTTTCTTTCTTCTTTGCTGATTTTGTAGATAATCCGTGAAGGGTTTTACCAGACCAAGCATGTGGAGCATAAAGGCCAGGTCTTTCTTTTATACTCTCTGTGTCTCTCAAATTTTGATTAAACCACGTTTTGTTTTTCACTTGAAGTTTTCCCATCTCTGGTTAGCTTGCCATGAAATTCATGTATGATAAGGGTGTTAAAATCATCAATGTTGATGGATTACTGGAGGTTCAACCAATGCTTTCATTGGTTAATACCAGAGTAGCAGATGACACTATGTTGTTATCTAATCTTTCTAGAGGTTCTTGGGTTGATTTCATCTTTTAACTCTTTGAATCTTTTAAGTCCTGACAAATGTAAAAACTGTTACTTTCCAGTTTAGAATTGAAAATGGCTTCTTTCAAAGTTTCTATTTATCTAAATTCAGGTGGATTTGGTTACGGAGACTGACAAGGCATGTGAAGATCTTGTATTTAATCATCTCAAGCAGCATTACCCCTCTCACAAGGTTAGCATTTTTTATGTAATTCTGTACGATGTATCTATCAAGATTCAAAATTTGTGCTTGAAAATTCAATCTAGCTGTCTCAGTAGTGAACCATCTTTTCTGATTTGCTGTAATTGCCATTTTATTGTAGTTCATTGGGGAAGAAACTACTGCTGCTTGTGGTACATCAGAGCTGACTGATGAGCCTACCTGGATAGTTGATCCTCTTGATGGAACAACTAATTTTGTGCATGGGTTATAGTTTTTCCTCGACTTGTGACTTGTGTTTTATCTCATATATTCAGTCATTTTGATGTTTCTATTGTTGCAACCATGTAGGTTCCCCTTTGTCTGTGTCTCCATTGGTCTTACAATTGGAAAGGTTCCTACGGTTGGTGTTGTTTACAATCCAATAATGAATGAGGTGAGAATTGCTTTTATGATAACGAAGTTTGCCAGAATCTGGAGTTGTGTCTTTTTTTTTTGTCCTATTACATGTTAAATAAACATTACTTGGTTTCTGTGCAGCTCTTTACTGGTGTACTTGGAAAAGGTGCTTTTCTCAATGGAACCCCTATAAGAGGTGAATCCAATGCTCTTGATATATAGGTCTCAAATTTCCTTTCAACTGCTAAGTGAATCTCTAAAAGCTGTGTTCTTTTGTTCTAAAATTTTGCAGTATCATCTCAAACTGAACTTGTGAAGTCTCTCCTTGCAACAGAGGTGTGAACATTCTTATGTTCTGAAATTTCAAACCTAACTATTTTTTGTTTGTTGGATGAAACTGAACTTAATTTTGCCTCCATCTTCCGATCCTGTGTTACAAAATATTATCACATTATTGCTAGCAGGTTGTTAGCAAATATTGTTAGAGTAATTGACACAATAAAGTTGTCCGTCTTCACAAGCATGTAAGTTTTGATTAAATTTTGTCCTTTCAAGCAGGCTGGAACAAAACGAGATAAGTTAACTGTGGACACTTCTACAAATAGAATCAATAGCTTACTTTTCAAGGTAAAAGCAAAACTCTGCATGGATTCATTCTTTTGTTACAGTGTGTTGAAATCCATAATGACTTCCTCTGATTAACAGGTGAGATCTCTTCGGATGAGCGGTTCCTGTGCATTGAACCTCTGTGGAATTGCATGTGGAAGGCTTGACCTGTTTTACGAACTTGGATATGGGGGTCCATGGTATGCTTTCAATCGTGTCGATGTTTGAAGTTTGGTATTTCGTAGATGATTGACTCTGTCTGCCTCTATGATCAGGGATGTGGCAGCTGGTGTTTTAATCGTTAAAGAAGCTGGAGGCCTTGTGTATGATCCGTAAGTACATAACATAGTCGACTATGCACTCTTTCTATTTTCTTCCAAATCTAATAGGGTGAGATGAGAAGTTAATGGCTAGAAGTAGCAGCCTTTCACAGTATGCGATGTGAAATTTCTGAATCTGAGTTAGAAATTGTAGTATGATGTTAATAGTTTTTGTTTATCTAATGTTAGAACCAACATACAGAATCTGTTGAAGCCTGAAGTTCATAGTTATGTTGACCATTTCAAGGTTTTTCACTTTGCGATCAGGTTTGGTAAAGAGTTCAACATCACAGCTCCACAAGTAGCTGCTTCAAATCCATCCCTGAAAGATGCATTTGTTAAGGCTTTGCAGCAATCAGAATGAGGCAGCATTGATAATCTACATTCATATCATATATTAAGTTGCTTTGTTCTTGTTGTCACCATCATCATGTGGTTAGTTAAAGACACCTGTTTTCGGGAGATTGTTGAATTTGAATAGGCGTGGCCCTGAACGGTGCCAGATTATTTTGTAGAATCCAATTTGAGATGACAACTCCATGATTGGCAATATAAATTTGCTTTTCTTGAATTAATGGATGGTAATAGTACTTTTTGTTGAGCTTATGATATACATGCCCAGCAAGGATCTTTGCATCTTTTCCAAGATTTTGCAGGGAAGTCTGATTCAAGCATTATAGCACAAGCTGTTTGAGAAACATATATAAGTATATAAGAAATGTATACTGTATAAAAGTATATAACAAGGAAAAGTGTGTAAGAAAAAGTATAAAAGAAACAGACAGATGTATCCTCCAGTAGCACATAGAATACAATGTACAACCAGAGTTTCCTAGAACTACTTATGGTCTATGAAAGAATAACATCTAATCCTGAAATCCCTCAGAAAATCTCGTACATAAATATAACTGAGGGTGTAACATCATGCCTGTCTGAGTAAAAGAAAAAAGGAAACAAGAGAAACCCAAAAAAGCCAGAGAAGGTACATAAAGCAAAAGTTTCTAAGCCTGCTGTGGCCTAGCACCACGGCTGTTAACCCCATTTCCATTTGCACCATTGACGCCATGAGGCATCTTTCCAGCACTTTCTGACCTTTTCCTCCTAACCACAACAAACCATGTGTAGGCTTCCAACATGACAGCATTGAAGGCCAAAGCCACGATGACACCAATGTAAGCATTCTTCCACTTCTTCTCAGGTTTCAGGATGTCGAATCCCTTGAATATGTTGATGACACTTAGGATTATGACAGTGTATCCCACCAAATGGTGGTAGATGTTCCAGTAGAATCTGAGTTTGTGGTCTGGTTTTGGCCTTAGAAGCAAAGCAAATACCTAAAACCAAATCGAAAACTCAGTCAGTACACACTACAATTACCAAACTCAGTCAGTGAGTTTGTATCTGTGTTTTTGAGTACCTGAAGTGTTGCAAGACAGAAAAGGATGATCCCAATGGTTCTGTGAGCATCATATTGAATGCCAGGAGATTCACTGCCGAGTTTGAGACCGGTACCCCATCCGGCAACACCAACAACATATGCTGAGAACTGACAAGAAGCGTGCAAATAAAACCATGCAGGATCTGCAGATTTGAATACCTTCAAGTACCTTGCTATTATAGCACCGATAGGCATCAGGATACCCCAACTGACTGTGTTTAACACCCCATGAATCTGAGATATTTATTGCAAGGAATCTGTAAGTCTCCAGGTTTGATTAAATTTGATTGCCAAAAGTAACAATTTATAATTTGCTTTTCTAAGTATCAGTGAATTTTACATCTGAACAGGATCTTAACGCTTTAGGTAAATCAACAGAAGAAACTTTCTTATCCCCTGAATCAACTTTCTTGTCAACAACAAATAAAGGAATACCATGAAATCGATTAAATATTTCAAAAACAGAGTCAGCGCAGAGCAGCCTAGAAACAGAAGTGATCCATTGTAAAACAGACAATCTAGAGATAACTAAGCAACACCGATTCAAATTGAATAATCAGATATATGGAAAAAGAAGAGATAAGTAAAGAGAGAAGTCTGTAAAGCACATCTATTTTGTTCGTATTCATTAAAGAAGGTCATCCACTTACGTTTCGCTTTCTAAGTCTTGAACTTCCTCCACCAGCTGCTCCAGCCTCACCAGAGACCAGATTCAAGGTTCCCATAGACTGAACGTTGGCGCCAGAAGTAGCATGCATCTGTGGGGTGTTCCCAGAGAGGGCACCTTCTTGCCACACTTGGTTCAGAGTAGTGCCATTATTGGAAAGTTCCAAGGTAGCAAATATGATAATCTCACTGTTTGCATACGTCGCGGATAAGGCCGAGACGTCAAAGCTAAGATCACCCTCTCGCAGCGGGGTTTGGTATTGAGTGATGGGTGATTTGTAGACTCTCATGCTTCCATCGGTCTGTTGATAGGCAACAAGTGCCTGTGAGCCGACCATGCCTGTTGAGGTCGGGTTTATGGCCCATGCAACCCATCTGGACGAAGTGATCCCCGTGTGCCTGTAGGCAATCTCAAGCTTTCCTGACGAGTCATAGTTATAATGAAGAAAGGAGTTCAGGACAGGAAGATCAGTGCATGACCTGAAGACGCGGTTGCTAGAGAAGGCATACTTGGCACAAGTTTGTGCATTGGATGATAAAATCAAAGACACAAAGAGAGAGAGAGATAGAACAAGTTTGAACAACATTCTTGCCATGGCGACCAGGTCCCTTAAACTGAAAGGGACTGCAATATGTTTCCCTGACAGATGATGGAAAGCGTTTCTTTGCGCAAAGGAACCTCCAAGACAACAGAACAGATGGAACTAAACAAGAAGATACTTTGCAAGGAAGAAAAGAGAAGGGGTTAATATAAGAGAGGGGGCCCCTTTCAAAAAAAAAAAAATGTAAGAGAGGGGGAGGGTGATGTTGGGTTGTTTGTTGGTCGGTTTGATAAATTTTTATCATATGTCGAATTTGGACAACTACGAAGTTTGATCAGAAATCAAGTTCATAAAATTTATACTAATATGTATGTTGCTTTTTTCTTTTCTGGAAAGCGCTGTTTTCACACCATCTGTTTACCCAACCTTCAACAACATATGACGAATGTCTTTCAATAGGTTCCAACTTGCATGGAATTGGAGGAATATATCTTCTTCTCCAACTATGGCGTATGTCAATGCCACATGTAGTCATTTGACATACATATGGCATGATCTGGACTATAAGACTACAATCCACAATGGGTTTATTTCAGAGCTACAAAAAGGTCGTAGTAGTAATTCTATAGAGTGGAACAGAAGGTCAACTCGAACTTAAAAATGAAGTTTGCATACTCCTGCAGATTCAAATCTTTTAAGTAGTATATTTTATTCTCACGTTCTGATGCGTTTGTCATGGTTCAAATTTACAAACCCTGGTTGTCAAACACGCTACGCGGGGAATTTAATTAATGGTTGAATGCGAGTCTACGTTGGAGCATTTGGGACCATCCGAAACGAATCAAAAGCTTGAACCTAGAAAAATGCCCGGTTCCCAGACCTGATTAACAAGATCAGAGCAAGAAAAAGAGGAAAAAGCCAAAGAGGAGGGGATTTGTTGGGGGTTAGGTATGAGGTTGGAGAGATGCTTCTCCCAGGTCAAAACGACTCCAACCAAATCCTTACCAGCCGCATTCGTGGCACCATAGGGCCCAGCGAGCTTCACCATCCAACATTTCGCGGCCCAAGGCCAAGAGGGTACCTACTCCACCACCACCGCAGTCACCATTTGCATTCGTCCTGGCCTAGTTTGCTGCTGCTGCTACAGTTTCTTGTCATTTCTCCATCACCCTCTTCCGTCATGTTTGAAAGTCCGTTCTGAATTATTTTGAAACATAAGGGTGTAAAACTTAATTGATTAATCTCCTTTGTCAAACCAACTACACGACATAGTCAGAGGATTATTTGCGCTAACTGCAGAGTTTGTGATGTTTCTTTGGCAACATTTCTGCTTGTAATTGGAAGCCAACGTCAGTTTTGCCTCACAGTTGTTAGACACTAAGCTCCCCATTTTCTCATTTCAAGCGTCCTTGTTTTCTTTCTTCCTTTTTTTTCTCTCATATGATATCCCTGCAATATTTTCTTGGTTATGTTAATAGTTGGACAAAACCACGAAACATGTTGTTAGAATGATGTCATTACATGAACTGTTTAGATACAATAAAAATGCTTGTTCTGTCGTCTTGAAATGAGGTCCAAAGCAAATTGATTCAATCGTGGACAATAATTTACTATCTGCATTAACAGTAATGGTAACAGTCGTTGCAGAAACTAGAAACCTTGGTACTGAAATTCCAAGGCAAGCATGCGTCAGGGGGCCACAGAACAAGTCTTTTTCTCTATATTTTGATTAAAGACATAATTAGAGAAAAGCTGCTTTCATAGCTTCTATTGCAGCCAATGAGCATTCCAGCATAGCTATACAATCCTATATATGTGTGTATCCGTGTATCATGCCAAGAGCTTCAAAATAATTAGACAGGGTGCTTCTATGGTCGGAGGATCCTGAAGAGCTCATAAACATATGCGCTGCACACCTTATTAGATTAATTTTTTCGAAAAAAGATATGGTCTCGTGACATATACATATTAAAATAACATTTCAGGGTTTAAAAAATTAAACTCCCCTTTTCGAATCCTCGGCAGTATTTGGTATGTTCTTTCGCATTAATCCCTTAACTTCGAGCTTTGATGTTAGACAGTACCTCATTTTGCATGTGGAAACGTATTTCATCAAGGTCTTTATCAATCACCGAAAGTCATATTCAGACGTCCTTTCCTTAGCTAGCTTCCCACCGTTCATCCCAGTTCACCTCCCCCACAAACTTCTCCCTCGTCCCCTAATCGAGTAAGACTTGAACAAGCAAAATACAAACTTCATAAAGACAGCATCGAGTATGAGGAAGAACTTCACCGGAAGAAGAAAACAAGAGATACGTAAGTATTTGATGGCTGCCATGTTTGCTGAGGTTGGTGAGATTGTGACTAATGCGAATTTAAGTTAACAAATCATAGGGTACTCGTCCATTTTTCATTGCTCGAAAAGATGATTGTCTGAAACCAAAGATTGTATTGGTAGTGTGTCTTTGTTTTGTTGACCAAAATAGGAGTTAAACGGCTTTCGTGTAGATTTTATACAAATTGATCTTTCTACAATCCAACGCCCATAGATTCCAACTCTTCACCCACCCCTTCTATTTTGTGCCTATTCTAACGTCTCTCTTCTTCTATCACTGTGGCTTCTCTACACTTCCAAGAAACCTAAGAATGTCATAGCTTTCCTTTTCTTTTCATTTTTTTTTCCCTATGATCAATGTTTTATATATGACACTAGATTATTCAGAGGCGAAGGCATAATCATAGATGGATTGTTGTTCTTCGAGTCGTTTGGTATCAAGAATAGTTTCATTATTTTTAAAAATTTAATAAGTAAGAATGACATTTTCATATTTAATAATTCAAACTATTTTTTTAAAATGTTGCCTTATCATGAAAATGTCGTTCTCATAAAAAAAAAAATGTGATTTGCATAGCAACAAGATGCAAAATTAAACTTTTCCTTTGTAATTGAAAAGTTACGAGATATGACAAATTCAAAATAATCGTATGAGGTTTGAATTAATTTTTTTTTTTTCGAGTTCGAAATAATATACTAATTTATAATTTTTTTATAGTATTCTATTCGATATTAATTTTTGATGTGTTTTAAAAGTCACTTATAGTAAAAATAATCGAGAATTTAACTTAATGATAAATATATGTACTTAGATTTACATCCAACCTAGCATGTTTAGGAATGATTATGGACTGACCCGAAATGTCTCAAATCAAAAGCACACGGTGGTTGAGTCCATCAATCGTGGACCTTGCCCCTCCAGGCCCACACCTTAGACTGTGGCTACATTTCACTTTTGGAGTAATGAGTGGTCAAAACGGGACCAGATGTGATCAACAAAAAACAGTTTGGACCATGCCTTAGCCCTTACCCTCGGCCCAATTGAGCGAAACGTTTAGGACCACACGGAGCCTGAGCTGGTCCAAAAGATCTCTACGCCTGACAAAGCAGGGACCCTGGTGAAACCCATGACGTCACCTAGAATTATTGGCCTCTGCCTAAAGTTCAAGGAATACCAGTAAATATCAAAGGAAAAAAAAATGGATATGGTGAGATTTGCTTTTTATTTGGCGCAATGGTAAGGCCAACGGGTAGGTGCTTAGTGCTGAACCGAGGGGGCAAAGGGTGCCATGGAAGTGGTGCTTTTTTCACCACCCATTTGGCCATTTTCAACCTAGAAACAGGCTGGGCCATGTCCATATCCATGGCTTACATATGATCCTTAATTGAAATGGTAGTAAATTTACCACCTTAATCATAATAAAACCTTTTCACTTATTATCAATTGATTTCAAATTCAATATCCGTTTTAAGAACTTAACATTTACTATGAACTTCTTCTCGTGACGTGAAAGATATTTAAATATAATAAAAACTCTTGAATTATTGTCCAGTAATTTTAGGTTAGATACGGGGAAATAACCCACCCGATTCAAGAGTCAAATATCCGTATCAACTTTCCATATCTATCACCATCAATCCTATACTCTAGTTTTATTTCCCTTGTTTGAAGGACAAATGGCTTTTTCCCTCAAAAGTACATCCATCAGAAGAAGTCCTACTCACCGCTCCCACCCCTCAGGATAATGCCACATATATATTTAACCCTTCTTCTTTTAAGTCACCTAGCAAATTTGCTTACGAATGTTTTAAGAATCTTCCTCCCACAAGGGACAAGTTGATTTTCAATGGAGAATTTTTAGAGTAAACGGAGGATGTCATGGGGGTTCATTTTTTTTTTCCCCATCTTTGAATTTATTCAGATGTGCAGCCAAAACCGACCATAAAGGGCGAATCATTCACCTCTACCGACAGACAGCAAATCTGCCTTCTCTCTTCTTTCGCTAAATCCACTGTGTTACTATGAATTTACCATGTTTGAATGAGTGGTTTGGAAGTTGCTATCTAACAGTACTCCTACAGGGTACAGACCCAAAGCTGTATACGTCAAAGGTGCATGTTTCTTGCATGCTGCACGTTAACCATTTTTTACTTTAAAGTTTTTACAGAGGGAGGGAGTGCTGATATATATATATATATGTTAACATCGAAGCCACAGTTCCTCTGTCAGCAAGCACTATTAAATTCATAAAGTAGGGTTTAGTTGCCTTTGGTTTGACAAAATTGAATGGATTACATTTAAAGCTAGTCATTATGACTTTGTTATGGTACAGTTTTGGCTGTGTATTACAACCCCGCAGGCAGATATGACAGAGAGAGAGAGAGAGAGAGGGAAAACTGAGATATCGTTTCATCTGGAAAGTTGTTACTGGTCTTATCGTTTAGCTAATATCCCAAATCCCCATCTTCGCTATTGCCAGTTGACTTTGTCGATTTTCATCTCAACTTCATTTAACATTTTCAGTGGGTTTAATCATCATGAATGTCAATGCTTTCAAACACTTGAGATCTTTGCCTGGCAATGGTGTGATGGTGAGAGTAGAGAGGGCAAGTGTGGCCGTGATTTATTTGCAAGTTGGCTGCCGCAGTTTCCAGTTTGCAGAGCCCAATGCAAACCTTGAGGATATTTTCCCTAACACGGATTCAACTCGTTATTTATGAAGGATCAACAGCCGCAGTAGTCATGACGCCTCCAATGGAAAACTATAGGAACAGTATTACCCACAAGGTTGTAATTCTTTCCTCTAATAGAAATTAATCCCGAGAATTCGAAGTTAGACCCGTATAAACATACATACATACATACTTACTATTCCCGTCTCGTTCTCTTATGTTTTTTTTTTTCTATTATAAACGCTCAAAGATGATGAAAGTGACAAACAATCATCCAAGTGATAATTATCAAAGTCTAATCCTCTCGAGTATACGATGTATTCGTGTGACGATCACATAAACATAAATAATAATCAATTTTTCTTAAAAAAACAAAAGTAATATCTTCCATCAGTTTAGTGGACGCTTTAATACAAGGTTTTTGAACAATTCAAAACCCCACTCGATTGATGTCCAGATAGTTCTTACTTTTTCTTCATACGAACTCAAAAGAAAGGTAATCACAGAAAGTAAAACAATTGCTCATGGTGACCACTTGTCCTAAATCCAAAAAACCATTTACGAGTCTGCGCAGCCATCATGAATCTCACCAAAAAAGATATTTACTTTTAACAAGAAGAACAGAGTAAAAGTTTATGTTTATATATATATATATATATATATATTATTTTTTTTTTTTGTGGGGATAATTAAAGGGGGCCGAAAAAAAAAAAAGGAAGGAAAGTGCTGGTCTGCGTGTCCGGCCACCGTGGTTCATGGTCCATGGTCCATGGTCCACCTAACGTCGCTGCTCTTAGTACAACTGGCCAATGCAACTTCTCTTTGTCAAATCCGCGTAATCATGGATCACACTAGGTTTTTAGTTCAACTAAAATCATCATCTTCTTATCACGAAAATAATAATTAATTATTTTTTTTCCAAAATATCTTAAAATAAAAAGTTTTTTGAAACACGTAATATAAAATATATCAAAATTAAATTTTTTATTTTAATTTTTTTAAAAAGACAAACAAAATAATAATAATAAATGCGTTAACTTGCCATATAATTATTACTTGTATTTGTTGTATAACACGTAATGTCAAGGCTAGTGTATTAAAATAATTTAATAATTCATATATATTTCATTTTCATGGGGATTGTTAAATTTTGTCTATATTATGATCAAATTATAAATCACACAATTTTACCTTGTTTGTTTATAGACTTTTAAAATTTGGTAGACTAATGATATCCTTTGAATAATACTATTAATATTATAATAGTAGATGCATTTATTTATTTTTATTTTTTATAATTAGAAGAGGAAGATTCGAACCCTACTCTTTAGACAGAGGGATTATGCACCAGCCAATGAGACAAATATTCAGATGCAATAGATGTATTTATTTGAACTACAAAATTGATACCTTTGACAAGCTACAAAACCAAGATTAATTTAAGTAAAGACTTCGAATTACTTTATAATTATTCGAATAAGTAAATTAAATGTACAAAATCTGCTCGGCTGAATTTGGAGATGAGACAAGATTATTCAATTATTCGAAAAACCAACAATAAATTAACAAAACTTCAATTGCATATTTTATTTTCAATTTATATTAATTAATTGTGTTACGATAAGAGAATTTCGTGTTTTTAATTATAATTACATGTAGGGACAAACACAATCTTTTTCAAACTTAAATTAATGAGAGTCGTTAGGGTGCTAAACAACTCAGCATGTTGCATGATAAAGCAACAAAAACATAAATTAAAAAAAATACCAAAAATCACAGTCTGCCCCTCTTCTTCTTTGGCTGCAAATAAAATAATTAGGACTAAGTAATATATCTACTAATATTAATATTAAAATTAAAAGAGTATGCATTAAGGGAAAGATTATTCAAAACGTACGTAAACATATTTATAGTAGGGTGACAAGAAATTAAATAAATAAGGGGGCTTTTTTAGCTTTGGGGCGGCTACCTAATCCTAAAGTTTTGCCTTATGCAGCGAAAGAATGAGGTAGCGTATTAATGGAGATTAGAGATTAGAGTGAGTGAGCTAATCAAAATTAACTTGAGGAGACTGGAAAAATAATCAAAGGGTTTTGGTGAGCAATTTGATTTTGAATGTTGAAATTCACCTCTACGGACAAACCAACCTCCATTCATCTTGTTGCCAAAATTTATTGTAGTTGACAATTGTTTTTCTCTATACCTCTTTTGAACACGACCAGTTAATACGATTCAAAGATAATATAAAATTAAATAAATTTAAATTTAAAGATTATTGTATTTTGTGTCTTAGATATATCGATAAGCTTAAAACATGATAATTTTTATTTTAAACCAATTAAATTATTTTAACTCGTATATGACAAGTTTAACTCGTTTAATTAGTTGTGTTATCATGTTAATTTATACGATTTAACTTGTTTAATCTATTTATAATGTATATGTAAATAAATTAATTGTGTTTAAATGAATTTATTATGCCATAACAATTTAATTTGATCTGTTTAATAAATGCATTAATTACATTGTACATATTCACATATATAAATGTAATTATTTATACTCCACACATGCAGTTGATGTGGCTTATTGAGCATTTGAGTTAGCAGATGCCATACGTAGACTCTAAGGGCGTGTTTGGTTGAAAGGAATGAAATAATCATTGTTCCTCTATTATCATTATCGAGATAAAGTTATATTTAATTTAATGGAATAATTATTTTAAAAAGAGCTTGAATAGGCATTACCAAGACTTCCCTTGATAATAGTTATTTTGAATTATTGAGAATAAGAAAAAAAGTTGATTAAACAAAAATATTTTTTTACAATTTAAAAAATTACTTTATAACATAATACTAAACATATTTTTTTCTCTCTTTAAATACAGAAGATATAAAATTTTTTACTTCATTTAAAAAAAAATGAAAATATTTAAATATTATTTAATATATTAATATTATTTAATTATAATAAATATTATAAATAATATTATTTAATATCATTATTTGAAAATAATAAATGTAATAAAAAATTATTTAGTATTATCTAAATTTAATGAAGAATATATTTTATCTTTTAATATTAAATATTATTTAATTATAATAAAAGGTTTAATTATCTTATAATATAAAATATTATTAAATTATAATAAAAATATATTTATATTTTAGTAAAAATGTTTTTTAATTATAGTAAAAGGTATTTTGATTTTATTACTTAGAATATTTTTATCTTTTAACAAAATAAATTTTTTAATTTTAATAAAAAGTATTTTTATCATTAACTACTTATTCTTTAATTATTCTTAAAATTATTTTTATCAATTAATCATTGAAATAAATCATCATAATAATAATTTTTATAAATTAAAGTATATAATAATTTATTTTTATAAAATAATAATTTTATTCATTTTTTATTTTATTCCGTCGACAAAGCGTATCGTAAAGTTATTCTTGGTCATCGTACTTTTGCTCGAAAACCAGAAGCGCTCTCGCCGTTTGATTTCGATCCGACGGACACATTTTTTATTCATCCCACGAAAATTACATGAAAAGCCGAGTTGGCACCACGTGTCCTCCATGCCTCATGTTACAAACTGTAAACTGACTCCCATTGCAGAAATTGCAGTAACAGCCTCAAAATTTGTTAGAAGTAGTCACTGAAGCCATTCAATTTCAATTTTATTCAATTCGGTCATTAATCTATTGGTAATGAAGCCATGAAGAAGAATACTTAATTAATAACTCACGGCACATAAATTATAAGAGAATGACCCCCCAAATAGAAATACACATAAGAGAATGGGCCATACGACAATTAAAACTAAGTTGAATGACCATCGTAGAATTTACCCTTTTTTGAAATAATAGCAGGCGAGCGTGGAGAGAAAAGTTTTTTTACCGTGGGGTCAGCACTTTTACGATGGTGAAATTCGCAGCCACAACAGGGTTGAGTTTCAAAAGCGATGACCACCGTCACATCTACTTTACTTCGCACCATCGTAGAATTTTTTTTAAAAAAAGATCAATGTCTTGCTTTGGGCCCACTGGAAATGACCTGACAAGACCAGAACTGACCACGTGTTATTTTTTCTAGTCCGTCAATGGGTTATTTTATTTTATTTTTTCACGGACGGTGACTATAGTTTTACCCCCCAGATACCAATACCACCCGACAAAGGCAAATCCAGGCCATAAAATCGAACCTCGGCCCGCCTCACTCTTCTCCACACACTCTCTCTCTCTCTGTCTCTCAATTCCACCATGAAGTGAAGTTCTTTTGAAAACCATAAAGCAGTTGCTGAATTGCATTGATTACTGTTAGTAGTTCTTAAGGTTGTTTGTTTTTGTTTCTAGAAATGGTTTCTCTGCAAGATTCTCACTCGAATTCGAACCGGTTTCCGCTGGGTCGAAACTTCTACGCACCGGGTTCTGCTTCGACCACCAAAATCCACCGACACACGGGGCGGTCCATGCGGACCGTACGCTCCAATCTCTACCAAAACGACAACAGCAGCTGCTCCTTCACCAGCTCCGTCCCTGAGAGGTCTGGATTCGTCTCCGAAAATCTCACGGAATCCGTCATCGACATGCGTCTCGGAGAGCTGGCTTCCAAGAGCAAATCGGTTAAGTCTGAGTCAGAAAGCGAGGGCTTTTTGGACATTTCCCAAGCGTTCAGTGATTTCTCGGCCTGTAGCAGCGATATATCCGGTGAGTTGCAGCGGCTAGCGAGCTTGCCGTCTCCCGAAAACAGGTTGGGAAATGAGAATAGTAATAATGGAGCTGAGCCTGAGCCGGAGCTGGAGCCGTGTCACGGCTTTCTGCAAAGAGAAAACTTCTCGACTGAGATTATCGAGAGTATTTCGCCAGAGGATCTTCAACCGACCGTCAAGATCTGCATCGACGGCCTCCAATCGCCGTCCATTGCGGTGAAGCGATCGGCTGCGGCTAAGCTCAGGCTACTAGCTAAGAACCGCGTGGATAACCGTGCGTTAATCGGAGAATCAGGTGCGATCCCTGCTCTGATTCCGCTTCTACGAAACAGCGATCCTTGGACTCAAGAGCACGCAGTGACTGCGTTGCTAAATTTGTCACTTTTCGAAGCGAACAAAACACTGATTATAAATGCTGGAGCTATTAAATCGTTAGTGTATGTTCTCAAGACAGGAACTGAAACCTCCAAGCAAAACGCGGCATGTGCACTTCTGAGCTTAGCTTTGATTGAGGAAAACAAGACGTCCATCGGAGCATGCGGGGCAATCCCACCACTGGTATCTCTTTTGATGAATGGATCCAACAGAGGCAAGAAAGATGCACTGACGACCCTTTATAAGCTCTGTTCGGCCAGGCAGAACAAAGAAAGGGCGGTAAGTGCGGGTGCAGTTAAGCCTCTGGTGGGGCTGGTGGGAGAGCAAGGGACCGGGATGGCAGAGAAGGCGATGGTTGTTCTCAGTAGCTTGGCGGGGATTGAGGAAGGAAGGGAAGCTATCGTGGAGGAAGGTGGGATTGCGGCACTGGTGGAGGCGATCGAGGATGGTTCTCTCAAGGGGAAGGAGTTTGCGGTGTTGACACTATTGCAGTTGTGTGCTGATAGCATAAGGAATCGTGGGTTGCTTGTTAGGGAAGGTGGGATCCCTCCTCTTGTGGCGCTTTCTCAGACCGGGAGCGTTAGGGCTAAGCATAAGGTAATTTTAGTTTATATTGGTTGACTAGTGTTTGAATCAAGATAAAGAAACAACTGTTTCTCAAGTACCTTATTTTTTTGATTGATTGCCTGAGGATAAAGTTGAATGCTTGATAATCACTAGATAGTAAATAGCTTGTTTCTTGTTCCAGTGCAGTTTGTGGTTGACTGAATTACCTGATTTATTAACATTACTCGTTATTAAGTAGTTTCCCTTGGATGATCAGAACTGAGCATTTGCTTAGAGTTGCTGAGTTGTTATCTACACTGTACTATGTAACATGAGTGTATCTACACAATGCTGAGTTTTGCATCAATTGTATCCATACATTCTTGTGTTCAAGAATAAGTAATATTTGCTTCATATTAACTGCTGATGTATTTGATAAATGTTAATTTTGCAGGCTGAAACACTTCTTGGATACCTGAGAGAACCAAGGCAAGAGGCTTCCTCATCCAGTCCTTAGAGAAGACGATGTTTAATTACTGATAGAGGTAATTATACTAGGTTATCGGTTTCTTTTTTTTTTTTTTTTGTATATAGGGAGTGTTTTGATGGATTGTACAGTGTGGTTGAGAAATTTGGGAGAATGATTGTACAAGTAAAAAAGAAAAAATTAGGGGAGGCTAGTGTGCAAGAGACTGACTTTTTAGATGTATGATTTTGACTAGGTTTTTGGGGTTTTTGTTTTTACCTTTTTCCATCTTATTGACTTTTGTTCTCAATGGTGGAATACCCGTTTGGCTTGTGGGTTTTGGGTTATTTTCCTTTTGTTTTGTCTAGGTGACCCAAATTCTATTGCATAGGTCTACTGAGTACTGATTGTCTGTTTTTTACATAGTGAAGATGAGAGTTCGTTGATATGCTCTGCCTCTGAGCATTTTTTATTGCTTCTTGTTCCATCTTGTAGCTTGAGCTTTATGTGATAGAAACAATTGTGCGCAGGTTTTGCATAAAGTTAATGTAAAGATCACATATCATATCCTCTTTTTTCTTATACTTTTCTTGATCATCTGTGTGCTGTGATAGATGCAGTAGTAAACTTCTGCTGGTCGATAACTATTTTCCCTCAAGTTCTCTGATGCCCATAGCATGTTTCTGCATCAAACAACTGAAATCCTGCGGTAGGAGGAATGGTTCGGTATCTGGTTTTCTTTCCTTTCCCACTATTTTCCCCAGTTACCAAGAGGAATTATGCATTATTGTTGAGGGACTGAATTATAGCTTTAGGTTGATGCATATTGAGACATGGTAGGGCCCTTGATCTGCTCCTATTTGGTGTAAAGGTTGTTAAATCTGCTGTGTGCTACCTTCACCATCTGTCTGTCCTACTTGCATACATCTAGCAATGCCCGCCAACCGGTTCAACCCCACCAGAGATATATATGTAAATTTGAATTGAGAGCATAACTATCCTTTTCATTCCTTGTCGTTATTAATTATGCATTAGCTGGCAGAGCAGGTGTGTTTTGCCCCCGCTGTGTGAAGGATTGCTATTTCATGGTCAAATGTATGCATTTCATGTAATTATGAGACCCAGTTGTCGGCATCCGTTGTGGTTTAACCAGTTTGTCTTTGGGTCGCACGGATTGTTTATCAGTATGTTCTTCATGGACCAGAGATGAATTGGTGTGCACCTTAAAGACAAAACTCTCTTCCCAGCCAAAAGCAAAGTTACTTTGAAGAGAAAGAGGAGGGAGAAGAGTAATACTAGAGTGAAAATAATACGATTGTAACTGAGTTACAAGCTTATCAATGAAAGTAAAACCGGTTGAAGAGCTATGAAACAATGTGGTCCTGTAAAAGACGCAGAGACTAACGTTACTTGCCTAACAAAACTACTTTCGTCTCAGGCATTACCGGTGTCGCCCTTTGACCTGGTCCTAAATGCTTTAGGCTTGTAACCAACCTTCAGCATCTCCTCAACCTCTTCGAACGGCAGTCCTTTGGTTTCAGGTACAAACCAGTAGATGCAGATAAGTCCAATGACACAAACTGCAGCAAACAGGAGGAAGGTGCCAGCGGAACCAAGAGCTTTTGTCAAGGTTAAGAATGTCTCGCTGACAATAAGATTGGACACCCAGTTTGCAACTGCAGCCATCCCTCCACCAATGCCTCTGTACCTTAGTGGGTAAATCTCAGAGTTCACGATCCAAGGGACAGTTCCCATTCCGGGGGAGTAGGAAATGATGTAAAATCCTAGGAGAATGACTGCCAGAAACCCAAATCTGCTTGGGCAACCATCCTTGAACCAAGTACGATGTTGTTCCCGACATGAACCCTTTAGATCTGTGGTCAATGCCAAGCATGCTCCGGGGGAATACTGAACAAAGAAAAGAATAGATCAATCAAATTGAATTGGTTAAGAGTGAGGCTGGGAATGAGACGATTGATATTGAATTGCTCTGAGTAAAAAGGTAAAGATACTTACTTCGTTTGCCCCATTAGCACAGAAACCACATTCAGCTTTCAAGCAAGACATGCAGTTCCATGATGCCGGATTAGGAGCTGATAGATAGCTTGGACATGTAGCATTTATAGCAAAGTGGGTTGATTCAAATTGGTTAATTTTGGGAGAATGGCTGGCAGCTTGAAAGAACACGATCGATAACACCACAAGGCAAGTGATGATGCCAAACATGGAAACAATCATCAGCCTCCTCCTGCCATATCTGTCAACCAAAGTCATGCTGATAATGGAGCCAACGGCATTAAGACCAGAAGTGATCAGAGAAAGGGCCATTGCTGTCTTGTTTGATGCAAATCCAGCGAACTGAACTATCGTTGGGCTATAATACATGACAGTATTGATGCCTGAAAACTGCTGAGCCACCTGGACAGTCACACCAGCATAGAGTCCCCTTCGAACCACAGCATTGCTCAAAGCACCCCTTACCTTTTCTAGCAGACTGTCCCCGATCGCATGCTCATCAGCTTTTTCAGCTTCAACAGATTCTTTCAAGGCATTCAACTCATCTTCAACTTCATCAGCAGGATAAATTCTTTCTAGGATGGACCTGGCCTCCTCTACCTTGTTCTGAATATCAACAAAAAATATATTGTTATCAATATTATTATTGTACAAATTTTGCAAACAAATATTTGCTGATCGAATCAATCAGGACAAGATTTAACCTGTCTGTAAAGCCATCTAGGAGACTCAGGAAGTGACAGCATCAAGACAAATTGAACCACAGCGGGGATTCCAGCGACTCCAAGCATCCAACGCCAGGTTCCAGGAGCCTGAAACACAATAAACTAATATATCAGATAAAAAAGAGAAGAGAAATTTTAAATTGCTGTGATTATTACCACTTACATGAGTAAAGGCCAGATTGATTAGGTAAGACAGAAACTGCCCTCCTGTAATCAGCAAACCGTTAGTACTAACAAGTGCACCTCGGATTCTAGCAGGGGAAGCTTCTGAAATATAAAGAGGTGCCGTCATTGAAGCCATTCCGACTCCTAAACCAACAAATATTCTTCCAATAATAATCATCCATGGAGCTGGAGCGAGAGCCATAACTATGGCACCCACAAAGAAAAGAACATCAGCAACCAAAATTGATAGTTTTCTCCCGAACCTGTCGTTTATCCATCCTCCAAATGCAGCTCCGATTATAGCACCTGCTACAGCCGTACTCACAATGGTTTCCTGCAAACCAACAATTTATCAACATTGTTTTCTTTTTTCGCCTTCTGCTTTCCGTTGAAGAAGGTGGTAAAGATTATCTAACCTGTAGCCATGTTTTCCTGTCGACTTCTTGAAAATCGTCACGGATATAAAGAAGGGCACCAGAGATTACTCCTGTACTCCGACGATCATTGTATAGTATGTTAGTAAAATAAACCAGACATGTCTGATTGAGTGTCTGACATCATTTTTACATTGTAGAACACACATCGTGTTACCTGTGTCGTAACCAAACAGGAGCCCTCCAATCCCAGCTGACAGTGCAAGTTTCATAATGTATGGAGTCTTCCATGTTGTCTTCCAGCATTCCGTGAACTCTGTCTTATCAGCTTTTGTGACGCCACCTTCCACCATTTTTTAAGACAAGGCAAACCTGCAATTTTCCCTTCGTTGAACAGGTAAGAAATATCTATGTATCGAGCTTTATGAATTTCAAACAGCCTGCAGAGAAACAGCGACAGAAGAGTTCAGAGTTGGAATGAAAATCCTTTCTGATGGACTGTCAAATTCCCGAGAAAATTTTCCCGACTTCAGAGGTGGCATTCAAAATTGCATAAACAAAGAGAACTAACAACACCCATATTCTCTATCTTGCTTAAACCAAACTGCTAATCAAGATTATCCACAGTTAATTTAAATATGGGGTTCACAACCTCCTTGATTGACCAAGCCGGATAAGGAAACTGATTCTTCGGATTGTTAGGTAAGATTTTCTATGTTACCACATCGTTCCAAAATGTTTAGACACAACAAGGTAACCTTGAGCAATCAAGAACTGCATGTTGTTCGAATTTTGAAAATTTTTGTAATTTTGATACTTACTGTTAAGATTAAAAAGTAAAACTTGATTAACTGATAGTACCTATGATTACAAAACTTTTCAAAATTCGAACATATCTGATAGTATTTTTTTTTATTCCGAAACATGCAGTTTTTGATTGCTCTTGTTGTGTCCAAACATTTTCCGAGCAATGAATTATATTCAAGGAGGTCGTGAACCCATTTTTAAATTAACTACGGATAGAAAAATTCATGAACTTCCATCAACTTTTCGTCAACTTCCCATAACACAGTCCATAAACAGAGTAGAATGTAAAAAACAACTGTAAGCTTACCAAATGACTCTGTCACAGATCTGGGTCTAACGAAGCTGATAATGCAATGAAGGTTTGCATTTTGTTCTTTTTTTGGTTTGACTTTTAGGTTTCCTGATTCTCTACTTAAAAATGACTTCGAAATTCTTTTCTATCCTTATATAGTAGATGTTGACAGACTGCTAGCAGGAGTTTGGAAGACAATCCGACCTGGAAAGGGCGATCCCAATTCTGTTTATACTGTTCCATTGTCTTTAATTAACTCTTCTGATTACTATATTTAGAGTAGTAAAAGTAGTTCTTTATGAGGTTCAACTCATTTTTCTCCATTCGTCATCCCATTTAAAGACATTGACAGTTATTGCAGTCTTTGTTATAAAGTGATCTTTCAATCTTCTTTTGAGATTAAATGCTCTGACATGGATTGGTCGTTGAGCTTTTTCCCAAAGATTTTAATGCTAGATCAGCAATTCTAACAAAATCTGTCATAATGTTATTGGCAAAAACTTAAAAACTCCAAATACGTTTTAATAGTAGTACCATAGTTGCAGTTTTGTTGTTTGATTGTGCTTCGGAATAGTAAAGAACAAAGAACAATATCCCTCACTTTTCATCATTTTAAGCTATTAACACAATCACTAAACCAGTGAACTCGCAAGGTTTTGGTTTTTTTTTCCTCAATATGTAACCCTTAGACATTCATTAACTGGAGGTGAGACTGTGAGTAGCTACAACTTTTGCTCATCTGCCAACAGATCAGCAGCAGACAGCAGAGTGAAGGGAAGGCCTAAGTGCCTCACAACAAGATTACAAGATAGAACGCCCAGGGCAGCAGGCAGAATGGTTGATATTTCAGTTTTTGCCTGGAGCTGGAGGAATGGAGATTTTTCCATCAGACAAGGCCCAATTGTAACACATGTACAGTAAACAAAAAGAAAATCCCAGGTCTAGTTCCAGGATTGACAGCATTGTGTAGCTCACGACAACTATTGGTATCCCAATATCTCATCAAACTGTCGGTAGCCTATTTTATACCATGCAGGCCCTGAACTTTGATCTCGGCCCTTCCTTTTCGATGAGAAAAATTTATAACCATCTATTTTCTTTACTCTGATACTTTCTCCGAATCAAACAGTCCAATCCTGTCGGCACAAAGTTAAAAATTTGATGCTACTGTTATGGATCCTATGTTCTTGATGGCTCAACTACAATGAATGCAACAGATGAAAGCAATGATTTTCCATGTTCAAAAAGTCAAGACTATGAATGGTGGTCCAGTTAATTTTGGGGAGCCAAATTTGCGTTTAACCACATGGACGTGGCCAAGTTTCTGCTTAGCTGCTTCACCTGCTGCTGTTGCAGCTCAAGTTCGTGTATCTAGGCAAATAAAACTGGCAATGGCAGCGACGTGGTATGGGGGTGGGTCCTGGGCGCTTCCGTACCGCTGCAGCAACCTAACTACAAGGCCGCCGAATCCCTCTGCTGCATTTCAAGAAGGTTGACGACTGCAACGTGCCACAACCCACAAGCTTAGTCTTTGTGCGGATAAGGCTACTGCAAAATGATAAATGTTGACTGAATATAGCTTTGCTCTAGTTTTCCATGGCCCCTGCCATTCACACCAACATGTCAGCAATAGGCCATATCATGATCTGTTTTATATGGGCAAGGTAAAAAGAACAACAACAAAAAAAACATATATTCCTCTTTTCAACACTTCGATTTGATGGGCATCTCTATTCTCAGGATTAGCCTTAGGCCATGGACTCGATATATTCCTGTTTCATTTCAACTATAGTTTTTGGATGTGGTTCTATTACAACTAGATTTCCCTGAGCAACTTGTTCAAGCGCCGCAGCAAGCACATGTTCACTTCAACATCATTTATTTCTCTGAAGTCGATATCATTTTTCGAGTTGTCAGAATTTAAACAGTTCAGATTATTTCAAACAAATTATATTACGTGGGTCATATTAATTTTATATTTATATACGATATCAATTTGTATAATAATATTTATATGATCGTTACGGAACAACGAGTTTTATGACATTTCATAAATAAAGATATAACTTTTGACATAGATTAGTATCTGTCACTTGTATCTTTCTTTTCTTTTTCCATGTATATTTTGAAGTTCTATCATTTTCTTGAAAGCAAAAAATAACAGAAAATAGAGTTGTACTTGGGTCCATAGTCCAATTATGGAACAACACAAGGCCCAAAAACTGAGCCCAGGAAATTAATGGCAGGCTAAACCGGCAGCCAGAGTAAATGCAAATCTGGGGTTGTCTCTGCGCTCCCTCAACTCCCAAGGAAAAAGGCTAACCCTTATTATTTTTCAGAAAAATGAACCGTTAAAATTCTGTTGATTATTGTTCTCTAAGGGAATCACGTTACCAAATCATTGTTTTCTTTTATATGAGATCCATTCTTAAAGGTACCCTTTTAGCCCTTTGATTTGATCGTTATTCTGAGAGAGAAAAAGGGGTGCAGGAAGCCTCTGAATTCTCCTTGTAGCTGGTGAGTGTAAAGAAAAACGATCTCTTGCTTTAATTTTTAGGGCCTTAATTTTGTATATAGTATGCGTTAATGACTTTGATTTGCCTTTATCTCAGTCATTACTAATTGGGTTTCTGTTTTTCTTGTTTCTGGATCATTTGTCAGTGTCGTTTTCTCAATCACATTTTTGTTGTTTTTGTTTTGGTTAAAAAAGGATTCTTTTCTATGCCATTGCTAAATTCATTTCGTTAATAACGTAGAGGTCTAGTGATTCTATATGGGATTTAATTATATTATCATTTGGCCTATGTGATGCTTAAGTTGGTGGAATTTTGAACTTGAGTTTACAAGCTTTTAAATTTTGATAATATGGAAATTCAGTTTTGTAGCTCTATAGTTAATTGATTTGGCAATTTGAGACTTAGTTAGAATGGTTGGTGATACTCGGTTTTTGTTTTTGATGGCAAGAGTTGAAAAACCGGTTCAATATGTGAACTTGGTCGAGTGACTTGTTCCGGTAGTTGAGTCACCTGCGAATTATAAGATTTGACGGTAGTTTGCTTGGTTATTGAAGTTTATAATGGCATCATTAATGGCAAACTGATTCTGCATATAGTAATAATTTGATCTCACTTTTTTTTTTTTTTTTGAAAAGAGAACTGGGGATTTATAAGATTATAGAGGACTCTTCCATATGTGTGATTGAAGTCAAAACATTTACACATTTGATGTTTATTACACAAATTTACTTTCACCTTGTAGCCTATATCAATTGCCTACTGTATTATGTTACAAAATTTACTGTACAAAATTCCTTTATAAAGGGAAGTAGAAAATAATTTTAAAAAAGGGAACTAAAAGAACAAGCTAGTATTATCAGGCTAGGCAGAGCGTACATGTCACTGTGTGGATCTATGGTTGAGCACTTCTCTCCTAGTTAGGCCAATGACTCACTGAACCTATCCTTTCTCCTCTTGAAATGATGAGATAAAATGAACACAATGCAAAATCTTCACCGTGTAATAACAAGCAAGGAATGCCACTAATCCCGCAACGACCGGGGTGGATTTGGAAAATATCTATGAACTATCATGTGAAGTAGCGAAGCTAACACCATCTTTCAGATGGCTGATTGATGCTGACTGATTGATCTCACTTTTTGACAACAGACACTGTACTTTGTTATCAGGAGCATATCTTAATTTCTTAAATCTTTGATTGTCGAAATTGATTTACTTGGCTTTATAATTTATTTTGTGGTCTGGCTTTTTCTAGTTTTTCCAATCAAGGTTTCTTTGTTTCAGTGAAGTTTCATGAGCAGTTTGTGGCAGTAACATTTTTGAATCTGTAATTTTAACTCTTTAAAAGGATCTCCTATAAAGAAATTTAAAGAAAAAAAAAAGACAAAGAAGAAAACCTTTTAAAAACTGAGTTTTCAGCATCTTTAATGATAAAGACAAAGAATAAGACAAAAAACCTTATCAAGAGAGTCCCACATTAAAGGTAAAAGCAAGAGGCTTTGTTTATATATGAAGTTCTATGTTGTTTCTGCAGCTTGGTCCTGAGTTAATGTTCAAAAGAAATATTATTGAGCTATTACATGTTATCTTGTAAAGTCTTGTGCGTAATTCATACATATTGCAATACTATCAAGCATCTTATATTGGTTGCAGATGATCTGTTATGCATGATTAATTTCTTGAAGGTCGTCATGGCTATAAATATGCTGTTGTAAGAGTGTTATCAGTTCTTGGCCTTCCATTTCTGGCATCTTGTTTTTGTTATTTAATGTCTCTTATATTTGTAACTTTAAAGTTTGTACAAAAACCAATGTGATGTTTTACTGGTTAAGAGGAAAATGTGACATAGGAATCTTAAGTGCACTGGTATTTGGGATGAATGCATCAGGCTTCTTACATGAGATGTTTCTATTTCCAACCACAAATTGTATTGAGTCTTGTTTGAGACTTCTAATTTGCATTTATGAGGTTTTCGGTATCCTCTAAAGTAACAACTTGTCAAGAAAATGTATTTTGCACTAATGATCTGACATTTATCTTATGTCCTTGTTTGAGCTTCAAAGGTCTAAGTGGTCAAGGGAGCTTAAGTGGATTTCATGTGTCAGGCAAGGTGGAAACAAGTTCAGAGGAGGGATAAAGGTACCCTCCCTTGCCTTCTAAGGATTCTGTGTATAAGACCTTAATGAGAAGCAGATTAGTTGTTGACTTAATCAGTTAACCATTTTACCTTTTAAAATTCAGGTAAAAATTTGCTTATATTGAACACTTTAGCCTGACACAATTATTTTTCCCTTGACCTTAGCAATTTGTATATTCATTTATGCTGATTGATTATATGTGAGGATCCTCGTCTTCTGACTAGTCATTGGAATCAGTTGCAGCATTTGCTAATGGTTTTAGTTTTTCCCTCTATTTTGTGTTGTCACTGCAGGAAACTTAACCTATTCACTAGGACGAGGATTAGTACTTAACACATAGAAAGTTCAAGATAGATTTACCCAAGTTGCAGAATGCAGAGATTGGAGTAGAAGTTAGTCCTTTTTAATCAATTGACCCAATATTTGCTTCACAAGATAGGTATTTTCTCAGATCCTGTATATAAGCAATTGCTGAGTGGCACTTTTGTACTTTATATACCTTCCCTGCCTTACAAGTTTCCTTTTCTAGCTGCCTTTGTTCTTTTCTTCTTGAAACCTGCTTTTGTTCTTGAATAGGATAAGGTTAGCATTTCTTAGGTGATAATTTGAGTTCCAGAAAAGAACCTGAATGCAGTATGCTATTCATTGTTGTTATGGTTCTATAGAGTGGCAATCCTTGGGAGGTTGGAAAATGGCTTTTGTTTCGGAGGAAGAGAAAACTGAGGATTATCTTTTCAAGATTGTACTCATTGGTGATTCAGCTGTTGGGAAATCAAATTTACTTGCAAGATTTGCTAGGGATGAGTTCTATCCTAATTCAAAGTCAACCATAGGAGTAGAGTTTCAAACCCAGAAGATGGATATTAATGGGAAGGAAATTAAGGCGCAGATCTGGGATACGGCTGGTCAGGAGCGCTTCAGGGCTGTTACATCTGCATATTACCGAGGTGCAGTCGGAGCTCTCCTTGTGTATGACATCAGTAGACGACAGACTTTTGATAGCATTGGTAGATGGCTAAATGAACTTCACAGTAAGAACCATGACGAACTTGTGTTTTCTTGATTTCTTTTATGATGCACTTGGAAATCTTCTCAACGCAAATTTGATTTCTATGATTTATCAAAATTCACCTGTGTTCATAATGGGTTAATGTTATTATGGTTTTAAAGTAACTGTTAGCCATGTTATGGTTAGTAACTATATGGTGTTTCCTTCCATTGCCTTCTTGCCAATATTATAGATTTGTTATTTTTGGCACCTGATGGCTAAGTATGTAGCTGTGATGAACAAAGGATTGACTCGTGCTTGTCATTTGGAACAGCTCACTCTGACATGAATGTAGTCACCATTCTAGTAGGCAACAAGTCAGATCTCAGGGATGCCAGGGAAGTATCCACTGCTGAAGGAAAGGCCCTGGCAGAGGCACAGGGGTTGTTTTTCATGGAGACATCTGCCCTTGATTCCTCTAATGTAGCAGCTGCCTTTCAGACTGTTGTTAAAGAGATCTACAACATATTGAGCCGAAAAGTTATGATATCTCATGAGCTCAAGAAGCAGGATGCTTCATTGAACGGAAAGACTGTGGTGTTACACGGGGATGAGACCCAACAATCTGATACAGGGGCTAAAAAGGGTGGGTGGTGCTGTTCATCCTGACGCCACAGAAAACATAATCCTCTCCTCTGCTTACATTTTCTGGTTCTCCGGCCTGAAGTTTCCACTGGAAGTTCCTGATATTTCTTCTTCATGTGTTCATTTCTTGATGCCGTTAAAATGTCTACTTAAATAACATTGGTTTTTGTTTGTTCATGGTTCATCTTGCGGTGGCTGAAGAAGAGACTTCATGGAGTAACAAATGTAAATGAACTCGAGGGGGATTGAAAGGGAAAAAAAAGAAATCAAATGATATAATTTTTCGAATGCCAGCATATTTCATTTGCTTTGTTTAGTCATTAGTCTACTCAAATGTTTGACATGTTGAAGGCTTTGGTTTCTTTGTTTTCTGCCTCCCCGCTGTTTTCCTTAAACCCCAATTTCCTGGAAGTATTTTGTTTTCTTCTGTGATGTAAGGCGACGGTGATTTACATAACATAATCTACTTTTTCTGGGATAATTCAATGATAAATCGAGTCAATTCCCCATAATAATCGTTTTCTCTTCTGGTAAAGATTTTACATCAATCAAATGTCTTAGGTTGTTGATTACCAGCCCAGCAATGTTGCTGCCTGCCTAATCTTCTGCATCAGCTGTAGCAGCAGATAAGACTCTAGGACGGTGGGAGCTAATACCTGAGTTGACACTTACAGCAACAGATTTTAATTCATGAGTTGAAAAGAAACCTAAACCTTGCCTGAATCAAGGGTGCAAACTAGGGAGTTTATGAAAAATAAGAGAAAAAATCTTTAGAAGGAATCAAGCAAAGAAGATACTCAAAATGTAGACCATAATAGAGTCACATTTGTTTGCAAGATTTATGCACTAGTCATGAAAACATTAAATAGAAATCAATATAAAATATCATTGCAGTAACAGGCCATCATAGAATTCCTACAAGAGATTATTGCGAAGAAGAATTCTGAAATTCACCCCTTTGGCAAATTGAGGTCCCTGGGGATAATTCTATGATCAAATGATGTATTCCCCTAAACTCGGCTATGTTTATATTGGTGGCTCAAAAACTCGCCTCCTCAGTAGTCGGACGCCTCAAGAAATATCGCAAACTATTAGCAAGAACCTGCCAGATTTCATATACCAAAAACTCATAAGCACATGTTGGCAACAGCTCATTATGCTTTTAAATGATGCCCACAGCAAGCACCTAGCATGTAGGCCCCACCCAAATGACTGATATATACAAATAAGCCCTCCAAAATTTGTGGTGACTTTTATATTCTTTAGAAAATCAAAGGATCTCTACCATGTGCAATTTGGGGTAGCATGTGGACTAGGAATTATTGAAGTTTTAAGTCAGAATGGAACTGGTTTCACATAGGCCAGATTTAGGGATATTGTGCTTTTTACCTGCTGCAGAGGCTTGATGATGGCTTTGCTCTTGTAGCTGACGTGAAACTTTGCCTTTGCCAACAACCCCTAGGTTGCAAAGGTAGAAAAATTTAATACCACTGGGCGAATACCAATCCTTCAAGAGGGAAAAAGAAACTGAATAGATAATCCTAGTTCTAGATGAATGAAAGAGAATAACTGATCACCTCAGTGTCAAACTCCCCAGATTCAACTGCAATGTTGATGTCAGTAATAATTTTTACAAGATCCACCAACAACCCTGGTCGATCAGCTGTTTCGACATATAGCAAGCTGAACCAAAATTCTTTTAGAAAATAAAATCATATGGAAATGAAGAATAACAAAAGTCAAAGCATATCATCCCTTTCATTTATATTAAACAAGGATCATCACGCATAGGTGGCAGAAAATTTTAAAGATGGGGTCATAGGCTATAGTCTTAAGCTATCAAAATCGCAAGGGCATGGATTGTATTGTATAAGGCTATAAGCCCCAGCATGTAGAGAGAGACCCAAGCATCCATTACCTACGGTCAGGACCATCATCATTGACGCTTATGTGGGTTGCAATATCCACATCAACCTGAGGAATTCCAGCAGAGCAAAATTTAAACCAAGATTGATGTGGGATGTCATGCTCAGCTCAATGATTGATGGACAATTTGTAACAATTATAATCACTTGCATCAATCTCACTAGCAAGTATGAAAAATATCCATTGGAATTACAACAAATGTCAATATAACAGTCTTCTTGTGACCGCTTAAAGCTTGTATCAACAAACATTCAAGATAGGAAAATGCCTGAACTCAGTGGGTGAGAAGAAAAGATAAACTGTGTAAGAGGAATACCTTTTCTTTTGGTGGCTCAACACCAAAAGCAGCACCCATTGCTAACTGAGAACTTGATTCCTGACCACCAATTAACATGTCAATAGGCTTTTACTAGGAGATTCCTCATCAAGAATAAAGAAACGAAGAGGTGATTACTGGATGATACTCAAGTAAGTTGTTTATAATCGTCAAACGAATTGCCTCAAGTAGTTCTGGTTCTTCTACTTTCCTTCCAGTACTCCTACAGAAAAGCACCACCACTAAATTAGTAAAATTGAACTTAAGATAGCTGTTAGAACAACTGATACATAATATTCAATTTTCATCTGAGTGTCTTTTATTAGCTGCAATTTAATTCCAAAGTTGGACTTATCGCATCTGAGTGAGTTTTTACTTCATGAATCAGAGAAAGAGATTCTTCTGAATGGGGGAAAAATTCATTCCCCTCCCTTTTATGAAATTCTTCTGAATGATTTAAAAAAAAAAAAAAATCAGAGAAAGAGATTCTAATTGCTTTGCCACAATAAAAAGCTTTTAATTCAAGGAAATGAAAAGCTACACCCCTGCCCAATCATTCAATCATAATGGTGATCTACACTTTTGGATATTCAAAACCTATTGACTATACCCTCTTGCACTCCTTGACAGATACAATGTGTTACACTTATCATACAATTTTCACATTTGAGTTATTAGGAGTACATACAGATACATCTTTAATCACTTTCAGATGCTTCTAAAGGGATATGGGGTACTTCCCAATCTCACTTCAAAATAATACCGTCCAAAAATTATATTAAGTACTTATCATTTTCGTAAAAAGGTAATTAATGACAATTGACTTATGCTGAATTATAGGAGTATTAACCACAAACAAGTCGAAAATTACACTCATTAACTGCAGCTAGTTAAATGTTACAGAAAGTGTAAACTGCTAGGAAAGTTTGACGAGTTATTACCAAGAACCATTCAAATGCAAGTTGAAAACAACTTAAAAGTCATACAACTTACGCCTTAGTGATGGCAAACGTGTTGTGCTTCCCAGATGAATCCAGATATACGTTTGCTTTAACAACATTCAACCCAAGATTTTTAAGTGCATTCATCTGCAATTCATTCAATAACAGTTAGGTTACACACCAAAAATTCTTATCATACAAAATTGGGAATTCAAAATTTCATATGAAAAGCAAAATATAGATTTATTTAAAGCAGTAAGTAAATGGCTTTATACAGTATCAAGAAGAGCGCCAAGGCGATCGCCAAAGGTTACTTCCACTAAAGTGACGTCTGGATCAGAGTCTTGGTCAATTATAACTTTGGGGGTCGGAACTGTATCAGTGTCGCCGAAACTTCCATCATTCTTCAAACAAACAACCATAAGAGATGGAACTTTAGCCAGTTAATATGTAATTAACAATCAACCAAATATATTACTGCTCATCTTCCATACCTCTACAGCTGTGGCCGATGGTGTGGCTGGTGGAGTGATTCCCATCGTTGAAGATGACAAACTGACACTGTTATGATTAAAACTCAAGGTAATGTAGCTTAGAAAGAGACTAGGCATCAAGATTCAATTAAACCATTATACAAGTTAAGTGCTAGCAAGTGCAAATCCAGTTGAAGAGTCGCAGTAGCAATTGGAGAAACATTTAGCAGGAGACAAATAGCTGCAATGTGCTTTTATCTATTGGCATAAATGAAATAGACAAGCTAATTAAACTGGTATAAGCAATATATCTGATTCAGTTCCTTACAAAGTCACTCGTTTGTTCTACTTGGAGATACCCTCAAGATGCATAAAAAATCGAGAAAAAGGAGCTAATTACACATATTCAGTTGAAATTAACTACATGATTGAATGAATTTATCCCGGAGATTTACAAATGCATTCAAGCTTTTTACTTCAAGCAGCATAAAAATCGTCCAAAAGAGTTTCTAAATAAAAAATTTCAGCACCCAGAAAAAGAAGTATCCAAATATAAAAAAGACAGAAAATAAACAAAATTTTAGAAAGGAATTCGATTAAAAAAAGATACCTTCTTTTCCCAAGATCGTTGGGTGGTCTGCTGACAAAGACAGCACGCCAAGAATGGTTTTTGAGTTCAAAGACAGGAATTTTATTAGTGTTGCTGCTAAAGTACACTAAACAATTAGCAGCAGAAGCCATAGCCACGGCCATTCCAACAAAAGATAAAAGAAGGACCTGCTGCTGTAGCTACAGGAAAGAAGCAAAAGGAAGAGATAGAGTGATCAGAAAGAATCAGCAAAACGAAAGAAGAATGTGACAAGTTTCGAGAAATGAGAGTGGGCTCTCGTTTTATCCGCCATGAGATAGAGAAAGGGAACTCTTTCTCTTCCTTTCTTTTTCGAATTGGTTACAACCCAATCCTTTTTCCATCCTGCATATTATCTCCAACGTTAAAACGGACGTTTCTCTTGTCCGCAAGATTTACAAAGGCGTGTTTGTTTCCGACATTACTAAGATGATTCGGATGCAGCTATTTCGCATCAATGGTGGATTATCCCATGACTAGTTTCTGTTTCGTGAATAATCTTTTTGTTGTAATTTTCAGGGTGAAAATCTATGGTGATATCCAAACATGCCCTTAAATGTTGCGGAAGCGACAATACAAATTTTAAAGCCTGTAATGATCCAACTGCTCATTTCCACGTTAGCACCCAACCATCCCATACAATGGCGAAAGTACCCTTTGTCTTTTCCAAACGACACGCGGCGCTATCTCGATCGTTCCTGTCCGAATGGACTTTTTTGGTCGGAGAACCCGAGTGGAACTCGGTCCCGAAACTTTGTCAAAACGCAACGTGAATAAATTGGATTTTCCACCGATTTCAAGAACCGAATGAAGAAAGTCAGGTTGATCGGTTGATTGCAGACCAGGGAATCAATCGATCGAAGAGAAGAACAGAAAGAGAATCGAAGGAATCGGGAAGGATCGGAGGGATGGGGAGGCTGTTCATAGAGACGCTGAGTGGGGCGAGGATCTTCAAGTGCAAATGTTGTAAGGTGGACTCGGCCTCCCACGACGACATCGTTTCAAAGGACTTTCAGGGTCGTTTTGGGCGTGCTTATCTCTTCCGCAATGCGTAACCTTGTTTTGTTTGTTTTTTTACGCTTACCAACCTCTTTTTCCAAGTTCATTGCTTTTTACACGTGATGGGAATTGATACAGTTGTATCCTTGGCAGGGTAAATATTATCCTGGGGCCGACGGAAGAGCGAATGTTGTCGAGCGGATTGCACACAGTCAACGACATTTACTGTAGCTCTTGCCAGCAGATTCTGGGTTGGAAATATGTAAGCTTTTTCAGTTGTCCAATGCAATACAGTTTTCGTTTTTTGTATTTTCTTTCAAGATTTCAACTGGAAAATATCAAAAGGAATTGAATTTGAACTGGTATTCCAGTATGCCAAGTGCACTCCCATGTTTATCTTCAGCTTTTGATTGCGTGGGAAGCTTCTAATCGTGGCTGATTCAACAGCATCTCATCAAAATAGGTTCTTTTAAGATTCAAATACGGCAAAGGGTAGTAGTTTTTATTGTCTCATGTGACAAATTCACAAGCCTTAAACTTTGATGAACTTTAGAAACAGGCAAGAATTTAAGTGATTGGTTTGCTTATCAAGGATTTGGTGAAGAAGGAAGGAGGGATTTCATCTTGGCCTCATTTAGTCTATATATATATATATAAGTTGTGCTATCTGTAATGTGTAGATTGTCTTTCTTGGTGAAAATTTATGGTATGAACTTCAAAGTGCAATGTTTGCAGGAGAAGGCTTATGAGGAGAGCCAAAAGTATAAAGAAGGAATGTTCATTCTTGAAAAGGAACGGATGTTCAAGGAGGGCTGGTGATAATGCCCTTGGAACAACAACAAGAAGAAGATATTTCAGATTGTCTTAGTAGATGTACTCTCGTTGATGGTGAAGGTTATCATGCTTGCAGCTCATGTTACCACTCAACTGAAGACCATCTTTTGAATTTCTTTTTTTGATACCATCATTTTACTTATACAATGTCTTACTATGCTAGTTTTCGTGCATTGTGTTTGCTGACATCATTGAGTTCTTGGTTGTGTTGTTCTTTTTCTCTTTTTGCTTGGAAAATGTTTTGGTAGTAAAGCTTTTGACAACATAGATTGAATGAACTCTTTACACTAAACAGTTTCTCCTCTGAATTATTTGTGCCTGTTGTGAGCATATGTAGGAAAGTGCAACTGAGGAGTAAGAGAGGTGAAATGTAAATGAAGGTAAAATATTTAGTCCATTAGATTTGGTCACAAGGTGGAAACTGGAAAGCAGTAGCTCTCTTTATGTTAAAGGAAGAATGGTTGTGAACCGTTGCAGAGCTATCCCAACAAACAAAGAGAATTAATGGCCAGTTCCCAGAAAGAAAGGACCACTCGGTGATAAAATCCCTAATCTTGGGAGTTGAAGGTGGTGCAGCCATGAAAGGGACTATAAGAGATAAAAGAATGACCGCACATTCAGGGAATTAAGATGACTCACCAGGTGCACTTGGTGATATACTCATGACTGATTCAGATCAAGTTGTGACTCCAGTGGCTGCACCTTGGTTTATATCTTCTTCTTTTCCCCCTCAAAAAAAGCTAGAATGATGTCCTAAAAGCAAAAGACTTACGTTGTACTCTGGCATGATGGGGGCCATAAATCAAGTAGGAAAGGCCCAATCCTAATTACAGATCAACAAGATCTTGCCCCCTGGCTCTTCAGGCTGGCTGCACTCTTTTGGAAAATGGGAACAGATAGTTCCTTATCTTCATGTGAAAGAAGCATTGGGCTATGCCTTGACCACTAGTTTTTGTCGAAATTTCGAACACCACAGGGAATGGCAATCATGACTGAAGAAAGAAATTACACTAACAATAAATCACATTTTGTAGCACCTTATTCGAGGGGAACCCGAAAGAGAGTATCCCTCCAGAGTTTCACAATGTAAATACAAACCAAACATCTCATTACAATCTACAAAATACAAGAGCCCAGCAGCTTCACTGGATATAACAGCAGAAAATCGAACAACTCTAATGCAAAAGAAGAGAAAAAAAAAAGAAAAAAGAAAAAAAGTCTGCTCTTATATGTATCGTCTCTGTCACCAAGAGATGCATGATACAATAATCTGCGTATACCCACAATCTGATTTTACATCTTAATCAATCCCGGTAAAGAAAACCTGTATTGAGAAGGAAAAAACTGCAAGCTCAAACGTTACATGAATTCTTTTTAACTGATCTCTATAACAAGTTCATCAAAACAGGTGAACCAAATTAGCTCTACTCATATTTTCATATAAAACTGAAATATCTCACTGAGGAAAATGTAGAAATCAAGTCATTCACCCGCTTCACCAGACAAATTTCCTACAATTATGTTTTTGACATCATATCATCACAACTCCTATGCAGCAATCCCTGGAAAAGATGATGACCAAGAGAAAATGAGCACGACCGATATCAACTAATAACTGAAAAATAGGGTGTGTTCGTTACTAACTATGGATGTTGACATTTATTCTTGGAGGGAAGGGGTCTACAGATATCAAGTTAGATGTATTACCTGGTCTACAGAGTAATGTTTTACTCAATTTACTAGGTAGTGTTGCAGTCTAACATGCATGGAAAACAAGGGATATATGTAACTAGTACACAAAATTTATGAAAGGGCATGTACTATTAACTTGCAACTATATACATTGCAAAGGCAAGTTTTTACTGGAAATTAAATGTTTTTGGCCCAAAACTAGTGCACATTCTGTCTGTTGATGCTTATTCTTTATCATGAAAGATGCCGAGCTGTTAATAGATGCAAGAAGATGGCAAGATAAATAAAGGAGAATAAAGAAAAGTAAAACGGCAAAGCAATGAAGTCATACCTCTATTTGCCTGCCTATTGGTAACACTATAACCACCAATGTAATCAGCAGAGTTATTAGTCATAACATCTGAACTTGCATCTCCCAGCCCAAAACCAAAAGAACTAGACCGCTCTAGGTCTGAGGGTGAAGATCGCCAAGTGGAATCCCCATAAAATGAACCATTTTCATAAATATTGGCATAAGCCCCGTCATAACCACCATTTGAAGCACCATGGGTTGATAACTGAGCAACATTGCTGTTTCTTCCATAGCCTATCCCTCCTGATCCAACACCAAAATCTCCACTTCCATATCTAAGATTGCCACCATTATAAGCAGAAGCAGCACCTCCACCTTGACCTAAACTAGGAGAGGAATCCCAAAGTGCACCTATGCTGCCAAAAGAACTCACTCCTGAATTCCCACTTCCAGAGCCCACAATGGCACTAGAGGTTGTGGAGTTAGTAGCATAGTTAAAACTTCCATTTCCCCACATATTTCGACCTGCTGAGTTTAAGATAGAACTATTTCCTCCACTGCCCCCACCATATCCAAAGGGGCTACCAAACCTGTTTGAATTTCCATTAAATGAAGTGTACAATCCCCGTCCATAGCTGAGGTTAGAACCAAGGTTTGAGCTTCCTCCGTAGCTTGGACTCAAATTTGACTCAAAATTCAGTCCCATCCCATAACCAGGACTCAATGGAGGAAATCCACTCCGACCAGCAGTAACTGGACTAAATCTACCTTCCATTCTAAAACCATAACCTCCAACTGAACTAGTATTATAACCCTGCATGTAGCCATTAAGGAAGCTATTGACTCTACTCAGACCAAAGTTATACCCACCTAACTGGTTCCGACTTGGCCCCGGAGATGATTCTTTGGGGACAGCCCGCTTGACCTCAACCATTTTTCCATTGAGTTCATGAAATGTTCTCTGCAAGACTTTATCGACAGCTTCCTCTGAATCATAAGTAATGAATCCAAAACCTCGTGGCCTCTGAGTGTTGTGATCATACATCACAACAACATCTGTAATTGTACCAAACTGATCAAAGTACCTCTTAAAGTCACTCTCAGTGACTGTGGATGCTAAGCCTCCTACAAATATCTTTTTTGTGCGAGCAGGACCAGGTGATCCATGAATGCTAACATTGCTCTTGTTTAGTATGTTCTGGTCATCCCTAGGAACTGCCTTCTTTGCCTCAACCTGAAACAGTGAACCAGAACATAGAAAATGGAGTTTAACATAGTTTCAGTTTGACAACATAAATCCTAGTTTCTCAAGCGCACAACTCTTTGAAGCTTAATGTAGACAGGCACCACCTAAAGCTATTTAACTTTCCCAAATTTTGTATTATGGATCCTGGAAACTTATACTCTTTGACAATTGAGGAAATAAGAAAAAGATGTAAAACCTATTACTTCCCCATGATACCAATTGTAATTTTGCACTGCTGTAGATTCTTAAGTTGCAAAGCCATCATCTCTCGGATGGTAAATAATTACGGATGGTCCTTTAACAATTAGCAAATTGTGCCTTCTGAATGCATTGACTCATCTCAATGCAATTGTAACAAGAAAATGCATGTTATTTCTTCGCATCAATCCCTCTCTTCAAAAACAAGCATTCGGTCTTTGTAAAATTCTTTCTACAACTAAAAGTAATATCCTGCTGGTGATTAAAGCGGTTGACATTGATAATGTTCAGTATCTATCACCTTCTTTTGCCCTCAAAATGAAAATACATATTCCCAGAGTAGTTCTCACTCAATAGCAACATGTTTCCAAGCAAACCTCACAATGTACAAAATATGCTCCAAAATAGAAACTTAAGCTGAAATGATCTTTAATAAAACTAATACACCCTTTAAAAAACTCATTTTGTAAGTCCTGTTTTAATCAAATAATTAACCAATCATGATTTAAAAAAAAAAAAGAAAAAAGAAAATATTAATGGTCGTCAACCTGCATCAGGACAAGAAACTTGCTAATTCTAAACCTTTGAATTGTATGTTATAATTCATGACAAAAAGCAAACCAATAAAATAGTATCTATCAGAATTCATCATGTTATTAGAGAGTTCAAAGAGCAGAAACCTACAGTTCTACCATCTATCATGTGCTTTTCCATAACAACTCTTTCTGCAATAGCCGGGTCAGCAAAAACAACAAACCCGAATCCGCGAGCACGACCAGTAGCCCGATCCCTCATTATCACAGCTTCCACAACATCCCCAAAAGCTTGAAAATACTCTCGAAGACGGTCCTCATTTGTGTCCCAAGAAATCCCACCAATGAATAGCTTCCCAAGCTCCATTTCCATTCTGAACAACAATATCCAATAATCTGGTTCAATGGAATCCCAAGCAATCAAAAACAAAACGAATAAACAATCGCATCATCACCTTGTCTCAAAGAAAAATAAGAATCAAGTCTTCTTCTAGACCAATCAAATTAAATTCAAGTAGAGAAGAAAGCAAACATCGGATCTAGAAGTCGAGGCATAATTATATGTAAATACCACCAGATATGATTGAGGCTTCGCTTTCGTAAATTTTAAGGCAATACAGAATTCAACAGCATGTCTTAAAAAACAATCCACCATAAAACATCGTAATGTAGATTAACCAAAGAAAGCTGTACCTTGCCAGAATACAGAAATCAAGCAAAGCTTGGTTATTTATATCAAAATAAAAACGACCGGGTGTTGTTGGATTCAATCGAAAAGCATGAGACCAATCACCGATCGATTACCAACAAACCAACAATCCAGGATTCCTAAAAACCAAAGCAAAAAAGGATCCAACTTTGATGAGAAATGAATGAAAGATCCAATACCCAGAAATCATTTACAGCAAAATAATGAAGAACACAAAAGAAAAACAAGCTTTGCTGGTTTCTTTTTTCCTTTTTGAAGGGACAATGATATTAACCATACCAGGGAGAAAAAACCCAGATGAGAAAGTAAGAGAATCTAAGATCTGAGAGGAAGCATAATAAGAAGAGAGGGCTTAAAGGCCCTCCTTTTCCTCTCTCTTTTTTCTTTGTTTTTCTTCCAATTACTGTTTTTGATATCAATGGGTTGTACAAATATATTTATATGTGTAAAATGAATGGATTTTATGTATCAAACAGAGACGCAGGGAGATGTGTGAGAGAAAATGGATTTGGATCAAAAATGGATATAAAAAAAAAAAAATTAGTATTTTTTGTATTTATATATTTTTAGACGAGGGAGAGAGAGAGAGCGTATAAAGGAGAGAGGGCGAGAGAGAGAGAGAGAGAGAGAGCCTTGGCTACCCTCTCGTGTAAGAAAGTTACAAAGGAGACGATGGGAAGATGGTGACTTTCCAAAGTTTGAGTTTTGATTTAAATTCCCATAATAACATATACCAAACCCAAACCCCAAAAAAGTTTGATTATTTCATTTCCATCCCTTTATTTACTACTATTTCCTCCTCCTTACCATTCATCACACACCATTCTGCAATTACACTCCTGTTCTTACCATTCACTACAACCCAAAATATTTCTCTCTTATTCAACAAATAAATAAATAAAAAGGTTGTTTTTCTTTTCACTTTGGCTTTTAGTGTGCTGTTTGAGCTTGGAGGCTAACAGATTAGGTGGTCCATACATTAATATGGTCCATTGATTTAATAAGGTTTTTTGTGTTAATAGTTTCAATATATAGATTCTTCCTATGTTGTTAAATTATGAAGTAAATTTTGTTTTTTCACTTTTCCATGTATGCATTGTTATCAGTTGATGGATACAATAACTTTAATTTTGTTTAAAAATTCAAAGAAAAATGAAAATTCACATGGGTTGGTAGAATTAAAGTCTTTTTCTCCTATTATACAAGTAATGATTCACACCTTAATATCTAGTCAATTCAGAATACATGAAAATAACAAACAAAAAGAAAAATAAGAGAGAGAGAGAGAGAGAGGCAATTTTTCTTTTTTAAGTTTAATGGTAGATTTCTTAATTTTTTTCTTAGTGCGTGTAAGTTATATTTGACTCGAATTTTATCTATTTTGTTTAAATTAAGTTATATTTTATATATTTTCTAACACAAGACTACAAATTGAGTTTGCTTCACCAAGAGGCAAAGGATGAACTGTTTTCCTCTTACCAAATACTGAATTAAAACTGCTAAAGATTTATGGTACATTTAAAGAAATAAGGAAAGTTGAGAGGTGAAAATGGGAAATAAAAGAAAATCCCATAGGTATTTAATTTTGTGGATCACCAAAAAGAATATGTTGGGCAACAGATAAGATTGGTGATTACAACAATAGCTTTGCAACCCAACATTCATTATTATTATTATTACCATTAAAAAAATGGATGAAGAAAAGAATTAAGAGGTGGGGGAGAGAAGTGTGAAAGACAGAAGGGATTGCTTGGGCATCCGAAGAAGGCAGGCAGGCAGAGGGAAGGTTAGGAGGTTTAGGGTTAAAAGATTTTAGATTCATCGAACATAAAACATATGGAGAGCACAGAGGGGGAAGTGCACATGCATGACGTTACAGCCTTACAATACAAATTTGCCATCACCTCCCCAACAGCCACATCTGCCCTCCCTCCCTTCTCTCTTTCTTTTGCTTTTAAAATTCAATCTTAATAAACAAATCACCTTCCCATCCGTCCTTTCCTTATACCCTTTTCCAGGTTTCTCATCCTGCAAGCCAGGATTCGTATATCACTACTACCCATCACTCCGCTGTTAAATCTCTATCAGGATTTCAACTCCTTCCACCTTCACTCCCTCCCTCCCTCCCTCCCTCGCTTGCACCCACCCTTTTCTTCATTACTTTGATAAATTACGTGTAATTTCAACTTTTTTACAATGTTTTTCTTCTTCAATTAACATCCTGCGACTAACTCTTCTCTTCACGAAGAGTTTTAAGGGGTTTTCTCCTAAACGATAAGAGAGTAGGAAAAATTGAGGATTTGGGGTTGATGAGGAATGAGTTGTTTATTGATTCCATTTAAATAATAAGAATGATTGAATTGGCTTTTGGACAATCTCATATGGGATTATGCGTTGAGGAATTCAGACTTTCTTAGTGGCTGCCAGGCAATTGGTCTACATTATATTACTTCTAAATTATATACTTAACTTGATCAATTACTTTTTTATAATTCAAAGAACAATGCCAATGTTCATCGTTTATTTAATCTTTTTTTTTTTAATTTTTGGCAATTCAAAAAGAAAGAGGTGATTGTAGATTTTAGCTAGAAGCTAAATGTATATTTAATTAATATGAGAATTAATTCTTAAATTTGTATGTATTCGATGGGTTTTCTTCATAATTTATAAAAAATTTCGATAAAAATATAGGTTTTTTTTTATATATATTTTAATATTCTTAATTCATCAATAGTAATAAAAAAAATTGAAATTAGTGTGGTGAAATTGAGAGAAAGGCATTAGAGTGTTGAAAAAGAATAATCAAAGGAGGCAAGTTGAGATCCAAAGATCCCTTGCCTACAAAGCATGCCTCCTACCTCCCAGCTAAGACATGCCTTTCGGGTGGTTGTATTATTAGACTAATGCCTGGCATCATCTACACATCAGTATTTCTTTTTTCCCTTCTTAATCTTTCCTTTCTATAATACCAACATTCATGGGCCTTGACTTTTCATTTTTTTTAAGAAAAGGGACTAGGTATACAAATGGTAACAACTAAAATACCCATTCATTTTGAGTACTTAAACTCAAATTCGATTATAATTTAACTACTCATACTTTATCTTGATTTAATATATGAAAACAATCTCGAAATAAAAAAAATTTATATTATTATCAAAATTTTACCCAAACGTATGACCGATAATAATTTTATCATCTGAACTCGATTATAAAATATTTTAATAAATATCCTATGAAATTATAAAATTATATATACATAAAGAGGTAAAATATACATGTACTAGTAGTACATGATTATACCACATGGAAGACAATAATTATGTAGGAAAGAGGTTCATATGTCCACCATCTTTCCATAAAAGGCCTCATTGTGCAGCAAATTAAGATTGATAAATGGGAAATGAAAAAATGGGTTTGTTCCTTTTGAACAAATTAATCAATAATCCTAATCTCAATCATGGCCCAAACAAGGAAATGAGGAAAAAAAGAAAATAAATTCTTATTGATAATCATTTTTTTTTTAATTTTTCCTCTATTGGAAAGATCATGACAACTGAAAAGAAATGGGCGAAGTAGAGCGTTTGGAGAAAGTACCAAGTTGAATTGTTGATGGCAGATCTTTTGATTTCCATAGAGGTGAGTGTATGTAGTATCGAATGTAGAGGAGTAAAACTCGAAACACCCACCAAAAAACATAAACCCTAGATTAACGCGAAGTTGGCGGATAAATTAGATTCTGTGTCGCTTAAACCCTAACCCCTCTTCCCGCCTCTTTCCTTCTCTCTCTCTTTATGTCTTTGCTTCCTTAAACCCTAAATTTAGGAGCAGCCATGCCAGATTTCACTCTTTTAGCAGAGCAAAGCGCTTGAACCTCTCCATCTTGGACTATTATTTCTCAAAAGGATCGATGTTAAGTACTATTTCAAGGATGAAGTCCATGATTTTTCCTACATTTTCTCCTCCCTCTCTCCATTTCCCCAAAACCATACCTTTTGCGATTTTCTCTTTAGCCTCGAAAGAACCCGATCTTCGCAACCTCCGGACGCTTCAGAATCCGAAATTTCTTCACCTAAAGCCCACAATGCCTTCACCTGGAACCCCGATTTTTTCAACCCCAAGTCGAAATCTGCATACAGAGACCTCACAATCTTCTTCACCGTGTGGTGAGGTTCACGTGATCGTAGGACCCATGTTCGCTGGCAAGACAACCACGTTGCTTCGCAGAATTCAATCTGAAAGCAGCAATGGCAGGTTTGAACCTTTCTTTTTTTTTGTCTCCCGCGCTTTTAGTTTATGTCATATAATTGGGTTAAATTCCGTGCTTGATGTTATTCAGAGTTATGGATTTAACTTTTTTCTGTTATATTTTATAATTTAGATGAAATTTTGGGCTAGGGTTCCTGATGAGGTGTTTTGTTTGTAAATGTCTCAAATATATCTCCCTAGCCGTCATTATCTTTTCTCTTTTTTTTTTTGTTTCTTAATTTTTTTTTCTAGGATGTTTAGTTCATTGGTTTGGATGTTGCCCACTGCTGTTGGATGATCGAATGCAATAATAAATATTCCCAGCTTTCAGGCCAAGCTCCGTAAAAACTACATACAACTGAATAAAGCTTTAAGGGGTCTTTGTTTTGCGGGAAGACTGAGTGAAGCTGTGGGGCTACTATGGCGTACGAGATTGAAAGCAGATGCTGGAACTTATGCTCTTCTCTTGCAAGAATGCATATTCAGGAAAGAATATAAAAATGGAAGAAGAATCCATGCACAAATGGTTGTTGTTGGATATGTGCCCAATGAATATCTGAAGATCAAGTTGTTAATATTGTATGCAAAATTAGGGGTTTTAGAAACTGCCCATGCTTTGTTTGATAAGTTACTAGAGAAAAATTTGATTTCTTGGAATGCAATGATTGCTGGGTTTGTGCAAAAGGGTTGTGGAGAATTTGGACTTGATCTCTATTACAAGATGAGAAAGAATGGTTTAACACCAGACCAGTACACCTTTGCATCTGTATTTAGAGCCTGTGCCTCCTTGGCCACACTAGAGCATGGGAAGCGAGCACATGGGATCTTGATAAAGAGTCCTATCACGGAAAATGTTGTGGTCAGCAGTGCCCTTATGGATATGTATTTCAAATGCAGCAGTCTTACTCATGGTCATCAGGTATTTGATGAAGTAGTATATAGAAATGTTGTTACTTGGACGAGTTTGATATCTGGATACGGCCAGCATGGAAGGGTTATTGAGGTTTTGGAATCATTTGATAAAATGAAAAATGAAGGTTTTAGACCAAACTATGTTACCTTTCTTGCTGTTCTTTCTTCATGTAGCCATGGAGGCTTAGTGGATAAAGGTTGGCACTATTTCTTATCAATGACAAGAGACTATGGAATGCAACCGAGAGGGCAGCATTATGCTGCCATGGTTGATCTTATAGGCCGTTCTGGAAAGTTGCGTGAAGCTTATGAGTTTATTCTTAACTCACCTTTTAAGGAGCACCCGGCCATATGGGGTGCTTTGCTAGGGGCCTGTAGGATTCATGGAGATATAGATCTGATAAAGCTTGCAGCAGATAAGTACTTTGAATTGGACCCTGAAAATGCGGGAAAATATGTAGTTTTGTCTAATGCTTATGCCACTTTTGGTTTTTGGGACAATGTGGCCTCACTTAGGAGGATGATGAGGAATTCTGGGGTCAAAAAGGAGCCTGCTTATAGCAGGATTGAGATTCAAGGGGAGGTTCACTTCTTTTTAAGGGGTGATATATCTCACAAACATTCTGTGGAGATTTACGAGTTGATCAAATTAATGACTTCCATCTTAAAGGATGCAGGCTATGTTCCTGATATAAATGGCACCTAAAATCCTATGTACCACACTTTAGTGTGGTGTCTTGTCAAGAAGCAGGGCTGGTTGAGGGTTCTAAAAGTTCTTCATAATTTAATCTTAGACTCTTAGCCTGTGGTGAAAAATGTACTGAATTTGGGGACCCTGTTAATAGGTAAGGCACATTAAATATACTGTTGTATTTTATGTGCTGAAAGTTACCTGCTGTCTAAATATCCACATTGACTTATACATGGGAATGTGATTGGGAAGGCTCTTAAATCTTCGGCAAACTAATCTGAAAGCAACATGGCTTGTTTTTTGAACTTATAACTCAGTATTAGGTGACAGTCAGTAGTACTATCAATGGCACAATTCTTAAATTCAATTGCTTGATTGATGCAATGATCCCACTTGGTTTTCTTGTTTAATTCTTCTATGTTGTTAAATTTAGGTCATGATCTGGTTCTTATTTACTGTCATGTTATTGTTGGTAAGACTATTACCTTTGGCCAAAATCGTAAACATAAGATTACTTATTTTACATTGCTATGCTTTCCTAGATGTTTTTAAGATATCAGTTTGATATTTAAATGTTAGTATTCAATGAGATTTATTTTCCAGGTACATCTATCCTATATTATGTGCTGGACATTTTAGTTAACTAATAGGGCTACAAATGTTTAGAGTGAAAAAGTTTTGACTGATTTTAAGGTATTACTTTCTTTCTATTTGCTATGCAGAACTGTGGCTGTAATAAAATCAAACAAAGATACAAGATATGCATTGGATTCAATTGTGACACATGACGGCATGAAACTGCCATGTTGGGCATTGGCAAATTTATCATCATTCAGACAAAAAATTGGTCCTGACGCATACGATCAGGTTTGTCATTTGCCAGCATCAAAATTTGATGCTTTTTGTCATGCATAATGACAACTTGTTGCATGAACATAAATTTGTTTGTCTGATTGGTATGAAATAGTGAGGAGTTACAATATTGTAAAGATGCCTTTTACTAAGTTGTGGTCTCTGTTATAAAAAAAAGGCAGAACATGTCCAAGAGTGTTGCTGCCAATACTTTATCTTCATTTGAATGTGTATATATGGCCTTTTTGTTGTAATATTCTCTTGAGCTTCACTAGTCTTGTGGGGATTTAATGTCAAACATACTCATGACCTAGTGCATGTAACAGCTTGATGTCATTGGCATTGATGAAGCTCAATTCTTTGAAGACCTTTATGACTTCTGCTGTGAAGCTGCTGATCGTGATGGCAAAACTGTGATAGTTGCTGGGCTGGATGGTAACTATTTGAGGTATTATTTGATCAACTTCCATTTTTGAGATGCATGCTGCTTACTAGATTTATATATATTCCTACTGCCGCCTTATGGTTTAATCCAAATCTTGCTGGCAGGAGGAGCTTCGGATCTGTGCTTGATATCATTCCCCTTGCTGATTCTGTCATGAAGTTAACTGCTCGATGTGAACTTTGTGGGAAACGTGCTTTTTTTACCTTAAGGAAGACTGATGAGACACAAACAGAACTGATTGGAGGAGCTGATGTCTACATGCCTGTATGTCGGCAGCACTATGTCAATGGGCAAGTAGTCATCGAAGCCACGAGAAGTGTCTTGGAATCTCAAAAGCTCCAATGTGGCTCTTACACGTAGTTCACATGATCTTGTTCATTAAGATATTTGGTCTTCCTGAAATATTATGGTTTGCGTGGTCCTTACAACATATCGTTTTGGTGCGTGGTTGGTGACAATCTTATACCTCTGGTATGGGATGTAAATGTAATTGGATTGACAGGGAATTAATATGTGCATTCTTATTTAAATACACTTATGTAGCTTGGTGACATTTTGTCTCTACGTAATGAAAATGCTGTAAAACTTGGTCATCATAGTCTGTCATTCCTGGAAGTGACTAAATTTCACCACTTTACTCTTCCTGAGAGCACCAAAGTCCACCTGACAGTTTTGCAATAACATTCAAAGCAAAGAGTGGAACTTCATCCATGCCAGAGAGTCAACAGACACTCATATTTTGCCAACTGATATGCACGTGAATGAATATTGTTGTGAAATTATCAGAATAAACTCGATAGGTACGTACAAATCAAACAAGTCAGATTATAATTTCCATCAAGAACAAATACAAACAAAACAAAGTTGAAATGAGGCCCTAAGCTGTTCATAAAATGAATGTAAACGCCGATGAAAAGAAAAAGAAAAGCCCTAAGAGAGCAGTAGAGTAGAGTCTGGATTAGCTTAGAATCGTCAGAATGCCTCGTCGTAGTTTTCATCCTGGTCAAGTCCATGAAAGAATGAATCTGCGAGGAGCTGGGTTGCAGATGGTCTCTCCGATTGCTTCACAAGACACTTTTTGATAATGGCTTTGGCCTTCGGATCCTTCACCTTGTCGATCGCCTCTGGCATCACCCCTGCACTCACTTTCTTGTAAATTTTTGCAATGCTATCGCACTCACTGTAGGGCAATTCCTGAGTAATCAACTCCAGTAAACACATCCCAAACGAGTATATATCCACAGCCTCCGTGTAATTCTCCTCGAACAGTTCCGGAGCCATGAACTCTGGCGTCCCGATCACCGACTGGGCAATGTGGTTCTTCCCAACTACAGTTGCGAATCCGAAATCACCAATCTTGATTTCTCCAGCATTACCGTTGATGAACACGTTGCTGCAATTGAGATCTCTATGGATTATGCAGGGCTCATGCATATGGAGATACTCCAAGCCTTTGAGAATTTGTCTTGACCACATCTTTACCGCATTGATTGTTACATAACGGCGGTGCTTTTTCCTGTAATCTCTCAAATTCCCAGACGTGCAGACTTCAGTGATGAAGTTCAATCTGTTGTGTTCGTAGTCGGTCCAATAGCTAAACAAGGAAATAACGTTCTTGTTGTCGAGCTTTGCTAGCAATCCAACTTCAGCATATAACTTTTTAATAATGTAGTCATTGTCCATAAATTTGGTTAAAGAAATCTGATTCCAAGCAACCTCTCGGCCCTCTTCTTGATCGAATGCGCGGTAAACTTGCTTGGTTGCACCTGCACCAAGCAAGTCAGGATACCTTCCAAACCTGCCCGTTGGATCAACCTCTACGAATGGCTCGACATCCTTGTCGGATGAACCACAACTACTTAGGTCTGACATGTTGGATTCCTGAAAACCTTAGAAGCTCAGAACAGGACTAGAAAACACCCAAGAACCCCAGAATTGAACAAAAACAATAGCTTATGATAGAAGATCAATGATGATAGGAACTACCGGGATTAAGAAGACCACGTATTTATATGGGAGGGGAATCATAAGTATACCATGATCTGATTTGGAATCCTGATTGCTTCAGGATTTGCAATTGTAGGTAATTGGATTTGATTAGAAAAGTTAATTATACTTTCTTCTTCGCCAAAAAGTTTAAAAGTTAAAAGCCAAAAGAGAGTTATAACTCTTAATATAATTGTTAGTTTTTCTACCATGGATTCTAGAATTATGGTGTTCCACTCCAAGCAAGATAAGCTATGCTTAGATATCATAAAATATCAATGTAAAACCATTGCAAATCATGGCTATGGCTAAGAAATCTCTTTAGCTCAATTCAGCAACAAAGACAACAGAAACAAGATTATATACTCCATTTTTTCGTTGATAAAAGTGCACACCAATTTACAAAATTGTATACTATTCTCCATATCCTGAGGACTGAGAGCAGATGGGTTTACAATATTTACAGAATTTTCCCACAATTTAGAAAATAACCCTTTCTTGCATCAGATTTACAGGCTTCTGTTGTTTAACCCAAACTACAGGCTTGATTGTGTGCCCTGTACAATTTGGGGAAGCCTCATTTATGTTGAAAGGAAACATTGCCAGCTCCCAATTTGAGGAAGACTATTTAAACAACCTCGTGTGCTCAGCTCGTATGCTGCATCTGAGACACTGAGAATCCTAAGCAATTGCTGCTTTAAACTGCATAAACATTTTTGCTATTAAGATCAAGAAAAAGCATGCAAAGTTTTCTGAAGTGGAAAGCATTAATTTTTACAAGGGCCTCAGAATTGCAGAATGACAGCAAGGCTTGAGAAGCCATTCAGTCCCGAAAGATGGTGTAATTTGTGATTGGTATCCTCATGGGCCACAATTTTTAGAACACCCCAATAAGCTAAAACATGAACATGATGAAAAATAATATGCAAAAAGAAGAAAAAAACAATGTAAGCCTCATGGCCAATCCCAAAGAGGTAAAAGCAGCAACGCCGCTCCACAAGGCAATGGAATATGAGACTGCCGTCGACGGAGGAGCTCCCCGGAAGGAGGACCATCAACGTCGCCGTACATTATTATGTGACGTTAACTTTGGAATATACAAACATAATTCTTTCGATTTGCCCCAAACACAGAAAGGGATTTCGATCCCCCGTCACACTCACACTGGCATCGGTAAAAAACAAAGGAAATTTTGTAGACATCTGGATGTACGTCTCATGGCCAGTCCCAGATGGTAAAGGCAGCGACGCTGCTCCATAAGGCGATGGAATATGAGACAGCTCATCGACGGAGGAGCTCCCCGGAGGGAGGACCGTCAACGTCGACGAGAGTTTATATGTGACGTTATCTTCGGGATGTACAAACAAGATTCCGGTTTGCCCCGCTTCATAGATAAGGATTTCACATCCCCCGTCACGGTAGATCAAAATCAAAAAGGAAGAAAAGAGAGATGATTATATTTTGAAAAGCTTACCGGACATGGATCGACATGAAACCAAACCGAAGCTCATGTTTTTCAAACACAGACAGACATAAACTCTATACTTCTAAGCTTAAGTGTTCATATGATGCTAAGAATTTTCTCGTGCGGCAGCGAAGAAGCTGTTCTGGTGGATATTTGTAGGGTACGTAATGTCGATGGGTGCCGTTGGATTTGCATCTGACGGCTATGAATGTTTAGTGGTCGCCGCTCGCGTTGGATGCTAGGGTTTGCTTTTGCATGACAACATATTGGACCATGGAGGCCCAACTGAGAGCCCAATAGTTATTTATTCTGTACACTTTTTTCTACGATATATTAAGTGTTTGTTTGACTTATTTTTTTAATTTATTTATTTATTAAAAATAAAAGTTAAGTTAAATATAAATTTTAAAAAGTTTTTTAAAAAATAATTTTTTTAAAATAATAAAATTTTGAAAAAAAAGCTTTTGAAAAAGTTCGTGTGAGAGAAGCTTTTCCTTCTCTTCTTTTAAAAATGTAAGAGAATTTTTATTTTTATTTCAAAATATTCTCATCTGTTAAATACAATTACAATATTACCCTCTAAAAAAAATACATTTTATGATAATTTTAACTAAAATTATAATTTATAAAAAGAAATTTATCAAACAATTTTAGCTTAATTTTAAAAGTTATTATTTTTCATAAGAGTTTCATAATAGCTTTTAGGTTAGAAAAAAGTCAAGCTAAATATGTTTTAAATAAGAGTTTTACTCATTCTTTGGCATATAAACTTCTTTACTTAAGTATGAATTGGAAATAAGGTTTAAATAACAAAAATTTCCTAAATTATATTAATTTATGCAACAGAATCTTTATACTTTTATTATACTAAAAGAGCTCTTATCTCTTAATTTATATCTAAAAGAAACTTTTGTTTTATTGTTTTATTTTATTAATATAAAATCTTAATTCGTAATAAAAATTTAATGATCTTTACATTTAATATCAATTGATGTTTTTTGTTCATATAAAATCTTAATTTGTAATAAAAATTAATGATTTTTGGATTTAATATCATTTGATATTTTCTATTTATATAATATTTGATGTGATTTAATAACATGAGCATGTAATAAAAATTTTTTAATAAAGATTTTAGCTATTAAATATGACAATGCTTTCATTGAGAGTTGAACTCAAAGACCTCCCGCTTACTAAACGGGTGCTCTAACCAACTGAGCTATGACAGCTTGACGGCCCAAAGTCAGAGGGCTATCCTTCCATGCAAAAGAGAGTAAAGCTAGTATTTAGTTGATTAATGAAACGATAAATGAAGACACTGACCGGAACAATACGAAACCAATGACCCAATATGTATTGATATATTTATATATACAAAACAAAAAAACACCAAGTTTATGGAACCTGGTTGACAGAGAAATGAAACTTTTCTCTCCTTACCAACTAGATAATCAAATCATACTAACACTAATTAAACATATATAAGTAAATAATACACGGTCTCATGCAGCATAAATAACAACAGATGATGCTCTTCTGTCCCAGCCGAAATCACTTTTAGTTAATTGGGACATCAGCGTTGATCCAACTGTGGACGTTCCTCCCATATCCATGCTGGAGAGCATCGAGATGTTCTTGAAGTTTGGTCTTCAGTTCTTGATAAAATGAATTACCAGCACGCTGAAAGGCAAGAGAATGAGCGGCATCAGAAAGATCGTGTAAATTGATAATTACATCTTCAAGCTTCAAATTTGAAAGAAATATTAGGTTTAAGGACTATAGATGCATGAACCAAAAAGCCATCATCTCCCTCTGACCACTGTCATTAATACCAGTTATGTAATCTTAGCTACAGATTCAACCAAAAGTAGGAAAAGGGAAACGTTTAGTTTCTGTATGCATAGCCAATGCTGTTCATCAGGAGCACTTCCTGAGATCTGTGTTTGATGCATCAATTGCTAACTCACCATATTATCACAATGGGTACTCTCAAGCCTATCCTATTAGCTTCTCATATTGCAGTTTCGAAAGGGTACATACCTTCGAGGCTTTCAATGCTGTTTGCACCACGTAGTTGCCATACTGATCCTTGGCAACTTGCAAAAGCTGTTTGCTCTCGAGGAGCTCCTTGACCACGGGATGCATCCCTCTAGAGTTCAACATCTTTTCTACTACATGACTTCCGGCTTTCTGCATGGATAATTTCACAATGTGGCCATTTAGTTGAGCACAAATCTCTTGGATGATGTCAGGGTTGTCAAGCTCCACGACCTTCTGCAGAACATAGTTCCTGAAATAGTTCCACAAAACTGATTAACGTTTGCACTTTAAACCATGATGTTTCTTTTGGGAAGAACAATGAGAGAAGTGATGTTTTACCCTGAAGGATCCTGAGAGAGGTACAGGGAATTCTTAGCGATTACATGTAAGAGGGCAATTCTGTGTAGACCTCTGATGTTGTCTATGAAGTAGTTTAAAGATATACATCCCCGTGCATTTACAGCAAGCTTGAGACTCTGTTCTATGGCTGCAACATACAGTAACTGCCACCAAAAAAGGGTAAGTGAAAAAAATAATTGAATGTAAAGATTCAAAGCATCTGCAGAACAAAATAGCAGAAGCAAGAAGTTTCACTGGGGTAAAAAGAAGCACAATTACCTCATTACTCCTAGTATCAATGAGGTCTACACATTTCAATATAACACTTGACCCAGTTTGGCTGATCATCAGCTCATAGAATCCTTCTTTCAGAGCTGCTATCACTTTAATAATCAGAGATGATTTCTTGAGCAATTCGATGAGCTTCTTAATCGAGCGTGAACTGCCAGGAAGAAATGCCATTGATTCAGAAAATTAATGAGTATGAACAAAAGAACAAATGATAGATAATGGAAAGGTTGAGGTTGAGGTTGAGGATAGTTACCCAGTTCTAGTTTTTGATGCAGAAATAATACCTCCAAGCGGGGCGTGAGAAGTTATCCTTTCTATGATCATACCCAACTGGTCGTCACTACATAATTTAATTAGCTCTGCAAAGACATTATGTCCATGTTGGTTAATCATCAGCTCGAACATGAAGTCAATGACGCCTTCAAAGATCTTATTGGTAATCCTCGGTTCCTTCAAAGATAACAGATCCTTGATAATGTCTGAGCCATCCTGAGTCAAGGCATTCTCAATAATGATTGTGTTCATCTGTGGCAAGTGAGCATGATCTAGGCTTTGTTGAAACCAAAAACCACCGGGATTCCCAGCAGGTCTGCCATTGTCAAAACCATAGCTCACATTACTTCCACCCTCTGCGATTGGCTCATGTTGAAAACTAGTTGGAGAAGTTTGACGAGCAAGACCAGAGAACAAGTTGAAATCATTGTTAAATAAGGAATCTCTCCCTACTGATGTCCGATCCGTGGTCATGGTCTCCCCTGACCGGTTTCCTAAAAAATTAAACCATCGATTGTCATCCTCTATAAACATATAAGAACTTCCATGGCAAAAAAAACCATAAATATGTCCATGCAAAATCAAAAGAAACTGGAAAACTCACCGTTGGAAGTAGAACTATAACCATTAAGCATAGCTCTTGCAAAAGATTGATTGGAAGGCAAACGAAGAGCATTGTTGCCCGGATAAACACAAGCGCTATCGTTCTCAACCCCTGGATTCAAGCGAAGATTTTGAAGAGAAAGGGAGAGATTATTGTCGGGTGAATTTGAACGCAAAGAAGCCTTCAAATTCTGGCTATCAGAAGAAGAAGAAACAGTGTTCTCCATGGTGAATCTTCAAAGGAAACAAAGAACTTGAAGTAATCAAGATTCAAGAACGTTTGGCTATTACGGTCTATATATATATAAATTTTAGTATTAGTGTTTCACTATGTCTAGGAATTCGGGTTTAGAAGTAAACAGCAGTTTATTTTAGAAGGTGAATTCTTGTAGGAATAGGAATATGGTAACTAACGAGCAAGAAACCAAGAAAAGCAAAGACTTTATTTCATAGTCGAAGTTTGATTCTTGAAACCCAAGTTTTTTATAGAATCAATGTTTCCTGAACCACAGCGGAGATAAGTTACAGAGGTGGAGGGAGAACTCAAAGAGCAAAAGTTGGTTCATGAGTTTCTTCAAGTTCAGTTCAATGCCCGACGGTGAATCTCTTCTTCCCCTCGTTTCTTATTGTGTCGATAGTGTTCAAGACGCCATTAATCTTCTCATACAAAGCTCAATTTTTTGGAATTTTAAATTTAATGTTCCTTCTTTTGATTTTGATGGTCATTAGTTGTTTTTATTCTCTTAAAATACAAAAGAAAATAAACTTGGTCTATGTACAACCAGAGCCTGATCCAAGTGAAGGAAGCGAGAGAGGTGATAGTAAAATTACCAATAAATAAAAAGTCAGGTACAAATTTTGGAGGGCAGGGGGATTGGAAAACAGTTAAAAGATGAAGAAAAAATGTACAAATTCTATATTGTTGCTCAAGAAATAGGATTTGCAGAGAGGGAGCAAAACATCATATATATATATTGCTTTCACCCCTCTCTTGAAATGTAAAAATCTAGTCCCATCAGATGGCTCTTCTCATCATCATGCAATTCTAATTCTGAATATCCCTGACCCTCTTTTCCAGCGAGTTTTCGACATCTGTGATGCTCCTCTCTGCTATTGCAATCATCTTTGTTCTCCAATCTGCAATCTCGTAGGATAACAAGGTTTAGTTCAAATCCTGTATAGTAAAGTTATCATGCATTGTTAGTTAAGATTTGTTCTCTGAATTATAACTAAAGAGACAATAAGCATGAGACCCGAAAAGGAAAATTAAATGATAGCTAACCCAGTTCCTTAAGCCATGATTGCTAACAACTTTAAGTTCATACAAAAGTTCAATCTATTTCAGACACATTACATAAAAAAGGTACAGATAGAAAGTTTTGATGTCACCACTTGGATATGCAATGCAACAACACAACAATATCAACTATATGAAAGAGACCGAAAGAATAAACTCAGTGTAATAAACTTACAAATCTTCATTTGAAAGAATCTGGGGAGGAGCCAAACAAATTTCACCTTTGTATATGATTGATTAAAAAATGGCTGTCTGTCTTCAGTCGTACAACAGAGATGTTCACCCTAAACATAATACCAAAAACTTGTGATTATCGTGTAATTCTTCTTGTTGAACCTACTAAATAGCATCATAAAAACAACTAATATTAGTTTATCAGATATGCCACCAAAAATTATTGTTTCTGAAAATCATCATCTTCAACTCTAATATTGTTAAGCTGTTTGAACTTTCACACATTATGACTTATCAAATGAGTTTCTCCCGACAGCAGACTCTTTTCCACTACATTTAAGATTGCATAATGAAGTTCAAAATCATGGACAGCATAAACTTTTAGCACAGTTACATTAAAGATTGCCTATCTTACCTTCTGTTATGCTTTGATGGCTTTGGCTAACAGTCTCTTGCGCAGCAGGATTTAGTGCCCGAGCAAGACGTTTAACACGATTTAGTCGCAATCCTCTTGATACTAAACCTGAACAATGATCTTTGATATATAAATTTCTAATTTGAAATGGGGTAGTTGATGTATAAACGGTTCCAGAGGTACATTATCAAATAATTAACATTTATCTCTATCCATTATAATACTAAGATGACTTATTAAACTTACAATCAGAAGCTCCATTTTCCCTCATCATTCCACCCACTGCAACCCCATCACCAACAGGATCATTCATTGCTCGTGCCAGATGTTTTATGCGATTCAAACGTACCTTTCCAGGTAAAATAGCTAACTTGTGAGCCGGGATTTCCAAACCTGTTAAAAAGGAGCTAGTAAGAACATAAGACACAGTTTATCCTTCAAGACATCACAAAGATTAATTATTTAATTGTTAAGTGATGGGAACTGACTCTGGCAGCTTCTTGTGTCCGGCATTGGTCTTTCTTGTCCATGGTTGGATCCGACAAGCCCCGCAGCAGCAGCAGCAGCATCATCAAAGTGAGGACTAACATCTGAAACACAAGTTGCGGCGTTGCTCAAGGACAATTGAACCGAAGAAATGCTCGTTTGTTGAAGTTGAATCGGAGGTGCAGGGTTCAATCGAGCAGTTTCAGCTCTCTGTCTCCGCAGCTGATAGTTTCTCCGGCGTCTTGCCAGATGCTTTTCTCTCTCCTCAAGGCTCATAGACTGCCTTCTCTGACGGTCCCTTATACGACGACGTTCTCTCTCTAGCTCCTTTCGCAACTCTGATCCGCTTTCTAACCCTTCCATCATCATTCCCCAACATCCAACAGAACCACAATCTTTACACTAATTCAGAAGCCAATCAATTTTTTCTGCAAAAAAAAAAAAAATCCAAATTTTGACTTAATTCCTGTGATGGGAATACTATGAATTATTCCAAAATCATAAATTTAATAACTGGAGATAGAATTAAGAGAAAGAAAATTACATTTGAGAGAGCTAACCCGAAATGATTAAGAAGCCATTAAATCATGTTTTTTTTCCATCAAAAGGTGGGGAATTTGTGATCTCAGGAATGCAATAGCCCTTCAAATTCAACTGATCAAATTTTGTTCAAAGAAAAAAGCAGAATAATTACACCAATTGCAAAAGGAAAAATCTAACCTTGATGGCGGACTTGATCGTAAGAAGAAGAGAAATCTGGAAAACAAACAAAGATCATAGACAAAAGGCAAAGGTAAGAATGGAAATTGGAAAAACAAAAAAGAAAAGATGAGGTTTTTGCGGCAATTTACCAAATGAAATCGGATTTTCTTATATTATTTTTGGGATTTTGAGCTAATTACTCCTGTTTCGCTTCTAATTAGGCAGTGTTACCCGTTTTTACCTTTTTGGTTCTTTTGGGTTTGGATCCGAAATCATGATACGCAGAAAGGGTATGCGTTTTATATTTTCTTTCTCGTGTTTGTTTTTGTCTTTTTCTTTTTCTATCTGTTCAAACAATACCCTAAACCCAAAGGGAAAAAAAAATCCAGTCCAGAGCTAAACTCGACGATGGAGGCTGCACAGAAGGGGCAGAACTGCGAGGAAAACACTTCCAATCCCCAGCCTCAGCCTCTATCGAAGAGCGCCCAAAAGAAGCTCCTGAAGCAGCAGAAATTCGAGGCGAAGAAAGCAGAGAAGAAAGCATGGATGAAAGAGCAAAAACAGAGGGATGCAGAGAGGAAGCGAAAAGAATGGGAGGAGAAACTGGCTGGCCTAAGCGAAGACGAGAGGCTGAAACTGATAGATTCAAGGAAAGAATTGAGGAGAGAAAGAATGGAGAAAAGATCGGAGGAAAGAGGGCAGAAAATCGAGAGACTGACGAAAGCCAAAGAGAAGGGCCAAAACATTGTCGTCGATCTTGAGTTCTCTCATCTCATGACTCACTCTGAAATCCACAGCCTCGTTCAACAGGTTGTTCTTTATCAGTAACTGATTGATTACTGTTTCAAAGTTTGCACCTTGGCCTTGCTCTTAGTTGCACTTCTCTTCTTAGCCCATGATCAAAGATGTGCTTTTGTTCAATCCTTGTTGTTATATTACATTACATCAATACCAGTATATCTTATGCTGTTGCTGAACCCTGCAGATTATGTATTGCTATGCAGTGAATGGAAGAAGCAGTGTCCCTGCTCACCTCTGGTTGACTGGATGTCAAGGGGAAATGGAAACTCAGTTGCGAAGGCTACCTGGATTTGATAAATGGATTATTGAGAAGGAAAAACAATCTTATATCCAAGCGTTTTCAGATCAGAAACATAACTTGGTTTATCTCACAGCAGATTCGGAAACTGTGTTAGATGAACTTGACCTTAGCAAAGTTTATATTGTTGGCGGATTGGTGGACAGAAATCGGTGGAAAGGTATAACCATGAAGAAAGCAGAGGAGCAGGGAATTCATACAGCAAAACTCCCCATTGGAACTTACATGAAGATGTCCAGTTCTCAGGTATGGTTGGTCATAGTACACTACACCACTTTACTTTCTTTCGTCAGTCGATTATTGGGGTCGAAACAGAGCTCTGCAAATCGAAGTAGGTCTTTAAGTTTTCTACTGTTGGTTTTCTGTGGAATTTCTTATGCAATAATACATTAGAAAGCTTGGGTTGAAAGGCATTTATGGTATCACTTTAGCAGTTGTAATCAAAAGGATTCAGTTAGCCTATCTACTCAAGTCTCTAGGGTTATATCCTGGAAACTTTATATTTTGGAGATTGAATAGCTTTATAATTGCATGCTACTGCTTTCTTTCAAAGAATGCTGTGATGTAGTGTGTTGAATATGATTTGTGATGATAGTCATGCTTGATACTTCACTCGCACAGTAGTTTGGTTTTCAAACAAACAAACAAAGAAGCAAATGTTCTCTGGTTTTATAAGTTTTTCTTCCCTGACTAGCATTTCATTCCTATGTGTGCAGGTCCTAACTGTGAACCAAGTTATAGAGATACTCCTCAAGTTCTTGGAGACAAGAGATTGGAAAGCTTCCTTCTTTCAAGTAATTCCTCAGAGGAAAAGATCTGAAGCTGATTCAGAAACCTGTCAAGAATTAGATGGAGAAGAGTGCGAGGAGGATAATGATGAATCTGAGAGGAAAAAGAAGTGCATTGAAGAAACTTCTCATGACTAGAAGAGCTCGCAGAACTAATGCTTATGTTGACCCTATCCATCTTGCACTACATGGAATGTCTGTACAAGTGGAAAAATCATTACAAAAGAATTTATTGTTTTTGAAGTTCCATTCTTTGCCTCCTCCAAGTACCTATGATGGTTCATGCATTCCAAACCTGAATTAAACCTGCAGAAAAATAGGCTTCCTTGTGGATGCCCACTTTTGATCAAAGCTGCATATGCAAAGACAACCTCTTTGTCCTTTGTGAATGAAACTGGAAATTGTTGCAGCAATCACATTGCATTTTAAGGCAATAACTTGCTAATGTAAGTTTTAATGTCCATCCACCTAGGATATAAAAAAGTTGAGTCATCTCATACTTTATTTTACGAAATCTCAAACTGAAATTCAATTTGAAAGAGTGATTTAAGTCACTTGATTCTAGTTCAATTGTGGTCATCTCTATCAAGATGGGCCTTCCTCCTCAAATTCCCAATAGGGGTCAACTTTGAAAAGTGACCCGATTAGAACAAAAGCATAAGAGAAATTGGGAACTGCAGGTCGCCGGCTTCCATAGCATAGTGGTAGTGCGTTCGCTTCGTAAGCGAAAGGTCGCGAGTTCGATCCTCGCTGGGAGCTTTTCAATAAATTTTTTTTTTTTCCAACAAATAAAGAGATTCCCCACTTACTGTATCTCCTAATGCTCAAATCTTCTTTTAAAATTTCTCTCCTCTTAACTTGGTTATCTCTGATTTAAATAGAAAGTATAGCCGCAAAGCTTCCTTGAGTGGATTGAATTTTGATTGACAAGTTGCCGAATGACTTTCTCTTTCTTCCATTTTGGAGGGATTCGAGGAAACTTACAAGGTGGGATTGGATTTTGATGACTCACAGCTGATGTAAGTGATGTTTTAAGGTAAGGTAAAGGTCAACTCCCTTGAGGTTGCAAAGCATTGGTTTAAGATTGGATGTGAGACATTGATTCAGTGATTGATGTGAACCAGCGTCCAGAGGTGAAAATGATAGTAGAAGAACAAATGAGCTGGCATTGGAACTGGAACCTATCCTTGTTTCATTTCGAGATGGACAATGGTGATATACATGAAAATATTTGCAATTCAAGTCCCTCGACTAAAAGCTATCAAAAGAAGTCTAAGCTCATATTTCTATTAATTTACAACACCCTAAAGGCCCATGCTCTAAAAGAGAAATCTTAACAAAAGCATTTTGCGCAAAATTTAATAGTTTTTCATGGCATCACTGTCGGTATCAGGCTTTCACCTCCACGCGGAAGAGGTGGCCATAGCTCTGTTTATCCAGCCAAGATAGAGAGCCCCTTCTCTCTCTTCAAGTCTATAATTGTTGTTGTAGTCCTTCAACAGATCCCTTACAGCCATAGTAACTGAGGAACTCAATGGATATGGAGAAAAACCAGCCATGGTGAATCTTGACCTCCACTTTCCAAAAAGTTCATGCCTTTCCACCCTCTCAGGCCCCTCGCAAGCAATCATATTCACAATATCGCGAGCCACGCAGTGCTGCTCTGCACTGATCCTCTGCTTGTCATCTCTCGAACAAGCTACATCTATGGATTCAAACATAGCTGTGTAATAATCCAGTGTCTCAAGGTACCTTGAAAAGAATGGGGATGTGTTGGTATTGGACTCTTGCTCCACAAGAGTGACAATCTTGGGGGACAAACTCTTCACCAACCTCAACAGTCGATCTCTGTGATTCCAGGTGCTTACACTCTCATCTGGCATGTGATGCAACACATATGGAAAATTCACAGCTAGAGCTTCCCCAGGTTGAACCTTAAGATGCTCTAATTGAACCTCACAACCAGACATGGCAGCATCATGAAACTCAAATGGCACATTGTACGTCTTAGCAAATTCTGATAGCCTCTGCCCCACAATATTAAGTCCCCCACCTCGAGCATGATTTGACTGAGAATCATCAATACCAGTTATACGGATAGCCGGGGGCCCACCAGGGTGTTTTGCAAGAGCTGCGATGAGGAACATCCACTGGGTTCCTTGCGCTATTTGGAAATCAATGATGTGAATTTTTGGTTCATATTCCATGACTTCCCTGATGACAACATTAGCTGATGTGTATGCAAACTTCCAGTACGGACAGACCTTGGAGAGAATATGCATGTAAGACATTAGTTCTGAGCTTGTTGGTTCTTTGCATTTCAGGGCTTTGTAGATACTACTCCCTGAGGATTCCAACCTTGCTCTAAGCCCTTCCAGCACATAAGCACCCAATCGTTGGATTGGTTCCCCAGACACTGAAACCATTTTCTCCAAGACATGCATTAAACCTGCCACTGTTGGCATATCACCCTCATGAAGTGCTTGACCACAGGCAACGAGAACCTGTTTCAAGTCTAGTCTAGGGATCATTTCCACCAGTTGATTGCAGTTAAAGCTTGCCATTGAAGCAGCTTGGTGGGCTCCACTACTGAAGCAGCAATTGCAGCTGTCTATGACATCTGATTCAGGTCCCAACAAGGAAATTTCCAGCTCCCTCAGCTTGTGCTTCCATTCATTGCCATCATCAACAACAGAAGATCCACTGAATGGTGATCCATAAGTATTGTCAGGGGAATGATGAGGATCAGATAGGTATGATTGAGAACCTTGTGGGGAGAAAGGGCTCCTGCTTGATGAGATGCTTACAGCAGAAGGGGAATCATAGACAACAAAACCAGCAGTTGCAGTGGATGATTCCAGGGTAAAAAATTGATCCTTGTAGGTTTGAAAGGAAACACTGGTTCCTTGGCTCCCAACATCTGAGCATACATTGTTGTCTAATATCTGAATATGAGGCAAACAAAGTGCCTCCATTTCCTGAACAGGTTGGTGATACAGCCTACGGATACAGGCTGAAGTTTGGTGTTTCTGAGATGTTTGCATCTCAGCCCAATCCGCTTATCAACCTCCTCCAGAAAACTTTTTGTTACTGACAGATGTTTGCTGTGACAACAGAATTCTTTTGGTAATGGTAACTCTTTCTTCTAGTAGCAGCAGTTGCTTGATAGAGCAAAATTACTCTCCAATGGAAAAGCTACACAACATCAATCAAGAGATTACAATGGTTAAGCAGCCAACTAGCCTTCGTATGAAGATAAAAATAGTTTGATCCTTGGCATCGATGCTGACCATCAACTGCTTTAGTCGTGCAAGGCAGAAATATCAAAGAAGAATACAATCTGCCAAAAGAAATCCAAGAAAATAAAAGAGATTAGATTATGCAACTAATGGAAGCCCAATGTACACTATCAAGGGGTATAAAAAGTCAGAGAAAAAACAAGTAATAACCAAAGGAGCCTACATGGAGAAAGGACTTGAGCTACGAGGAAAATTTTCCTCTATGCAACTTTCTTTTAAATTAAAAGTTAATCAACCAAGCACAAAACAGCGATCATAAGATAATCAAGTGAAACAACATAGCATAGCAAGAAGCCAAAGATTAGCGATTTGGACTCACAAAAAATTATATGAGTAGTAAAAAGGCAGCAAGAATATATCTAAAAATATGTAATTAGAACAATTTATACTATATAGGAAGCCTCAAAATTAACATATCAAGTTTGACACCAATTCAAATCTCCCCCCAGTGAAACGCTATAAAGCTTACAGGTTATAGGCCAAAAGGTGACAAGCAAACCAAAAGGGAATTGGAACAGAGAGAGAAATCAAAACCAGATGCAAGGCATAAAATTTTTGACCAGTAAAATAAAAAAAGAAAATCAGCTTCCAGATTCATAATTCATTCAAATCTGCAGGATAGCAAACAGTTTGAAAGTTATAACTACAACTACCAACTCTATTAAATCACTTATAGACAAAGATTGATTTTTTTTTTCTTTATTACTTGTGGGGCAAGAACAAAGTTTCTTCCTATCTCATCAAAAGGCCAAACTTTCATTTTCTACCGCAACACCTACCAAATGAATAAGTTACTGATGGAATACGAAACACAGACAAAAAGAGAATCATTTTGATTGATTAAGCACTAACCCTTATCCCCCAATTCATGAATTATCATGAAAAAAGAAAACCCAACAAAAATCTTGTATTCAACTCAAACAAAAATGATCCAACTCCCACAACCTCTCATCGCCACCACCCAGGAAACAAAGAACAGAAGAGAAAACGAGAAGGGGGTTGTCGTGATGAATCGACCAAGAGTTAGGCGTTAAACATACCTTAGTCAACAATCACCAGCCTATGTCTGGGTTCCGCTCTCTGAAGATTCTTCTTCAACGAGCGTCCTCCGGTTGTGCGTCTGTCTCCAAAAATAATGGCTTTCTTTATTTATTATCATCGTAAATTCATGGTGGAACTTAAATATATATTTATATAGTTACGAATCTGGTCATTTTGCCACTAGTTGCCCTCAAAACTTTCTTCTATTTACAGGACTGCCACTGGGGTAAAAAAACACTTCTGGCCCCGCTTGGTGACGAAAATAGGCTCTAGTCGATTACAACGTGTGGCCCCGCCGTGTGGGTCAGTAGTCGGGAGTAGCAAAACCGAGTGTGACTGTGACTCTCTAGAAGGTTAGAAACGGGAAACTACACACAAAAAGATTCCATCTATCTTCCTTCTTTCTCTTTGCGGTTTGATGTTTAATGGATTATCAACAGTTCTCATCACACGTTTTCTGCTAACCACACACAACTCAACTTCATTGACTGTCACCGAAGTAGAGCTTCTTCCATGAAATCTACCTTTAAGCATTCAAAATTTATTAACAACAAATAAAAATAAGAAAGAAAAGAAAAACTTTTATTTTTTGTGCTCTAGCTCATTAATAATAATAATAATAATCTAAGCTAGGAGTTCGGGTAGAATTCGAATATCGATAGAAATTTAGACTTACGGAATTCATTGAATGATTACAATGCCTTATTTAAATAGATACAAAGTTTAGCTTGGTTTTCATTTTTACTGTATAGTTCGTGTGGATGCTTTGCTAGGTGCAGGTCAACATTTACTCCTTGAAGCTACGGAAGCATGGCGATGATGATTGATGGGCGCGGCCCTGGAGAAAGGCTTTGAATTTTACAAGTAAAGATAGTTGAAAGTGGAAGAATAATTGAACTTCGTGGTTTGTCCACGCTGAATAATTTTTGGTTATTAGTACGTCATCTTGAATATAATAAATCTATATTTTACTCTATATATCTTAATCCTCCTCCTTTTTTTTTTTTGGAACAATAAATATATAGAAGAATTCATTGATTAAATTGGCTCAATTTATTTGATTATCTAAGTTGGTTTTTTTGTCTAAAATTTATGTCCCAATATACACTTTTATGACCAGAACTCCAAATATAAGCCAAATAAAAATAAGTGCACAAAATTCAAAGTACAGCTTTGTGTCAACCAGCATATAAAAGATATAACGACAAAAGGAACTATTTGATGATCAATGTCAAAACAAACAAATGATTATACATAGTCGTTGGTGCCAAAGGATAATACATATAGTCAAAACCTATGAAGCCTGCAAAAGTATATAACAACAACAAAAAAAAAAAATAGTAAAAGCCTCATTTGGTCAAATAACAACGCCTTCAAACTTCATAGCTGTAGAAGAAGGTGGGCGTCTTAGCGTCGTCCAATTATGATCTACGAAAATATCTTCAGATTTCCAGTCTTTTGGGTATAACCAAAAGACTAAATACAAACTGGCTCATCTTATTTTGATTTATTGATCAGAACTTTTTCTTTTTCTTTTTCAATGTCATGTTAGGTTCTCTGTATGTTACATCAGAGTTGAAATTTATATTTTTGAGATTTATAATTTCGATTATTTATATTTTAATTTGTAGAGTCAAAGTCTAGAAATTGTTGCAACATAAAATTATTTAATAAAGTAATGTATTTATTTGCACGTGATTTTATACTAATTCGTATGAAATAAAAAAAATTACAGTACTGGCAAGCTGTGACGAAAGGGTTAACACTAACAAAGCCGTTAGCGTCAGATTGGACAGACGCGACACCTGAATCAACGCAAACCATGGGCGGGCGCTTTAGGATTTAGGACGCGGTTTCGTTCAATGAAAACGGAGGTCAAATGGCACTTGCGTCAATCCTGACAACAGTGAGGGTGTTTCCGAGATTCCGCGCCTGCGCGGAAGCTTGGCACTCGGCAGGTCTTTCATTCCTCGAAGCAACCCGACCTTGAATTCTTGGTTTTCCTCCTTCTAAACCTTAAGTATTCCAATATGCAAAAAATTCTTTATTGTACCATGACGTGGCAACCGGCGACAGGTTCCGTCCTCTTCACTTCATGGAGCATTGATAAGATCAGCTGCTCCCGGGGTCATGGTACGACATACAAACTATACGTCGTAGTATGTGCATAGTTGTTAATATTGTATGATATATTTTAATCAGACTCATATTAGCCATATTTACTTCCTTTAGAAGTTTGATTCATCCAAAAACATTATTGCTGTTACTTCGAATTACTCAAGGTTTGCATCTAAATCGATTCAAATTGTTATAATGATTAGTTGGTTAATTCAATAAAATGATTGAGTTGTTACACTAAAAATGAGGTCGAGTTGAATACAATTATTAATAAATCGCATATAAATTATTTATTTTCATTGTCATGTTAAAACAATTAAAATTTAAGATTTAGACAAATAAACTTTTAGAATTAGATACTTAATGATATGATATAATTATACCATATCATTATCTAATTCAAGATCTAATTTGGTATTGACATAAAATTAATATTCAAAATCAGCTTAATTTGTGATGTCTTACTTGAAAATTGAATTACTCCAAAAATTTATTTCTTTTGGTTTTATGCGTTGATGTGTTGTGTTTAGCATCTGGAATGATGATACACTTCGATGACAGAAAGGTACATAGTTTTCATTTAGAGGTGCTATATTTGGAATCTTGCAAAATGCATCGTCCCGGTCTGTTTTTCCCAAGTTATATGATCCGCGGCGGCCATTTATGGTGTAAAATCAAGCAGCCAATGAGGTGATGTCACGTCAACCGTTTTAGTGGATTGTCTGGTCTGGTTCTTGGTCCCTTACCAACCACCAGCTAGCATTGCCTCTCAATGCTGACCAAAAGAGCCAACAGTAACCTCTCCACCACCGTTTCACAACCTCGTTTTGCTCTGTGTGATGGGGCGTGTAACACGTTCAAAGGCTGTTCTTTTTTCATTTCCTCTCTGCTTGGATTTTTCGTTATTAACAGCAATTATGCAAACAAACAAACAAATGTCTGCAAAAGCATGACAGCATGATACTCATTGATCATGTGAGTTAATGGTTTAATGACTCAAATTTGAGTTAATGCGAAAGCCAAAGACAGACAAGAAAAGAAAGAAAGCATATTAAATGTAGATAATGTAAAAGAAGTTGTCGCAAGAATATATAGTTTCACATGCTGTGTTAACTTCTATCCATTTCAAGTGATTAACAATAGTGCATATGTGTGTGGGTGGTCTGCTAGAAAAATAAAGTAACCATAGTTGCATCAGAATGTACAGTTAAAACTAGGGTTTTTGAGCATAAAAGTGAGCACCAGCTTTCTCTTTTACATGATTTCGTAGAGGGGGGGTTACTTTGGATTTATTTGTTGTACATGGAAGATTTGATATTGATGTTGATAAAGAAGTGAGGAAAAGGAGAATCTTGGTGCTTCCTTTTAGCTTGTATCTGCTTTAAGCAAAGCGGCAGCCAATCATGGCCCCATTTTTCTTATCCTGAATGCCTCGGCCTGAAGGCGAAAGGTGAGAAAAAGTATCAGCTAAAGTTACAAGCTGCAGCTTGGGGATTTGGGTTGAGTATCAGAATTAAACAAAACCCTTCTCTTTTACCTAGTAGTAGAGCCTAGAGCAAATCTATAGCTTGCCATTCATCAAAGTATGGTATTGCCTTTTCTGTTGTGCTTGCTTGTATCGGATTGTTAGTAACACTTAACATCATTGCAAAAGCTACAAGTTCTAGCGCCCAATGATTCAGCTGCAGACAAACCCCACTTGGATAGCTGAAAAGAATTATCCAGGAATTGAGTGAATTTCTAGAACTGGAAACTAGCTTTCACATCCCAGTTGAAAGAATGTTTTTGGACGGTATGCGGGGGAAAAAAGAATGCAGATGTGGGAGATCTCTACTTGTTCTATTCCTATGCTTTTCATTTTATTCTTCTCTAATCTCTTTATCTGCTCTGAAGCCGTCCCTGCAATTGGAAAGGTGTCGGCAACAGAATTATGACAAAAATCAAACGTAGGGGGAGGGGGGTGGTGGTGGGCATGGAATTTCCGTACCATTCCCTCTCCTCCCATAGCAGAATAAATTTACCTGAATGGAATATTCCCTTTTATCACCACAGACATGAACAGATAGGCGGTTAGTTCATTGTGGAGATGAATTAACAATGGATCTTGGGTAACAAATCATGTCGGATGAGAATTATTCCAAAGTTTTAAAGAATTAGTATTCAATTCCAACCAAAAGGTACTGTTTCACCGACCACAGATATATAATTGGCATTTTGAGTACACAGCACATGGCGTCAGCAAGAGGGGGACACACACAGCTTATATATGCGTCAGGTGGGGTACTAAATCAACGCTGTGAGTGGTGTGCAAGACCAGATACTTAACTGGTCCAAAATTTTTAATGGACATGTTTAATTAAGATATTAATAATGGATATCTTATTGATTAACGTTGCTTAATTGTGAGTCTCGGGTAAGAGAGAGACCAATGAAGATTAAGCTTTAAAGGGCATAATAGGATTCGGACTTGAGGACGAGGTGAAACCATGGATAACTAATCTATAATATTAAGCATGTATTAAGATATTTTAGTCGATTTCTACCCTTCAAACACTTTCTGAATTTTCTCGAGTTTTGTCTTACTCTAGCGACTCCCTTTCTCTCTCGTTTGGGATGGGATGCGAATCAAAAATGTTAATGGTGACCCAAGTTAGCATTAGCAAGCATTGCATCACTTTTGGTCTTTGGTCTTTGGTCTTGGGACGTGTGTGGAATAATCTCTCCTTTCTGCCAAAGAATAAAGGCCAAAACCAAAAAAGGGGGCTTCAGAAACAAGAAGTGGTGGGATGAGGTCACTTGCTTCTTTTACCAGGAAAGAAAAGGGTTGGAAAATTTTGAGTCTAACAGGAAAGAACTGCACCGGTCGACGGTTGAAAATTAATCAGTCGTCACCAACTTTTCAAAGCACCATCTACAAGTAGGAAACGAAATTCAATATCAGGCCACAAGACAAGTAACACCTGTTTTGTTCTTTGTTTGTGCGAACAAAACTATTTTCTATCCAAGCCCAATAAAGAAATCCAAATGGATTTATTGCTTATTTCATCAATTGATAAGTTTTCTACTTAAATAATTTTTCCATTGCCAAGAAATAATCAATCAAACAAAATTTAAAAGTCAAACAACATTAATAAATCATACATGAATATTAGAATAAACACATATACTATCTAAAACAATGAAAGGGTAGTGAATAATGCCTAATCAAGGCTTAATAAAGAGAGGCGGCAAATGGGACAATCTTGTGTTTTGTGCCGCAGTTGTCATGGTAGATGTGCAAGCACGGTAGACGAATGATTCTGGAACCCACAAGCAGACTCTCCAAGCAAAAAACACATTTCAGAATCCCCTGCGTCTTCTGAAAGCGTGAGTCTCTCCAACTCTCCGATGATATCTACTTCCACCACCACATTAGCTCCAGTCCATCTATTTGAGTGGTTAACTAAATTAAGCACTTGACGACTATTTCTAATCGGTAGCTACGACGAATTTCAGAATGTTGTAAAAGTTGGTCGACATCCTTAGGTCACACGATTGCTGGACTTGCTTCAAAGTTGTGCCCTCTGTGCAAGAATCTCCACACAATTTAACCAATTTTCTTACATGCTTGGAATTTTGGTAATTTGTTTGATGAAAGTTTTTCAAGGTTTCAAAGACAAAGCTAAATCAATTTGTATTAGGATTTGGAAATTTTTCCTTTTTACAATCATATTAGGATTTTTTTTTGAACATGTCTTACAGCTCAAAGTTGGAGCCCATTCATATAAAAAGAATAAAAATATTTCTTTTTATAAATAAAAATAATTTTAGTAATATAAAAAATAATTTATATTAATTATAATTATACCAGAATTAGTATTCAGAATTTTTTCCTTTTTACTAATCGTATTAGGATTTTTTTTTTAAACAAGTTCTTACAACTCAAACAGAGCTCAAAGTTGGAGCCCATTCATATAAAAAGAAAAAATTTATTTTTTTATACAAAATAAAAAATAGTTTTATTAATATAAAATTATGAAAATAGAAATGAATAATTTATTGTCGCTCTAGCCCTTCACTCTCCAGCCTTCTTAGTGGGCCAGAATGGGCCTTTAGGTAGAGCTTTTAAAGGGTCTCCCGGATGGAATTTGTTGGGCAGAAAATGTGGGCCCATCCTGACCTCTGTTGCAGTCCGAACTCTGAATGTCCCCTACTTTTGGGCAATTGGATATAGAGGCACTCAGAATAAATAACTAAAATAATGTACTACACTATATTTAATAAACATATAATTTCCATTAATTTATCTTCCTTAGGAACAATATTCGTTCTTTTTGTCAGAAAAAAAAAAGGATTATAACAGTACCCATCTCTTATTTAATAATTTATACATATTTTATTTTTCTTTTGGCTTATTGTGGAGAGAATGAGGGAGTAAAACTTTTTCTTTCTCATTGTTTCCTTGGTACCCGAGGATAACATGGAGGAAACGAGGGGCTTAGGGCTCGGGTACAGCTTGGAAAATTGAGAGAATGAAATTCCTTGCTTCGCCTTGGAGGACAGAAAAATTTTATGGGTTTCCTTTAACCCGAGGCTGGCTAGAAAGAAAGCAATGAGATGGAACAACATTTGAAAGAAAGAAGCAAAGAAACGGTGGGGGGAAACAAAATTCAATATCAAGAACACAAGACAACTACACTTTTGTTTTGTTCTTTCTGTATATAAAATCCTTTTCTAATCTTCATCAAAAGAAAGAAAGGAACACCTTGTATCATGAAAGACTAGATACTGTTAAAAATTGGAAGCAACCTCCGTGTGCACACATGAGTCGGTGTAAGCAAGCAGCCCTTTGAGTTTAAGACCATAAGGTTCACAAAGTCAATCATCAGAAATCAATCTCCAAAAATGCCAACAACTTCAACTGTCAAATGATGCAAACATGGTATTCATGCTAATATCTTAAAGTCTACCGATGGTACCCCGTCTTTTATGAGATGGCTCATCCTGCATACTTGGGATGAATACTATTCTATAAAGAGAATCCTTCTTCAAGACCATATCTACTTATATAATACATCATTGAAACAAGAAGTTATTAACAGTACACCATGCAGATACTCTGATATTGCACTATCATTAATGTTAGTCGATACTTCAATATTGCATTCTAGCATGGTAGAATTGAATTTACTTCCTAAAGTTTAGTTCATCATCATACACAATCTATTTAATTCATATCAGGATAATTAAGTATAACAAGATGTCCTACATAGGGAGCCAGAAGCCTGAATAGAGGATTGAGATGTTTCTCAGCATCAATGACCATTTATTTTTGTCAAATCTGTTCTTATTTGTGTTTTTAAACAAAATGCAACGCATAGGCAAAATAGAACTACAATAACTGTTGAAACTATGCGCTTTGCCAAGCAGCGAAAATCCTGGCCTCTTAAACCCTCAAGACCCAAGTTTTGCAAAATCTTAAACCAGGGAAAAGAGGCTCCTCTATTGATGTGGCATGACCCAAAGAGATGGCCAGAAGTTCAATTTCTCAATACTCCAAATTCATAACAAAGAGCCAATGATTGTATCAGTCCAGTTCAAAAGAACCTATTTAAAACATTTCTATGCATGATAATGAATATTTACCACTTTGAATGTTTGTAGACATAAACATCAAAACAGATCGCCCAACATCCTAGAGACTACAATATCAGCAAGGAGACACAAGTTGAAAAGTCTCAATCTTTTGGCCTAAGAAGTGAAAATTGTCTTTTTCAAGCCCTCCGAAAAGAAACTAATATTCAAAGAACTATGGGTTATATGCTTACAAGCTATAGTAGTGTATAACACACTTTACAAAGCTGATTTTAACTTTGAGAATAGCATCATAGAATGAAACTAATATCACAGAATTTGGATGAAAGATTAAGTTTTATGTCTTCTTCCAAACACTTGCACTATCAACTAAAATATTTGCAATTTAAATTAACTTGTCAAGAAAAACACAGAAATGATTACTTGAATGTATGTCTTATTTATGCTGTAGACAGAATATCAGTTTTGTACTGATCAATTGCACCCCAAACATGAATGCAGTCATAATAAACTGAAGTTCATTCAAACGAATTGCATCCACCAAAACAACACAAAAAGAATAAAAACAAGGTCGGTGCCTTCTAACAAACATTGGGATAACACTCCATTTCATTTGGATTTTAAGTTGCTTTTTAAAGCCTTTAAAAATACAGCAGTAAGACAAAAGCCTTGAAATCAGCAACACGAAATCAGCTAAAGCAATCTGATTATTGACAATCATTTATCAGCCAAAATGTCTTTGACATAAAGGTTTATAACAAAAATAGGGACTGAAAGGGAAAGAAAGAAAGCTAGTTTTTGAATCCACGTTTCTGGTAACGAGCAACCTCACCCTCATTAGGGAAAAATCCCATGAGTCGACCCGCTGAGTTCTGGTAGGCATACATAAACCCTCCCATAAGCCCTATCAGCCCTCCTGTCACCATTGATGGCCCTTTTAATCCCGGTTTTATCCCTGCACCAACGAATACCAAAAGGACCAGAAAAACGTTTAAACTTTAAACTCATAACGTATTTCCATTTCAATCAAATGTACAAAAGAAATTATATTCTGGGAATAGATGCAAAGAAAAAGAAAAGACCCAATTGCATTTCAATGTTAGAAATTACAAAACTTTTGTTATTATGGTATGTAGATAAACGTAGTGTTACCAGAGAGGTATCCAACGGTGACAGAAACGCCAGTGAGTGTAACGAAACGGAGGTAATCGAGGGTGTTGAAATTGCCAACGACTTTGGTAAAAGGAGGGTTTCGATCTATAACTGGGTACTCTGGTTTTGCCGAAGCTGTTATGTCTGTGTTCATCTTTGATCTTTCTTTCTTCCCCTCTTGCCGGCGCTGTTGCTCTGGTTGTTGTTGCTAAAGTTCGATGACTCTCTAGCCAAGACAAAATGGGAAAACAGAACCCCCCCCGGTCCGAGGAAAAGGTGCTTCTTTTGTTGGACCATAAGGTTTGGGCTTCTTAAAACACTATGTTTCGGATTGCTTTGGGGTGGGCTCATCTCTTGCATTTAGGCCTAAACTCCTTATTCCAACATGTTGCTGTCATTTTAATTTGGAGACATGCTGCTCACCTTAGATTGCTGTTGCAAGTTGTGAAGAGAATATATGAGAAGAAAGCTGAAATGGTTGAAGTAGGAATGCTCTGAATCGATGAAGAAGTTGTGACGATTAACCAAACCAATTGAAATTATACAAGACTATGGACAGTTTGCCTGTTGCATGTCATGTTTTGGTTAATGACAGTGTATCAGTTTCTGATATTGAACTTCCTTTTGGAAAAAAAGAAGTCTTAGATAAGCTTCCTTCATGTCGTCTTATTCTACTCAATTACAATTAGAATTCTTCTTGTTCCCCAAGTGTTAGGAAAACTCAATGCAGCTTTGCAATAAATACTTGACAAGAAGGGAAATTGGTAAGGCCGTAAGGGGCTTACTTTTCTAATTACTGAGTTCTTTAGCTGTGAAGAACTTGCAATTTAATATAATCAAAGAATCAAAGAACAGAAAATGGGAAAAAAATATTCTGCATATTCTCATAAAATGAAATAGTCAGAAGCCAGCTATTTATAGTGCTAGTAGAGTTTGTAATTCTAAACAACGCATAAGGTTAAAAACGTAAAAGAACTGTAAAACAAATTATTTACAATAAATAAATAAATTTATACTCTTCACTCCTCCTCAAGATGAGTATTATGTATGTTAATAATACTCATCTTATGCAAGAGAGAATGCAATGGTCTAGGTTGTAAAGCTTTGGTGAAAAGATCTGCAAGTTGGGACTTGGTCGGAATGTAAGATGGATCAATTGGACCTGCAGCTACCTTCTCTCGAATGAAATGACAATCCATCTCAATATGTTTTGTGCGCTCATGAAATATAGGATTTCGACAAATATGAAGAGTCGATTGATTGTCACAAAATAATTTCACTGCACATGAATGTTCAATACTGAAGTCCATAAGTAAATGCAGTAACCAAATCACTTCACAACAAGTTGCTGCAATTGCTCTATATTCAGCTTCAGTAGAACTCTTTGCTACCACACTCTGCTTTTTAGCTTTCCAACTTATCAATGAGTTTCCCAACAGTATACCAAAACCAGTAACTGATCTTCTAGTATCTGGGCAACCAGCCCAATCACTATCACTATATGCTTGTAAGCATAAATCAGAATCACTAGAAAATAAAATGCCTTGACCAGGAGTTGCTTTAAGATATCGTATTACTCTGAAAGCTGCTTGTAAATGAACCTCACTTGGCTTGTCCATATACTGAGAAACTATGTGAACAACATATGAAATATCTGGTCTTGTAAAAGTAAGGTACAAGAGTCTTCCAACCAGTTGTCTATACGTAGTACTATCTTTCAATTGTTCTTCATCTGTGGCCTTTGTCAATTTATGATGATATTTAATCGGTGTAGACACTGGTTTAGATCCCAATAAACCATATTCTGTTAAGATGTCCAGAGTATACTTCCTTTGACAAAGAAAAATTCCCTTGCTGGACCTTCCCACTTCTAAGCCAAGAAAATACTTAAGTTTCCCTAAGTCCTTAAGCTTGAAATTAGAACTCAAATGGCCCTTAACATCATTAGTAAGATCCATTGAAGTACTGCCAATCACAATATCATCCACATAAACCAACAATGCAATGAATTCCCCTGTTTGAGTAGTCTTGGTAAACAAAGAATAGTCAGCTTTGGATTGCTGAAAACCATAAGCTAGTAAACAAGTGGTAAATTTTGAATTCCACTGTCGTGATGCTTGTTTGAGTCCATACAACGACTTATTCAACTTGCACACCATCTTACCACCGGTAAGACACTCCCCCTTAAAACAATACCCCTGTGGCAGCTCCATGAAAACAGTTTCATTCAAATCCACGTTCAAGAAAGCATTATTAATATCAAGCTAAGTAAAAAACCAGCCTTTAATGGCTGTCAGCGCTAAAAACAGCCGAACAGTGGTATGTTTCACCACAGGATTAAATGTCTCTTGATAATCAAAGCCTGCCCTTTGATTATAACCCTTGGCTACTAATCGGGCTTTATATCTCTCAACAGAACTGTCAACATTTAGTTTGACCTTGTAGACCCATTTACAGCCAATAACATGAGAATTAGGAGGTAAAGGTACCACTGTCCATGTCTTATTCGCCTCCAAAGCATCCAATTCAGTTTGCATAGCCTCCCTCCATTGAACATGTTTTACAGCTTGATGATAACATGTGGGTTCAGGTATATGAGACAAGGCTACTATAAAAACTTTATGATCAGGTGAGAGTTGATTACTAGACAAATATTTGGTGATGGGATATTTGGTAACAAAATTGGCCTGTGTAGGAAAGGTACAATGATAAGCCTCAAGGTATTTTGCTGGGTGTCTTTGTCTAGTACTTTTTCTAATATTGGATGGTGAATTATGAGAATGTGGTTCTTCAGCAAGTAGAACTATAGGTTCACTCAACTTAGGTAGATTAGCATTTAAATAAGGCAAATCCATATTGGAATAGAAGCAGAAGTATCAACAACAGAATCAAAAGAATTATCAGCAATAGGAACAAAATTATTGTCAGATATTGACGGAGAAGGAATATCAACAAAATGTGTATATGAAACAATTAAAGGATGGGTAGGTAAAGAAGCATCATGAGAAGAAGACAAATCATAAACAGAACGTGAGGTTGATTGATGTCGCTGAAAAGGAAATATTGATTCATGAAATATAACATTTATAGAAACAAAGATACTATGTGTAACTAGGTCATAAAGCTTGTAACCTTTAATACCTACTAGATATCCAAAAAAAATACATTTTTTAGCCCTAAGTTCAAACTTCTTTCTGTTGTGTGATAAAGTTGATGCAAAACATAAAGAACCAAATACTTTAAGATGTGAATATGAAGGTGGTTTATGAAAAAGCTTTTCAAATGGAGTTTGATCATGTAAACTTGGTGTGGGCACCCTATTTATTATATGAGTAGCAACCAAAATTGCATCACCCCAAAATTTTAAAGGAAGATTAGCTTGAAATAAAAGTGATCTAGCCACAACTAAAAGATGCTGATGCTTTCTTTCAACAATACCGTTTTGTTGGGGGGGTCTCAACATAAGAAAGTTAGTGCACAATTCCCTTAGAGCTAAAAAAATCAGTAAGATTAAATTCTGAACCATTATTTGACCTTATTTGTTTGATTGAAACATTAAATTGATTCAAAATCATATTATAAAATGTAGGCAAAATCATAGAAACTTCTGACTTGTACTTCATTAAAAAAATCCATGTAAACCTAGTGTATTCATCAACAATGGTAAGAAAAAACTTATGCTCTGAAATTGTAGAAACTTCATATGATCCCCAAATATCAACATTTATTAGTTCAAAAGCAAATGTAACATAAGGTACATGAATTGGAAAAGGAAGCCTTTTCTGTTTAGCAAGTGGACAAATATCACAGAAAAAATTTTCTGTACATGAAACATCAAGGAAATGTTGATGAATCTGTTTTATTTTCTTAAGTGGAATGTGCCCTAATCTAAAGTGCCACAAATCAAAAACAATAGACAAACTATTACAAGAATTAACAGAGTGAAAAATTACATTTTTGTCCTTTTGAAACTGTGCAACTAGTTGTGCATCCAACTCCTTTTGTAAGAGATATAAGTCATCCCTCACTCTAGCATCCCCAATCACTTTCTAGGAAACTAGATCCTATATAATGTAGTACGAATCAGTAAAAAACAAATGTTGTTTCTGACACTTTGCTAACTTGTTAACAGAAATTAGGTTGAATTTAAAACTTGGTACACACTAAACATTCTCTAAAATCAAATCTCCTAATTTTGCAATGCCCATATGGGATACCAAAACATTTATTTTGTTTGACAATTGAACAAAAACATCATGAACTTTCCTATATGCAGTAAAATTTTTAAGATTACAAGCTATATGATCAGTAGCACTAGTATCAAGTATCTAGGCATCACTATTCAGAAATGAACACATTGAAGCAATAATACTATTTACAAAAGAATATGAACAGAAATCATTAAAGGAATGATAAGCATGATTGAAAGACTTACCTGCCACGGTTGAATTTACCAAAGCAATTTTACTCTACTGACTGGATATTGTAGGAGTATCATATTGATTGATTAATGGTTGTTCATTGATGAGAGACAGCATCTTATGAATTTGATCCTTAGAAAGGCCAATTTGAGACATCGAACCATTGATACCCTCATCTCCAGCTTCATTAGACTTGGCTATAGAAATCACATTGTTGGCAGAATAAGATTGACTTCTTTTATTATTGCCATTAGATTTGTTCTTATTGAACTTATAATCTGCAGGAAATCTAATCAGTCGATAACACTTATCCTTTAAGTGACCTTTCTTTCCACAATTTGAGCATAAAAAATTAGATTTTCTTTTTGATTTTTCACCAGCAACTACTGATATAGCAGCAGTCTCACTTAATGGCTGAACCGTGACATGAAAATTCCTCTTATTTTCTTCTCTTAAAACAAGATTATATGCCTCATCCAAAGATGGAAAAGGCTTCATCATTATAATCTGTGATCTTATAGCAGAAAAACTATCATTCAATCCATTTAAGAATCGAAAGATATTAACCTTAGCCATCTGATCAACAAATTCCTGAAAACCTCCACAAGTACACTTAGGTAGAGGGTGAAAGCTACGCAACTCTTCCCAAACAAAATTCAACTCAGTAAAATACAGATCAACTGATATAATTTCTTGAGTAATGCCATTAAGTGTGTGCTGCAGATTACAAATTCTAACATAATCTGGCAATGAAAACCTTCGTTTTAGGGTTTCCCATATTTGAGCCGCATTACTCATATAGAAAACAGTGGAAGCAATTGATGGTGTTAAAGATTCAAGCAACCAGGCAACAATCAAATTATTGCATCTTATCCACGGCATATACAATTTGTCAGTAACTAAGGGTTGAGGAATCGTACCATCAATAAACCCTAGCTTATTGCGAATGGACAAAGCAAGATAAAATGATCTATTCCATGCTGAGTAATTCGTTGAAGTAAGCTTCGGAGTAATCGAGATTAAACCGTGATGATCTGAGTGATGCACAAAATAAGCCGAGTGTGGATCGTCCAAAAGAGAAATCCCATGTGCTGACTCGGCCATAGCAATTCACATCAAGAAGATATTTTTCTCACAAAAATCAAAACACAAAAAAAAATCATCAAAAAAAGCCTCAAGAAATACAGATTTGAGCAAAAAGAACCAAACCCTAACAACAGTCGATTCCCAAACAAATCTGCAAGAAACAAGAAAGATTAGATCAAGAATCTGGAACGATTGATTTGATAAACCGATTCACACACAAAGCCCCAAATAATATGCCAGAAAATGCGACAAAGGATCGATGCTCCCAATGGCTGAATCGATAACAAAACCCGATCGCAATCCTTGAGATAAGCACTGTTACTGTAATACAAGGAGAAATATGAATAGGCCTACAAGAAATCAAAGAAAAAATAGTTCAGGAACCCCGGATCAGAGCTCTGATACCATGTGAAGAACTTGCAATTTCATAGAATCAAAGAATCAAAGAACAGAAAATGGGAAAAAATATTCTGCATATTCTCATAAAATGAAATAGTCAAAAGCCAGCTATTTATAGTGCTGGTAGAGTTTGTAATTCTAAACAACACATAAGACTAAAAACGTAAAAGAACTGTAAAACAAATTATTTACAATAAATTAATAAATTTATACTCTTCACTAGCCTCATGAAATTGCACTGCTTGGCCAAGAATATTGCAGCTACCGTACAAATTTTGGAATAAACGCAGTACATGCATGGTCCATGAGGAGGAAGTTAATGTCTATAGATTTGATTTCCGGTTAAGGTTAGATTTAGTTTTCAAGGGAAAATCAAGCATGATCTGTTCAGCTCATCCATGGTTTACATGTCTTTGAAGGCATAGAGTTCAATTCATTGATTGTTTGGTTCATTCGAATTATAAGCCACTTTAACATTCATTTTCATGAAGTTATTTTCCCTAAACTGAAGTAGCAAGTTTCCTCTGATTCACCATTATCAGAAAGAGGGCAGAAACGAATAGAAGCATAGAGCCATGGTTTCTTGCCCTTTTTGCCATTGAGAATTTCTAGTGAAAGTAACCATTCATGGTTGGTCCAAACGGGCAGATTCTAGCAATATTCCACACAAATTCAGCCAATTATATCAGAATCCAGCCAATGATGAAATAATGAGTTACTTCCATGTTATTGAGTCCATCCCTCGCTAGTTACCAATGATTCAGGATTGAGTCCATGCTGGTATCCTAAAAAGAAGGTCCAGATCTGCATGTTATGGAGTTGCCATCATGTAGTAGTGAGAATCTGCTCTATCACTCATTCTGGACGGGCTGGTAATTGGTCAGCGCTTTTTCCCACTCCAATTCCTGAAATTCCAAGCATAGGTTGTTAAACTGAAAGCCTTAACTTATATATTGCTGCTGATTCTATCTAGTTTTATTTAGAGTTCAGACATATTTCCAGACGCTTGTGCTTCATTGCTAGGTGTGTGAGCTGCGGGATGTCATCAACATGGACAAGGCTAGCTACATGTAGCCACTTAGTAGGTGAAATTATTTTATGATATAAATTAACCTTTAGTGCGAAATGGATATAATAGGAATATCAGCAGCACGCCTTGTCTATGGCCCCATATTTCTTTTCAAGCCACTCTTCCAAACTTCGAAGTTGCAAACTAATACAAAATAAATAATGGAGAGAGGGGGGTGCTTCTGCTGCATAGAAGAAGCATCCAATCCCAACACTGTTGGCATCTGCAGCTTTCATCTGAGCATGCCATTCCCTTCCAAAAACTTCAAGACAAAACATATCTTGAGAGAGAGAGAATGTTTGTATGTCTGTCTTTGTCATACATTATTGTACAATCAAAACATTATGAGCTCCTAAGATTATTCCCTATTCTGAACCTTGTCTTTTAACCCTCACACCGCCCCCACCTCTGTGCCTTCTCTTACCCTAAACAGTTAGCTAAGAATGATGGTCTCAAAGAGCGAAGTTTTGGAAGTGGAAAATGGAGATTTTAAAATTTATATCCTTTGCAAAACCCCATCATCCCCGAAGCTATAAACAGGCTTTGGGGGCGAGCCGATAGAGCATTCCCCAATCTATTATTCCTCCAAACATACCCTTCCATGTGCTAGTTTCAACGTTCTTTTGGACTCTTCTCCCCACACTTTTTCTCCTTTAGCCTTGCTTTTGCCTCTTCTCCCACATACACTAACCAAAGTACTCCCTTAGATTGGCCACACAACCTTTTCTTTTTGGACCTTTGCCGCTTAGCTGCCGATTCTATTCCCTTTTTTAAATCATTTAGAATTTTATCGGACAACTAAATGCCTTCAACTAATTCAAGCATACCATGGTAACCATGCCAACACCCTATAAATACACATAAACCCTTTCAAGCGGTCCTTAGAGTACTTCACCTACACCGCCTTTCTTGCATCAGTAGACATTGCTCGCTATAGCTAATTAAGAGCAAAAGATCATATCTTCTCAAATGGGTAGGGAAAGCATTAATGATCCTACCATTGTTTTTCAATCATCCATTGCTCTACTGCAGGAGAGGTTCAGGCAGTTGCAGAGAATGAAGGAGATGAGAGAAGAGAGGGAACTACTAAGAAAGCACGCTGAGCCTAAACAATGCAACCCCACCTTGCCTTATGAGCCATCAAGGTTGTTCTTTCACTTCTTGCCACCAAGGTCACCACCTCCTCAAGTACCTTTCTCCCTCTGGTCTGGTTCACAACACAGGTGTTCTGGTACTGATTCTCAGTCCACGGAGGCCCCACTTTTTGCGAGTTTATTGCCCACAGCCTCAAAGATACCTGATTCTATGCATGTCTCTCAGAACAAATTCGATGATTCGGATTGTGATGATGTGGATACCTCCCTTCACCTGTAAACAAATTAACCCATACTTCGTTTGGTGCTGTAATAGTGAAAGAGTTAGTGATATTATTGTAGTGATGGATATCATCCATCGAATATAATTAATTTACCTTCCTGTTTGTGCTATATGATAATATGAAGCTAGCTATATATAATTAGCTGATATTCCAGCTTTTTGGCGTCATATACGTGCTACTCTTGGTCATTTCTTATCACTGTCAAAAGGCGAAAAAGCCAAGAGCAAGTGCCATGTTTCTGTGATTTTTTTCCCGTTGGCCAATGTTCGGATGCGTGAAACGGTACTTTTCTTAATTTAGAACAAGCCTAGAGACTGGAGTTGATCAGAATTATTACTCTACCAATTGTCTAGATGGTTAAATCCAAATATACCTGCATGGTACTAAGATTTAAATTTTAACAAAACGGTAATGATTTTATACACAGCAAATCCAAATGCCGTGTTGCGGTCTAGATGCGGGCTCCATGGACTGCAGAAGATAGCTATTCTGCATTCATCTTGAGCTATCTGCATTCATCACCATGCGTGCATGTGAATCATGTGAAGGGGATTTCTGTAGATTATTGCCATTTTTCATCAAGAACTCGATATTGTAGAATTTGGGGATACTATAAACATGTATGCCACCTGACGTGCCACTCACGCTTTGATTGAAACGAACTGTTGGGAATTACAAAAGGAAGATCTAATGCTTTTTTTCTATGAGTTTGCTTCAGAATAGGGACAGTTTGATGCTCAAATTATTTGATATGTCCCTTACAAGTTAAAGCTTAAACACATAAACTCTACTCTGAACCGAGTGTCAAAGTAATGGGAAATCCTAACCAAAAAAGTTTAAACAGTTCTGGTCCATTTTTGCGTTGTCATGAAAGTTCCCAGATTGGGAACAATCCAGGTAGTTTGACCATTCCAAAACAAAGATTGTATTCTTAATCGTAAGATGGAAGGAACATAAAAAGAGAGGAATCTCTACTTTGACAAAAGCAAAGAATTCCTTCTCAAAGCTACTTCATCTATAGCCATTAGCTAGCTACTGGTGGTACGGCAAATGCCCAACCTTCTGTCTTGGATACACACGTCTGCAACTCCCCCTGAATCAGCCACAATGCCGTCTGCCTTACATTGGACTCTGCTTGCTCTTTGCTTTGTTTCTTTAATTTTACAGAAGACAGGTAGTGCCATAGTTAGTGACTTTACTGATCTTTCCATGGTTGTTGATCGTGATCAAGTAAAATTAATTTAGGTCTATAAATTTTTGGGTCATGCTAGATGCTCAATTCAGGGAATGGTGCATAGCTGATGAGCAAACTCCTGATGATGAGTTGCAGAAGGCCCTTGATTGGGCTTGTGGGAAGGGAGGTGCCGATTGCAGTAAGATACAAGTGAACCAACCTTGTTATCTTCCAAACACTATAAGGGACCATGCCTCTTATGCCTTCAACAACTACTATCAGAAGTTCAAGAACAAAGGAGCAACTTGCTACTTCAATTCTGCTGCCATGATCACAGATCTTGACCCAAGTAAGATCATAATCCTATCACTTTTTTTTCTTTCTTTTAGATTTAATTCGAATCGAGATTTCTACTTAAACTCTCATGCTACTTTTACCACATGATTTATATCTATTGGCTTTTCCTATACTTAACTAATTACATTAGTACTAGATTTCTATGTACCAAAAAGGATACATGTCAGTACTAGATTACACTCACATCCCTAAGCTGCAATTCTGCTTGATCATCCTATAATTTTTCTCATCCTTTAGACTTTGAAATTTTTGGAGATGGCCTGCATAAAGGGTTTTAAGAACTTGGTAATTGAAAGTGATTCTTTAATGGCTGTTAAGGAAATTACAAAGTCTGAGATTTGTTCATGGGAGTGGAGTAGTTTGGTGCATTATATCGTTTGTTCAGCTGCTGATTGCTCTAAATGCCAGCTCATTCATACCAGGCAAGAAGACAATTCTTTAGCTTATGCTTTAGCTAGTGTTACATGCCTAAACCTCAAGAAAAAATAAAAAACAGAGAAGTTGTAGTAATTACGACTAGTGCTCAACTTTATATGATGTGGCTGCGTGGGAGGGTTTGGCTGTTAATTGCCCGTTTCAGCAACTCTATTCTAGCTGCTACTGACTACTCCGATTTCTTTCTTTGTTGACAGGCCACCATTCATGCAAATTTGTATCTGTTCCCTAGCTGGAGGCCAAAGTCTTTGCAATACACTTGTTTCTGTTGGAAATTTACGCGTGATCTCTTACAATTTTCAGCAGAAACATAACATAAAATACTAGTTTTTCTTTTACTTTTTACCCTTTCCTCTCCTGTTTCAGACTTGTAATTTTCTTTCCTGGTGTGTGTTCCACCATTCAATATGAAATCTGGTTTTGGACTTCCTCTCACCTTGAGAGATTTCAACTTCCAAGCACCATGGTAGTGCTTTCTTTCCGCCCCAACTTATCTTAACTGAATACCATGCTCTCCTGATCTCCTTGGTCTCTGTTATCATCAACCAACAACCATCCATCCTGGAGATTTCCTGGATATGGAGGCTAAGCTTCTTGAGCAGTGTCATTTCAATTTTCAACGAAAAAGACAAAAGATTTAATATCATACGCATTTATAGAAGATTGAAGAGATAGATTTAGTATCGTGTTGCTCACAAACCAAAAGATCCTGAAAGTATCCCCATCCAACGAATGTTGATACATACTTTTTCAATTTCTTCAGAGTCTCTTTCATCACCTTGTATATTTCACATGGCCAGACCCCAGATGTATATATGAAAGATAAAAATGCAGTGCTTTTGCATTGCTCACGTATTTCATATGGTTGGACAAAGTATGGCCGATGTTATCACTATCTTCTTCGAAAGTCCAACCCCACCTCCACTGGAATTCAACTTGGTTTTCAAGCCAACTTTGCAATTAGTTCTGGCAAGCAAATAAAGACAATAAGAAAAGATACAAAGGAGTACTGTATGCATCGAGTGATCTGGGACTTACTCATGAAGAGAATAATTAATGAAGGTAGAAACCAAATGCTGTTGAAGACAAGCTGGAGGATATACCAGTGGTCAAAATCTAGATGATTGTTTCGTGTAAAATGATTACCTTGATTTAGTTGCTTTAATCATAAATTCATAGTTGAAACTTATATTTGCATTTGGATTTTTGTTGACTTTAATCAGATATTGAGGGGAACGAGTGAGAAAAAAAAAGAGTAGAAACGTGATATGTATTGTTGGCGGAAGATCTTTGTACTCCTATCAGCTATGCACACATCCTAACAATGCCAAATCAATGGATAAGAATGAAAAGACAAACATGCGAGATTCCTTTCCTTTTACCTTCGGCAAATGGCAATGGAGGAAACAAGGTTGTAAAAGGAGGGGTAGCTTGGGCTAAAACTGATGGGACAAGGCTAGTCACTTAAAGATTGACATTTGAATGGAAATCAAAATACAAAGTTGCTTTGCCTGCTAATGGAATGCAGTAGTTAGGAAGTGGATTTTCTCGGAGTTAAAAATCAATGGAGCCATCCTCTCATCCTACAAGCTTTTGGCATCAGCCGGACGTATCCATGACGCGTGTTGCGCTGGAATTATTGCATTGAACAAGTGTCCTGGAGATGGAGATCTTGCGTGGCTCTGCTGCAAACTAAAGGCAATCCTCGGCAAACGCTGCTGAAAGGCGCGTGGTCTTGTGAGGAAGTCTCCTCCGACGACTTCCGAGTCCTTACATCATGGTAAAATGTGGACGCAAGCACATCATCAAGTGAGTAAAACCAACCAACCAAAGACCCCACCACGAAAGAAGAACCAAGAACCTAACATCAACTATGCGACCTTTAATCATTTGACGAGCTTTCCTCTTGTGTGTTTAGATTCTTCTTTTTATATTTCCTTTGACAGATTGTTTTATTACTAGCTTTCAGACGAAGGAGAGTTAGTTTCCGTTGTTTCTTTTTAAGAGTGGTCTATTCAAAAAGAAATGGGGCCACGCATTAAATTCAACCATCAGCCTTGATCAGTGGGGAAGGATTTAAGGCACTCGCTTACCTTATCTGAACCTTTTCTTGGAACAACAAAACCGTTGCCCCTTCCTAGAAAAACAACTCTAAAGAAAGTATCCCTGTTGCTTCTGTCTCTCTTTGCCATAGTTTCATTTCTCTTCTTTTACTTTCCCACATACGCCTTAAATGCATGGTTAATACCCGTCTGTGCACAAGATGAGGTGCCCTTTGCCTTGAGGCCTCGTGCGTTTTGAGAGCCTCTAACTTCTGACCACACTTGGCACTGGGCAGGCCTCAGTCGTCCAGCAAAGCAAAACAAAACACCTTTTTATTTCCTTTTTTATAATTACAGAGAAAAAAAGGGGTACCACTCATAAAGTGGGGAAGGCCATTTACTCTTTAGACTATAGTTTGGCGCAGGCCTATTTAAGCAGTCGGGGTGGTTGCCTGATTGGTTAGGTGTACGTGCTTTGTGCTTGAGAGTTTTGTCTGGGGCTGGTCTGTTTCTTCCTTCTCTGTGGAGTGTTGGCCTTTTGGCAAGAAGATGAATTATTTGGGTGTTGGTGTTAGTCCTGGGAATGTCCCAGTATACCATGCCACTAATCTGAAGGTGATTGATAGGAGAGTGAGAGTTGCGGAGTTGGTTTTGAGGTGTGTGATATGTGTCTTAAGTGTTCTTGCAGCTGTTCTTGTGGCAACAGATACTCAAGTCAAAGAAATCTTCTCAATTCAGAAGAAAGCTAGGTTTACAGACATGAAAGCTCTTGTGTAAGATCCTCTACTCTCTGGCTCTCTCTAGTTTACCCCTCCGAGATTGAGCATCCCGTTGGTTTCCATGTAAAACTCATACCTTTCTTGCTTTTCTTGTTCACAGGTTTTTGGTGGTAGCCAATGGGGTAGCTGCAGCCTACTCATTGATACAAGGGGTGCGTTGTGTTGTGGCTATGGTGAGAGGAAGTGTGCTTTTCAGCAAGCCTTTTGCTTGGGCCATTTTCTCTGGAGATCAGGTACTGTGCATTTCCTCCATAGCATACACGGAAGAGCCTAAGAGCTAAGACCCTGCATCTTGTTCAGCTAGTAGTTGTAATTGGTAAAGTTATGTTTCGGGTTCCCAGTTGTCCATATCTCTAAACTTGGTTGAAGGGTTTCATTGAGGCAGACTACCCCATTTACATGGATTTAGCTGATTGCATGCTAACTTGCATCCTTAGCAGAAGGAGATAAAAAAAACATTGTAAAACGGCAATTTTAAGGGCAATAACAAAATTTTTAACTGGAGTAGGTGCAATAAATTGAAAGACAACAATAATTTCCCCCTTTGTTTTTTAGAACGCTAGGCTTCCACCAAAAAAGAAGAAGTCAAGGTTTTTCGTACATTAGCATTTAATGTTAAAGTTAATGTATTCGACAGGGTGGTAGCCTGGTAGGTAATTGATGTTAAGCCTGGTAGTCTTGAAAATCCTTGCAATAGCAACAGTAGTCTGAGAATGTAAGCAGCAAATAATGATGAGGGGAAGATGAAGATCATCAATGTAAAGAAACAACTATCCTATCAAACAATGAAATACACACACACACACTCACACGTTGCAATAAATATGAAATAGGCCTTCTGAAATTCATTGAGTGCTTGTTGCGAGCTAAACCAACATGAGTGGACTTTTAAGTCTTGCATAAGAATTAAGAGGAAAGGCAGGTCCTTGGTGTTGTTGTATGGAATTTATTTCTCATTCATGATATAGTCAGAATGCAGCTAATTTTTCATCTCCTGTTGTTCTACGTAGTAAATAGACGGCTAATGCTCGATCTTAAATGTTGGAGCGTAAGCTGGTATGAGAAAAACAATGATTTAATGCACCAGACAGAAGCCTCACGCGGTTTCGAAAATCCAACTAACGCTGGTGTGGAAAGAAGAAAATCCTGTGGCAAGATGCTAGCTAATAATGTATATTGAAAATAATATTGTTAATATTCCATGAATATCTTGAGAATTATGTTGTAGTCAGACTTTGCAGGATTCAGCATGGTATGTTGGGTTCTTTTGATTCTAATGCATACCTTAACAACCTCCCAGCTCCCCCTTCTTTTTTTGACCATGAGGATTATTTGAGGGAAGGATAGAGGAGGCCTGATTTGGTGCCATATCAGGGCCAGTTATTTCGTATAACCTGACCTTTCGAGCTGATTTTAATATTTATCAATTATCACATACCTGGAGAGAGCTGATATGGAGACCATTTTCTCTGTGGTAGCACCATCTAGCCTGAAAGAATGCTCGCAAAATGCGATTACTTTAATGGTTGAAAACACATGTATATTGACCGGAAGTGAGCATCTAATCATTAACATATCATGTTTTTCTTTTGCAGGCCCTGGCATACTTGACTGTGGCTGCTGTGGGAGCTGCTGCACAGTCAGCAGTGTTTGGCAAGCTCGGGCAAACAGAGCTTCAATGGTTGAAGATATGCAGCATGTACGGGAAGTTCTGTAACCAAGTTGGGGACGGAGTAGCAATGGCACTGCTAGTTAGCCTTGGCATGGTGGCCCTATCTTGTATCTCCGCTTTCAGTCTCTTCCGCTTGTATGGCAGCACCAAAGCCAAGAACAACTCCAGGAGGTAGAAACTCGGGTGCTGAAGTTTTTAGGTAGCCAAACTGCCTTGTTTCACAGGCTCATTCCTCAAGGTTCTGTAATATTTTATCTTTGTTATATATTATAAAGAAAAAAAGTGGGATTTATGTCTCCCATTTGACAATAAATCAAAGGCTGGATTCTGTAGAAATTAGAACTTAAAAAGTCCCTTGGTTTCTTTCATGCGTTCAAGCAGTTGAAACACCATGAGACACCTAATCAATGAATATAGGTTTCAGTTGAAACACCAATGGAGTTAGCTGCCTAGCTTTCCATCTTCCTGAGGAACAGAGCATGTCCTAGAAGGCTAAAAAACAAACAGGCTTAATGCCTATCTATCTATAGGACTATGATCAGTAAATGAGTTCATGGCGGTGGCCTGGAATAGATGCTTGCTCAGCTCTTCACAAGCACAACCCTCTTGAAAACCAAACTAATTGAATTATATTTTCGAATTAATTGATTTAATTTATTAAAATGGAGTAATATTATTATGAGATAGAAGATCTAAGCATGGTCTCCTCTCCTTCCGAATCAGAATCAAATTGAAACTTAAAAAGGATTTCTTTGTTTTAATTTAAAGTTCTGTTTTTTAAGACAGACAAGATAGAAAGAGAATTTGTGTTTGCTCGTACTGGTGGACCGTGGTCGACACGTGCCATCGAAAGCTTGGGATAACATCAAATGCAAGCATATCTACCGACAAAAGGAGAAACTTGAGATCGTATTGGACAATCTTACCACATTAATAACTTTGACTTTCATCTTTCCACACAAAGCTCGAATCTTGTTGGCTACTGAACACGTAAAACAACCTCTGGTGATTCACAGAATCAAAAACTCCCAAACAGACACGCCTTTGCTCGACCCCTCACTCCCTCCCTCCCCCGGGTAAAGTCACCGCCTTTGACCTACCAAACGATTCCAAAACTACTGTTCTCTTTCAAGCTCCGTAGAAAACCTAAAGTTTTTATTAATTTCTTAATAAAAATCCTTAATTTTATTATAAAACTATTGATTTGCGAATAAGCTCGCAGCATCAGGTATCGATTTTGGGGGATTGAATTTAGGCGGTTTGTGTATAAGAGCTAAGAAATTAAGCGATGTCGGAGAAGTTTTCGCCGACTCTCAGAATCGGAGATCTCAGCGATTTCATAGCTCCGTCTCAAGCCTGCGTTGTTTCTCTTAAAGGACTCAAAGCAACCCCTAACAAGCCTGAGCCTCAGGTACTTGTACTTTTGGCTTTACTTCGTTTTCTTTCCTCAATTATCAATCTTTTGTTTAGGACTTTTGCTAAATTTGATGCGAAATTAGATGCAAGAATTAGTTTTTGGTTTGTAATTTGGTATTTTGATATTAGTTTTAGCTGCCGCACAGAAGCTTTGTTCTACTAATTATCATATTACTTAACTGTAGAAGAGAATACATAAATTTATTTGCTTTGATTAATTTTTACTTTTTTTGAATTACTTTGGTGAAGGTGAGGGTTTCAACTGTTAAGAGTCAGCAAGCTGAACCAGTAAAAATTTCACTTAAGGACTGCTTGGCATGCAGGTAATATTTTCCTCTGTTTTTCACTCATGATTCTTGTCTTCTAAATTGCTTATGTTTTGCATTGGATGGAACTTTTGTGTATATTTTAAGGCTACTTCTAGTTCGTGCCAATTACAATCAGAAATAATAGATGAATAGGAGCTACTAAAATGAGATAAAACAAAAAATGGTTGTTGAGTGCCTAATTTATGACTTTCCAATTGTTTTCTTGATAAGTGCTGCAAGTTTTTATCTATTGTTACTTACATCAAAGACATCTTTGTAAATTTTTTTTGCGATGGTGCAGCGGCTGCATAACCTCAGCAGAGACTGTAATGCTTGAGAAGCAAAGCTTAGATGAATTCCTTTCCAATATTAATAAAGGGAAGGCTGTTATTGTATCCCTCTCTCCTCAGTCAAGGGCCTCGCTTGCAGCTCACTTTGGCATCACTCCACTACAGGTATGAAAACATCAGAAACTGTATCCCTCCCATTTTCTTCTTGATTTTTTCCTTTTGGGTACATATGGTGGCCCACTATATTCATTGCTTGGTGAGAGAAAAATGCCCCTTTCGGTTTTGCTGCTCATAGGTGAGGAAACCAATCATTGAAGTGCACCAAGTGGGTGCCAAACCAAGTACAAGTCCAATCCTTTTAGAGCATGTGATTAATAAAAATCTAATGCATCATCTACTTTCATGTGCTGCCGCCTGTTAAACCAAAAAAGAAAAGTGTATAACCAAGTATCCAAGGGCTTTGATAGTGGCATTTCTACTCCCTGACATGCTCTTCTGTTAAAGAAACAAAAGCCAGAGAGGGTTAAATCAATCAATTTTCTCTTACCACACAAGTTTTCACACCCCTCTCAAACTTGTAATTCCTTTTGATTAAATCTGCCACAACCCAAAAGATTCCCCACATCTATGAATTATTTATAGTTTTTGTGTTTTCATTTCTATCGAAGTGCAAGAAAGGTCACCTAAATGTTATTTAAGTCATTAGTGCATGCTTCTAATTATGGAAGGTCTTTTCTTATATTCAGGTTTTCAAGAAACTCACAACTTTTTTAAAGTCCTTGGGAGTAAAGGCTGTATTTGACACTAGTTGTAGTAGAGACTTAGCACTGATTGAAACTTGTAATGAGTTCATTAGTCGATATAAACAAAGCCAAGCAGCTGATGACGCGAAAACTAAATCCTCACTTCCAATGCTCTCCTCATCATGTCCAGGTATAGATCTGCCTGAAAAGTTTGGCAATCATTTAATAGCATCATTCTCTCCCTAAAACCCCAACATTCTAATGCACACGAATGTGCATTATGTATGGAAAAGATGACTATCGCAGGTATGACATAATAATATATAGTATTCTTGTGACCAAAAGTGTTGTTTCTGTGCATCTTTCTCTAATTGTAGGTTGGATATGCTATGCTGAAAAACAACTTGGATCCTATATCTTGCCATACATATCCTCAGTGAAGAGTCCTCAGCAATCAATGGGAGCTACTGTTAAGCATCATATATGTCAAACAATGGGTTTCAGGTACTGTCTGTTTGATGTTTTACACATCTAACTTGAGCTTCGTTTTGGTCATGATTGTGCTATGAATGAACATTTCTGCTAGGAGAGGCAACCTAACACTTGTAATCTATTCTGGTAATTGCTATTTGGCTTTTAAATTTCAGATGAATTGCATGAGTAGCAATTCTTTGAAAGTTTCATTCTTTAAGAAAACTTATAGTATCTTGTTAAGTTCAGTGGTTACGACTGAATTACAACATACTGTTTACCGCTACTAAGCTTCCCATCCTTCTAATGCCAGAAAAGAAACTAGAAAGGGAACAGAAATTTGATCATACTGCACACAACACACACACACACACATATCAGAAGGAAAATGGAATATAAATGTGTAGTGTTTGTTTGTATGTATGTGTATGATGAAGTCCTTTTCATAGCCTTTATTATACCTCCAAAATAATGAGAATGAGCAAAGGATTGTTAGAATTGCTATCTTTTGACAATTGTTGGTTATAGAGCCTATCTCCACCCTGTTTTTTCTTTTTTTCCTCTATTTAAGTGCAATTAAAAAGTAGGTTTTCATCTATAGGGTGACATCAGCAGGGCCAATCTCCACTTGGGATCTTATGAAAGCTTCTAGCTTTATATCTTTAAACTATTCAAATATTGAAGGAAATGGAGAATGCCAAAACTATATATTATCCTTAATGCTTGAATGTATATTATTCATTTTACTTGATAGGCCGGAGGAGGTTTACCATGTAACTGTGATGCCATGTTATGACAAGAAGCTTGAGGCTGCCAGGGAGGACTTTGTTTCTCAGGTGGGATCTGATGATGGAAGCCATGCAAATGAAGGTGTTTGTATCACAGAGGTTGACTCAGTCTTGACATCTGGAGAACTTTTAGATTTGATACAGGTGAAGTCAGGGTTTCACTTTATTTTAATTTCTATGTGCATTCTAATGTAACAGTTTTACATTGTTTATTTGATGGCTTTTTTTTAAAAGAAAATTTAGTTGGTTAATTTTTGCAGTTGAAAGAGGTTGATTTTAAAGCGTTGGAAGAGTCGCCTCTAGATAGAATGTAAGCACCACAATAATCCTCCTTAAAGCAACCCTAAACCCTACAAATGAAAAATATTGCTATCGTTCTACAGGTTGACAAATGTGGATGATGAAGGACATCTTTATGGGGTCTCTGGAGGCTCTGGAGGTTATGCGGAAACTGTTTTCCGATATGCTGCAAAAGTTCTCTTTGGAAGAGAAATTGATGGCCTACTGGACTTCAGAATTATAAGAAATCCTGATTTCCGAGAATTGACTCTAGAAGTAAGTTGTGCTTTTTAATTTGATAGTATTTTGTTAGCATTAAAGAAGTTCGAACATAAATAAAACATGTACTTGAACCTGAAGAGGGCCCGTTCTGTGATCTCAGTTTATAAGGGCTGCATTCTTGATGAATTAAATCATGGCTTTATTTATTATTTAACACATATGGTTGAAAAAATTCATGGCAGCAACTTCATCGCCACGTTGTTCTTCTACTTTAATATCCTGACAAGCTACAATGTAGGTGGAGGGTAGAACTGTGCTGAAATTTGCCCTATGTTATGGCTTCCAAAACCTGCAAAACATCGTCAGGAAAGTTAAAACACGGAAATGTGATTATCAATATGTGGAGGTCATGGCATGTCCTTCAGGTTTTTGTTCCTTGTTTCCTTTTATTTTGGATATTGAATTGGTTTTGATACATTCAGTTGTAACTTATTATAAGATAATGGAAATCCAGGTTAGGCATAACAGTTAGGTATGGTTAATATATGTAGGTTGTTTGAATGGTGGAGGTCAAATCAAGCCAAAGCCAGGACAATCTCCAAAGGATTTAATCAAATCATTGGAAGCCATTTACATGGAAAATGTGAGTTTCTGTCTTGAGTAATACATTTATTCTCAAGAATGATTTGTGTCATCATTTGGAAACACCCATTTATAATGTTAAGCTGTATTAAGCAATTTTTTTTTTGTCTCAGAGGAAATTCTGTAATTTTGAGCTGTTGGTTCTTTGAATCAAGTAGTGCCTATACCATTAGTATTTATGTACATGTCATCATCTTCCTTGAGCATATTACTGATTTGTGATATTCATCCTGTGATAAACCATGTGGTCAACCTTACATTTACAATTGGTTGGATTCAACTGTATTTAGGTTTTATGCACTTAATTTGGTATTCTTCTAATTTTGGGTTTGTATTGTTCCTCAACCTTAGTTGCTGTATTAGCATTGGTACATTTGTATTTGGTAGAGTAATGGACTCTCCATGGTTCACCTTGATTTGAATGTTTGTTGCGGATTAAATGGTCAATTCCATTCCTAATAGCACTTAGTAAATCTGATAATTCATCAAGCTAAATATTTCATTACAACAACAATTGAAGCATGAACTATGTTTGCAATGCTTTACTGCTAAAAGTGAACTGATTTCAAATGCTACATGAAGCCTAATGTTTGCATGCATATACACTCAAGCTCCCTTTTTAAAAATCTATTTGAATTCTTTAAGAGTTCTGCTTTAATTGATTCTTCTGTATGCCTTCTAGATTTTGGAAGCTGATCCTTTTAAGAACCCTCTGGTGAAACGCCTGTATGATGAGTGGCTTGAGCACCCCGGTTCAGAAAAAGCTAAAAGGCACATGCACACAGGATACCACCCTGTTGTAAAAAGTATCACAGCACAGTTGCACAATTGGTAAAGACTCTCTAGCATCTGGACCTGTCCAACATGGGAACTTCCTTTTGTTGTCTCTCCATGAGTTTCATGTTCTCAGCCGTGGCACGTTGCTGCCGGTCTTTTGCTCCTCTGAAAATTGCATTTGCAGGGAGGCCAATTTTGATAGAGTAAAGAGAGAATTTGTTTTGAAGAAAATTGTTTTATCATCACATAGTTATCTTATGTAAATGCTCAGTACTAGACATTAGTTAGACCAAAAAGAAAGAATTAATTTATGCTCTTACTTTCCTTTTTTCCCCCTTGATAGTAGCCTCGGTTTATTTTTTTTTTGGTCCAAATGAAGTCCCCTTTGATATGTACATGTTTCTTCTTTTATTCAATTCAAAACATGCTATTCTTGTTTTCTGTATAATCAATCAGGTTTGGGGGCTGCCTCTACCGCTACAATGTTATTCACATGTAAGGATTCTTACTTAATGAAGGAAAGTGACAAAATTCATGTCTTTGCTTTAATTGGGTTGAGATTGATACTGTATATGTATCTTATCATTTATGAAGATCGTTGAACTGTGGGTCTCTAAAGATTTGCACGTTAACTCCTCGAGCAAGCAGCTTGGCAGGTAACCAAAATAGCAGGACGAGCTGCTTTATCAGTCAGAATAACTTGAGGCCTTGAATTGCCAAGGAATTATGAGCTTATTATGCTAAAAAGGTTAAGGGGAGGCATAGGTTAGAAAAATCTGTTCTGCTAAAAGAACAAAAATGGAAAAGCAAGCGTCCAACCACTGATTTTTTTTTCTTTAAAAGAAATCTTCATAAATGGAAGGAAAGAGGAAGAAAAAGGAAAAAATTCATTCATTTATTGGCAATGCTACTCACCAAAACTTGTATTCAAAGAGTCGGGGCAGTAACCGTCCCACGCTCCCTTGTAACCACGTACGTATAGAAAAGCAGGGACAGCAGTCCCACGTTTTCCCTATAAAACGACGGCTGTCAGCCCCCTCTTCTTCTTTCTTCTCTCTGTCTGACACAAACCTCGCTGCTTCAACCAACGCAGAACAACATCTAGAAATGGTGAGTTTCAGGTTTTTGTCTTCATTTATCTTCTGTTGTTTTCATGACAACGATATTGAACTGATCAAATATCTTCTGTTCTCGGTTGGAATTGCCTTGTATTTGTTCTCTCTCTCTTTTCCTTGCGAAACAGTGTTTTTTTATTCTTTTTTTCCTTCGATTATTATTATCAACACGAATTCATGAGACGGTATTCGTGATTGATCCCACTGCATGTTGAGTTTTCCTGCTTCTAATCTAATCTGTCTTTGTTGATCCCATTAAATGTTCTGTTGCATAATGCACACCAAAATCTTTTATCAAGGAAACCTTGGAAATATCGTGGCCTTTGAAAATGAATGATTTGTGACATTGCATTGGACAGACTACCTCAAAACGCGTTGCGGAAAGGAGGGTTGCAAGGTTTCAGAAGAACATCTCAAGGAGGGGATCCGTAGAAAGTTCAACCAAGAAAGCATATGGCTACCCCGTCGGCCCAATTCTGCTGGGTTTTTTTGTCTTTGTGGTAGTTGGATCATGTATGCTCTGTTTCTGCCTTTGCTTCATACTAGCACAGTATTTTGATAGCAACTCTTCATGTCATTGCTTGTTTTTGCTCTTTGCATTCTTCATTGCTCTGCAAAAAGGTTTCTGCGGCAGAAGATTGATCTGTTTGGGATTTTCGTGCCGGATACCATTTAGTTACACATTTTGCTTGAGGAAGTGATCATTTTTTTTCTTTTTGGCAGCTCTTTTTCAGATAATCAGAATTGCTACTAGCAAAGGCAAAGGCATGGCTTGAGGAGCTGATGAAGAATAGGATGGGGGAGGTCCTTAAATCATGTAATGAGTTGTTAATTTGGCAAAGTAAAACAATGTCGTAGAAACTGATGTTAAGACATCTTGCTTGCTTTTAATAAATTCTGGCCTCAACTTCTTGTATGGTTTTCTCATCTCTTGTATTCCTGAAGGCTTACAAGGTTTTCTATTCTATCTTTACAACTCAGATCATACGTAGGAGCTGCAATAGTTTGAACTTTGAATGCTTGATAAAACAGTTTATTCTATAAATTTTGAAACGAAAATTACACTACGACAACATTTCATTGACATTACATTGTAGCCCCAGAACCATAGCGCATCCTGAACATGGATTAACTTGACAAATATCTTCCCTTATTGATGCGCTTCAAGCATTCCATATACACCTGGGGCTAACAATTTTGACTCAAACCAAAACTATGATCCATAATCCGACAAAAAGGAGGGGTAAAGGGGAAAAGGGAAAGGTGAAAAATTGTAAACGAGATGAAATGAATGCTCAACTGACTTGCTACCATGCAATTAGAAAGGTTTATGATGCATTTGCTTTCGGTATGAGCCTGTACTTTCATCTGATCTGCGATTGGTCCGGGCCATGGAGCTTCCTCTATTGGAATCCTGGTAGCAATCTGAACTCTTGGACAACTTCTTGCTGCGAGAACTGAATCCGAGCTCAGTGAACGTTTGTTTATTGTTCTTGGATAAGGATTCATTATGTGGTGAGTTAAAGCCTATCTCATCGAATTCCTACAAGATGTTCATTCAAGCAACTATTACTCATGTAGGGGATGCCTCCTGTAAAAGCACTAACTACTAATGGAGATGAACATCATTAAAAGTTCTAAGATTGTTTGTATACCTTGGACTTTGTCTTGGTATAATAAGGTGTTAAACAGGGATTTAAATCTTCGAGGAACAAGTCATCTGGACTACCAGGAGTTGTCGCATCGGCAGAACTGAATTCCTGAAAATGTTGTTCAATATATTAGTACCAGTAGAAGCACTGAAGTCAAGAGTAATGACCTCCTTGGGTCACATGGCTTTCCTATTTTCCAAGCTATCAAGACTAGAATGAAAAAGAAAATAAACTCAGTTTCAGCGGATAGCAACTTAAGAATGAAACCGGTCCTTGTACTAGTGACAGGATAGGCACTAACAGTATGATATCGTATCTAAATTCTTACCAAAGAATCAGAAGGCTCTTCTCGATCATATCTGGGTGTCCTGGGAGAGCTGCCATGCCGCTGGTGAAATGCCCTGGCAGAATACTTATCTGCCTTCACCTGTTCAATTGTATGTTAACATTAGGAATCCTTGTAATGGTTCTTACTTGATATGGATTATGATAGTTATTGCTTAGTAAATTTTATTCCATACATCAAGCAAGTTAAGCAAGCAGATAATACCAAATTCATTGCATTCTCTTACATAGAAGGTTAAGACTTTTATTTCAAGGAAAGTCTTAGCAGAAATCCATCCTTTTGAACAAAATTTTATAATAATAATCATTAATTTTAAACATATGTCCATAATTTGAATGCAGTGTTTGTTTGTGAGGATTACCTGAGCAAGATCCTGTGCAAGGCATTGGAGCTGTCCTGTGAGAGAAGTGACCTGTCTTTGGAGAGTTGGGATTAGCTGTTTGGCTTGTGTCAGCTCCGAACCTTGCTTCTCTACAATTTCTTGAAGTTGAGAATTCATGACATCTGGGAACAGTATTGCACTCTTCAATGACTTAATTTCTTCTCTCTGCTTCAAGCACAAATCTTTGAGCTTCTCAACCTGCAAATACCGTCTATATGAACATCTCAGGCGTTCAAAAACAATGGCGTCATTGCCTAGAATTCAACCTGGCAGATTTTTCATTTCCTAAAGGTAATTAATTAATAAACTAACGCAAAGTCAGGGGCGCAAGGGCCGATCATCACCTCTCTGTTCTTGTCTTGGAGCAGAAGTTTGAGCTCAGCAATCTCCATCTCCTGATCTTTGTTGGCACTCAAGAGCTCCCTCTCACTTCTCAAAACCATGGCCAACGTCCTGGTATTCCCTTTAACCTCTGTCAAGGCCTTCACCTCCTTTTTGTCGGCAGACCCTTTTCCGAACAGCTTCCTCTGCAACGCTGTGAAAGCAGCTCCCTTCCTTTCAGCCTTCTTGAGATCCTCAGCCAGGACATCGGACGGAATGACCAGCTGCCCCTGCCCAATCGTCTTGTTCGTGGATTTCTTGTCCATAAATCTCTTCACCATGCTCGTCAGATTGTTGTCAGCCTTGGTTTTGCTGCGGCTGCCCGGACCTACATCCAATGGCTTTGATTTCACGAGAGCTCGAGAGGAAGACGAGGAGGAAGAGGCTTCTGGCCTCCGAGAAGAGGACTTGTTGAGCTCCATAGACGACGAGGGATCAGAGAAATGAGAGGAGGTGGAGGAGCGTGCATCGTACGACTTGTAGCGCGTGGCCATTTACACCAACACGAACAGCAACTCGGCTGCCTTTGCTCTGTTGAGATTGCGGAAGTGTTTTGTTTGGTTGAAACTGGTAAGTTCCAAGGTTGTAAGGACTCAGGAAAGGAAGAAGATTTTTGTCAGAGAATTTTTGAATTTTGATCTGTAATGAAGGCAAGTGCTGACGTGGGCTGCGTGGCGCTGTCTGAATTCAAATTCTTGATTGGCGTGATAGGCGCGGGCATGGCCTTTATGGAACTCCTCTGCCTTGTTTTAAATTTTTGGCCTTAACTTAACGTTGATTTTTGCATTTTTATCTCATTTTAATCTCAGATTTTGATCTAAACAAATATTTAAAGATAAAAAGAGAATGATTAATTGAAAATAAGTCAAAAATTTCAATTTCTATGCTTTGTCTTGTCTTTCCCGATTTAATCATTTGATCTAATGTAAACAAAATTTAAATCTTCTCCATAAATGAATTTCAAACACAATATTTATATCATTGAAATAATAATAGCACTAGTTTAAACAACGATAATTACATTTATTATAGCAAGACCTTGTTCCTATCTATTGGAGTTGTAATAAAAAGTATTGTCCAATTTAAATTATGTATGAAATTACTAATTAGGCTTATTAATTAAGACAAAAAGGCTTGTCTATTATATTTTAGTTGATTGGCAAAATGCTTATTGACATAAAATTGCCTTGGGGAAATTTTACAGAGGAATGGGGAACATATGAATGAGTGGAAACAAAATTCTACTAGTACTAGAAAGGTATAGTAAATCAAATCAGGAGTAACCAGACATTTCACTGGTGTGAGTGTTCTCTGTTTGCCTGAGCGGTCGGGGTGGTAAGTACTCTAGCAGGATTTCCTACTGCTGTACTATGTGGTGGCACCTCCTTTAGAACTAGTGAACCTGCACCGATTTTAGCCCCTTCTCCGACTCTGATATTGCCCAGAATTTTGGTTCCCGCTCCTATCAGGGCTCCATTACCGATTTTGGGATGCCTGTCTCCCAAAACTTTTCCTGTACCACCTAATGTGACATTGTGAAGAATGGTGACATGGTCCCCGATCACTGCCGTTTCTCCGATCACAATTCCGGTGGCATGATCGAGTACTATTCCCCGTCCAATCTTCGCCGCTGGGTGGATGTCTACTGCAAAAACCTCGGAAACCCGACTCTGTATTAGCAGCGCCAAGCTTAGCCTACCCTGCGACCACAGTTTGTGTGCCGCTCTATGAGCTTGGCAAGCTTGGAACCCCTTGAAGTGTAGGAAGCAGTGGACATAACTGATGCAAGCAGGGTCACGCTGTCTTGTAGCCTTTGTATCATCACTGATGGCTCTCTTGATCTCGTGATCCTGAGCAAAAGCTTCCAAGAAAACCTTGAAAACTGCATCCCTGGAAAGAGTCGAATTGCTCAGTTTCATCGCCAGGTGGTTCGCCAACGCAATTTCCAGAGAACTGTGTGACAGTACCAAAGAATAATAATAATTCAACAAGATAGGCTCCTGTTTTGCATCAGATTGAGCTTCCTCCCTAATTTTCACCCACAGATCGTCCTCGTCCTCGTCCTCGTCACAGGGACAGACTGTTGTATCCGGAATTTTCACGCTAACCCAGTTGATTGCTCTGCATGAAACAAGATTTGAGAAACTTGGTCCGCATACTTTGGCAAACCTGCAAAGGGAACAACAGGCTAGGCGTTCGCTGGATCTTAAGCGACACCACTTGTTGGCAGGTTCACCTTTCGGATTGTCGATGCATGCTGCCATTGACTTAGAGTAACTTTGAGAGACGGTGCTTGGCTGAGACTGTTGATCTTAATTAGTTAGCAATAAACTGCCGTGAGGAGAGTAACGATACTGCAAGGATTATATATATTAGCTGGAGCTCCATACATTATCGATTGGATGAAATGACAAGAAACTGCTTGGAAATGAGACGAAACAAATAAAGTAATGCAATGAGACCAAGGTGTGGAAAGAGTCGAGAGAACGATGACGTTTGGAATGACGATGGAGGACTCCTTGTATGGTCTAAAGGATTCAACATTGACGAATGAAAGGAAGCTGCTTGGGCCACAAGCCAAGAGCCAACACGAACAAATTAATCAATATGGAAAACGAAATTTCAAGCAGGGCCGCTTCCATCTTCTCTGTTAAGTGTTTTTTTATTTATTTATCCCCTTTTTTCATTTTTCATTATTGGACTTTGTCGGGCCCTCTATCTCTGTAGGAGAAACAACATGTCATGGGTCTTGAAGTTAAGTTTGAGTCCGAAACTGGCTCGTAATTAGAGTCATAGAGTTACACCTTTGCTTTTGCTTTGACTTTGTGGTCAAGAACATGTGGACCGTTTTTTTATTATATTAGAATATAACATTGCATATATATATATATATATACACATATATCATTTGAATGATTTGTTTTACTTTCATACTAGGTTTCATCCATCCCTCCAATCCCTTCCACGATCAAATACAAGTTCAATAGCATGAAGAGCTGGACAATGAAAAAAAATGGAGATAATTTCAAATTAAATGATATAAAAAAGGTATAGATTATGCATTTATAGTAATGAATCTACACTCTTTTCATTTTTACTTTTGATAACATATTATATGTCAGGTAGTTCAACAATCGTTAAAACGCTGTTAATATATACATTAACGATCGTAACATATGAATGAAAACAAAATTCTGTGATAACGGTCGTTAGATTATACTTTTATAGAAACTTCAAGTAAATCTGTAATTAGATGGTAAGACACCGAAGAAATTTTATTACATTGTCTTGCTCCATTGACCCCCCAACCAAATTCAAGTGATATAAATAGTTTTGTTCATGCACAAAACTCTCATTGTCTAAATTCTCATCCTCTCTTCCCTTACAGTCTTCTTCTTGCTTCACTTGTTCTTCTTCCAGCAAGTGCTGCATCATCACATGCACATACACTCTTGAGAAAAAACACTTCATCCTCTCACTCTAAAGATTATGTCTACACCTCCAGGAATGCCACCATCTTCATCTGCAAGCGAGGAGCCTGCAGAAATGAAATCCACTCCGAAGTTAAGTGATGATGATGGTGATCAAGGGTCGATGGCTGCAGCACCAACCTTGGTTGCTATGGAGATATCAATCCAAGGGGTTGATGTCAACAATGAGGTTTCGGAGACCGCAGTGCTGATATCAGGGCCTGCGATCAACGAGAAGCCTCCCGTGGCCAAAGCAGCAGGATCATCAGCTGCACCTCCTAGGAGGAGAAACACTGTAGGTACGCACACATAAACATATATATATATTTCTTTCTCTTTATATATATATGTCTACTTTAGAAAATCATTTTATTGGCACTAAATTAGAAGGCAACACTTAAAAAGAGATAAAAATTAAAGATTGTTTAAAGCTTTAACCAATAATTAATGACACTTTTAAAGTTATGTATAATTCTTTTTTATTTTTTTTATTGTCTTTGTTTGATTTTCATGAATAAAAAAAGTTTTGGTTTCAATGTAATTTATATTAAAATTTGATTTTTTTTAATAATCTATATGTTTAATGATTCTTAATATGAAAAAGTGAACAGAAAAACTCATGAAAAATAAATTTATAATATAAAAGGTAAGAGTATTAAGTGTTTAAAAAAGAAAAATGAATTTATTTTGAGAAATATCAAAGATAAAGAAAGAAAAGAGTATGTTTGTTTTCTTTCATTTGAATGAATTGTGTATTATTCTTTTTAAACAATGATGAACAAGTGTGATTAAACCACAAAAGATGAAGGTTTTGATCATACGATTTTCACTAGGAACTTTTATTAAATAGTTGGATTTGGTACAATTAAATTGTTTTTGTTTAATTAAAGTAAAATTATAAAATTATAAAATAATTTATTTTGTTTAATAGTAGTATCAATTTTTCGTTATGATTGAAAAAATTATTTAACTATAAAGTAAAATTTAAAAATTTGTTTGAGTTAACAGAGTAAGTGGACCCAAGAGAGAGAAGGGGCCGGGGAAGGGGAATGGAAAGAAATCTGTCGCTGTTTCTTTCCTAAACAAAAACACTTGCCTTTTAATCCTAGCTCCCATAGTTAAGAGCTATAAGAACCAGACAGAACACTAAAAAGGGAGAACAGGCGAAACTCAGCTGTTTCTGTTTTTTGTAGATATGAGTCTGTTGACGGCATAAAATGCTGTCTGGCAGTATGTAAATCAGCTGCCAGTGAATTAGTAGACTATGTTGTACAGATAGAAACAAACTCAACTCATTCAATTCCGAATCCTGATAAAAGATTCAAAAAATCTGAAAGAATTTATGAATTTGAGCAAAACCCAATCAAATTCCATCACCCTTTTTTGTAAGGTTGTTTTACTTACCAAATTTCCTCGTCAAAGTTTTACACTTTCCTGAGAAACTAGGGTTCAGTCTTGCTGTATAAATACCAGGCTCTGCTTTTTGTTGCTAGTAAGCAAAACCGAAACACTTAATTATACAGGTAAACGGGAGCTCGCTCAACTTCTAATGGGTCGTTCTCGCGGGAATTTTCACTCTGCTGATGAGGACCCCACCCAGAGGTTTGCCTTCTTTTCCCATCTTTCTTTTTGAAGAATCATTGTCTTGAATTGTATAATCGTTTCAAAATTATCTGCATTTGAGCTTTGCATGGTGAAGGGCTAAGATTACTTTTCAGAAATTTGACATGTTGGTTTGAGTTTGAACTGTTACATTTTTAGTTGGTTCATTTTTGAGTTGGAAAAAGGCACAAGGGGCTGCTTAAGATGTTTTCTTAGCTGCACAAATACGTTGCAAGATGGAAATTCAACTCATGGAATTCGTTGCTACAAATAATTTGAGAATAAAGTGATAATGTGAACAGAGGCTATGATTAGGAATAATGATCATGTGTTTATTTACTACGACAGTCTCGTATGTAGAATTGCTGTTATGAATTGATTTTTCTCTTGTCTCCTCCAGTTGGTGTTGATAGATTTGATTAATCTCATCTGCCATTTAATTATAAAGGATTGTTTCATTAACTATAAGGTTTCTTTCTTATGGGGAATCCTAAATACTCAGAATCTAATCTCCTTTATTATGGTAATGAATGTTTATGATTACAAAGGACGGAGATCTGTTGTGTTGCTCTCGTTTTGACAGCTTTCAACATTTTTCCCCTGTGATTGTGTAACAATTAATGGTTACTTGGATTAGCAGCATCTGTTTCTTTATGTTTCTTATTGTGATATAGTCGGTTAATGAGTGTTTTACATATCTCTTTTTGGCATGCTTCATTTAAATACCCATTTTCTTATAACGCAGATCAAGGAGAAAAAAGAATGCATCTGCTGGAGAAAATTTAGAATCTTCATCTTCAGGTACTTTTCCACCATTATGTAGTTTCAAAAAGCAGCCCCTCTCAGAGTGAATTTTGCAGTAGAAGGATTTTTTTATGGTGCAATAATATGACAACCTGAAGAGATGTTTAGCTCATGAACCACCATATCTGTGTTTTTATCTGTGGATGAAAATTTAATACTAGTGCTATCATGGTGACTGTTAAGGGCCATTTTCCAGTGCAATGATAGAAGTCTTTGGCTACAAGTCCAGTAGCTGTTTCAAGAAACAACACTGGCAATTTTATGAGGGAAATAAATTGCTAAATGATTGGAATCTTTCCAGATCATCCCTTCTAGGACCTAGTGGGACCATAAGTGGGTACAAGACCCTCTGAATGTGGAGAGTGTGCAACCAGAGACATAGTAAAGTTGATGCTTCATATCACTTGGTTGATATTCTTTTTTGCAATATTCTATCTTTAGTTGAGACCTGGCTAGAGTTGCTAAGAATTGACCTGTAATTCTGCCCAAAGTGGCTTGGCTATGCATATATTGCATGGTTAAAAGTTCTAATAAATGGTTAGATGCTTATTATTACTATAAGATGCTATATAGAGGGCATATTACCGGTGATTTTGTGATTATTTAAAAATTATAGGCCCTTTATTAAGAAGCTAAAATAATTATGTTCTTCAGAGTACTCTTTTACTCTTTACTATTAAGCCTTTAGAGGTAATTGTCGTTGTTCATTCACAAGCTATTGTGACCTTTTTTCGTTTTATTTTCCATTTATATCCGTTTGGAGCTAGGTCAAGGAACAAATGATGGGAAAAGGGCTTTATACCACTGCAATTATTGCAACAAAGATATCACAGGAAAGATCCGTATCAAGTGTGCTGTGTGTCCTGATTTTGACCTATGTATAGAGTGCTTTTCTGTTGGTGCCGAGGTTACACCTCACAAAAGCAACCATCCTTACCGGGTCATGGTTAGTAAGAGCCTTCTGGAAACATCTTTTTCCCTTCCTGATAACTTACTATGTTGTCAAGTTATTTGCTTGATTTTGTCGTTAATGAATAGGTTTTAGAGGAATTTTTTACTATGCTGGAGAAAATCTGTTAACCAAATCTTTTACATTCATTTAGCAGTGTTGAAGCAATTACTATTTCATGATTTTAGTTTTTCTTCCTTATTTATTCTGCATTACATACCTGTTGTTGTATCTTCTGTTTTGTTATGATTCAGTGCTGACAACAGAGTCCTGATTAACAGGACAATTTATCTTTTCCTCTTATCTGTCCTGACTGGAATGCAGATGATGAAATATTGCTTCTAGAGGTATTTCTATTTTCATCTTCAATGCTAAAACAGTGACGAAAGTTGTGTTTGATCCTTCTTGATTTGTTCAGTACTGCATTTCATTTCATATGTGGAATAATTAAGGTAATCAATCTTGATTCTGTTTTAATTTTCCTAATTCTAGGGAATTGAAATGTATGGCCTTGGAAACTGGGCAGAAGTTGCTGAGCATGTTGGGACAAAGACTAAGGAAAAGTGCATTGAACACTATGATAATGTTTATATGAAGTCCCCATTCTTTCCTCTTCCGGTATGAAAGTTTAAAACTGTCAATTCTCGTTGTAGTTGTGCCTTTTAATGAACATAATTAAGCTTTGACAAATTTATTTCTCTAAAGGACATGTCTCATGTTGTTGGAAAAAATAGAAAAGAGCTTCTTGCAATGGCTAAAGGGCATGGTGAGGACAAGAAAGGTTAGTGTCAATTTTCAGTTATTTTCCTTTTTATAATCCTCAACAATATGTTCTTTTCCTTTTTGCTTGAAATTATCATGTATTTATGTGGTAGAATAATTCTTATCTCTAGACAAGCTAAAAAGAGTGAACATGGTTCGAGGCAAGCTACACGTGTCACAGAATTTTATGTAATTATAGATTGATTCCTTTTCTTAATGCAAATTCTTATCAGTAATTTCTTTGAATGTCTCAGGGTCTTCAATGCTTGGGGAGCTTACAGTGAAAGAAGAATCTCCTTTCTCTCCTTCAAGAGTCAAGTATGACTACCATTATCCTCTCTATTTGTATCATCTTTGTTCACCTTTGCTATTTCTTATGTGAATTTTATTAATATACCCAGAGTTGAAGGTGGGCCTTCGGGCCGATTACTCTCTGGCTTAAATGCAGGTGAGCCTTGATTTATTCATTTTTTTTTTGCCTGCTGGAAGATTCTTCATTTATTCATAGGTAGTTGTGATTTATACAATGTGTACACAATTAATCTCATCATTATGAGCCTTGTGTTCTCTGTCTTGTTTCTGCAAACTTTAGATGTAGAGTCTGGGGTACGTTCTAGCAGCAGCAGTACAACACCAGCAGCTGTTAACAAGGCATCAAACATGGCCCAGGTTAAAGATGGCAATGTTAAAATGGAAGGTCTGATATCATTTACTTTTTCTGAGTTCCCATTTACTATCATTATTCCAGTAATGTATAGCCTATGTGCCACTGAGCCATTTGTAGTTTCATGCATGCTAAGAACTTCTGGTACGGTCAGGCCGGCATGATGACCAATTTTGCATTTATGACCCAATAAATCAAAGTTTAATGTTGTCATCCTAATGAGTCTTCGACTGTCTCTGAGTGCATTCTGAAACACTGCTCCTGGTGCTAAGTAAGCTGATTGTTATTGTCTTGTAGATCCTCAAATGGACAGAAAGGGAAAGAAGCCTAATTCTTTGGGAAATGATGGTCTAGTTGAGTTGAGTGGTTACAACCCCAAAAGGCAAGAGTTTGATCCAGAGTATGACAATGATGCTGAGCAGTTACTGGCTGAGATGGAATTTAAAGACACTGACACCGAGGAAGAGCGTGAGATTAAGCTGCGAGTGTTGCGTATCTATTCAAAGAGGTAGGTAGCCTCAATATATTTGTTAATTGATTCCCTTTTAGATTTCTCGGAAAAAAAGAAACTTTTTCCATATTAGTTAATAGGAAGATGTTCTTTACCTCATGGCTGAAATAAATTTACTGTCAGGCTGGATGAGAGGAAGCGTAGAAAGGATTTCATACTAGAACGAAATTTGTTATATCCCAATCCTTTTGAAAAGGACTTAACTCCTGAGGAGAGGGCACTGTGTCGACGTTATGATGTCTTCATGCGCTTTCTTTCAAAGGAAGAACATGAGGATTTGCTTCAGACTATTGTTTCTGAGCACCGCACTTTAAAAAGAATTGAAGAACTCAAGGTATGATTTATGCCTGGTATTGCTGTGTTATGGCCCACTGATTTGCTTGGCTACTTTCTTCTTCCTTCCTTTCTACCTCATTTAAATATGCAATCTTCATAATATTTTCATTGATTGCTGTTCACGGGAAATAATTATGTACAGGAAGCCCGAGCAGCTGGTTGTCGTACATCAGCTGAGGCAGATCGATATCTCGAACTAAAGAGGAAAAGGGAAGCTGAAGAGAGTTCTCATAGAGCAAAAGATGGTGTCCACGTTAACCCAAGTGGGCAGGGGGGCCCAAACTCATTCATGGCTTCGGAGTCTGTAGCCAAGGACTCAAATTCAAGACCAACAGCGCAGGCTTCTTCAAGCTTTGCTACTGATTTGGACATAATGGGATTTAGCGAAACACAACTACTGTCTGAAGCTGTAAGAGTGTTGTTCTTAATTTCTACATTTTCGTCTGTGTTTTAAACGATAGCATTCATAAGTTACAGTATTGGTTGTTGTTTGTAGCTGTTGACACCCTCAGCCTTGATGCAGGAGTTTGCTTGCAATCTGCATGCACTCTTATACTTGAGTGTAATTTGGTTGGAGTCATTTAACTGATGCCCATTTGTGTTGATTGACATGCTGGTTGTGGCAGGAGAAGCGGCTGTGCAGTGAGATTCGTTTACCTCCACCTCTGTATTTAAGGATGCTACAGATCATTTCGGAAGAGATCTTCAGTGGCAATGTTACCAAGAAATCCGATGCTCATCGCCTGTTCAAGCTGGATCCAAGCAAGACTGATAGAGTTTACGATATGCTGGTCAAGAAGGGGATTGCTCCACCATGACTTCCAATTTGATCTCACATCACATTGTTTAGCTTCTACTGCTTACTAGCAGTAACATTTCCATTTCTTGAACTCTATTTATCTACTAGGACCTTTGTTTACATTCACCATGTTTATGTTTCAGAACCACAGAAATTATATGAAATAACAGTCTAGTGTTTGTTGCATTAAACATGGAGTAATTTGAAGTATTGTTTACCGTCCTACAGCTCAGCTGTGTCAATCCATGGCCACGAGTTAATGATTACTCCTATCAATCTATAACTTTTGAGAAATATCTATAAATAACTTAGTACCATTTATGGTTTTTTTTTTTTTCATTATTGGTGTTGATTTAAAACAAATATCAACATTTTTTTTTTATAGAATCGTGATGTGATGCTAATGAATGAATAATATTTGTTTATTCTAAAATTATAAGATTACGTGTTAAATATCATTAATTGTCAAATTAGTATGACCAAACATGTTACAGAACATTTTATTATTGATGTCAAAAGATTATATATGATTGTTTATTTGTGATGAACTTATAATACATTATGGTCGTTGAGATGACCTTTGTCCATAATATTTTTATAAATGCATATAATATATTTGTCGTTAATGATGATTTACTTATTTTATAATCATTGCTTTCTCCTTTTTTATGAAGGCAGTAATTTTGCAGAGACACTAGAATATATAACTACAACCCATTGCTTTGGTAATTGCTGCCGACATTGCAAACTGAAGGACAGATGCATCGTTTTACACTGTCCTTCGATATGACGATCATTTCTCAAAATTTTCAAGACTTGCCACCCCAAATTTGACAAATTTGAGTTTAATATTTTTATAATAATAAAAGTTAAAATGTGAAAATTTATTTATGCTTTGTTAAAGACTGTTTACGATGAATTGGCGTGAGAGTTCTTATAAATGGAAGCGACCTTTACCAATTTCCCAGGCCACCCCGCTGTACGCCGCACGTGCTCTGTGGTGTTTTGATAGGGTATAAATTCAATTCCAAACCGTGGAGGAATAGGAAACGTGGTTACACAGAAGAGATGGGTGAGATGGATGATTTTTTTCATCTTCCCGCCGCTTCCTCCCTACTTAGAAAATTTCTGTCAAAGGAGGAAGACGAGATGAATATGAGCAAGAGCGACCTTTCCACTACCTGTCTCCTCAAAAAGGCCTCCATCGTGCGTTCCATTCAAGAGGGAATCGCCAATGGATCAGTACCTGAAGAAATTCTTGATTCTTTGCTACTAATCGAACAAGTCGACCGCAAGCAGGGCCTCCCCGTCTTTGACTCCATGAAGGCTGCCTTTTGCGCGGTTGCTCTCCACTGCACTCTAGCGTCTTTGACCCGCTCTTGGCCCTGCTATTACGACGCGGTTCAGAGGATTTGGAGATCCCGGATTCGATTTTTGGAGGATTCCGCGAGCAGCGAACTTGTTGGGCCTGATTTAGACAAGTGGAGAAAGGAAGTCGAAGCCGCTCTTTGGGATTCCGAAGCGTCTCAGACGTTGTTGCGGATCAATACTCGCGGTGACGCCTTGCGCTGTCTTAGGGTTTACGTTGACGAGGCCCGGTCCTCGATGAAGCCGGCCTTCCTTCGATTGACATTGGCTGCTTCTCCAGCCAGTGGTCGTCCTCACTGTGGCACTGACAAAGGGAAAGGTAGGCTTCTATTCTCTTTTCATTTTTATCTACTAGTATTTGCATAATAAAAGCTTAGATTTTTGTTGGTCTGAGAATGTATGAATGGACTCATCTCTCTGTGTTTATTTTGCTACAAATCATTGTGCTTACATTTACGCAGTTAAGTTTAAAGTGTGGTGATCTTTGTCATAGTGTGTCCATTATTTTGCTCCAGTTAGCTAGGTCAAGTGCATATGTTTGGTTCTGCAGGGATTCTAAGAGTGAATCCACAAAGAAGATGCAAGCGTGGTGTTCCCCACAGGCACTATAAAGGACCTGTTGAAATTGCTGACTCAGAGGAGGAGCGACCGTCTTACAGTAAATTTGGCTCCTTATCAACTTCTGAAGTTAACAAAGTGCAAGAGGCACTTAAAACCAGTACAGCTGACTTGCTAGCTGTAGTAACTGATCCCCTCCCCAAAGTCTTAGAAGTGGCTGAAAAGGTTGCATCTGAAAGGGCTGGGAAAACCTTGCATACTGAAGCCATTCAGGGAGATGGAAATAAGAATACAGATGTTCCTGCAACATCTGTCAATCCTACTACGGCATCTGCTCAAGCTAAGAGGGTAGCATCTGACACAGGAGGGGAAAATTTGAGTGCCAAAGCCATAGTGGAAGACCACAGTAAGAAGGGCAAGGGGGTTGCTTCTCCATCTGTCAGTCCTACTAAGGACAAGAGTGATCCTCCTCCATCTGTCAATCCTACTACAAAACCTGCTCAAGCTAAGGAGGGCAATCATGAAAGTCAAGCTTCCATCCATCAGAATGAAGTTCCTAGACCTAGCTTAATGGAAAGGAATGGCACTGCTCGCACGTATCAGGTGTGTATTTGAATGTGCGCCGTATTACTGAAATCAATTTTTGCTTACCAGCCTTGATAATTTTTGTAATCTTGGAATGAGTTTTTACCATTATCTATAATGACTGCATAATAACACGTAGGTAACTTAAAAAGATAAATTACATAGATATAACTTTTTTGCTGCAGTGGGAATCATATGTCTAATCTTACTTGTTGATTATTTTTTTAGTGGGAGGATTCAATTGATGGCTCTTCTCAAGAATTATCTGGTGGTTCAACCAGATGTCGCTTACCCAGTCCCAAGATAAAGCCTGCATCGCCACTGAAGGAGTATGAAATCAAAAGGTGGGTAAGGAAGAGAAAAATAAACAGGTGGAGCTTACATGAAGAAGAAGTTCTGGCAGAGGCTGTGCGCAAGTAAGTGATTAATGTTAAGGAAAAAGTTTTCAAAATCTGTTAAGCGTGTTATACTGGAGGTCCTGCATTCATTATTTTGGTCTATAATCCTCTTATGATACTAGATATATTCTGAATTTTTATTTAGTAGTTGTTGCTGCTTGTTAACAAATATGGGATTAGAATTACTTTTGTTAATTTATAACCTTGTTTCTTATTATTGTTCTTTTCAAAATGAAGGTATGGATCACATTGGTCTCAAATTTTAAGAGCCTATCCTCAAGAGTTTATGAATAGAACTGCAGTAAGTATGTTACAAGTTTATATGTAGCTTTTTTCTTTGGTTCTAAAAATGTGTCCTCTATTGATGTAAGATGCATTATATTTGCTCAGGGTGATCTTAAGGACAAATGGAGAAATTTGACTGGAAAATGATGCTTCTGATCATAGTTGTGCTACTTTTTGTTGGTCTACTGAAGCAGCCTCATTTAGCATTTTGAGTTTTACAGCCATTGTGTAGATATGTAAGGAGTTGACCGTCCTTTTTTTGTAAAGGAATGTAACTGTCACCACTGTAGGACTCTTTGAGAGTGGTGTGTACATCAGGTCTAACATTTTGAGTTTTACGGCCATTGTATAGATATGTAACAAGTTAACCGTTGTTTTTCGTAAATGAATGTAACTGTCACCACTCCAAGACTTTTTGAAAGTGGTGTGTACTGCTGAATACAAATATAAGTAGGGTTAACAAATGGTAAAGGTATATTACTGTAGTGGAATGTTTAAAGCTAACAAGACTCCAGCTATGACTAGAGGCTTTGGAATTAGTGATAGTGATATCTCTATTACAAATGATGTGGTGATGGGATTCGTTAATCATAAGACATTTGGGATAAAAGAAAACTGTTGGATGCACATCCAAAAACCCGTTGCTTTTCTCTTTTTTCTTTTAAATAAATCTTAATTTAAATATTTCCATTAGGTTCTACAAAATAATCTCGAAGTGAACCTTTACAGTTGTAACTATACCTGTAATTCATCCCTAATCATGAACTTAGCTACACCGACTTTAAACAGCTCATATTAACTCTTGAACCTAACATATTTTGACCTGATTTTGAGCCATTAAATTCTAACTGTTTCTCTATACAGTTGTTATTATCCCAAAAAAAACTAGAGATCATCCTTCACATGTACCTATACCTATTGTATCATGTTCACATCAACCCAAAGAATCACCTCCAAGCCTCACCCGTCGAACCTCCATGTTGACCAAACCAACCACTCACTCCACAGTTCGGCATCTCTTGTTGGCAGATTCGAACTCTTCCTCCAAAAATGACTCACTCTTGTTACCACCATTGCCTTCATTATCAGAATCTTCTTTCCCCTCGACATAAGCAGCCCCTCTACTTTCCTTACTTCCATCTTTATCATTGTCATGAGGTCTCTTTTCCAAACTCATTGCATTCATGTCTTCTGGATCATCACATGTGGCCGGCCAGGGTAATTCCTGTTCATCTTCTTTAACAGCTTCAAGTTTTGAGGTGGTGAGAGCCTTGTGCTCCATTGATGCAATGCTACCACAGCGAGATGCTTCCACCATAGCCGAGCACGTTGAAGGCTTCATGCTAGGACTGATATTTGAAGATAGATAAGATAGTATGTCTGGCCTCCCATTTATATCGACCCATCTGTTATCAACCCAATCTTTGGAAATTCTGCTATTCTCCCTCTGGACAGTCAAAAACTTATCTTCACCTATTCAGATAATTACCATAATTGATTAATGACGGTATAACAAATGCTACATGGTTAGGTACATAATAAAGCAGAGATGAGTATTTCATTTTTGTTTTTTTTTTCAAAAGAAAAGATCTTTTAAAGGATGAATACATCATGTCTAGCCGTGAAGCATACCAGGGAGGTAAACTTGCAGATCATCATCACCGCAGATGCCAATTCTAGTTGTGACACCTTCCCACCATCCATCACTCCACCACAAGTCAACTGCTGCTCCAATCTCAATTTTAAAAGCTGTAGTAGTATCCTTGGGAGGACAGGGCCGGATTGTCAAGCGGCCTGGACATCTCATTCCAAGTTTATCAGGTGCTGCAACTCTGGAGGCAGGGATCCATTCCTATATGTAAAAACAAATTTAAAAATATATATTTTTTCTTTTCATATCAGCTCCTAGATAGGGGGAGTGACAAAAAAAAAGAGAGAAAAACTCTAGTAAGTATGCCATTCTTGCATTCTCAATTTTCTTTGCACTTCTTATCCTAAATATACCGTTTTCTCCACATTTCTGACAGTGGAAGGAAAGGGTATATATTCCACAAACTTGAGAAATGTATTTTTCTGGAAAACACAAGATCACCGTATCATTGTCATTATTATGCGTCTCATTGGGAAATTTGCTTACCTCTAGATTACCAGACCCATCAGCATCCTGCACATCATCATACTGAACTTTCAAATGCTTCTGAGATGATTTCAAGACCTTGCACCTAAACCAACAGCCTCGAATGCCACTATCATGAGAAAGCAGCTCTATTTTCTCATCCACCTTGAAAGAGAGCGGATGTCGGGGCTGTGACACAATACCCATTGTTTTCCTTGAAAACCTTAATTTCAACTTTGGATATGTTGGTTCACATCTCATAAACTCATATGCAGGGACTGCGACTGAATTTCTGCCACCAGAACCACTTTCAAGTCCAGCTTGCCCCTCACAACTTCTATTTCTCTTAGCAGTTACCCTCAGAGAATCATCAAATGTCAGCGCTTTCTTATCTTCCTCATGAGAATTACGGTTCTTGCCCGTTTGCTTAGGGACAACTGGCCCATCTAAAGAAGAGAGAATTGCTTGATTAGAGTATCCCCGTAATTTGGTAAGAGTGAAGGGCTTGACCTTGTTATTCTTAAGCTGCCTAAAGCACATATGGACAGCCAATTGTGAAGTCTGAGGGACAACAGCTACACATTTCTCATAATGTATAGGAGTCAGGACTGTTGCAAGACCATCAACACACTCTGCACTGATAACTTGAACATTAGGTGTGATGAAGACTTCTCTAGGATGAGGATTCAGCTGAGGAATGACACCTTTGACTTCTCGATTGTGATGAAACCACCGCACTTTCACCTTCTTCTGCCCCTTCTTATCTTCATACATATCTTCCAAGTATCCTAGGTAGTGATTTTCTTCTTCAGCCATTACAAAAACAAAACAGTGAACCTGGCAGAAGGGGAGAGGGAGAGAATAAATCTTGAATACTTGAAAGAGGTTTAAAAATAGAATTTATCCCAATAACCCGTAACAAGCTTGCCACTTCAATATGTTGGTACTTACAGCTATGGTGGTCCCATTCCTGCAAAAAGATGAATAGTGTTTCAGCTGTTTCGCACAAATCCAAGCAATGCCAGACCACTCAATGTCAGAATTTTGCGCTTTCAGTTTCCTACCAACCTGAGTTTGCAATAAAACTTTTCAGTTCTAGAGATAAAGAAGGGGATAAAATCTAGAAACAGCATAAATGCCAACGGGACCTGCATACCATATGATGCGGTAAACAGGTTCGACAACCAAGAGGTCCAGTCATTGATACTTCAAAAGATCCAAAACCTCTTATAGAATCATCCATCTGCAAATCTGCTTTAATAGGATTAGACTTTCTCAAGATTTTCACAGTAGTTGTGGCAAGCATCATTTAAGAACAAATGTTATTAAGCTTTTCATCTATGATTAAAAATACAACAAAAAAATCAGAAACAAAAAAACCAGGCTGCCGACCAGGCTATAACGGTAGCCCCTTCTGCCAATTGATTAGTGACACAAATATCAAAAGTTATCGTTTATTCGACATTGTTCTGAGCACTACGTTTAAAATGTAATAATGCGTCAATAAATTATGAGCATATATTCCACTAATTCAATTAAAGTAACCAGCCTCAATTGGAAAACCTTGGTGATATAATCTCAGGTAATTAATTTCTACACAAAAAGGTTTCTCAACTAAACAAATGAAATTGCTGCAACGATGAAAGCATCTCCAACATTTCCAGAGAAAAGTACACAACATCTAGAATGTGATTACTTTAAACTAATGATTGCCTTCTTATGAACAACATAAAACATTAACCAGGAAATGCACCCACAAAAAATGTAGAAGCACTCCACTCTCACTAATTATATATGCCAAGCACATGCATTTTCATTGTATGCATACACAAATGCAGCGTCCATATGAAGTCTTAGATCCTAGATTTTCATACACAAATCGTAGCTTGAGTTGGAAAAGGGTGAATAAATAAATATCTATTTAAGCAAGAAACGAAGCCCTATTTTCGAGATTAGTGTATAAAATTCAGAAAAGGTAAAAAGAAGAAAAGAGAGATCTATCAAGACAAGTTAATTTGACGTGTGCCTGTGTGAGAGAGAGACATTGGTAAATGAATAATTTTAAAGAAAATTTAATATGTACCTAAATCCTTAAGCGACAGGACTTTGCAAATATATATTAACTTGAGTCAATCAAAGATATTGAACAAACATACATCATTTGCTTGGATGTAGAATATGAAGGACTATGAACTACAAATTCATTATATCCTTAACAGAGATAGCAACTCCAAGAATGGTCATGCTGGAACAGCCCAAAAGATTGTGCCCATGCAGCTTGAAAAATTTACTGGACTCCCTCTAAGTTTAAAAAAAAAAAAATTATTGAACTTCTAGAATTTTCTTAGCCTTAATATTTCAAATTTTAAATGCTAAACAATATTGTGACACGCTGGCAGCACTGCAGAATCTACCATATTCCTACATATTATCTTCCAAGTGCTGGTCTTTTCCATATGAAGACTATAACTTTCTAGATATAGCCCCAGTAGAACAAGGCATAGCCTAGTGGTAGCCACACCTTTCCTGGTAAGTAGTAAACCAAGTTCAAAACTTCAATATCATAATTTAGGTACTAATGCAACACAACATCATATAATCCAAAAATGTTATCCATTGATAGCTAACAATGACATATAGTTCATAGTATTTCATACTCTCAAATTCGTTTTTCTTCCATAAGGAAACTGTCCCAACAATAGTTCAGGATTTTCATGTCAGGTCCAAATCACAGAACTAAAGAACTGCTACGGCTACTTTTCATCTTTAAAAAAAAAGATTCATCATTTCCGAATGAAGGGAGTAAATAAAGTACCTGGCAGGGGCCGATTCATTGAGACCAATGATTGCAACCATTCAACAACTTCCCGCCTTGCTCGCCATTTAGAACTGGCATTGATGAACCCATGGGAGCCATACGCCTGCAAGAACTCACCGGAAACAACATACATCATATGCCTTATGCTCCTCTCTGTACCTACAACTGCAAGCACTAAAGGGCCCGACGCTTCCTTCAAGTAGAAGTGAACTACACGGTTACCGCGTTCTTGGCATATAATGTGCTCCTCCCAGCCCACAAAACTATAATTATTCTCAGACATTTTGATTGCAGAGGGACCTCAAAGGAGTCAACGTGACTCCCTTTTCTCACATTAGTTGAAACTACCCAGTTTTAAGATTTTGATGTTTGAATAGACCGCTATAGACCCAGCTGTGTAAATACTGAAAAGTAATCGAATGCTTTAGACCCCAAAAACGACGGAATTGGACAATGCTCAGTTGATGAAACTCGCCTTAGACCCAAAAACAACGGAATTGGACGATGCTCAGTTGATGAAACTACTGAAAGATCCTGCACTGCATCAGGGAAAAAGAAAACAAAAACAGGGTGTCAAGAAAAGATAACCGCACAAAACAAGGTATATAAAGGAGAGAATTCGGGTTTTGGAACCAAAATCCAAGCCAATAAACAAACTAGTATGCCTTCCAGCTTTAGCTTGGAAGGCCTAAAGCAGAGAGTTAATAGGCTTGAAAAGGAGGACTCAGACGGCATTAACCAGAAAAGAAACAAGAATTAGTCAGCACAGAACCAAGCCAAAATCACAACCCCACCCTTAAAAAAAGAAAACTTCAGTGGAAACAGGAGGAGTCAAAATCTTTGAAAGCTGAAAAGACTTTGAAGCGGAGAAAGAGGCAAAGAGAGAAAAGAAAAAAGAGCAGGATTTTGGTTATGGGTTGCCTCTTGGTTTGATTGAAGGCTGCGCGGCCCGTTGAGTGAAGAAAGGGAATGAGGAAAGATTACAGGAAGAGAGGGAGATGGCGAAAGATACGGAGAGAGAGAGAGAGAGAAGACAAGAGTCACAGACTGCAGGGGCATTGGGGAGGCCATGACATCTGGAGGGGAAGAAACTCCTGAGAAAAGAAAAGGGGCATAAACGGAATTTAATAAGCAAATAAATTGGTTTTGTGTGTTAGGGATATTCTTGTATGTGAGGCAGGCATGGTACTTAAGTATTAGTAGGATGTCAATGACTGCAAGCACGTCTCACTTCCAACTTTCAACTTTCAACTGCTGAGCCTGAGGTAGCCGCAACCCTGTTAGCTTCCTTCACATTTCAATCATCAGATTACGTTTAGGACTGCTTTGATTCCTTTGTTATACTAGAAATCTGCATAAAGAATGGAATGGAATGAGTCTGACTATCAAATTGGAGGGTCAAAATATGCTTTGAGATAGAGCAAAATTTATGTAGTAGTGGTTTGTGCTTGTTAACACTTGCACTGTATACTTCCACTTCAAATTACATTGAAAGATGGGGAATCGAAATCATGAAATATTTTACTAGTGTAGATGTCTTTCCTGTCGAGACATTATCTCAACCTTAGGTGACTTCCTGACCCTTTTTGCCCGCATTTCTTCAATCGTATATGTCCATCTGTTTTCATTTTCCTGGCACTGTTTTAACACGTGTAAAAGGAAAACATGCACAAAAGGGTCTGGATATCGCTTGGATATTATGCCCCGACCACTAATCTCAGAAAGGGGCTCTGTGACTGATGATGTCTGCATGGCGCTAGACGACAGGCATTCTCTTTAGCCTTGTGTATAGTTCCGGTAGCTTTAGCTTCCACTCGATTTGGCTCTCTTCTTAGCCGCTTTAACAATAAAGCTATAAAAGGATAAGGCGTGAATAAAATGAAACGAATGAAAGTTCAGACCTCACACCAACCACACATTTGAGCACTGTAGAGCTATCCCAAGTCTTACCAAAAGGCTACAGCAGTGGTATTGACAGTAAGGTCCAAACTCAGCAAGCCTCGACGAAAATGAAGACGTCTACGCTCAGACTCCACATCTACCCCGCTGCCCCAAGGCACACCAACCTCACCACCAATTCCCCACTACTTTTCACCCCCTTCAAGCAGCCATTACATTTATCACATTCAAGAGTAACAACCATCATCTCAAGACAAATTCTGGGATATCCTCGGAAAACCAGTGTGATAAAGAAACCAGTGATCTTACTCTCACCGGAATGGGAAGAAACCCCCAAAAGAGAGCTTACTCAAGTTTCTTCAATTGGTTATTCACGGTTTGTGATAGTGGGAGCTGTTTCTATAGGTCTGGCGTTGCTCCTTATGGGAGCGGATGACCAAAAGGCTCTAGCCTTTGGTCCTGAAGGGCCATTAATGGAGGAGTTCTGGGACAATGTGAGGAGATACGCACTTTATGCTCTCACAGTCAGCACAGGGGCTATATACACCATCTTCCAGCCTATTCTGGAGTTGTTGAAGAACCCCATCTCTGCAATTCTTATCTTGGTGATCATAGGGGGCAGTATCTACATTGTTTCCCAAATACTTTCAGCCATGGTTGGAGTCACTGATTTTTCCTATAGCTATGCCTATTAATATGACAATTTTCAGCTGATGATGTTTGTTTCTCTTTGATCCTGCAAACTTTTACTTTCGTGCAATTGTTCCATTAGCACAACCTTAGTTTATCCTTTCGAGATTGCCTTGTCTTTTAGGTAGATTTTTTTTTTCCCTGAAAGCATGAAGATGTTTCTAGGTTGAATTAATCCTATCCGACTGTAGCAAAATTTCTTTTATCAGGATAATCCTACATGTTCTTTTCCATTTGCAAGTTGCAACCATGCTTTGTTTCCTTGCCGGCATTTTGGGTGGGCATGTGCCTGGCCCGAGTTAGGATAGGGCTCGGCCTAAACATTTTAAAATTTAACATGTTTCTTTGCAGCCCAATTCATATTCCTCTTCAGGCCTTAATATGGTCCATTTTGTGTAGAAAAAAGCTCAAGGGTGGGACACCCTTAAGATCAATCCTGTCAATTTAATGTGGTGCCATTACAAATTTTTAAAGATCTTTTTTTAGAGAACATTTTTAACACTTAAATTGTTCCTTCTCTCTTTAACATACACTCGTGGAATCATGTTGCATTATGTTAACTTACTCAAAATGCATCCACGGGATAAGCAGCAGGATTATCGAAACAAGGTCAATCAAATGTAAGCAAGGAAAAACAGGCACTCTTAGCTAAACTCCCTTCGAGGGCACACAAAATTAATGTTGTTGCTCAACTCTTAAGCCCTGTTATGCTTGGTCTCTTCCTTACCATGCAAATCAAGTAGACAAATATTATACAGTACAACAATAAACATTATGCATATGGCCGGGTGAGCCTGAGATTTATAGTTTAAGGCATGGGGCGTTCAGTGTTCTGGCTAAGTTTAGCAGCAGGTGACTGATGTGACAGAGAGAGGGTAGCTAAAGCTATTTGAATATTCGAACGAGAGGCATTGTTCAGGGCCAAGAGCCTCCCCATCATTCACCAGGCAATCGTCATAGTCGAGTCGCCTGAATACCGTGGGGTTGATCAGCCTGACAGAGCTGAACCATCCGCAGCTGACGTGAATGTTGGAGATACTACAACCCAAGTCGGCGCACACGTTCACGATTTCAACACTGTATGATGGAATTCCATTAGGAAGCGGTGCCGTTGAGCCTTGCAATATCACAATGTCATCCTTCGTGCAGGCCGTGCCAATTCTATTAGCATCACCGCCCCCTACGTCCATCAGGTTTCCAAAAATTAAGAATATTGAGACATTTCGATTCGAAATTACTATAGAAGAAACCAAAAGAAATGGAGCTCAACGTGGAAATTGGAAAGCATTGATTAACAGAACACATATCTTCTAATAGTAATTGAATGTGACAGCAATAAAGTATGTTAATCAAGCTTTTTGGGACCAAAACCGAACTCAATGTTATAACATGATAACGCAGGTGACAGCACAAAGATATAAAGACAGATCCTACATATACCAGAGGACTGCAGCAGCTTCCGAGCAACGGCAGAGCTGTTTTTCTTGGAAAAGACCATCCTTTTAATGCTTGAATGACCCACCGCTTCCTCTTGGATTGACTCCACCACTGCACTGCTATTACTTGTCAATAAGTTGTATTCAGAATTAATCAAAATACTACTACTAATGAAGTTGAATTTTTGTTGACGAGTGCTTTACAGACAATCTTTAAGATTACTACATTATTTCTTTCAATACATTGAAAATCATCACATCAAACCCTATGAAATAAATACCGTATGAAAATAAGTGCCAATATCCAATTCCATTCATGATCATCAATAACCAAAAACAAAAGCCACAAATGAAAACTGTAGAGTCCTGTTGCTGTGTTTGAGAATGAAATGGTTTGCACTGCATGTGCATGCATGGTCATCTTGGCGAGAACTTGAAATACCCTTTTGTTATGTTATTTAATTCATTTACTAGGATTGAAGGAGGAGCTAGACAGAATTCAGTACGATTCATATGAAGAAACATCAATGTCAATTTCTGGTATTTTTTTCCATCTCTTTGAAGTTGGGACTGAGCAAAAAGCTAAGGCTTCAGAATGCTACTGATCACATATAGTATTTCATACTAATATCACGAAAGAAGACTAAGAGTTTCTTTACATTTTATGCTTATTTAACAGCAAGGAAACATGGAAAAATAGGGAGGGGCCGGGGGATGAACAGAGAAGGGAGAGAGATAGAAGTTACCAAAGAACAGTAACACCAAAGCCAAAAGCATAGCCACAAAGGTCATGCTTAGTCTTTTCTCATCAACGCTTCCCAGTGCACGTATCATTATGACCCTCTTCGCTTCCTGCTACAAATGTAGCAAAGCCAAGAAAATCAAAACACTGCACTTATGCGTTTGATCAGACCGACTAAAATGGTTCAACCCTGGGCACAAACTTGTAGTAATTAAAGAATATATAGATGAACTTGAGAGCAGTGAGGTTTCAAGTGACTATGGTGATGTAGTTGGGGGAGGCAGATTAACAGAACAAGCAACAAAGAAAAGCAAAAGCAAAAGCAAAAGCAAATCTCATACAGAAAGACCCGGAGCAGCTGCCGCTGAGACGAGTATTTATAACACCACCAGAGGGAGTTCAAAATCACCAGATTGCCCACCCTTTTGCAGGTTGCTAGCTAGTAGGTCAGCGTTATGTTATCTGCTGCTGGTCGTGTGGTCCTCCTTTTGACAACATGGAGAAAATCAAAATATATAAGTATATTGCCGTCGTCGTGCTCCTTTGACTCAAACACTAAATGCTAACTAGAGCTTTTAATTCAAGACGTGCTACTAGTTAAAGGAGGTGCACGGTTGATGGCAAAAAGTACTGGAATGTGTACTCTGTTTCCAAAACATAATTATGGTATTAGGAGGGCCTGAAGTAGAAAGTCAAGATTTCTAATTAAAGGCACAAACGTGCAACGTAGTCAAACACATCTTTGAGAAACTCGGCAAGAAATTAAGCTGCCTTGAGCGTTTACCCTTTACCCCTTTTAGGTTATATCAACCAAATGATGAAATGATTATTCATTTTCCGGTTTTAAGGCCCCATGTCTCACCATCTCGATCCCTCGATGAACCACCACCTGTACAGCTAATTCATGGTTAAAATTTGTGCGGCCTTATCAATAACTTGACACCGCCAAGAAAACAGTTGTCTTCCATTCATGCAGTTAATTAAGACTCGTAATATTAATGGAGCAAGCAAGCATGCATGCGTGTCACCCTTCACCTCTTTTTTGGTTATATATATTCACTCTCTGCAGACATTTCTGCATGCATGACACTTCTTTTATAATGTACATCAATCGCCTTAGAAAGTGATATACTGTAAAAATAATAGCAATAAATAAATGCTATTTATGAAGCCAATGCTCCGTGTTAAAACAATTTCATTAATTAGAGTTAATGCAGCAAAGACTTTCACGGGACCGTACCGGCAGAAACTTTGGATTGAAATGGGCTAGATATTACCCTTTTCTTTTTCTTTTTCTTATTTTGGGAAACGTTAAGAACCCAACCTGGACAGTAAAAAGTTTAGTCTTACGTGTTATATATAGGGAAAAGAAGGCCGCCAAAAGCAGCAGGTGCGTCCTTTTGCAAGAGCGGCGTGATTGAATGACTTTGTGTGTTATCTTTCCTCGAACCTAGTCTCCTTAGTCTTTCACCCGCTCCTGTACGTGTACCTCCATGAAACCATGCACCACTGCCACTGCCACTGCCACCTCCATGGCCTCATCACATCATGGAGGTGGAAGGCCCGCGCCCCCACAATGATTTAATTGAGAATAGGACCACAACATAACTGGCAGCATTTTGGGTACTGCATACGACTCCGGCTTCTGCAATCGTGGGTGTGGTTTTGGCAGAGATAAGGATGGTCCAATCGATAACAATTTGACTTTTGAACTGCGCGTTCCTCAACCTTCATCTCAAATCGTCAAACTACTAGTCGTCTACTACTGCTGCTACATTTCATTAATCTTCCATGCTAATTCTACATCGAGAGCTTAATCTGCATTTTCCATGTTCTCCATCTGCCTTACTCGAGCCCAACCCATATTCACTAGTGATTTTGGCCCAATCCCATCGACCAAAATACTTGAATAATACATGCTATCATTTGTTTCCAGTGTCTTTCGTATGCATATATATATATATGTATGATTGGACTGCATATATAAAATAAAATCAATTAGTCCATCTCTTCTATGTCAAGTTATTCTACTTATTGTCTTCTAGTGCTCAATGAAAGAAAATGTCTCTTTTAGCTCAAGAGATCTAAGTTACTCGTTAAAATTGTCTTGATTAATTATTGGCCTTAATTTAATAAAGTTATTATCTTGAATCATGTGAGTTTATACTCAACCATGTATTAATGCAATTTATATATATAAGACCCAAAACCTACAAATTTTATGACTCTTTTTTCCGTCCGCCTTATATATATCTTCCATCAATAATGTGAAAGGTTTATCATCCTAATCATTTTCCTTTTATGAGTTCTTGTTGAAACAAATTCATTAATTACATCTCTTTGTTGGACATAATTGTTATCCTTTTTCTATGCTATTCTAATTTATGAAATAGAGACATATTAACAATCGTATTATATAATTTTTTTAAAAAAAGAAAATTTCTTTTTTTACCTTGAATCTCATTAAATTAGCTAATCATGAAAAGTGATTCCATAAATATTCTTTTGTAAGAAAGCGAGGAAAGATACATAATAACTAGTAATTATATGTTATATACTAAACAGCCCTTGATTTAAGCCATGTTTAAGGGTGAAAGCTTAGGCAAGAAGGCAGTTGAAATGATTAAATATGACGTCTAGGGCATGGTACTTAAACCACACGCAACTCAATCATGTTTGTTGATGTCATACACGAAAAGAGACGAGTAACCACTCCAAGGAGAGCATAGCCTGTGCTGGCACTCGATCTATATATATATATATATATATATATAATTAGACAGAACCTATATTCAATATACGAAAGCAATCAAATTCAAAGCAATCAATGCTTATAATTAATTTTGAAAAATCGTATGGGATTCTAGGTTTTGCTTGATGCATGTAATACGCAGATTTTGTCCCTTACGGGCTTTGTCCTTCACCTATTAATATATATATAGCTGCTGCACCTTTCCTTGATCATTGCCTAAATTAAAGCTAGCTGAGTTTCTCTGAAAATAGTTTGTCTTCTCTCATAAATAATAGAGCAGATAGAGGGAAGAAAAACATGGCTCTAAGATGGTTTGTTCATTCAGCATGCCATGTTTTGGGGTACCTAAAGGACGACCACCCTAATCACTTGCAGCACTGCAACAACATGGAAAGCTACCAAAAAGAAGGACATAGCGGTGGAGTCATTCGGAGCTCAAAGGTCTCCAACGGTGAGCAGGTGTCGACCCAGACTGCAGAAATGCATCTCTCGGGGTTCCAAATGCCTCTCCACTACCCTCGCTACACAAAAGCTGATTACGAGAAGATGGAGGAGTGGAAGTTGGACATGCTTCTGAGGGAATATGGGCTAAGTTTCAGGGGCAACCTCGATGAGAAGAGAGCATATGCAATGGGGGCATTCTTGTGGCCTGATCAGTATTGATCTTACTTCCTGCTCAAAACTTGGCAGATAAACATATTCGGTGTTTGCAGGGTTGAGAATCTTGAGCTAGCTCCATCCATAAATTATATATCAAGCTGCTGTAGCTGCATGCAGTTAATATCTTTATTAGTGTTAACATATTTGTGTCTGGTGGGGTCTTGTCATAATTAAGGGTAATGGGCGTGGAACCTGAATTTTGTTTAATGGAGTTGTATGATCTTAAGAATAATATTAGAGAGAGAGAGAGAGAGAGAGAGGAGGATNAGAGAGAGAGAGAGAGAGAGAGGGATCGAGAGCCTCCATAGATTTAATGATACCTTCACTGTTATCCACATGTACACTTACACGTATCTTTTCCCTCCTTGAGCTTAAATATATCAGTTAATCTCGTAGTTTTTTTCTTTCTAAATATATATATATATATAAATGATACAGTGGATCATCTAGCTGGAGCTGGCCTGGATTAAATACCCCATGACCACCACAAACATGCAAGACCTTTGAAGAAAGAGGAGTAATTATTACACCAAATCAATACCACACACTAGACACGAATCGTCCTGTGTTGTCAGCACTTTAACTTGGTGAAATGATATCCCACATCAGCACCAAGATGAGTATGATCGTAAGGCGTTGGTGAAATTCATGGTAAGCCTGATAACTTCCTTATATATTTTGAAGGAAGCTAAACTTAAAAGCATTAGCAAGAACACATTAGAATAAGTAATCAACCTTTCATTTTACTTGAGCTTTGTCATGATCAATACTATTCATCATGCCTGGTTTTAGAACTTAGTCTTTCCACTCAACATTAATGTATTTGCTCTTTCTTTTTTATGAAACCACTAGAGAAATATTTAATCTTATGTACACTAAGCTTATATCACTTATCTATCTTAATCCATGATCAAACAAAAAAAAAAAAATTCAATGACTTTAAACCTTGTTAACAAGAAAGACAAATGAAAAGGACTAGCTGGAAGAAGCATAATTTGGGACACTCAATTGATCAATTTGCGGGATAAATCCAAACCCCAAATTCTTTTTGATTGCTTATAACCAAGGGAGGAAAATTATATATATTAAAATGATTAAGAAGACATTTCTTATAGGCAAGATGTTTGTCCTGGGAAAGAGAGAGGGGAGATGGTGCTTCTCTTTGAATCACTAATTTCAAAAGTGGACCCTCAAATATATAATTATATCTATAGGGTCCACATAACACTTTCAAATTTGCACATAACTTTCTGGACCTTCGAATTAAGTCGGTAAAAGGTGAAGTCATTCTGATACAAGTAACGTAGTGGTGACAGCTGCTAGAAGCTTCAAAGAAAGCAGATTCATTTACAGCATCTTCCATTACTTATGCCTCCCATTTCTATGAAGGGTGTATCACATATGAAATACGTACGTATGTATATACATATTGAAATACATTGGAAGAAGTCCTATTTACCTTGCTGCCCTTCACTTTGTTACAATCAAGATGCCTAATTTCGAGATTTCATCAATGCCAAAGCAAATTTGGGACTAGTATGAGAAGGGAGACACCCTTCATGTTCACTCAACAACACCCTTTCAAGTTCAAGCAATTATCGACCCAAGCACACAACATTCTAGCAAAGAAAGACACCATCCAATCATCCCTTCACAGTATTTCGCCTAATTAGGGCTCTTTCCTTTTGGTCACATATAATTATAATTAAACAACAAATCGTCATGGATGAATATGAGCAGAAGATGAAGCTCCAAGCTGTTGGCAAATTATACCACAGAGACCACTTCCTTAAAAGAACTTTGCAGCTTGTTGTATCAGTTGCTTTGTTGTCGTTCTTCCTTTGCCACTCTTCGGGCTTCTTTGTGTTTCCCCATTCCTTCAGCGTTTACTTCTCCACGTTCCTTTTCTCGTTCTTCACCCACACCCTTGAGAGGAAGTACATGTTCCTCATCTGCAATGGAATCCTAGCATTTCTAGCCAAAAGCTCGGTGCCTAGCAGCTCTTCACCGTCAGAGTCTGATCTTGGTGCCCAGATATCGACATCATCGACAAACTTAACCCAAACTAACGAGGTGGTTCCAAGATATTCGGATGATGGTGATAATGATGTACCTCTAGTAGCTGAAAGAGAAGAAGCAGAAGATGCTTACGAAAATGAGGTTGAGGAGCAAGGAGAGCAGGACAATATTGAGCCTTTAGGTAGAGTGGAAGGGAAAGAAGACGATGAAGAAAGAGAAAGTGAAGTTTCTGTGATTGTGGAAGATGGGGAATACAAAGAAGGAGAAAGTGGGTTGGTGATGCAAGAAGATCAGCACAAAGAAGAAGGTGCAGGAGCACCACTAGCAGCAAATGAAGACGTACCAAGCACAGAAGATTTAAACCAGAAATTTGAAGAATTCATAAGGAAAATGAAAGAAGAAATCAGGATTGAAGCTCAACAACAACTGATTGCAGTGTAATGCATATATTCGAAGAAAATAAAAATTATCTGCTAGCAACGTCAGTGATTTGGTCTCTTTTAAGCTGGCCAAAAGCTCCCATCTGCCTTTCATGTTATATGCAGTAATTACTTAATATCTAGATCATTTTCATCAGTCTGTTGCACTTGAATTCTCTCTTTACTGTTACTTTTGCCATTGTGTTTACTTCAAATTGCTGGACTGTAAATTTTTCTGCTTTTGATTTTGCTCCTTTTTCCAAAACAAAAAGGGAAGAATGTGAAACAGTAGATCTCCAGGTCCAATTCCGTACGTTGAAAGTATGCAGTGTGGTGTTCTTTTTTTGAAAAGCATGTCTTTATTCTTCCAATGTCAGATTGTCGTACCAAGTCTTCAGCCTGCCTGGCAAAAGACTTTCATTGACAAGAAGTCTGGTTTAGGTAAAATGCCTCTAGCCTTACAAAAGCTTAGCGCTGCACCATAACACTTGCTGCCTGACATAAATGTGGTGTTCTGTTGGGTGAACTGTTGTAGAGTGTAGTGAAAAATGCTAGAATGGACTACGATCTTTAACACTTGCTTCTATATAAAAATCAGGCAAGTCATACTAATAAGTTTGATTATTTAATTAATACGACTGACAGATTTGAATAATTAAATAAGGCGATAAGATGCTGATGCAATTACTTTAACAGAAGCAGCGTTCCTCCAAGACATTCTCATCTTGAAGATCATTGTTTATTAATTAATTTGTAATTTGTAAAGCTCAACCTGCTCCTTTAGTATCCTTTGCAATCAAAATTTGAGTCATATATAGCTCCTAACATCTTCATGCAAGAAGCCTCGGCAGAGGGAAAAAAACAGTAAAGAACAGAAACGTGATGAGATCTTAATGAGACTTTCTTATCACATGATTTTCTAAGACCCACAAAAGATAAGTATGACTGTATAAGTTTTCATTGGAATTGACATAAAGGAAAGCTAGATGAAAATTTTGAGAAGGAGGGGCGAAAAAATCTCTAATCAGCTGTCCAAACATTTCGTTTTCTTTAATTCGTACCCTATCGATCATTGTTTCATTATAGACAGAAATATTATGACACCAAATGAACCTGACATAACTTTCCACGTGCTTCCATTTCCTTCAAGCTGAGCATCCTCGATTGTAACTGCCACAAGTTCATGATCATAATCATTATAATGGGTTTCAGAAAAGGAAGAAAAAAGCAACTGCAGATGATCCCAGGTGAGGCCTATATTGATCCATCACAAGATTTCAGGCTAATATGAAAACCAATAATTAGATGTGATGATGGAGGAGTAGCTAGCCATGTACACCAAAAATATCAACTACATGCAGGAAATTTTGAGCTTCTTGAGTCGATATGCATCACATACATGTGAGAAAAAACAGACAATATTGAGATGCATAATAATTGATAGCAGATCAGTATTACCCATCTGTCATGTACTACTTTGCACAGTTGCAGACGAACAACCTTCAATGCGGTTCCGACACTCGTGTGGCTAGAAATATGCAGCTTTCATTTTCATTTACAATTGTGATATTTTCTTACCAACACCGTGGACAATGTCAGCACATTGGATGAATCATTTCAAATTTACATACTTGCAAAGGCAGACCATATATGGAGGGAGGGAGATGTCTAGAAGGATCCCATGGTGGCGGGCCTCAATGAGAAGCATTGCAACAAGGGGAAACATGTTCCATCTGTCTGAAAGTGGAGACAAAAAAGTGAGACCAAATAATTGTCAATAATTCTTGTGTGGAACAAGTTTAGCAGTCAAACCAAAACAACATTTTTATCGCAAAAGAATGCATAATTTCTTTTAGCACCAAAATCAGTACAATTTTGCCATACCTAGCCTGGCCTTCTCCATGGGGAAGGCATGTAATGCGGGTCCAGATAGTGCAGCTTGCGGGCTCCTCAATTGTGCAGAGCCAAGACAATTACTCAGGTCAAGTTGAAAACAAAACAATAGGAGAAATCAAAAGATGAAAGTAGCACAGACGATCCTGCTTTTCAAATGTTCCTGCAGAGACAATATCCTTACAGCTGGCTGCAATAGAAGGCTTTTATGTCAAAGAAGTGCGAAAGTACAAGCAGTGCTAAGAGTAACTGCAGAATTCACGGAGAGAGAACAACAACTGTCATCAACAAATGGGAAGAAAAAACATATATAAAGATTAAACTGAGAACTCTCAAGTTGTATAGATTTGTCAATTTCTCCTGAAACTGCCTGGGATAGAACTGGTGAAAAGATCGTATAGAACATGATAACCCAACTTTCAGCGGCTTATGACTTTGAGATGCATTGGCAGATTAGTACCCCTATCTTTAGACCTGCAACATTTCCAGCCAGATAAAATACAACTTCATTTTAAATCCAAGAATAGAGCCCTCCATAGGAAGGAAATGCCTCATCCCCTAATAAGATGCCATAGCTCAGCAAGCTTCAACTCGGCAAGTGTCTTGAGACCAACAAACTCTGTATACTGTTCATCTTAATCTTCATTTTTACACAGTGGGTATACTGTTGCCTGGGTTTTAAAATCTCAAGGATTCAAAGGAAAAACAGTGAATATTTTTCAAACATTTCTGGAAGGGATTTATTCAGATATCGTGGGGATTAAGAAGCACCATTACATTCCAAGGTCACAATGGAGATAACCACAATTGTTACTAGGATACTACATCTCGTTGGCAAGCCAATCCAGATTTATACAGTATTCTAGACTGATCTTCAAGTGCTCAACAAGTGTACTGTAAAAGCACAACTCGAAACTATTGTTATGATACAATGACCTCCAAAAGCACAACTCGAAACTTATGCATAGTCTGAAATAAAATAAATATAACTATAGAAATGTACTGTAAGCAAAAAAGAAAAGAAATGGAGATTATACAAAAAATCTTTCACTTGATATGAAAAGAGCAAAGAAGCCAAATGAGAAGGCAGCAGCAGAATAAGTTCAAAACATAACTTAATTTGCTTTATTATTTTAAAGATGGTTGGGAGGGCTGACGAAAACATTAATGACATCTTACATTCACGCCACCTGATGAAATTTCACATTTCCTGTGTCCCAGTCTACATGTTTTGCATTCGTTCTTTCATGAAGGAAATTACAATGAACTCGTCAACAGCTGATCCACAATATATTCTCCAGCATATAGTTCTGATTGTCACTTATTCTCAACATAGCATCTCTTCTGTTTGAATGTAGAAATTGAGTGCATGCCGACAATGACCTGATTAGCTTCGTGGTACACTTTCTTTTAATTGGTTATTACTTTCGTTGATGAAGCATCAAGCAGTTCTTTTTACTCCGAAGAGCAGCTTTAACCACTCCATAATTAACTAGCTGGGGAAAGTGTAAAATCCATGGGAGCTCCATCACTCTCTGGCATATCTCTAACCTCATTGAGGAGTCTTGTGAGTTCCTTTGTCAGCTCCCTACGCATATAATCAGAGCGCTCTTTTGTAATTGATGATTCTGTAAATAGAGTTTCGGTTAAGGACTGGAATTCTTGAAACCATTCATCATCATTATCATGAACAGAATGATCATCATAAAACATCAGAGAGCTTTCTCTTCGCCATCTACTAAGAAAATATTTATCAGGAAGTTGAAAGTAGTTCTTATCTATAAATACGCGAAGAGCATGTCGGCATAATATTCCTGAAGACTCAAACTCCTTACAGGAACAGTGAATCTGTTCATCTTCTGGAATCCATATAACAAGACTTTCCCCATCAATCTTCCTGAAATGACGTACAAGATATGATCCATTAGCCATTTCAGATGCAGCATACTGCATGCTCGCTATTAATTCATGTTGTAGAGCATTGAAGGCAAAGGGTGTTAGAATTTGACGTGAATGCTGTTCAATAGGCAAGCATGTTTTCAAATGCATATGCTGCATTTCTTGATGTGGCTGGTTTTGTATATTGGCTGCAACACCAACCTGAAAAATTGAAACCAACTAAATAACAATTAACATATGACAAAACTCAGTTGAAGGATTACAAGAGAACATTCCTAATTAATATACCTGCTCAAAAAATCTACGTAAACTCGTTTGAGCACTGAAAATTCCTTTCAAGAATGCATCTACAGACTTTGAGTAGGTTGTTGTCACCATTCGAGCAAGAAAATAACCTCTCACATATGATTGTGCCCAAGAAGTACGAAGAGAGTAGAGTAAAGTAATGTGTTTATCTGAGCCAAGTCCAAATATGGAAACCATTTGATTCCATCGTAGTTCAAAATCCTCTGTACTCTCCAGACGATATAATGCATCAAATTCTGATTTAAATTCTGCATACTGAGATCCAAGTTGAAGAGGGAACCAGCTAGATACCTTGGGCAGTATGTTCCATATAGACATAACATGTTTAGTGCTTGGCAATTCACTTCTTATAGCATCTCTAAGCCCTGGATCAAGATCGGTTGAAATTGTCTGTGGACATCTCCCTTTCATGAAGCTGATAAATGTCTGCACCAAAAGGGAAAAGGGAAAATTGTAAAGAAGACGATAAATGAAAACCTATTTAATACACAGAGAACTATAGAAGTAAACCTGTAAAGCCCATGCAAAGGAGCGCATTGTTTCATCCTGCAATAGAACGCAACCAAAGAAAATTGGTCGGCCATTGTTGTCAATTCCAATCCATGCCCCGAAAAGCATATCATATGTGATTGATCTATAAGTGGTGTCAAAATAAACAACATCACCATACATGGTATATGAATTAACAGAGTCACCATACGACCAAGCAATGTTCTCAACCTTATTGTTCTCATCTACAGTATAATCATAAACAAAGTCTTGATCTGCCTCTTTTGTTGCCTTACATGCCTCAAGAAGTTCCATCGTATCATTTTCTCTTTTCTCGTTGAGCAAAGCATCATTTTCTTGAACCACTTTCTTCCGGTTTTGAACAAAATTCCTAACATCTCTCTCCAAAAAAGGCAATTGTCCACCTTGAATGCCCTTTTCCAACTCCAAAACCTTCACTATACGATGTATAGGAAACCCAGCTTTTGAAAGTAGCAAAATTCTCTCTTGATCTGCCTCATGAATCTTCCTATATGCAGGCAAGAGGCGCACCTGGTCATCTTCTAAAAGTTCATGATTATGAACATTGCTAAATTGTACAACAAACCATTGTGAAACCCCATCTATTACCTCCTTGGACAAATACATCTTTGCATCACATCCACACCGGACAGATTTCCTATCTCTATGGTGTTCCCCAGTAGGCTTTTTCCTCAGAGGTGCAAAACCAGAACGATAGCAAACAAAATCACGCTTATAAATACCCAATTGGGGGCTCAATCTGGACCTCTCTTTTCTAATTGAAAACCCATTTTTCCTAGCAAAATTCCCATAATACTCAAAGGCATCCTCATCGCTCTTAAACACCATCCCAACATAAGGAGCAACCATGGCTTCAGACTGAACCGACTCATTTTTTACCAGCTGGGATGCTATGGATGTTTCTTCAGCATCCCCTTCATAAGTTACATAACATTTCCAGTCCCCACACGGGCATTGCTGCCTCCGTATCCATATGTTCTTTGATGGTACGGAAGTCATTATTTACAGCAAATTTGAAACATAAGCAAGTAAAACGAATGCCACTGCAATCCTAGACTCACCCAAAAGCTAACAGCATAAAACCTTCAAGAGACAACGAGTTAAACAATAATTAAAACAGCTCATTCCAGATAAGAATACACATACAACTAATTCTAAAGCAATCCACTTAAGCTAAGATGCAAATCTCATCAAATGGAAAAAAAAAAAGTCACGAATTTGCTGTTTTAAGTCACAGTGAAAGTGAGAAAAAGAAAAGGAAAAAGAAAAAGAAGGGAAACTACAAATATCAAAATGTTAACAGAACTGTAGTTGAACAAATAGAAAAACTTACATAACAAAGTGGTTAAGCAGTGAAGATCAACGTACCACTGAAACTAAAGGAAATTACTTTAACCCTTTTTCTTTTTCTTCTTCCTCTCCTTGTTCTTCTTCTTCTCCTCCTTCCTCTTCCTCTTCCCCTTCCCCAGCTCGTCCACTCCTTTTTCCATTTCCCTCGTATTATGAAAGATAACCTGAGAATCCACCGTCGGGCCTCTATGGACATGTTGTTGGGCCTAATGGACATAGTTGTTAGCCCAAAAGGTTAGGCCGTGTGATCAATGCAATTCAAAATGCCCGAAAAATGGCTCCAGGCCCACAATCAACCCCCTTTTAATATAGTTTCATTGTGAATGACGATTTCCAAGATTTTCTGGGAAAACTCTGACTTATTCCAAGTCTATGGTATTGTGCATTCAATCCAATAGTCTAGAGAAACTAATCAATCCCTTTGCACCTTCTTCCTGTTTTTTCTCCTATTCTAAACGCTACTGCTCCTATCTTTCAGGATCTTCCATAATTTTTTTTTTTTGCATGTTGATTGTTGTCACATCACCTTTTCCTTTTAGAATCAAATTGTAGAAGGTAGCTTTCTTAAGTACGATAAACTTCTTCATTTTCCAATGTCTTTTTTGGTTTTATGTTCATTGGCATGGTTAAGTTCTGTTGATCTTCCTTGCATGGCACCATTTTACTGAATGAAGATACAAGCAGGGATTCAACTTTTTATTTCTTTGCTGTTTTCACTAGAATTCTTGGTTAAATCCTTCAACCTGTTTAATGTATCAGAACCTAAGATTTCTGGTCAAATTGTTAATTCAGAGCTTCCCATGTTACTGCAAATTAACTCTTCAAAATTTACATTGTGCAAGGACATAGGGAGATATATGCAACTTTGCTGAAGATTCTGATGGCTCGTGAAGATGCTAGCCAGCCTTTGCTTTCGGCTATGACTGATTCTTCACTAAATGAGACAAAGGCCATCCAGAGAAGAAAGCCTCAGCGCCGCTCAATGGCTCCTTCAGAGAAAGGCTCTCAAGAGCAACAGAGGATCCCATCTGCTATAAATCCTGAGTCAGCACTTGTAGCACAAGAGGTTAGGTTCAAGTATGTGCTACTATGGTTGGCTTCCTATCTAGGCATAGGCACCCTTTGGTTCTCCCTCATAAGGAATCAGATTGATGGTAAGAAGACGAATGGGGTTCTCGATGCAATTTACTTCTGTGTTGTGACAATGACCACTGTTGGATATGGGGACCTTGTACCCCATAGCACATTGGCAAAGATACTTGCCTGCATTTACGTCTTCACTGGCATGGCTCTTGTTGGGCTAATTCTAAGTAAGGCGGCAGATTACATAGTGGAAAAGCAGGAAATTCTCTTGGTTAGAGCCATGCATATGAATGAAAAGTTTAATGCAGCTGAGATTCTTATGGAGGTTGAAACCGACAAAGTGAAATATAAATTTCTCGTGACTTCACAGCTACTTTTGGTTCTTATAGTTGTGGGAATCAGCTTCTTATCGCTGGTTGAAAAAATGGAATTCATTGATGCCATTTATTGTGTTTGTTCCACTATCACCACTCTTGGCTACGGGGATGAGAGCTTCTCAACAGGAGTGGGACGCATATTTGCTATTTTCTGGATACTCAGCAGTACGGTTTGCTTAGCTCAGTTCTTTCTCTATCTAGCAGAGCTGTACACTGAGAGAAGGCAAAAATCACTGGTTAAATGGGTTCTTACGAGAAAACTAACATCATCAGACCTTGAGGCAGCAGATCTGGATCATGATGGGGTGGTCAGGTAAGGTTGGCTTGCGACACAAATATGGATTTTTGTTTGCCTTAAAAACATTCTGTACTGACTGAAGTTAGCTAGGCACAATTTTCGTATAATGCTTATGTCTTGTCAATTCCCTCTATCACAGTACAGCAGAGTTCATCTTATATAAGCTGAAGGAAATGGGAAAAATCTGCCAGGAAGACGTTTTGCCATTAATGGAGAGGTTCAAAACTCTCGATGTTGATCACACAGGAACTTTGACTGCATCCGATCTGATTTGACCCTAATCATCTAGAGCTGATGACTCAACCCTTGCGTAATTTGCTAGTGCATCAACATTTGAGATATTTCCAACAATTCCACGGCTTAGTGAGAGGGAATATTCTTTAACATGAAACCGTTGTTTCAATCTGCATCTCACTTTTGCAGCTGCATATTAAGGAGCAACATATGCATAGTTTACAAATATAATTTATCTAGCAACTCCATCCTAAGTGGAGAATTTATAATGGCACCAGATACACATACAGGTTCTCCTGTTCAAGCTTTTCAGCAATGGAAACAGCTTTGCGTTTTGGCCATCCCTCATCATGTGAAGTAAGATTATCATACCAATTCTAAGTCTGGCTGCTAGGCGACACCAATAACAAGAAATCTTCGTAAATAGAGGGTAAAAAAGGGTTTTATTTTGAGTCTAAACAATATAGAACGCTTGGATGGTGGATCATGAAGCTACCATCTAGATGAGAGTCAGAGCATTGTTAGAAGATGCTAAAATTTCCCGTAAATAGTAACTTAAGTAAGCAGTTGGAAACGATTTTCATCTAAAGTATGGTACAGCTGTATGATCAAGGCATGCAAAAATGAGCATAATGCACACAAGGTTGCACCTGCACCAAAACTGACAGAGAGCAGCTTTCCTTCTTGGTATAAAAACTCTTTTAGACTACTAAGTTGAATCTTCTCAAGCACCTGCTACCAAATTTCTTCGATTCCCTAACCGTTTTTGACTAAATTCTGCCTTCCAGTTACCCTGATCAAATCAGCAGAGACTGTAGATGTTTGTTGAGGAGTTATCCCACCCAAAACATGTCTCTTCCTATCTAAATTTATATCTTTGATGATAGCAGTTTCAAAATCCCCTGACTCTCCAGCATGCTTGATTTTCCAACCAAGCATTTGTTGACAAGCCTCTAGTGTTTTTACGCAACTCAACAAGCTCACCACCTTTCCCGGCTACATCTCTTCCCCCACATCACTTAGAGGCAAGGTGCTATGATGAGAACTCATATCAGCAGAAGAAACAGGCAATGTATACTGCTGATCAGGAGCAAAGCAGCAGTTAACCATTGTGATTTGTCATTTGACATCCTCAGTTGTTTTTCAGCCTCAGATAACGTTTTCAAAGCTTGGCGTATTTCTCCATATCTTCTTTGGACACTGGATTGCATAAATCTGTTGTATCAGTTGCAGAAGAAAAATAAATATTTAAACACAAAGAAACAATGAGTATTTCTCTATTTATTTATTTGCTTGTAATCTGTTTGGAAAGATAATGAAGTGCCTGCACATGCTGTAAGTGTGTTACGGTAAATTTTAGATGATTAGCTATGTATGCATGAAGGTTGTTGTAATGAGCATCTATGAACACGATAGCTGTAGCCTTTCAAAAAATAAAAACATGATAGCTGTACACGGTTTGATCCACTGCATATGCATACAAATCCAAATTCTAACCATATGCAACTTTTGGCTTGGATTGACGACAATGCTCCCCTTGCAACAACTTACTATCACCGCAGCAGCAACAACAACAAAATGTTAACTATTGACTGTTTAAAGTTTGATGGGATGTAGGGACTGTAATATTTACAATCCCATTCAAATGTAAAGTCCATAGGCAACTTGATTTGTTTCCTCAAAATTAATTGAAAATTAAGGGAAACATATGTACTATTTCAATTGAAGCCGAGTTTTTTTAAAAAAAAATTTGGACTTACTAGTAGCTCTGAAAATGAGCTTTTTTTTTTTTTTTTTTTCATTTTTTAGGCTCAAATTAGCCATGTTTCAGGGGTAAAGCCCACTTCTTCTTGATATGTATAGGCCTTAACTTAGCCGAACTCAATATGCTTTTATGGCTTTTAAGCAAGAGAAATATAATTTTTGAAAAAGCAATATCAATATTTGAATGTTAAAATCACAAGTTTAATATGAAAAAAATAGCACAAATCTAATGGATATATATATATATATGNAGCCATGTTTCAGGGGTAAAGCCCACTTCTTCTTGATATGTATAGGCCTTAACTTAGCCGAACTCAATATGCTTTTATGGTTTTTAAGCAAGAGAAATATAATTTTTGAAAAAGCGATATCAATATTTGAATGTTAAAATCACAAGTTTAATATGAAAAAAATAGCACAAATCTAATGGATATATATATATATATATATATATATATAATATATTAATATTTTATTTATGGCTTTTAAATAAGAAAAATGTAACTTTTGAAAAAACGATATCAACATTTTCTAAGAAGAGAAGAAGCCGAAGGAAAGCTGAAGAAATCTTCCATCTCACCCAACTTTTCCATGGAACCCATTGCTGAAGGGTTTGAATTTTGAATTGAGTTTATTCCCTCTCCACCACTAACCCACGTAGATATTTCAAATGGGACCCAACAAATGTAGGGTCCCATTGTCCTACTTCCAATAAATTAATTATTAAAATTACATTAAAAAAATGTATACCACAAGAATAAATTAAAAGAAATTTCGAAATTTGTTTGATAATCTATTATTATAAGCTTAAATAATAGTATATAAGACACCCTCAAACAATGCCTATATCAACAATTTCGTCTTGAATGGAGCCCATGAGGGATGCCTTTTTCAAGAGTCAAATATAATTGTTGTTGCTGGCATTCATCCCGTTGTACTCGTTTGAGAGGAATTTTCTAAGAAGAGAAGAAGCCGAAGGAAAGCTGAAGAAATCTTCCATCTCACCCAACTTTTCCATGGCTGAAGGGTTTGAATTACTTGAATTGAGTTTATTCCCTCTCAATGGAACCCATTGCTCAAATTACTTGAATTGAGTGATATGTTAAATTGATAAAAGTCAGTTACTTAAAGAATTTATACCGTTTTAACTGGTATTATTGTAAAACATTATATACTATTTCAGATAATAACAGTTAGCTTAATAATGGCATTACATTATGGTTGCACCATTTAACTTGATTTTTGAAATTGAAAATTAAGAGAAACAAGAAATTGGACTGGACCCATTACAACACGGAAAAACGAGCTTGCTTGTCCATTTTTTGGACCCAAATTAGCCATGTTTCAAGGGTAAAGCCCACTTTGTCTTGGAATGGGTAGGGTTTAGCTTAACCGAACTCAACTTTTTCAATGCTTTTGTGGCCTACGTAAGAGAAACCATAATGTAACCTTTGTTTGGATGTCAAAATTACAAGTTCAAACTTGAAACTTGTGCAAAAAATGACAGACAAATTTAATGGATACCTATCTTAATTATCAATTACAATAACACTTTTTTCAAAAGTTCTAATTCAGTGTTACTCGTTGCTCAAAAGCTCTGATCCACCCAATCAACTATGGAGGCTTAAGGCATAAGCTTTGAGCCCCTTCCTCCTTAGCTTTTGTTAAGATAATTATATAAACCTATCTATACAAGTTGTCTACTATCTTATTAACATGCAATAAAATCTGTTTGATAGGGAGACATTAAACTGGCAACTCTTACATCACATAGCTAGAATTACATACAATTTTTTTAAAAAGATGTTTGAGTTGCTTTCGTATTTTGAAGAGGCAAAGTAAGAAGATTACATCCCAGATAAGAGCTTTCTCTCATTTTTTTTTATAAAAACACGTCTCTTTTTAAGAAAATTTTTTCTTTTTATTTAAAAAACATCTTCATCTATTAAAAATAATTCTAATATAATCTGTTTTTATTTTTATATGATTTATTATTAATTATAAATTTTATGTTATATAAAAATACTTTTTATATTTTTTATAAATAAAAAAATAAAATTAACTTTTTCTTATTTTGAACAAAAGAATTTTTGATTAATAGAAAATTATTTATTAAATACCTTTTATAGTTATTTTAATCAAAATTAAAACTTACATAAATTATTTTATCAAACAACTTATTTATAAAAAAAATTTATAAAAGTAAATTTACCAAACATATTTAACTTAATTTTAAAAGTTATTATTTTTTATAAAAAATTTATAATAACTTTTAAACTTAAAAAAACTAAGTCAAAAGAGATTCTAAATATTGATTAAATACTATTTCACTTGTACAAGACAATAACAATCAGCTTAATAATGGCATTGTCATATATAAATATTATGATTATGGCTTCACCATTAACTTGATAATCAGGTTAATAATGGCATTGCCATATATAATAAATATTATGATTATGGCTCCACCATTAACTTGATTTTTGCAATTGAAAATTCAGAGAAGCATATTCTATTTGAATTGTAGCAAAATTTGCTTAAACGAAAAATCGTTGACGGAGAGGGAACTTTCTTTTTTATTTTGTAGACCCAAATTGACCATGTTTCAGGGTAAAGCCCACATCTTATTGGGATGCGTAGGCTTTAGCTTTAGCTTTAGCTTTAGCTGAACTCAACCTTTGCTTTTTTATTGTTTTTAATGCTTTTTGAGTAAGAGAAATCATCTGTTTGCTTTTTTGGATATTAAAATCACAAGTTTCAACTCGAGACTTGCATAAAATTGACAGACAAATTTAAGATAATTATTTTCTATTCAAAAATCTGATCCACCCCACCGGGTTTCCCAATGGCTATAGAGGGTTAAGCATAAGGTTTGAAACCCTTCCCCTTGGTTTTTGGCTATAGAGGGTTAAGCATAACCGTGTCTATTGCCCTTTGAGGGAGAGAATCAACATTCAAGAAATATGTTTGATAGGCATGAATGTGATCCTTAAAGCTAAACCGTGTAAAGAATATCTTGTAAAAACAATTTGCTCACTTAAAAGTTACAGGGCAGGGACAAATGAGAGACATAAAACATCATGTAGCTGGAATTGCATTTGCGGGCCGCTGGTCGGATCACAAGTTGCTTAGTTGATTAGAGAAAAAAAAAAAGGATGGATTTTTACATGTTAGTGCATGGGCTCTTGGCACAACACAGGTTACCCCAACCTTACAGGGATCTATGATCCGATTGAACTCCTAAATTAAACATTTTCATGGACCAACAAATGAATTGAAGAATCAATCCATCACCTATTTCAGGCCTTTTTTTTTTATTCATTTTTTTTGGTTGAATTGCAAATTTAGAGGTCGGCGGAACAAAGAACATACATACAGAGCAGCCAACTGCATCTATTTATTATTATTCCGAAACATACAATTTTCAACTTCTTATCTTGGAAAGACAAAGTAAAAAGATTAGTGTTTAAGCAAGTGCTATCTCATTAATACACAGGAGGAGCAGGTCCGACCCTATGTATGATCACTCAAATTTCTGAGGCTCCTCTGCGTGTTCTGGCCGGGCTGCAACGTAGTCCAAGAGTCCTTGACCCGCCTTTTCACCATGAACTTCAGTTGCCAACTGCGAACCACCACCGAAAGCGATTATTGCCACCAAGAAGACAGTTGTAGAAGCAAAAAGAGGCCAAAAGTAGGTGAGAATCGTGAGCAGACGAGGGGCTACATATAACAGAAAGGCGATGATGAATGAGGCAAGGATTGCTATGGTGAAATGATATCTGTATTGGACCAGCTTTTGTTGGATATCCATTGCCTTCTTGGCTAAACAATTATTAATATCAAGGAAGGAAGGAGAATAGTATCGGCCCAACGAGTAACAATTTTGGTTCTCTCCCTCCCCTGGGAAATGCTGGTTTTCGGAGTTCAGAGTTGTTTTTAAACTTTGCTTTGTCCTTCTGTCTTGTTTTTCTTGCAAAGATTCTTCGTGTTTCCTAAATAATCCAACTCTGATTTTGGCTCTTCTTATCTAATTACTTGTATACCCTCTTCACCCTGTTCCTCCCATCGGCAAAGGTTTAAAACTTTAAACCCGAAAAACAGTTGAGGCTTAACTGTCACAACTGCCAAATCCCATCCATAAGAAGCAGTTAGCTAAAGTGCTAAACACTTGAAACCATCATCTTGGAATTCATTCAGAACATCTTTCTTCTTTCCCCCTTTTTTTTTTTCTTTTTTTGTTTCCCCCAAAAGAGGGACAAAAGTTGCGAGCAAAACATGGATCAAACAAAGTAGAAAACCCGAAAGGTGGCAAGGGAAATCGGGCAAAGTGAGGGAGGAAGGGCAGGTTAGTCATTGCCGTGTTTGGTATAGATGCTTTGTCCACTTCTTGGATTGGTCGGTTGCTTTGTCTCTCAATCGAGTGGCTGCTGCTTTATGATGGAAACTAAGCCAAGGTTAGTACTTAGGAAAGGAAAGGCATATCTTTCTTTTCTTATTTTTCTAATATGCGGTGATGGGTTTGGCAGAAAAGATTAGCTAATCAAAGAAGGAAAAATGAGTCATCCCATTCCCACCTGGCCTGGTTTATTCTTTTTCTAGGATGTTCACTAATGAAAAAGTATAACTTTGTAGGAGGACAATTGCTCTTCCACTAACTATTCTAGCCATTTATGAGGTTCACTTGCCTAATCGATATGAATCAAATTATTCCTCTTTTCTTATTCATTCTTAGTTCACCTTTTGTAAACAAAGGGTAAGATAGTCCTCATAACTGTTGAAACTAATCTTCAGTGACCCTCTTTGTCAAATCCCGAGAAAACTAGATCTTCTCACCAAAACAAAAGAAGAAAAAAGAGAACTGGATCCAAAAGAGTTACAGCAGGAATCAGCTAAGGCTTAAGCCTTCTGAATTCTGATAGGCCCTGGAACCAAAGTAGGGACATCGGGCCTCACAGTGCTTGACCGGCCTGCAAACCAACTGCAGAATGGGCCACCACAACCTCAAAGGTGGAGGCCCAGAACAGCTAAATGTCGAAAGTAAAATGGGCTTCCTTTTTTGAAGGCAAAGGACCCATACCCGTTAAGACCTGACCTGACAGAAAGGCAACGAGAGGGATGCTCTGTCTAAACCCAAACTGATCTCGTACTTTGAGTTTGATCTGTTAGCCCACTTAACAGATAGCCTTGACAGCATTTTCTTCTCATTAAAAGATCTCAGGATGTAAATCCTTAACAAGAATTTGCTGTCTGGGTTCAAGGCAACCTAACAGATCAAACAGCACTCAAAAGATTCACCCTTTTGTTTATTGATCAGTTATCATTCATGTCAACGGCTCCATTAAGTTCACATAAGCTGGGACCCGTAACTACAAAAATGCAAGACTGCTTAACTACGAAAGCAATCATACAATAATTTACCTACTCAAACCTATCAGAAACAGAAGAGAAAAAAGAAAAAGAGACACCCCTGAAAAGCTTAGCTTGATCGCAATTCATATCACTTTCAAAGCAAGATTAGTGGACAATTCAATTAAGCTATGATTAACATCAAAACCCCCATTATCTTAATCAAAACCCCATTTGACTGTTTTGGTTCTATTCAAGTTTGGTTATGGTTTTTTCTCTACTTTAAAGGGTTTTCGGGTGTAGGTGGGGGCGGTAGAGTCTTCCCTTTGTCGCCTATCTAATCACCACGTAATATCTTAACAATTGCCAAATGGCTTATTGTGTGTAAGGCCTAATAACAGCTGGAGCTCCTTGTATTTTTTCTCCCTTTACATATCCAATCATCATTCATACTTTTAAGCAAAGATGAGATGGAGACTGAGGGGTATATTTTCTCATACATACGAATGTGTTTGTTCTTTCAAGCCACTTTTATCACTTTCAGCTCGGAGTCACCAATACCTCATTAACTTATTTTGTTTCAATTCAAACTGAGGTTTGAGTGCCTTCCACTAAGTACGAACAAAACAAGGCCTTGGTTTGTGCAATATTTATCGCTTAAGTAATCGAATTACTCCAAAGGAGGAGCTTTCCATTAACGTAGACAGGATCATGACATGAGCAAAATTCTCAAGGATTCTGTTCTGATCCTTCCACTGAGACTCAATCCCTTGTTTGCTCCAACAGAAATGGACAAAAGGGAAAAATAGCAAAGAAAAACTTTCTCCTTGTATCTTTTTGGAATTGGGAACTATTGAAACAAATAAAAATATTGCAGGGGCATTCATAGTTTTCCCACTTTAATTGTAATTCTTTCTTTTTCTTCTAGAAAGCGATGCTTTTCCATCCCTTCTTATTTAGTGACAGACATAACGTAAATGAGAAACAGTTGTTTTGGACAATTAATAGCAAAAATTACAATCAAAAACTGAAATATGTACTTCTACTTGTATACATGTGGTTAACATGCAGAACCATGCATGCTTACTCATATGTTAACATGTGGTATGGCATATCCCATTTGAGAAATGAGAATTCCTCCTTAGGAAGGGATTCAAAAGGAAAGGTAGATTATCAATGGTGGGAAAATGATGAAAAGAAAGGGTACCTTTCTGTTCTCACTCCTGTTGTTTTCTTTTTTTTTTTGCTTAATTTTCCTCTTTGGGTACCCTAAGATTTATTTATTGTATGCAAATCGAAAGGCATCTATACGAAAAGAATGACAAGCAAGCATTGCAATTTATAAAAATGAATAGAATAATCTTGTCCCTCTATTATTAGGCCAGTTTTTGAGATTTATCTGTCATACACTAAGATTGCAGCAAATGGCACCAGCTAACACAGTTTCGGTACACTTCCTGTCTCCATCTCTAACCTTGGGGATACGCCAAATGTATTTGTACATAGATTAGGTGTTTTAAGGTTTTATTCTTCTTTTTCCTTTTTCTTTTTTTGGTGATAGGGGATGGAATGAATATAGAGATTAGGTTAGGTGGTAATTAATGATATAGTTCATAAGAATATTGCAAAAGAAAAAATTTGCATTAAAGTCCCTAATAGAATATCATCATGAATTAGAACCGTTGAGAAGAATAATGGTTTTAATCTTAAATTGTTGGATTATCATTTAGTTAAGGAATTAAAATTTTAAATCATTGTCATGATAGTAAAAACAAGTAACCGTTACTGTCAAAAAGGAATGAAAAGAGCCGGCTAGGCCGGCTTTAGAATAAGTGGCTTTCAGTATTTGCTTAAGATTAAGGGAAGGCCATTCCTCTCTTTACGGTCAATTCCTTAAAGGGATGGACTCTCTTAACTTGTCTAGCAGAACCCCTTTATATTATTGCCTAACAAACCAAGTCTTTAGTTGTTGTTGTTGTTCTTGTTTTTGTTGCTGTTGTACTTGGTGTGTTCCTTTTCCCTTTGCCAGGTGACAAAACAGAAGCACAAAAGATGGTGGGTCACGACGAACTACTTGGAGGCGAAGAGCTTTCTCTTGCTCACCCTGACCCTGTTGTGTTAGAGCTCACCCGGTTGCAGAACCAACTCAAAGGTCGTTCAAGTTTGAAACTCTCACAAATTCTCTCTCCCTCTCTCTCACACACACAGACAGCACACTAGCACGTTCATGCTGATGTTGGTTTGGTGATATTGAACTGTTTGCATGCCCCCAGAAGATTGTAATTTGTCTGTCAATGGTTCTTTCTGAAAATTCTACTATTATGTTTTTCTCTTAGTTTAACGTAACTACCTAAGAACCTAGTGTTAACACCTGTGATGTAGAAATCGAATTTTGCTTCAACCTTTTTCTCAATGCTGTTCAAGTTGGAGGTAGCCTGTTGGATTAACGTGCTCAGTGCTTGCTAATAGAACAGAACATGAAAAACCAAGTGTGACAGAAACACCAGCCAAAAGAATCGTTTGGTTTTAATGGTTGTCATCTTCCATTTATATATTTGTTTCCATGTTTTTGTGCATTGAGTTGGAAACATGTTTTGATGTTTATGGTTGTTAGCTCAGAATTTCAAAGTAAGAAACGATGAATACTAACAATTTATAACACCTCGTTTACGCATTTGGAATGTTATTCCAGAAAAGGACCGGGAGTTGGGAGCTGCTCAGGCTGAAATCAAGGCTCTGAGAGCAACTGAAACACTGAAGGATAAGGCCATAGAAGAGGTAGTGAAAAATTTTGAACGCAAAAAGAATCTGTTGAACTTGGATTTGATACACATGGAAATTTTATTACTAAATCAGAACAAAGTTGTGCAAAGTGCTACAGCTACTTAGTTAATAAGAATATATGCTGCACTTTCAGTATTGCAAGGGCTCTGTTGAATTATTTGAAACTAAGGGATGAAGTTTCTCATCGGCCTACTGAAACTATTTATTTCTCTTTCCAGCTCCAGGGTGAAGTTCATAAGTTGGATGAGAAACATAGGGTCACTGAGAATCTCCTTCAACATAAGGTGCGTCTAGTTCTGGTTCTTTGAGTGTATAACTCTCTACTTTTTTATATGTTTTAACTAGTGGTGCTCTTTTCCTGTTAAATGTAGAATCTAGAAATCAAGAAGCTGACAAATGAGAAGAAAGAAGCACTGGCTGCACAGTTTGCTGCGGAAGCAACTCTTAGAAGAGTGCATGCAAATCAAAAGGATGATGATGATGTTCCTATTGAGTCTGTGATTGCTCCTTTTGAGGCAGAGATTAAAATGTATAAAAACGAGGTAGGGTTGTGGGAAACCATGCACTGCTTTGAAAACATGACTCCAATTTTATCACTAGGCTCACTTTCCACTCTCTTTTTGGCAAATCAGGTTGCATTACTCCAGGAGGATAAGAGGGCTTTGGAACGTCTTACCAAGTCAAAAGAGTCAGCTTTGCTTGAAGCAGAGAGGATTCTGCGAAGTGCTTTGGAAAGGGCTTTAATAGTTGAGGAGGTTCAAAACCAGAACTTTGAGTTAAGGAGACAGATTGAGATTTGCCAGGCAAGTTTAGCATCGATCCCATTCTGCATTTGGTCATTAAATAGAGGGATTTCAATAATTTTAGCCAATCAAAAAATCTACCTTATGCAGGAGGAGAACAAAATCCTTGAGAAAACCAATCGCCAAAAGGTCTTGGAAGTTGAAAAGCTTAGCCAAACCATTCAGGAACTTGAAGAGGCCATTTTGGCTGGTGGGGCTGCTGCCAATTCTATCCGTGACTATCAGCGACGAATTTCTGAACTTCACGTAGGTGCCATGCTTGCATGCTGAGTTCTGGTCATGTTTTCTACAAGAATTATGATACTTTGATTCATAGAGTTATTAACTTTGAATGAGTCAATTGTTCAGGAGGAAAAGAGGACACTCGACAGGGAGCTCGCAAGAGTTAAAGTTTCAGCAAACCGTGTAGCAACTGTGGTGGCTAATGAGTGGAAGGATGAGAATGACAAAGTAATGCCTGTCAAGCAATGGCTGGAGGACAGAAGGTTGCTGCAGGTAATTCTTTCATAACAAAGTTCTTGGAAATTCTTCACATACTTATGCAAACAAATGCCTGTGAAATATGAAGAATTTCCTTTTCACTTTTAAGTGCAACTTAACATCAATGCACATAACTACAAGATCAGAAATATAAGGATTATGAACCTTAAAACTGGTAGTCTCAAACATAATTTATTGATCAACACAATCAAATGATCAAGGTACCATATATGATTAGTTTTTAACTTGTATTACTTAATTGAATTTCTTTATTTACAGGCAGAGATGCAAAGATTGAAGGATAAACTAGCTGTGTCAGAGAGAACAGCAAAGGCAGAAGCACAGCTTAAGGTGAACTTTAACTTGTTGACCAGATAGCTCAATTAAATCTTTGCCTTTTTCGCCTTGAATCTTGTAATACAATATATCTCAAGCTTATTGTAAATGTGCTTTAGGAAAAATTCAAGCTAAGGCTCAAGATCTTGGAAGATGGCTTAAAACATGTATCAAGTTTCTCAGGTAATCCTAATGCATCTTGCGGGTCCCCAAAACCAGAAAAGTCCAGCAACATCCTAGGGTTTTTAACAAGCAGCGGTGGACTAAGGAAGAGGTCTACCTCGCAGCCAAGGGGTTCCACCATCAGTAGAACTTCTATACTGCAGCGGCCTAGTGTTGAAACTGAAACAGCCAATGCTAATAATGGATTAAGACAAGTTAGCAACTTGAAAAAGAAGGGTGCATCAGGAGAAAATATGCTGAGAAAGAATTTGTGGACGTCTAGGTGTAAGGTTGCTGATAGTAGCGAGAAGGAAAATACAGCAATGAAGGTAAACACAGACATTAATATAAGTAAAGATGGCGACACGACAGGTTCGGCTGGAATAAAAAACAAAGAATGTTGCAATGAAGAGACAGAAAACAGAGGAAATGCCGATTGCAATGTTGAAGATACGGTTTCAGGATTTTTGTATGATAGGCTTCAGAAAGAGGTCATCAATTTAAGGAAGTGCTGTGAGGCTAAAGACAGCAGTTTGAATTCTAAAGATGAAGAAATAAAGGTGAAGCACCAGAATTCTCTCTCTCTTTCTTTCTCTCTACTCTCTAGATATTCAATGCATGAGTTACTGAATCTAGTAAGATGTAATTCTATGCAGATGCTTATGAAGAAGGTTGAAGCATTCTCCAAAGCCATGGAAGTGGAGTCTAAACGGTTGAAGAGAGAAGCAGTAGCTAAAGAAAAGGAAAATGGATCAGCCAAAATGGATGATTCCAAAAAGCTAAGAAACATCAACTCCTCTAGAAGGTTCGTTCAATCCTAAAAATTTTCCTCCTCGTTATTCTATTACTTTTAACTTCTTAACTCTCGTTTAGATTTTCAATACACAGTGTATATATATGAGAAAGATATTTGATTGCAAATCTTTATGCTTTTACTGATACATTTATTAGTTATCATGAAATTGACATTGTTCATGATCTTGTAACACGTTGGTGGTTTGGATGTAGCAGGCTAAGCAAAACATCTTGAAGATTCCCATGGATGGTAGAAGTGTGTTGAAGAAAAATTTAAATTCATTTTTTTCGTCTTCCACGTCTTCTGATTTCAATGTAAATACTTAATGTTTTGTGCTGATGGTAGCTAGTTAAAATAAAGTTTCTGATTGATGAAATTGGGTTTGTAAAAGAAAAGGGTTGGGCTGTTGGTTGGGGATCTGAACTTGTAACATCCTAGGATGATGTCCAATTGCGTTTCCTGGTGCTTGAGGTTTGCATAAATGATAATCCAATATTATTCCCTTGGTTTCTTTTCTTCCTTTCCTAGAACTGTAATTTCTACTCGAGTGAATTGTGGAATTCGAACTGCAAAAGAATGCAGAAAGAGCAACTTAACAGGGAATACAGAAACAGGGGAAAGGTTAAAGAATTGTCTATGGAGAATCACATCAACACTTGCAATTGCTGGTAAAAGTCAGATTCTCCTCATACTATTAAGAGAACGAGAGCATTTGTTAGTGGCTATCATGAAAACTGTGCCAGTTCCATTGTCCATAGCCCTTGTCTTTGCCTTCTGAAAAGTTTACCATAGCCAATGTTTATGTACAGATAATAAATTTGCTACCATGGTTCCAAGTTCAAACACAGAAAGCACTTTAGATTGATAGAATCATGACCTGCTTCTACAGCAGAAATCACAAAATATCAGGACGAGACAAGGTACTGCAAGAAAAATACGGTAGAAACCGTCTCCCCGGGTACTATCTGCCTCTTTTACAGAAATATACACTTCTCCAACCAAAAACTGGGCAGGGAGAATTTAACAGGCAGCAATCCTATATTGTTTTAAAGATCAGTCACCTCTGGAACGGCGGGCAAAGATGGCCGTCATTTTCGATCCCCTCGCTTAAAATTCCCTGGGGATCGGACGGCTATTTTCTTAGACTGGAACATCTTTGCATCTCCGAGGAGAAACTCAAGTTGCTGCCTGGTAATCACAATCTTTATATTACGTCCTTGGAAGCTTTCTTTCTTGATAATTTTGAGAGATATTGAATGGTCATGAGGCTGCACCAGATGTGGCGGGAGACAGCCAGCCTTCCCAGGTTCAAGTCTGGTCTTAGGAGGCAATGGCGAACGAGGCAGAGAATGTACCAACTCATAGCCATGGTAAGGGCCACAAGTGACCTTTTTGACTAGCTTTGAGGCTCTAAACTCCTTTTCTCCTTCACTAAAGATAAGAATTTCAGATTTCTCCGCCCGAGAGAGCGAAAGGTTTACGCAGTTCCCCATCCTTGGTTGATAATTTGAGTTAGGACCCTTGTCTACTTTATATCTTTCACGTTCGAGACAGTTTCGACGTGCAAGCCACCACTCCGCTCATTATTTAGTAATCCTTTTTCAAAATTTTAGTGCACATTGCATTACATTAATAGCAAGCATTACTTTGGTATGAGTTTTATACAGGTTAAGGAAATTGCAGGTCAATGATAATATTAATTAGTACAACAAGGTCAAAGAAGCTCCCTGGTCCATTGCATAACGGTCAGCCTCTTCGAAAATTAAAATTCAGAGTAGGAAGTCAACTTCCTACTTATATTTGGCTCTATGGCCAGCATTCATCAAGTATGACAAACTCTTTTTAGCATTCGCATTTGACACTCGCTACAAGCATTTTCCTTTCATATTCATGTGCAACACGTCCATGCATAAACGTTTTTTTTTTTTTGTCATCATTTGGTAAGTTGAAGCATCTTTCATCCAAACTAATATCCATTGTTCAGAAAGCTTGCTCCATTATCCAAGCCAAGGTGCTGTTGCTTCCGCAATTCAGTTTCTCCATGGACCATTGAGTTTTACCTCCTCAGCCACCAACTAATTCGATAGCTTATCAACAGCCAAATATGCACTTATTCTATGAAGATACTCAAGAATCATAGCATAAACAAAAAGCAATGGAGGGGATCTCAACCTCCTAAACATAGGTGACCTAACTTTATAATACATAAGGGTATAGAAATATATGCCGTCTCAGGGTACAAAATTTTTCCACTATCAAATGAGAGAATGCTAACATTAAAGGAGAAATTTGAGAAATGATACATTCCTAGACATGTAAATGCAAAGAACTGGCCTTGGTACAAACACTTATTGATGAGCACACTACCTACGCAGCCACTAAGTCAGGTGAACTTCTTGACTCCAGCCATGACTTGGCAGCAACCTGTGTTGTCAAGAACCAGCCAACCTTGTCTGGGGCCTCATGGAATGGAGTATCTAGTTCCTTCAAATGTGACTCAAAGACAGTTGCCAAACCTTTGTCTGAATATTTGTGTTTTCCGTGTCCAGTATTGATTCCAAGCAACGGGGGAAGCTCCTCCCCAGACTCCAGTACTTTTGTCAAATCATTAATCCAAACATGAAGTGCAGTCAGAGCTGCTCCAAGAGACAGACTCTTAAGATTCAAGGACCATTGTGTTGGAGACCTAGACTGTACATCAGCATAAATCTCAAGTGAAAGCCCCAGCTCTAGCAGCTCACAAGCTCTTTCCAACAGATCTAAGTTAACACATAGATCAATTAAACAATTACAGTAAGCCTTCTTTACATCAGAACCAATACAATTAAAGAGTTCAGATGCTTCATTCTTAAAATTTCCTTGACCATCTTGCTCCTCTACCAAAAGTTTTACCACATGACCTAGTTTTGGGTTAGCCTTCTTGATGCAATCAGTCAGCTTAGCAAGTTCTTCTCTAGGTGTCTGCGTCATCACATTTAGAAGACAACCACAAAACCGATCATCTGGAGTTATCCCCAATTCCAAAACTCGATTAAATGTCCTGACAACATCATCAGTATGCTGGGCTTTCCCATAGCATTGGATAAGTGATGTCAAAACAAAAATGTTTGGTTCAAAACCAGCTTCCAACATCTCATCCACAATCCCCTCTGCCTCTGAAACTTTCCCACTACAAGAATATATGGTAATCAAAGATGAATATGTCCAACTGTCAGGCTTACAGATCCCAGAATTTTTCATGTCTTCAAAAATTTCAACAGCTTCATCTGCATAGCCAACATCAGCACACATGGCCAAGAGAGTGTTGTATAGAATAACAGTCAACTCCAATCCCTTATCCTTCATCTCTTTATATATGTTAAGAGCATCCTCACCATATCGAGCTCTTCCATAGGCTCGTAAGAGGGCAGCATAGGTTGCCCAATTTGGTGAAAATCCATTGTTTGTCATCTCTTTGTAAATAGTCTTGGCCTGCCAAGGCCTCTTGGCTCTTCCCATAGCATCCAACAACGTATTATATATAACCACATTAGGTTTAGCACCTAGGGCCTTCATTTCCTCATAAACATTTAAACAGCCATCATAATTTCCAGATATGCCATATATTTTAATCAAAGTTGAAAAAGTAACAGGATCAATACGCCATTTTTCTGTTCTAGCACGGTCATACAAGTTGAAGGCCATATCAACATTCCCGGCCCGGCCATATGCATCAATCATAGCAGAGTAAGTGACATCATCAGGATCACACCCGTATGTAGGCATTTTCTCAAACCACTCGACAGCCTTGTCGGGCAAAGCACACACCCTAGCACAACTAATCAACGTGGAAAAGGTAACGTTATCAGGCTTAACCCCTTTTTGAAGCATTTCATCGAACAGTTTCTCAGCTCCATCCAAATCCTTAAACTTTCTAAAAACCTTCATGGTGACATTATAAAGAATGACCTCTCTACTTGTTTTCTTTAATATCCTTTGAAAATGGTTAAGAGCAAGCAATGCAGTGTGAGGGTTTGACATGTTATTAAGAACAACCACAGCATCTTGTTCCAAAACATCGTTACCTAAACGACTCAAAACACTTAAAACATCATGTTCATTTGGATTGCAGGAATCCAAAGTCTCTGCTACTTTAACCAGAGAAGAGTACCTGGAATCGTAAGACAATTGCCTAAGCCTTGAAGCTCTGGGGCTTCTGGGATTGACCCAGACATAGCTTTTGGAAGAAGAACCGGTTTTGCCATCTGGGGACTGAGAATTGGAATGTTTCGGAGTGTTTTTCGTTTGGGTGATGGGGTCTTGCAAGGAGACATGGCTTATTTGGATAGAGGATTTAGACTGAAACGAGCAGGAAACCAGCCTTAAAGAAGGAGCGGTGCTTCTTGCAGGTCTCGGTTTGGGTGAAGCAGAAAGAGTGTGGCGGTCATGGAAAACAGAAGAAGGTGAAGAGCATAGATGATGATATGCCATTTTCTCTATCTGTTTGTTTAAGCTTTGGCTAACTCATAAACCCACCAGACAAGGGAAGAGAAGAGACGAGACAGTGCAGATTCTAGCGAGAGGAAGGAGACTGCCAGAATGGCCTTATCAACACGACACGACAGAAACCCGTCGTTGCATAGTCTGTTTTAGTTTTACCATTTTAGCCTCATAAGTTCCATATCGCCTTCGGCTTTGTTCATGTTTCCATCAAAAAGTATCAAAATATCTGCTACAACATTTGATGTCCATGGTTGTTTTTACCTTGGACTTGATCGGCCTATGAATTTAATAGGCCTGTCAACCCAATCAAGGGCAAAATAGATTATAAGGCATTTTGGGCCAGGATCACTTGTTTCGCTTCAATCACCCTTCACTCATCAGGCTTCGGCCTTAATTTGCTTTTCTTTTCTTTTGGTTCGGATTCATAGTTATAATAATAACTATTATCTTGAACGTAATCTATAATATCTATAATATACTTAAAAAGAGAAGAAGCATCAGTTTCAAAAATTGTTTAATAAAGTTAAATAATATTTTTAAAAAAGATCTAAAATTGTTCATGTAAATTATAAAGTTATGAACTTTACACGAATAATATACGTGAGCGTCTTATATTTAATCCATATACAATGCACCAGTCACACTCTAATAATAATAAGAAAAAATTGTGAAAAACAACCTTCTTGATAAGCTCAATTCAAAAATATCATTTTTTATAATTTTAATTATTTTTTGTCAATTTTTGACATGACCTGGCAATAATACCCTTTAAACAATTTCAGACAAATTAAAATAGTTTCAATTTTCTCTCTCCTACCATCCAGATAAAAATTTTAAAATTAAATCTCGATTTCTCTATCTGCTCAAATATGTCTATCTTGTCATCCAATTCGAAGAGATGACATCAAGCTCTTTTTTATTTTATTTTATTTTTTGGATGGTGGATCTTGGGGTTACTAAGGACGATGAACAACGATTTTGCTCATTGCTGGCAACGATTTTGCTCAAGGAGAAAGAATAGCTAAAGCATGTTTGATGGGTTTTATGGTGGTTCAGGTTTTGTTGTGTCTGGGATTAGGATGATTGGTTTTTAAGTATTGTGAGACTGATTTTTAGGTATTGCGTGACTTAATCACTGTGTGACTAGTTTTTAAGCATTACGTAATTGATTTTAGGCATTACGTGACTGATTTTTAGACATTGCATGACTGATTTTTAAGCAATGCCTAAGTCACACAATGCCTTACTAACTAGTCACGCAATGCCTTACTAACAGGTCACACAATGCCTATCAACTAGTCACGCAATGCCTATCAACTAGTCACGCAATGCCTTATAAAAAACTAGTCACTCAATGCCTTATCAAAAACTAATCACGCAATACCTATCAACTAGTCACGTAATACCTTATTAGAAACTAGTCACGCAATGTTTTATCAAAAACTAGTTACGCAATGCCCAAAGTCAGTCAAGCAATATCCAAAGTCAGTCACGCAATGCCTAAAAACTAGTCACGTAATTTTTAAAAATCACCAAAACTACTGAATTCCATTTAACAAGATCAACAATTTCAAACAATACACCATATTCCATTCAACAACATAATTAATGAATATGAATGCTCAAAATGTTCAAAAGTTTTTCTTCATATATAAAAAATCACTCTAAAATGCTTAAAAATGCTCAAAATGCTCACAAGTTTTCTTCGTGTACCAAAAACTATTCCAAAATACTCAAAATGCTTAAACGTTTTTCTTTCTGGTAAAGAATATTTCAGATATGAATAGTCTGGTGAGAAAAGCTCAAAAAATATAAGTCAGTTTGAGGTGCAAACCTAAACATACTTGACCCGTTAATAGATTTCTGATTGAATTCTCTTGACTAAAAATAGTTAAAATTATGAGGAGGTCTATTGTTAAAATAAAGTTATGCCTAGGGCCTATTTAAAAAAAAAAACTCTAATAATAAAACCAAAGTTATTATGATTCTAATGCTTGACGAATTCCTAGCTGCTTATGCAAAAAATAGTACTATCGTAAGTCAGGAAAGAATAATACGACGATAATTGCTTGCAATCCATGCAACCAAAACCCCTGTTGCTGCTCTAATATTTCTCGCTTATCATTGTAATCAATTTGGTCGCTTGATGAGAACTTGAGTGAGGGAGCATATGCTGTCACAGCCCAATTTTCGAGCCATGACCGGCGCAAGGGTCCAATGGCCTCAGCTCACTAAGTTCAAGCAAGCCTACTTAATTGATCTTATTCATTGACCCCTATTCCTTTAGAATCCAAAGCTTGGAATGTTCAAATACCGTTTCTTTGAAAACGATTCATAAAAACCCAATCATACAATCATAATGGCATCATCAATCATTATATACGTACATATAATTTGACAAGTAAATCTCAACATTTCACAACAAGTAGTTATATACACGTAATTAGAACTTGACCGTCAGCGGAGTGACTTTGGGCACGATTGCTAACATTTAATGTCACGGTAAACCTACAGAGCAATGGATAGGGAGGGGCACCTCGTCCTAGGATCCAACCAGCTTTGACTCAGAAATACCTAAAACATGAGTACAAACTCAATGAGTGAATATAGGAAGAGAACAAGCAACGTTAAGGAAGGTTTAGAAATCATGATGCACGTATTTGAAAACAATGCAACTTAGTTCACGTTCTTATTAAAATCCCTCCATCAAACCCCTGCTTATTAAATTATTTCGTAATAAAGGAACCATATTTAGCATGGAATCGGAAAGAGAGGAAATTTCCAGCAATCATCCAAGTAAGGCAGTATAAACAGCACGTTTCTCGCTGCAAAAAAAATCAAATTACAAGTAAATGGGAAATTTTCTAGATTCATCATGCTATAAAATCACATATTAAAATCATGATCTTTCTATTGCATATACATATACTTAAGCATATATCAATTAGTATACCACCACATCGGATCCAGCTCATGTGCATCCTTCCACATCGTGCACATAGCCGGACACCCCATCTAACCCAGCTCATGTGCATCATTACCAGCATGTGCACTGCCCACTCTGCACATGCATGGTTGTAAATATCATGACAGCATTATTACCGGCATGTGCACTGCCCTTTAAGCACATACACGATTGTAAATATCACGATAGCATCATTACCGGCATGTGCATTGCCCTCTACGCACATGCACGGTTGTATCAATTATACAAAATTACTTAACAATATATATATATATATCTGACGCAAGAGCGTCAAGGATTGTATTTTATTAAATTTAGTTTTTGCTAATTTAGTTGATTTAGGATTTATTTTCTTTATTTTATTTAAATTAGGATTCTTTTCTTATTTTTATTTTAATACTTTTAAGAATTAGTATTTGATTAGGATAGTCATCTTCTATTTAGGAATAGAACACTTATTTTATTTAAATTTCTTATTAATTATTCTAATTGTATTAGACAACTAGAAGTAGAGTTTTATTAGGATTTGGGCCTATAATACTATAAATAGGACCCTTAGGTTTAGTTACGAGACATTCAGAGTTGAGAGTTAATAAATAATATTTTCTTAAGTAGGCGTGTTTATTTCTCTAGGCTCTTTTAAAGAGTAAGAGGTTTTAATATCTTTGGCCTAGCCAACCAAAGTGGGATTTTGGCTATTTTTCACCTTAGTGGGGTTTTCAACCTTGCCAAGATTGGTGATTCACCTTAGTGGGGTTTTCAACCTCGCCACGATTGGTGTTTTTCATAATGCCTAGGTGCCTTTACAACGCCCTGGCGTCAATATCATATATCTTTATATACATATCAACGTCATATAAACGTACATAGATTCATTACAATCATGTTCCACATCATAAAAATATTGCACTAAAGGCTTGTTCCCATGCATTTTGATGAAAAGATAATTTAAACAGTTCAAGTGATTCGCTCAACGTATGTACATCTACTTAAAACATTTTTGGGCAAGTTCACTCACCGATATTTGTTGAATCTTTACTCGACTCCAACCTCTACTAAAGGTCCAAACGGAACTGTGGGGCCTCGTTGGGACCTATCATCACAACAACATCAGAGCCAACCCGATTTGCATAATTATAATTCAAAAAGCTATCCACTAAATCATGTTCTGCTAGTTATTTTTAACTAGCTTCCATCTACCATTAATTGACTATATATTTTCACTATTCTAGTCACACTACAATGAATAACCCACCTCAACTACAAAACACTCACCGATCTAACCACTAGCCATTCTCAACAACTAAAAAAGAATCAACTCTATTTCACAACTCACCTTGGTAGCTTTACAATTGAATTTCTTTCCCAAAAGCTTTCAAACTATCATGAAAATCTCACTTTCTCTATCTAGAACGTCCAGCTGGTGAGAGAGTGTAATAAGGAAAGGTTTTTTGAGGGTTTTATGGTGAAAAAGTAGAAGATAGCACAAAGAACTTTGTGAAAGGGTGCACAAAAATATGAAAAATCGGGGTTAATTCAAGGAAATATATGAAAATTCAAGGCAAGCTTTCATGGGGAGTTGAGAGAACGTGGGAGAGGAAGCAGAAGGAGAAGAAGTGCTGAAAATTTGAAGAACATCCTAGAAACTTAGATTTTTATGGCTTAAGTTTATCCATTTCTAACAAAATTAGCAAAATGCCTTTAACTATGTCATTTTATTTTTCCATTGCCTTTATACAATCTTTTTACTTCTTTGACACTGAGACAAGGTCCATAAGGGTCTAGAATTGCTCGGGTTCATGAAAACTTAAAAATTTTAGCTCGAGATGTAAAATGACCGTTTTACCCTTTTTGTTTCCTTCCATTTTAATTTAGTCCTCCCAACACTCATTTAACTCCAATTTCCTTCTATTAACTTCTTCTACACATGTACAAACAAACTATGAAGTTTGTACTACAACGCGATATCTCCATAATATTTAAAATATTTATTTGTCTGCACTATCTTTACTTAATAAAGACACACTGCCTCATTAACGACATTTTTCTCCGAAATTCTCTCATTCTTCTTCTCCCCCACTTAAATTGGCCATATACTCCTTCTTCATGAAAAATTTTGACACTGAATAAAATATTAATATTTTAATATTATTTTATTATAAAATTTCCTCTTACCTTTTCTTATCTCCTTGGCATCCAAAATACCTTATTATGCCTCAATGGACTTCCGAATCACTTTTTATCTCACAAATTCTTCTTCAATAAAAATATTATTATTTTCTCGTATGCGAAATATTTTATCTCAAATTATTCATTTCATTTTTCATCATTTTAAATATTATAATTAATCTCAATTGACATCCAATAAGTTTTATTAATCATCATATCAAAGTACGAGGTATTATATATCCCTTCACCTTCTATAGACTTTAGCTGGATGACGACAATACTTAAACAACTTCCATCTTCTTTTGTTCCTCAAAAACATCTTCATCGGGAGGGGAAGAAAGAGATGGACTGAAACTATAGGAAGCTTGTTCCTTTTTTTTTTCTTTGGTTTAGAATTGTGCAGAGAGTCTTAAATTTAAGATGCTTTTATAATTGTAATTAGAACTTTACTTATTACTCTACGCATATATATATTGACAACTATATCACATATATAATACAAGTTAACAATATATTAGAATAACAACAGTCATGAAACTGGCGTACATGTTTTACATAATTAAGCAAGCATCGCTAGAACAATCACCGCGGCTCACATTACAGCTCCAGCTATCATAAACTGGCCTACCAAAAGTCCAGCAACATGGGGGTGGAGGTGGTGGGGGTGGTCCATCACAGCAACAAGGTCCCCAAACACACAAACGATGACATCGCATGCAATAAAGTGGTGGCAGTGGAGGTTGTGGTGGGGGTGGTCCATCACAGCAGCAAGGTCCCCAAACACAGACACGATGACATCGCTTGCAACAAATTGGCGGTGGTGGTGGTGGCGGAGGCGGCGGCGGCGGTGGCGGAGGCGGCGGCGGCGGTGGCGGTTTGATGATCTTAATGCACTTGATGAAACCGCCACCCTTGTAGTATAACTTGTCCCTGAGCTGCTCCAGACAGCAAGAAACGACGGTGATAGTCACCGTGTTGGCCTTCTTGTCGAATCTTTGGTCTCGTATTTCTGTTGTCCACAAAAGTCATTATCAAATTATCAGAACTTTCTCGACTAGAGCTCGTCATCAACTAACTATGCTTGCTGTTCAATACTATAAGTAAGCTATAGACAAAATCACAAATACTACAAACAGCCAAATGTGCATATATCCTCAAAGACAAGACAGGAACTCACGAGGGAACTTGGAGAGTACTTTCTTGACCTTGTTATAGCAGCGACGGCACTGAAGGTCTACCTTCAGCTCCATTGTTGTCACCTACATCCGTACACATATCAGAGTAGTTTTCTATATCCCAGGGAAAAGAAAAGTAACATTTACGGTGAAACAAACCATTAGGAAACGCAGATTTTTTACTGCTTTCAAACAAGTGGAATGCAACTAAAAATTCAGGTTCTGACGTGGGAAGAATTGGCAGAGAAGTCATTCATGAGCAAACAGGCACAGAATCCAAAAATAAGAATAAACTTTTTACAACAAGTAATAGTCACACACAAGGATGGAGTTAGTGAATTTTTATCGGAAGGTAAAATGTTAAAACAAATAAAAATTAAAAATTTTTAAAATTAATATATTAAACTTAATCATTAATAATTAAAAAATTTAAAACAGATAATAATTGTGTATAATATGTAAATAAAAAAATAAAAAAACTTAATAATAAGTACTCTCAAAAAATTTTATTTGACGATGATAATATTTTTTTAAATATAAATGATTAAATTATTTGGAAGAAACTTATTATCTATTTTATTTCGAAATCTTATTTTTATCGATTAAAAAATTAATGTAATCAACATCCAATATTCTTATTTAATTATATTTAAGTTTATAATACTAAATATTAATTTATAATGTATAAAATATAAATAGTTAAATACGATATACATAATTAATAATTTTTTCTTATACTTAAGATAATTTCCTTTCAACGAAATATAAAACGTAAAGCATATTGAAACATATACTCAAGATAATTTTTTTTTATATAATTAAGATTAATAAAAAATAATATATTAGTGAAATTTTAAACAAAAATCAATAATGCAACACTAGAACTTATATTTGAGAATTATATATAAAATAATTTTTTAATTTTTAAAAATTAAAATCATTAAAAATAAAATC